>NC_081528.1:11622481-12254148 GCF_030273125.1 Centropristis striata | reverse complement strand
ATAGTAGACAGAACATGTTGCTAAGTGGTTGTCATGCCATGTCACTATATCTAATTGTCTTATAAACTTGCACACAAGTTTTTTCCGCATCTGTATATTTTCACAAGCTCCTCTAAAAAAGGCTCAAAATCATTCTACAGGTAGCTACAACCTCTAGAATAATGGCTAAAATTTCAATGTATTTTGACCAGTTTCCCCATAGTAATAAAGATGGGGGGGATGGGCTTTCTATCAATCCCATATATTTGTTTTGAATTAGAGTAGGTTTAATTACCAGATGTGACCCATCTTGACATGCAATCTAAGAATGTTCCTTTCATAGTCATGCAAGGCCTGCTCCTTTTTATGACACATACTAATGACAACAAAGCCTTTTTATGTAACATCCAATTACAAGCTGAGTAAACACCGTTCAAGGAGAGGTAACATTGTTGTAATAGAACCATCAACTGGAAGACTCTCAGGAACGCTTTAGTATAATGTTGCTTTTGTCAACATTATTCATGAATGGAACGCATGACATTTTCCAGGGGCAGGAGGTTGCAGAGAAAGCGAACTGAATTGGGTGGCGAAGAGTGAGGTTGTGAAACTTTTTTTAATCCACTCACAGGAGCTTTTTCACTCAATATTTCTCAATCTCTTTCACGATTTAAGAATCTTTGGTATATAGTACATTTTCATAGTGGCTGTTAATCAGTCAAAGTGCCTTTTAGTCAAAATGTAGTGGTATTTTCAGGTATTAACAGATTTTATCAGCACATGAAGGACACGGCCTAGTCGTTTAGCTTCCACTGCTCAATGACCTTGCTCGTGACAAATGTCTCCAGTCACATAGGCTCCATATGTGGAAAGCGGCTGGCCAGGTTCCACCGTGCAAAGCCATTGCCTCTTATTAATTGCCTTGAACTGTTCACATCATGTGGAGGTCAAGTCCCCACCTGGATGGAAATACATGTCAGAGTGAGAGGACATATGCGCTGTATCGATTGAGGCCAGATAATTTATTTGATTAAAGCTATTGGTCAAAAAGAGCAACACGGTAGCAGCAGGCACTGAGTGAAGAGAATGTTATTAAAATGCAAAGCCATCAGTTGCTATTGTCGCCAACTCTCGCTGTTATTGGTATACTTGTTTAATTACCTTAGCTTTGAATGAATCAGGCTTTACTCTGCTTTTGAAGCTTCAAGAAATGGTAATTTATTCAGGTGTAGTGTGCTGAAGGAACTGTTAAATGGGTTGTGATTCATAAATAGTGTTCGAAGAATGCTTTCAAAGTCCTTGGTTTCACAAGGAAAGGTCTCTAAAATAGCATGTTGACAGACTAGTACTTTATTATGAAGGGAAACTCATACATATGGAACCCTTGAGAATGTGTATGAGACACACTGGGCTTTCCTTTGACTGTTATGGAAATCCATCCGTGATAACATTGGACACTTAGAGGAAAGGACGTAGTACAAGAAACTCAGACTCCTGATGGTGGAGAGATAGAGGTTCAAACAAACCCCAGATTTTGACCCAGCAGAGCTGTGATTGTGTGAAACCAAGAATCAGCATTGTGATTTGGAGTCATACAGAGTAATTGCAGTTATGTGCAGAAGTAATTGCTTTTAAGCCCGACCCTGTTCTTTTACCCTAACCTTAGTCAAGTGGTTTTATTACTTAGTTATCCATTTCCTAGCGAAAAGGGTGCCTGAAATCGAAGAAAGGGGTTCCATGTATGTGAGCCTCGGTATATCACGAGTTGGGATGAGAACGCATTGGAATATCCTTACAGTTCTTTAAGAGTAATAATACATATGTGTAAAAAAAAAACAACAACAACAAACAACATGATTAAAAAGGTTATATAAAGGTTTGCCCAGTGATTGCATCACAAGTAGTGTCTGGAATTTGTTTTTTTAGACAAACCCTGTTATTTTTACATAACCAAATCTTAATCCAAATTTAAAACAGATTGTAATCTCTTTGACATAGATATCGTCATATTTTTAACTGTTGCAGTCGTTACATGTTTAAAGCATTGGTTGTCATGTGTTACAATGAGAACGTGTTGAAGCGGTTCAGAAATATTAATATTCAACATATTTGTGGTTCAAAAATATAGATTCAGCATATGTGCCTTGCAGAAATTTGCAATTCAGGCATTTTTTCTGGTGACTGGATTTACTCCTAAGTGCTATGATGTAGACTAAATACATGAAAAAAGACTATTTTCATGGTATTGAGTGTCAAACATGGCGCAAGCAGCGCTATATAACTATGTGGTACTTTTTGACTTTGAAATTCCATTTAGCCATCTGCTTTGTGTAGTCGTCTCACGGTGAATAGGTGGGAGGAGAGAAACACAGGTGGGACTTTAATTGAAATGACACAGTGCAAAGAGCTGTTGGTTTTAGGTGCAAATTAGGACTTACAAGCTGTCTACACGGGCCCGCTGCAGCTGCATTTCACTGGCATCTGACACAAAAAAAACCCTGTAAAGTAAAATAAGTTCTGAGCTGTCTCGTCATGACAAATAATGGCTTTGCATTTCACTTGCTTTTAGTGCATAACAGCCATTTGAAGTTTTTTCTCTATCTAAATAGACAAAATATGCTCTAAAGCTGCTTACTTGTAACTTTCTCTGCGTGGCCAGTGTACAAAAGTTGTTAGAAGTCACACTGAGAATAGATGTATCAGAAGTGGGCTTGTTTTATTATTCTGGCAACAATCTGAAAATGAAATACTTAGCAGCAATAATGTTGTATATTTAAATAAACCCCAGCCTGTAGACAAATTTAAATCTGCAGGAAAGAAATAGGTTTAATGCGTATATAGCAGGAAAGTCAGCACAGTGGCCTTTAGTGATCCATAATTTAGCAGGTGATTCTCACAAGTATGTCATCCTGCTTTAAAATGCACGGAAGACTTCCCCTCTAGTTAATTAAATCCATGCAACCATTAAAAAGGGGCCAGAACAGGGCCCAGAGGTGGAGTTCGACCCTTCTGTAGTACAACTGTAAGATCCAGGGTCCATTTAGAGAGGGCAAAGACTGAACACCTTTTATTAGAATAATTATAGTATCAGGAGAAACCATCAAGGTCGAACCAAAAAGGTCAGATATTCAAGTATTTCAAAATTCAGCAGGTACTTTTATGGTGTTTTATCTTTCTTGCAATTTCGCCTAACTGTGTCAATGAAAGATACTGCTGAGTAGTTCATGAATTACTTCAGCCACACAGCCAATCCACCGACATGATGAGAAAAGGTTTGATTCCAAACCTTGAATGTGCCAAATTCTATGTGCAATGACTAATTGAAGAGAACAATGTATGCAACACTCATAAAGGGTTCAGTTGATTTCCTAAGAGTCTGCAGGCTCAATTCTTATGATATCCTATGAAATGTGACATGTGACAAGCACTGATTTCAACATGCTGCTATCACTTTCCTGAATTTTTCCCGTATTTGGTACATTTTTCTAGTTCAAGCCATAAAGTAAACATACAATACATTTAATTTATGATCCCAAGGCATGGAACCATGAGTTATGGTTAAATGGGTACTGCAGTATCATGTAAAAAATATATACAGCATGTACGATATTTTGAAAACAGTATGCTGTATGAATATCGAAATGTTTTAAATGCAACCTCAATGCATCAACTTGTGATTTGTGTAGAAACTGTACTGTGTAAGTACTGCACGGTGTGTATGTAACTGGTCTCAATGGCCTTAAGCATGTTATATTCAATTCTGCACAGAGGTTCTTTTTAGTCGTTAGTGACAGAGCGATTACTTTCCTATAACAAAGTCAGCCTCTCTGGCTATGTGGCACTTAAATGAACCTCAACATATTTTTGTTTTTTAAACTCAGCATGCAAACCAGAGCATGAAGACATTCTCCTGGGTACGATGGCACAGATCCACAGGGAATGCTGGCTAGAGATGAACAAGCTAGATGAAGCATGAAGGCTAACAACAATGTTTGCTTTAAAGGATTTGTGGTTTAACAGATATGTGAGTAATGAAATGCAGATGACACCAGCGTGAAGTAGAATATTTTGAATATTTTCAAGACAGCAACTGTGGTGGTGCTCTCTAAACACCTGAGAGGAGCACCATTAGCCACCACCAGACTCAAACAACACAGAGAAAAAACTCCTGCATTAACAATCACTGTTTGGCACCACTTGTTAGATTAAAAAATGACTTTATGACTTAAGAAGCTGCTCAGAACACTGTTCAACATGCATATCTTTGCTCAGGTTATTTTACAGTCCAAGTCTATGTGTTTGTTTGACTCCAGAGCTGAAAATACACACTAATCAATCGCAGGAGAGTCAACAAGAAAAAAGGAAATCTTCTCCCGTCTGTGTTCACTGACCGTGAGTGAACCCACCAACCCTGCCTCCTCCACCTACCCCTTTAAAAGCACTACTGTTTTATTTATATAAAGAAAAGGTTGCTCAGCGGAAAAGCTGAAGTCCACTCTGCTGAAACTGTCCCATCTTTGGCTCCTTGGAGCCTGCCCCCCACAATCTCCGTCAGCTTTTCCATCTCCATCTCCAGGGCCCTGGGTTCTGCCACGGCTCACAATACATCAAGACAGCACAGCGTGACAACTGGGTTACCCAAATCAGAGGTCACTGATTGCAATCTTTAAGAGCAACTAGAGGTGTCACTGCTGCAACACCTGACTGAATCTGAAATGGATATCTGGGCAGTAGGGCTGAAAACTCCTCACAGCCACTCTGTCCGGGATGATACGAATGCTAAACTCTTATAGCAGACCTCGGGCACAGATAACAGACTTTGGCTAATATTCCAGAGAAACTTTTAGTCTCTGACTGACATGCTAAAGAGCTGTACATCTGCATGAAACTGGAGGGTAAAGAAATACAAATGTGTGGTTCAACTTTCATTCTTGAGCTTAGAAATCCCTGAGAAAATCTTGCTGTCAGTGTTTTATCCGAGCTGACTGGTCGGCCTGGTCGGTCCTGCACATGTGCAACTCCCAACAGAAATGAGAAGGAAGTGAGATGGCTCATGTGTTAGCTACTCCCATCATCAGCTTCAGGAATGTTTTTAATTCTAAATGTTATTGAGACCTCTTAAAAACAAGTTTTAACTTCGAATTAGCCCTACAGTTATATGACACTATCATTACGCCACTTTTCACCATCGGCCTTAACTTGTTTCTGTAAAATAGTGTGTATTGTAGCATGATGCATGATCCTCATGGGTAGATGGAGTTTGTCCAGCTATCATGGAGCTGTAGATATTTAATTTGAACTATTTTAGTTATGTCTGCCTGTGTATTATGTTGTGTCGCTGTGTTTTTTCTATCCTGTCCCTGGTTGAGTGGCCCTGAATGTGAAGTGAACTTTTGGAAACTAGCCAACCTAATTTCTACTTACCACACTCTCACCTGCTTGCTTGATAATTAGAGTCTCTAAATGATGATTAGTCACATGTCAAAGTAGCTGCTGGAGTTGAAACAAACTGAAACAGATTTACAGAATTTTCCCAGCGAAACGGCAATCAGAAACATAAAAAAAAAAGAAGAGAGAAACATCTTTGCTCTCCCTTACAGATTTATGAATGTGAAATTTATGAAAAGGTATGGATTAATTGCTAAATCCAAGCACATCCACTTATGATAGGATCACAACCAACAGACCTTTTATCTAACCATGAAAAACAACACAAAAAAAATATAATATTGTACTGAAACAACACCAAAAACCCATGCAAACTCCTCTATGACAGTTTTGCAGCAATATAAGTATATGGTACTACTTCCATCTTTGCATAGGGTGACCAAGCGTCCTCTTTTGCCCGGACATGTCCACTTTTTACGTCCTGTCCGGGGCGTCCGGCCGGGTTTTATAAATTCACGAAAATGTCCGGTATTCACTGTTTTTCATAGGACCAGTACACGTGCACGTAAATTGACCAGCGCTTTGCACACAATTTTGCGAGACGTAATTACCAAGAGGCTGCCTGTGGGCGGGTCAGCGCCGCACACACACACACACACACACACAGAGGGACAGAGAGACAGAGAGCAGAGCAGACAGAGGGCAGATCGAACAGTGGAGCAACATTGCACGGGAAATGCCGACGCGAAAGTGCAGCTTCACAGATGAACTGCAAAAAAAATGTCCGACGTACCGTCCCTGTCGGGACGTGTGGGAGGCGGAGTGCACCATGTGCAATGCTGGCACATATGTCTCAGTGTCTAATAAAGGTGCTGGAGATCTCAAAGCTCAAAGCTCAAAGACAACTAAAGATGAAAAGTATAGATCCTTTTTGTTTGTTAAGTTAGTATCTTTGTGAGACTCTTCTATTATTTATCTTATTGTAGTTATTAAGAGATATATTGTTGAAGCTAAATTTTCTAACAGAAGAGTTCATATTTAGAACATTATTTCATATTATTTATTCATTTATTTGAAAAGAGTCTACGAGAGCTATTATTTTGTTACAAGTTTTTACAGATTTCATTTTATTTTATTACAGAAGTTAATTTTGCACCATTGAAGCATAATAAAGCATGTTCATCAACCTCCGAGAAGCCTGTCTGAATTTGTGTCTCGAGGCCGTGCCGATTGTCCTCTTTTTTGGAAATCAAAATATGGTCACCCTATCTTTGCAGCTTAGAAAGAACATCACTGTTTGCACAGCCAGAAGAGGTCACTTATGAGGAAAATGTTAACAAAGGTCATTGTCAGTTATTGAACAACCAATACTGTTTGTTCTGTGGAGAACAGGCTCCACACACAACAGTTTCTTTGGGAACTTTGTCTGAGTACAACTTTGTGAGTGTTTGGTAACAGCTGAAGACAGATTCCCTCCCTTCATTCAGTCTCTGTCACTACTGTTTCCTCCTCGGATGCAGGTGTAATTCTCTCCCTCCCATCTTTCATCAGGACCGCTGCTCTTCCTCATGTCTTTATCTTTGATGTATTACCCCCCTCCACCCCTCCTCTCTCACCTTGAAGGGGATCATTATCATCCAGGAGACTTTACACCAACCCTACCGCACCGATCCAGCTCACCCCTCCCACTCCCATCTTCTTTCCCGGGCTTTGACAGAAGCCTCCAGAGGTGTTTGGAGCCTCTAAATTTCCTCTTTTAAACAATCTCAGCCTCCGTGCCATCTGCCACCATACACTACAGTAACACCAAACGGGAACACTTTCACTTTAATGAGCTTTTGTTCCAACTCTGATCCATCCATGGCGGCTGTGATTAATGATGGATTATATTTATTTTTTACATACAGTGAAATTGTATTTACAGTATACCACAGCAAACTTTGTATTCTGGAGCTCGTAATAAATTAAAAAGAAACATGGATAAGTGAGCAAGGCTGAAGATAGGGAACAGAACATTTTGGTTGAACTTATTCATAAGGCTCATCACTTCTTGTGTTGGTTTGTTTTAAGTAATTTACATGGTTGTGTAGTAGTAAGCACTTTTGTCTAACGGCTATAGGCTCAATAGTCGGAAAAAATAGCCAGATTTCTTTGAAAGAAAAGACTGGTTCAAACTCATTTTCTGCCAGATTTGATGCCAACAAAAGCTGGCTGAAGGGGTGATTGACAGTTGGTTTAGGCCCCGTTCACACGAGGACGGTCTGAACAGAAGACGCAAAAGTGGCGTCGCGTCTTCACTTTTTATTCCTCGTTTAGACAAGCATTTTCGGGGGGAAATCTGCGTGCATACGGTGACACAAAAGTGTGTGAAATTCGATTGTATGCATGCCAGGCGGCATCACTTAAAGCAATAAGAGCATCTTTGGGCATGCAGAAGTTTTCACGCCACACATTTTCATCAGCTACTCCTTCCACAAAGTTCTCCACCATCCACTAGATCTCCCAGGTCTCCTCCAAAGCCATCTGGCTCGCCTCCGACAAATTGCTGCATCCAAAATGTGATAGAGGTAATTACAGATCCTTCTCTGTTCAGTAATACTATCTGTACATATCCTGTACATTTGGTGGAAAGACTCCTGTAAGTTTATTAGAGCTGCCAGAGCAGCTTGAAGGTCCGACGCATGGAAATAATTCCACGTTTGTTTATTTTCCTGTACTGGAGCATGTATGTGACGTAAACACATACGTGACGTGAGCAGATCTGAGCAGAGTTTTGCGTCTTGGCAGTGTAGACGGACACGCTACGGCGGAGCGTATTTAACTTTTCCACTTTGGAAGGTGGTTTCAGATTTTTGCGTCTTTAAGCCCCCAAAACGCCATCACCGTCTAAACGAAAGGCACTTCCGATAAAATATTTTGTCGTTTTCACCCGCGAGCGTCCTCGTGTGAACGGGGCCTTAATCTACCCCAATATTCTGTTAATTTTAACTAGCTTTCTATCAGAATTAAAACTTTTTCAAATAATCTCTACAATCTGTGCGCTACTGCGCATTTAGAAAAGCTTCTGGTGGATGGACATGTCTGTCTCCCTGGATATCCTAATTTTTCATTTTGTTGAGCCACACTTTTAAAACAACCACTAACCAAATGCATAAAAGTACATTAATGTAATATGCCATTATTACTAAAGGCGACAGAGGAATAGGTCAAGAGAGAAGCCATCGCTTACTGCATAGCTAAAGGAGCAAAGTGTGTGAACAACTATAAGACTAGCAAGAAAGAGGTACCAAAAGAAAAATAGTGGTTGAGCAGAACTAGTGGAGGTTTATATGTCAAGCCTCTGTAATGAAGAATATGACTTGGTTGAGATAGATCAGCAAGAATAAGCTAACACAAAGGCGGCGAAAACCAGATATGAGGCAACACGCTCACAGCTGTACATCAGCCATGCTGGTGTACCAGTTTCACTAAATATAGTGGAAGTATAGTGTTGCAGCAGCTGCTCTATATGTGTTAGATGTAGCTCGCCTGTTAGACTGGAAATCGGATCACTTATCTGCAATCTCAAGTAACCACAAATGGACGATATGGAAAAAGAAATGATGCCCAACCCAAAGCCAACACAAACCTGAAAAATAGTGAGATGGAAGTGGAATGAGTCAGAAAGTCAGACAGAGAAAGAAGAAGAGAAGAGAAGGAGATAGCAAGAAGGGCGGCTTTGTTCACTTCTCAAATCTGATCCCGGTAGAGTTGATTACATAGAGCTTACTCCTTCAGTGGCAAGTCTTGTTGATGACATGATAGAGGACAGTGACCCAGGGGCTGAACACACCTAGGCAGAGATATCAAATCAACACACTGCTGCAAGTCTATATTTGGACTTCTGCAGAGAGACTGGGGAATATTGTTTTTCCACAGTTGGGCCATCCACAGAGGCAGACAGGGGCTTTATAGTAGGCATGGAGACATGCCTCACATGTAGAGTTGTGGCGTTAATGATGTCACAAGTTGATTTAAAGGTTTAATATGTTAGACTGAAGCTCAGAGGAAAACACAAGATAAATGGGAAGTGTCTGATATCATAAATCACATCATTATTGATACTAACACAAGAAAAATGCAGTCTTGACATCAAAAGATAAACCTAGATGATGATCCCAGTTTAAACTCGCCATAGCAGCTCACAGTGTGGGCTGGTTAGCTACCAAGCCTACCTAGATTTAGTCAGTGTGAACTGCTGGGATGACTCTCTATTTGCAGAATTTACATTTTGCTTCCCTCTCTGTTTTGTTTTCTTCCTAAATTTCTCAGAGAAAAAAAATGTAATCTAAAAAAAGGGATGTTCTGTTTGTTCCGAATGATTGTTGTTTCCGAATGGTTCTACTTTTTATCAATTAAATGTGCAAGTGGTTCACCCAGGTAAATTTGTTTTGAACAAGTAAGGTAAGCACAGTTAAACATTTGACGTCTTATTTTTGGTTGTCATGTACTCAGTTTCTCCCAGTTAAAATTCCTTCAGTGTTCATTGTCCGGGAGACGAATTATCCACAGGGGGAGGTCTCCTCTCCAAAAAAAAAAAATGAATGTGGTGATTCGAGTGGGTAAAAACACTGAATAAAGCAGTTTCATGTTAAAAATCAGTGTTTCTCCAATGATGTCTGGTGGACACAGGATGTCCTGGAGCAGCTGCAAGCAAGTTGCTGCTAACTTTTGTTCAGTTTGTTTCTTTGATAACTTAAAAGTCAGATGTCAAATGACTTAATTCCTTGTGTCTCGAATTTCTGGCAGACAACACATCACTTATGCATGCACTCTGTTTGAGATAGAAAATAGAGAAGGTGGAAGACAGATGATTGTACACAATGTTTTATTAGTAAGCTAATAATAATGATAATAAACACTTCTTGTCCCATCTGTGCCAACAAGTTATATTTTCTAGTTAGTTCAAACTACAGACTGTATAAAGCTTGAAGCCCAACTGATCACTCATCCATGATTTATCCTACGCCGGTCAGTAAAAAAAAAAAGAAAAAAAGTACTTCAAGCCTCTTAATAACATTACAACACGCTGTGTAGTGTGAACAGAAAGTTGAGCAGTGTAAAATTAGCATAAGCTGACGTTGAGTTAAGAATACTTTGTCAACCAAGGACAGTTTACCATTTATAGCGGCTAATAATTGGCTCTGCTGCGTTGTTGTGTGGAAATAGGTCCGTGGAGTGATAGTTAGCCGTTCTGCTGACCGTAAGAAGTTGAGGCATTTAAATTTTACCCAGCTAGCTTCTTTGGCACCCAGAAACTGTTTGCTTCTTTGACTCAGCATATCAGTGTTTACCTCAACGAATGAATTTATTTTGTTCCCCAGAGCAGCTCAGCATCTGATATATGTTTGTACCGCATGAATAAAATTCAAGTCTGACATAAGTGTGCTTTGTGGTCTGAAGGAGAACAAGAATCCATGCAGCTTTATGTAGTGGCTGGTATTATATTAGAGATACTAATGGACACAGACGCACACCCACAGTCTCCTGCTTAGAGTACAAAGCAGGTTCTTACGCTGACCGGCAGTACAACTCTGATTATCACAATCCCTCCTGAGTCCTGCTTTTCATCCCACAGCAGGGTCAGCATTAGGTTAAAGGACTCTATTATCATCCATTTCGCCACTCGAGCCATAGCTTGAAACCATTTAGACTTGAATTCCTATAGATCTGCTGCCCTAGATATGGCATATTCTGCAGCCGTTATCGATCGGCCCATAAAGCACTCAGCTTCACAAACACGGATGAAAACAGGAGCGTTCTGTCAAAACATACATCTCCAAATCACTTATTACTGTGACACATGTTCATTAATCATGTGTCTTTGTTGAGGTGTATTGTGATCACCTTGACCATCAGTAGGGAGGAGTGAACAGGTCCAGGTCAGCGGGATTGTAAAGCATTTCTTCTGTGTCCAGAACATTTTTCTTGCTGATGGTTTTGTCAGGAATTGGAATGTTTTCTGATGTATGGCGTAATCTGCTGTATTGGCAGCCTGCTCAGTCATTTCTGCCTCTGACAGACTTACATTCGAACTGATAGAGGCTGTGAGGAAAAAAGTTCCTTAACTAAAGTCAAAGCTGAGGCTTTATGTGCACTGCACCGTGTGCTGAGCATTGAATTACTGCAATTTCCCAATAAAAAGATGCAGAAAGGCTTTAGTATTCACCAAACCACCAGAGGAATTTAAACAGTTCGATTAATAATTAATTATATTAGCCTTTTACTGCTTTTTTAGTAAAACATTTAGTATGTCATTTCGGGGCATTTTTAGATTAATTCATCGCTCATAAAAAAGCATAAAGCTTGAATATATAAAGAGATATCATCTGCCGTACATCTCAGGCTGCAGCTTCTCCAAAGATGAAACCACTCAAGGTCCATTTACTCGCTTGTTCTGCAGCTGTCAACCATATTATACAGTCTTTACCACCAGATGCAGTTTGCTGAGCATAACGCAAAGTCTAAAGCAATATAATTGATATTTTTTTATTTAAAAAAAAAAAATGACAATGTGAAAACAAGTTGACAATGTGATAGGTGTCGCTTGCTTGTGAGGAGCTTCAGAGATATCACCTTAATCGTCAGCTCCCCCTGGGTGTTACAGAGCTTTATGGTTTGTTTCAGCACATTGTTTAGCTGTCTGTCTTTGGTCCACTCTCATCGCTCTCATAGCATCATTTTCAGCAGCAGCAGGCAGCTGTTTTCAGTGAAAAAGCTTTAAAAACCTCTCTGTACCTGTTACCAGACAGACAGAGTGAGCAGTATTTCTCTCAGGAGTTGGTAAAACCCGAAAAGGGAGCTAAAGGAGAGTTAATATTGGAGTTACATTCATCAGATGGACACAAATACAACTTGAAATGAATGATACTGTTCAGTATCTTGCTGGATGTTTAAGCAACTGTCAAGCCTGCCATATACACTTTGAAGGGTAATGTTATGTAAGTAAGGGCTGCTACAATAGGGTTGCTAATTTGGGCACTTTTTGATGACTGATAGTCGTCCCTTGCAAACCATTAACAGCAGGCAACTAAGTCTAAATTTACCCGGAGAAGAACTAGCGAATCGGATGTACTTTCTGCAGACATGTACAGTAAAAAAGCCATGATAATGTCCGCATTTTCGGGGGAAAGATGCAGCCATGTCCTGAAGTCACTACAGCTAGTTGAGTTGTGAGGTTGACACCTGTGTGTCTGTCCGGCAGTTACTCTGTGTTAGTTGGATGGCCGATTCAACCTGCCAGTCCTCATTGATATAGTGCCATGTGTCACTGAGCTCTTGCTACTGCAGTAGCAGGTTGAGTTTTAAACTCCTTTTATTCCTGCAAAGTTCACGACTCACACAATCAACAGCTGTACGGCGGTCATGCTGGTCAACTACAGAGCAACACAGCAGCCCGTTCTCTCTGATCTGCAAACAGATAACACAAACTTTAGACCTTGAAGTCACATGTAATCTATATGTTATACGTTTTGAGATAGTGGTGCACTCGCTCTCTCAGTCATTTACATTATGAATGACGCTGAGGTGGAGTATAGAGCACAACAGATGGGCAGATGGGTCAAACAAACCTTACGATGTTGTGCTGCTGCTACGGTTGCTTTTTTTAGAACACATATATGCATATATAAATTGGATTTTTTTTTTGCATATGTATTGCAGCTTATTTGAAAGTGTAAAGTTGTGTTATTTGTAAGCAGATTTGTGAGACCGGATTGAATACTGAGTATTCACATGTCTCCCCCATAAGTCGTATGTACTTTTTCATTCTTTATGATTTTTTAACAAATTAGTATTAATTGGTCAAAATTCTTAATGTCAGTTAAAGGTAAAACAGTGAATTGTAGGCATCCCTATTTCACAATTTCTTTCTGCGTCTCCCAAGACACTTTAGAACACAGACAGTCATGGAAAAAAATTACTAGACCACCCTTGTTTTCTTCAGTTTATTGTTAATTTTAATGCCTGGTACAACTAAAGGTACATTTGTTTGGACAAATATAATGATAAGAAAAATAGCTCATAATTTAATAGCTGATATCTAGCCATTTTCCATGGTTTTCTTGATAATGATTTTGGTTATTTTCAAGAAAACTATGGAGACTGGCTAGATATCAGCTATTAAATTAAACTCTTATGAGCTATTTTTGTTGTTATCATTATATTTGTTCAAACAAATGTACCTTTAGTTGTACCAGACATTAAAATGAACAAGAAACTGAAGGAAAGGGTGGTCTGATAAATTTTTCCATGACCGTGTACAGGTCCATGTGATACAGTCAAATGATTCAGTACAGAGAATAGATCCATGACAACTGAGGGAAACTAGGTTGAGGTTTGGTCGAAGGCTGTAGAACAAGTGGATGAACCTTGAATGGAGACTGTATGTCAAAGGACATTTTCAGGTAGAAAATATATATTTTTTCATAAAACCACCCTGCTCATGTGTACACTAGCTGTTGTTTGGAGCAGACTTTTCATCAGGAAAATTAAAAACATGACCTTGTATTGCAGAGGGTTTTTTTTCCCTTTTCTTCCTCAAAAGAGACCCATTGCTCAATTTATTGCACTGTCCTGAACCTGAAAACCCAACACATTTGTCACGTCACTGGGTCAGATGGGTTGCTCTATACATAGAATGAAGTCAACACTTTGATATTAGAAAACGCCCACAGCACTGCAACCCAGTCAGCGCTCTCCCCCTCCACACTCTCTTCTTCTCTCCATCTCTCTATCTGTGTCTTACTCACAAAACACACTGCTTTAAGCAATGTTGGCAGCTATTGTTCACTTTTATTTCACCAAATTGTTCAAAAGGCTTGATATCCAGACTTGGAGAAAAGGTCGGAAACAAAAGAGAGGGAGAAGGCAGAGGGCAATAAAATGAAAAATTTTCAGGATAATGGCTTGCACAGGAAAAGAGCTTTTTAACCAATACTTTAATGGAAAGCCATCTTGCGCAGACTGCAGAAGAAGAAAAAACAGAGCTGGTTTTTGGAATCCATTCACTCAAAGTAAACACACTTGCAACAGAATTCAATTGGCCAATTTATCAAGAGTCTAAAGGGTTTTTAATGGTTTGTATAAACTTATTGGAAAGTTTTAGAGGACTGAGCACACTGTGGGCTAAATACATTCTTAATTTAAGCGAAAATAGGTAATTTTATGGACTGAATAAAGTTGGGAAAGTCAACAACCACTGCCAAGGTCCCCTCCTGTACAGCATTCAACCTGCAGCTGCGCCGGCAGATAAGTACAACCTGTAGTCAAGCTGTGACTCCTTGAAACTTTGTCACATAAAGTTGCTGGAAAAAACGTTATACATATTTACGTCTAACTATGCTTAATATATTTAGTCCTAAACCATTTTCTGTTAACTATGGTTGTAGCTTAGGTTATCATTGTCACAAATTCCTCTTGTGAACATCAATGAAATTATTCTGCACTGTCAACCTCCTATTCAGCACTACAGGGGGGAGGAACATCAAACAGGTTTAATTGGCTAATTTGTCATATGATTGTTTGGGATCTGTGGCCCAGTCCTCCGCACACGCCTCTGATGGAATAATTGGCCATTTTAGGCACATAATGAACATGCAAATGAATATAGGATGCTTTGAAACTGAGCAAGCTATAAATAAACCCATCGATCAAAGCCACCAGTTCCTCGTCTTTAAGTGTACAAACCTGCAGGGGTTTTTGTCGTTGTCTACATCAGATTGCACTTCAAAAACGTACCAGTACCAATTAATTTAAACATATAAATAGATTTGCTGCTTCTGTAAGGTATGAAATGTATCATGAAAAATAATTAAAGATTTTTCAGATTCTCCTCTCTCTGCAGTTTGAGGTACTGTAGGTCAAAAATATGTGTGTGTTCATGTTTTATATCAAAGCCAAGTTTGTAGTCCTGGAAATCAATACACCACAAAATTTATATGTAATATTTATGATTTGCTTGTGGTTATCTTTGAAAACATCTCGTGACTGCAGTTGAACATAATGTTTGGTCGAAAAATATGTTTGTTTTTTTATTTTCACTTTAATGATTGATGCTATATAATTGATGTAGTAAAAAAAAGGTATTTCCACCCACACCTTGTCTGTTTCTGACTTCTATGTGCAATTTCTTGCTGATACCATTCTAACTGTATAATTTACAGTTCTACTTGTAACACAGACACCCTTTGGCTTGGATCTCTTGCACAGGCCTTATATTATGTATAAAGAGAGCTTGTACGGGACTTTCTTTTGGGCTCAGTAAGTTTAAAAGTGGCAGTAATGGATAATAGAGTGAATTAGTTAAGTATGTTTCCTGCATTTGAAGTTAGATATGGTCGTTTCTCTCTCTTAATTCCTCTGAGTCATGCTCGTAATAAAGGCCTCTAAAAGACGAAGTTAAACCTCCGCTATCTCACACACTATAAAGCAAGCCCAAAGAATCTTTTTTTTTTTGTACAATCCAACGCAGCTGGTGCTAATTGTTCTTATAAATAGGTTAAAGCAAGCCTCAGGTGTCGAGACAGAGTACAACCAAGAAGCACGTACAGATAATAAAAGATAGGAAGGCACACCACCCATAAGTGCGAGCTGCATAAATTGGAAGTGGAGAAATCCTCAAGGGTGAGGAAAAAAACACTCTGATACATACTTATTTAAAGCTACACATGGAGAGATGGGGGCACTGGGACAAATTTAATCAAAACTGCATAATAATTTTGATAACACGGCATGCATTCAGTCCCACCTCATATTTTTTGGATCAATGAACCAAATGCAAAAAGAGCATTTTTTTTATTTCTGTCAGTTTGCCATGATATTAGCAAATATACGTCATATGTAGCGGTGACTGCTGTGAACACAAACCAGAACATATTGAACAGCTATAAGAATATAGGGATGGATAATCCTGTAATGCTTTGAAAGAGAGACTGTCACATACTCTGCAGAGTCAACAGAAGATATGATTAAACACTTCAAATATGTGGGTAAAGTAAGCAGCTTATAACATGGTAGTGTTGTAGTGTGATTTAATCAGCCTGGCTTTTGTTTGAAGCACTTAAATACAAATTAAAAACAAGCCTCAAAGAGATAGTTCCCAACTTTCTGAGTAGAAACTCTCAGAACAGTTCATGCATGTGTCATCATACCAACACTGCTCTAGAAGATCTCCATCTGTGAGTGGAAATCCTCCAACAAAGGAAATAAATAATTAAAAAACACATACAAACGGAAATAAATGAACACTCAAGAACAAAAGATCATGACGCATAAAAGTGGATTTTGATTATAATCACATTAGAGGAACTATTGGCAGTGAAGCCCATCATGTTTGCTAGATTCAAGGGAAGGACAGGCTGACAACTAGGGATCAATATAAAATATGGGATGACGTGCAATGTCCAGAGTCCTGCACATCTCTTCATCACAGCGCTGTGCAGTCATCATCATGATGGCTCTGCTGCAGATCATTGCTTTATGGTTGATGATCATGATACCTTTACATAACTGAGAGGAGGAGAAGGAGAGCGACAGATGGAAACAAATAGGACTCTTTGAGAATCTCAAGATTTGATTCTAGATCTTGGTATCACAATAGAGAATACTAGAGTATGGTTGATTTCCGTTTTTGCAGACTAGTCTGATCAAATCAATCAAAATCAAAATTACTTTATTTATCTACGAGGGGAAATTAAATTAGTCTGGTAACTCTGGAAGAATGAGACAGCCTGATGGCTGTAGGAGCGAAGGATCTTTTGTATCTCCCCGTCCTGCAATGGAGAGAGAGGAGCCGTCCACTGCTGTTTTTTGGTCTTTAAAGGTTTTGTGTAGCGGATGATCCGGGTATTTCAAGATGGCCTCGAACATCTTGACAGTGCATCTCTCCACCACCTCCTAAACCTGATAAAACATCTGTAGCATCTTACTACAGATGTCCAGAGATCTGAGCTTCCTTAAGAAAAAGAGGCAGATCTGACCCTTTTTGTAGAGCTCGCCTGTGTTTAAGGACCAGTCCAACTTATTATCCAGGTATACACCTAGATACTTATAACTTGGCACCACCATGATGCAGCAGTCTAAACTGATGTGATGTTATGCAAACCAGCTGAGCTAACATTTGTCATTAGGATAAAGTAGCATCAGCAACCTGTGGTGTCACAGGGCTAAACCAAACTTGTATTCCAACAAAGGCTTTACTTGGGTGGGCACCCAGATATAATGGCCGCCAAATATCCGTTGGCCCATTTAAGAATTTTTACTTTTTTATTTTTTATCTGGAAGATTGACAGCATCTGCGATTGATTAACTCGCTTATTGTTTACATGTTCCGCAGAGGAACAAGGAGAGAAAGAGATGTTCTCTGGTATAATGTTTGAAAACACGGACATGGTGCAATGGGACAATGTGATTAACATAATAATCTGTTTGTTTAACAGGCCATGTTCACAATTTACTGTAACTAAGACCGGCAACATGAAGGGGTAGAGGTGTGTTTGCATGTTGCGTTTCTGTACATGGCAGAGTGAGTTTTAAAGAAATCTTAAATTGCTCCAAAATGGTAACATTTTGTATGAAAGAGGCAAGACTGACTCTGATTCTTCTTCTTCTGTTTATTGGTGGTTGGCAGACCAGATTAGAGGTGCATTACCACCGCTGGGGTTGTCAGGGTCTTAATGTTCCACTCGGGAGTGGCTGTTGACTCAAATGCGACACCTAGTGGTAAGTCCAGACCGGTCCGGTGTGTGGAATCAAATTGGTTTAAACATTTTTACACCAGCACAATATTTAAGTATGCAAGAAACATCTTTCCACCCATGATAAACATTTAAGTTCAAACTTAGTTTTGATCAGTTTTGTTCATCTGTGACTGCATGTCCTCCAACAAATGAAGAGTCCTCTCCATTCCAGTGATTTTCTCTCTCACACACACACACACACACACAGACACAGACACACACACACACACACACACACACACACACAAACACAGTTTTGTCGATTACATCTACATTGTGTGTGTTGTATTGGCCTGTCAAGGTCATTATTTTTTATTTTCTAATTTAATTTGTTCAGACTAAAGTATCTGTGGCTATTCATGTACTTTTATTTTTTTTGAACTTACAAATTATCTCTTGTATCTCTTTTTCATCAGAGAGCATCAGTGGCCATGATGAAAGTAATTGAAATGAAAGAAGAAAAAGACACATTTTGTAAGTGTCTCTGCTGCTTGTGATGCTCTTAACCTTTTATGAGGAGGCAGCAGTTAATTTACGATTCTCTCTAATGTCTTTCTAAAAACATTTAGCTGAAATGTATTTTGCAAATACCTATGCAAATGTTACAAATGTAATGGGTTTCCAATTTACCTGAACATCAAGTGTTTGGTCTGTGAGAAGAAACAAACAGCAGGAGGATATTCAGACTCCACAGGCCCTAGCCTGGATATGATCAGACTCAGGTCTTTCTCGCTGTGAGGTGACAGTGTCAACCAGTAAGCAACTATGTAACAAACTGTTTTAAATGACCTGTCAATCAGTTTTGGAGAGACAGCAGGTGCCGACTCTGAATTTTGGTGGTAGGCTTATGATTCCACATTAGGATCACGGTCTTGTGACCTTGTCTTAAAAATTTAGAGTGTGAGCAACTGTAATTTACTGTTGCTACTGAAGGCATCAGCTTGTAACAAAACCCACTTATGACAGGAGTTGCTATATAAGCAGTGACTTACCAGCTAATTTAGGCGACATGTTGGGGGTTCAGTGTTTTGTCACTCTGACAGGAGTCAGGGCTATGCATAAACAAACTGAACCTGCAGCCTTTAAAATTAGACCACTGTAGCTGCTCTTCCTTGTCACAGTGCAGGGGATAGCGGCTCCAGGCCACGGTCCTTCAGCAAATATTAACTGTCCTCGCCATCTGCAGTGACTTTTCGCCCTGGTTTTCCCTTTGAAACTCCACCGTGCAGTAGATCCCCATATATCTTGTGCGGCTCAGCCCATGATTGCAGGTTTCAGTAATCTTGCCTTTTGATCAATAACACAAGCAAGACAAATACATCTGAGTGCTCCCGGTGACTGTGGAGGCCAAGGCAGAAAACTGGAAATATTCTGTCATACAGAACAAGGTTAGTGTGAAATATACAGCGAGGGCCTTTACTCGGGAAAACAATGAGATTAAAGATTTTCAACTATGTACAGGTGGATTTGATTCACCTTGACATAACATTTCATCCTCATCGTATTTTCCATTTCTGCCCCTAATTCAGTGTGTATTATTATTGGTTATTCCCTTTCCTTCCCCGGTGCATCCCTCCAGATCGAGAGGAGCTATTCCTGCAAGCCGAGACACAAAGAGTGATGAGACCATTGTGCTCTGAAATTTCCCTGACCATATCAGTTTTCAACAAATTGGCCGGCGCCACTCCCTACAGCTATGTCATACATCTACAATGTTTTCCTGCTGCATCCGTCTTCATTGAGATATAATAAGAGAGGCCAATGGTGCCGTGTAGGCAGTGATATGACTATCATTAGCAGATGCCCCTGTCAGAGAAAAAAAGGTGAAAAAAATCGATTAAAAATAGCGACAACATCTTTGCTTCATTGTACATTGTTCATTGTACTGATTATGGAAGGCTTGTTTTGTTACTCAAAGTTTTCCAGTGGTCAGGTTTTGTGAAAAATCGATTTGTCGACTAGAAAGAGGCATATGAATGTTCAGAGTCATTGCCTCAGACAATAGACCTTTTCATGGCTCCTATTAAAATATGGCAAAGTGAGTCATGAAGGCACCATTCATTCCTGTTCCAAAAGGTAACTTCATTGTATTCATTCAAGTATTGGCCATAGCATGAACCTGGCCGTGTATTCCTCTATTATTTGCATCATGTGAAACAATAAATCTCTTCCTGCCCATTGAAAATGGCTCGCTGATGGGATTGAACTAATGCTGAGGCTGAGGATAGGTTTCTCTCTTTAGCAAGTTTATCTCTCAGGTAATGGCTTGTTTGCCCTTTATTTTTTCACGACGGTGATAAGGCAGTTGTCACAAATACTCATTTTCATAGAAACAAACACCCACAAATATGTGTTATCATGTTAGCTTGTTTTTTCATGCTGTAAAATTGCTTGCACCAAAGATATTTGCACAACCTCTTTAGTGCTGATGTGTGTGTGGCTCTTCTTAGTTACAAAAAAACCCAATGTGATCCTGCATCAACTGATCTGATACACAGCAGATGAGCACATAATCTGGATAGATTGAAGTGGAACATTAATCTCCTGCTCTGAGTGCTGCAGAATTCAACAGGAGCATTTAGCCAGTCACCACAGCCTCCAGACTGTATGTCCAAAACTTAGATTTAGAGAAATATTTATAATAAGTGCATCTCCAAGATAAAAATGATACAAATACTAATGTTGAATATCAGGCCAATATTAAGTTAAATACCAGGATGGGATAACGGTGGCATTGAGGTCAATCTATTCAATTTATGTATATGTTTATATACTATATACACTAGATGTGAATAGCCGGAGGGATGGATTTTGACATTATTTAAATTTTATACCCGGCGGGAATATGAGATATCCCTGCTTCTGGCTAAATAAAATTATTAAATATCTGATTTTAAAATGCCACACATTATGTAGTAGAATATAAATTTATTTTAGTTTTACACTTAAATTATTATCCCTGTTAATGCTGAAGATATTTTACCAAGTTTACCAAAAAAAAAGATTAAAAGCTGCTGTGAGGCGAAAGTGCTAATAACTACTCCAGCTCAGTAATATAATATCTTTGTATCTATTTTTTACATTTTGTTTTACAATGTTAGGAAAGTAATGTTTAGGTCTAGCCTGGTGTTGCCGTACACATTGTGAGGCATTCAGTTTATTAATTGAACACTGGTATTGGATCTGTACTCTGTATTTGCTGATACCCAAGTCTGGGCATCAGTATCTGGACTGAAAAAGTCAGTGCACCCCCTTTAGCTTGTAAAGTCACTTTTCCCCCCATAAATAATTAATTAAGCTGTTTTTTTGTGGTTGTGCTCTCAAATAAATCAATATAATTTGGTGAATTTCATTTTGGAGCAAAATGTTCCTTTAATCACCGAAGCAGAACAGGATGCACAAGGTCTCTAACTTCAGAGTCAACCAGCACCAAGACCCTGCAGCTGACAATGGCTTGGACGCCCTTGCAAACTTAATGATCCACAGGTCTAGATTTTAATGAGGAGCTTGTTCTTTGGCGCTGCTGTCGATGACAATGCCAGGTCTCGCGCAGAGGTCGCAGCATTAATGGCGCCACAGAGTCATTAAAAGAAAGCAAGAACACACAGGAGGTTCAGAAGCCCTTTACTGTACACACGCTGATCTCACTGGAATGCCTCCGGTGGGGGAAAGACACAGACACTTTGCTGAGGTAGAGGGTCTCCAGAGGCCGGAAGCTATGATGCTTCATGAGCATGTTTTTCTTGGCAGAGCCCAGGGGACTCGTCCACAAAGAGTTTGCTCTACGGAGATGCCAGAGAGGCAGAAAACAACAAAAGCACTGTAGTTCAACAAGCTCTACTTTTATAGACTCAGCCTAATTACAGATGTTCATTATATTGCTGTGCAGCATATGGGCCCTGTTCAGTGCAAGATATAACTTTGCTGTACAGGAGAAACATAACAATACTACACTAAGATAAAAACAACTCAAAAGTCAGTTATAAAGTTGCTCTCAGACACATACTGTACACACTATTGATAACTAAATATATACTGATAATCAGCCCTACTGATATCTAATATAGGGTAGGGGTGTGCCATATCGTATCATTCACGATTTTACCTGTACATTTTTGTGGGTGGGGTAAAAAAAATGCATATAATGATATTGCCGACATTCCTACTTCTTGACGTAGTGGCGTTAGGATTTCCCATTAATTACCTAAACTGTGGCGACCCAACATAGTTAGCGCTAACATCACATTTCAAGCTCCTGAAAGTGTATCTGCACTATTCATAATATAAAGTTATTTTTGCGTTATGTTCTGCTCAGCACTGTATATACCGAGCTGCCCTCCCACAGCACTTCAAAACAAGAACCTACCTGTGTGTGCGTGAGCCGAACTAAATACTATCAACCTGTCCAGGCCTGTCACAGGTCCAAACGGTCCAAACACACTGCTGCATTATGCTGTTCGTTAGCCGCGAGCTAATATTTATTTATTATCCAGCCCTAATCTAATATAAAGTCTATTTAATATCTGTAATATAAATACAGCTCTTTTTTTCCCCAAGTTTGATTGCAAGACAGCAACAGTTACATTAGAGCCTGTGACTCACTTAACAGGGGGAATGTGAGGGACAAGCACCCATCAATGTCAAATCTCTATTGATTTTCCCTCACTATGATAATGTAAACTCAGAAATGTTTTCCCTCTGAGTCATTTCTCACCCACAAAAGAGCTGACTCGTCCTGTCTCTGTCTTTCTGTCCATCAGATTATATCACTGCATCCTACAGCTAAACCCCTAATGGTTTATCTGCAGAAATTAAATCCAAACAAGAAGTAGGACCAATATATAGATTTTAATGTTAGAAATACATCAGGGCTCAATAATAAGGATTGGCAAAAAAGACAACGTAATTGGCACATCGTTGTAATCTAGGGTGACCAAGCGTCCTCTTTTGCCCAGACATGTCCACTTTTTACATCCTGTCCGGGGCGTCCGGCCGGGTTTTATAAATTCACGAAAATGTCCGGTGTTCACTGTTTTTCATAGGACCAGTACACGTGCACGTAAATTGACCGGCGCTTTGCACACAATTTCGCGAGACGTAATTACCAAGAGGCTGCCTAGTGGGCGGGTCAGCGCCACGCACACACACAGAGAGAGACAGAGAGCAGAGCAGACAGAGGGCAGATCGAACAGCGGAGCAGCATTACACGGGAAATGCCGAAGCGTAAGTGCAGCTTCACAGATGAACTGCAAAAAAAAATTCCGACGTACCGTCACAGGTGGGAGGCGGAGTGCACCGTGTGCAATGCTGGCACATATGTCTCAGTGTCTAATAAAGATGCTGGAGATCTCAAAGCTCAAAGCTCAAAGACAACTAAAGATGAAAAGTATAGATCCTTTTTGTTTGTTAAGTTAGTATCTTTGTGAGACTCTTCTATTATTTATCTTATTGCAGTTATTAAGAGATATATTGTTGAAGCTAGATTTTCTAACAGAAGAGTTCATATTTAGAACATTATTTCATATTATTTATTCATTTATTTGAAAAGAGTCTACGAGAGCTATTATTTTGTTACAAGTTTTTACAGATTTCATTTTATTTTATTACAGAAGTTAATTTTGCACCATTGAAGCATAATAAAGCATGTTCATCAACCTCCGAGAAGCCTGTCTGAATTTGTGTCTCGAGGCCGTGCCGATTGTCCTCTTTTTTGGAAATCAAAATATGGTCACCCTATTGTAATCTAGCAACCCGCCTTATCGGGCAAGTGGAAAAAAGTAGTTAAACACATGTTGTTGTTGTTGTTGTTTTTGCTGGAGCTGATGATGGAAGTAGCTAACCAGTGATTCATCTCACTTCCGTCTCATCTCTGTTGAGAGCTGCACATGCGCAGTACTGATTAGGTGATCACAACAAAATGGTGGTGGTTACAAAAAATGTTTATGAGCTAAAGTGCAAGCGAGAACTTTAAGTATCCTGATAACAGGAGTTTAGTTATGTGGGTGAAAGGATGTGGGTGGAACTACAGATACGCATTTTGCTCATGACCATTAACTTTAGTCTTTGTTGTTATTTGATATGTACACATAAATAATATTTAAAAAACTATATGTATAGGGGCCCTGTACAGTTGGTCATGCTTACATTTTGTTGGCTATTTGCAATGATACATTGTATTACTCATATTGTTAACCAGCAGCTATACCAAAAAAGTTGTAACTCTGCAATGCTTGCAGTACTTTAAACTAATGAGCTAACACAATTTGTCAAACAAAAAAATAAGAAAAAGAATTTTGCAAATGTAGTCATCATTAAACTTTCTTTAAGCAAACATCATGAAAAATTACCTTGTTTTATACTGGGTGAAGTTTTTGTTTTCTCTACTTTCAAAGATAGTAAACTATTAAATTAGCATCTTTAGGTTCTGGACTGTTCTGGTCTGCCAACATAAACAATTTGAGGCTGTCATCTTGAGAAACTGTGATGAGCAGTATTCACTGATTAATCAAGCACATAATCAGGACTGCAATTTACACTGTAATCATGAAAGTGGTATTATAGGTTAGATATTACTTATTAATCATGTTTTGGCAGTAATTATGTTACTCAGCAACCCATTCCTTATTATTGGACCAACTATTCCCATGTCTTGCATAAAAGCTTGAAACTACATTCTGTTAAAGGCAGAATGTTAACTTTACATAATTGAAACTGTAGCCATCTAAAATACCCTTCAAGTACAATCTAAATACTCTATTTCTCTACTCTTTAAAACATGTTTGGATGTATTACATGACTATACAGTGTTGTACCTTCAGTAGAACACAATGTACACAATGCATTAGAGGTAATCTCTTCAAACTCTGCATGAATGCTGACTGTGTGTGTATGTTTCTCCTTCGCTGTTTTAGATTTGATACCCCTAAAATATCCAAATCAATGTTTTATGGGACTAGATGAAGTCTGCAGGCCATTATACGGTACATATGATGTAATCTAACACCAGAAGCTCATCTCAATGTAGAAACAAAGTGTGTATACAGCGGTGATCCATGTTCCCCAACACAACACAACACAACACAATGATGCAATAGCAAAGTAAATGATGCAGTGCAACCACACAGTAAGTAGTAAATACAAAATTGAGAAGCTCGGGCACGGAAGGTTTATTGGGAGCCAAATGTCTGAAGGTTTTCTAAATGTATGATCTCCCAGATAATTGGATGTGCTGAATGCACTGAAACCACTTGCTTGATGTGCCGCAACCTTAGCCCTGATTGTCTCCGCTCGTGGCAATTGCCTGCTGCAGAGATTGCTCGCCTTCATGCACACATTTCCCTCCGCAGATTGGACAGGCTTTTGTGCACCACTTAATTTTCAATCAGATCCGATCCCGGCTAAGTTGCCATGCAGCGCGAGGGGTAAATGGTGGGTCATATGCTCTCCCCAGTGCTAATGAGAAGCTTCAGTCAACACATGGCTGTCATTTTTTATCCTGTCTACCATAGCTGATATGAGGCCCATAGAAGGTATGGCTGACAGGGCCTGTCCATTTCCAACATACACACGTCCAACTGGGACCAGAACCAATAATGGCTCAGCTTCTTTGCATATGGGTGTCAGTTCAAAAGCAATCATTTACAGCGGCTCGGGGTTTAAGCTTGCCCCGGGGACTAATTGTCTGTCTATCAAATTAATATGAAGCAGAATCTTTTCAGTGATCATGTGATGTGCTGGTCTTGCCTGCTGATTATATGTGGTCTTATTAAGACATCACTTAGACATTTGAATACAGGAGATAATGGTACAATCTCCTAGCGTCTGTTCGACAATTAAGCGAAGGCACTGAAACATATTTTTATGTAGCATAATTGCTTGCTCAAAGTGTTAAATGGGTATGCTAAAATGCTAAAAATACCATACAGCACTGAAGATAAATCTGAATATGTAAATCCACTAAATAAACATACTAATGATTGTGAAAAAGGCATATCACTAACACGTTGTTTTCAGAATATTTACACTGGAGGTATTCAATCAGCAGCAGTGTGGTGGAGGATTTTGAACACATATGGTTAAATACATAATAAAACAAGCTGGGCATTGATAAATAAAACCTGGTTTGCACTGATTGTTTTGCCACTGAATGTGGTGTGAGGTAAAAACTGGCTGATAAATGATGGAAATACACCATGTATGACCACCCGATCGCCATTTCATTAGCTTCTGTATATCTAACAACAAGGAAAGTGTACGAGGCAATTTGTGGCAGTCAGCAGAGCATTAGTGGAACCAGCATGTCATCCATCTGGCATTGACAGTTCATTTATGACAATGTGTTGTGAATTTAACAGCCTGTGGTCGTAGATTACAGCCAGTTTATTATACTGGACAAGGGGAAGACCTTATGCTGCTGTAATGACAGGCTTTCCATGCATTACCCGTGGAAACAGCTGAGGGCAGAGGATGAGGCTAAGATGTTTGCACGTCATTAGGTGCAGATTCGACACATTCTACCTCAAACCGAGCTGTATTTAGCACAAGGAGTCGTTTTTTGCATGCATGGTATCAATATATAGGCTTATGTATCATTCAAATCTGAATATTAAAAATAAAACTTCCTGTAACATAAACAAATTATAACTTTTTTAATAGTCATGCACACTAAATGTGATAGTGTGTAATTTGTAATAATTTGACTCATATGCAGAAAAATGTAGCACTGGTGTGGTACACAACAGCAGCGGTGCAACTAATGATTGAAATTGATACAATTGTAAAAAAATTATCGATTCAAATTACTTTTCTATGTTTGAAAATAGTAGGCCTACACAGGTTTTCAGTGTCAATGGAACTGTTTTATTGCCACAGAGACTGACTTTTTTTTTGGAATTCTGAACCAGTTCTGGCTTCCAGCAAGTCGTCTAAGGTGGACTAAACAAAGTAGAGGGCAGAAAAGAAAGGCAAACCTACAGAGGGCTTCCATGGCCCGGAAGTTTTCTGAGGAAGGTACATGCCAGAACTAGATACCAAGAGCTTACTGGACAGGAAATTCCTTGAGAGCACAAACTGCCGATAGTAGCACTTGGGCTGGAGTATAGGAGTCATGTCGCTAGTCTCAGTTTCTGCAACTCCAATGGCTAATATGTACCAGTTCCATATTAGTACGGTCCATAAGATCTTGAATGAAAGAGCCCCTAGTTATAGCCCCTAGAGATATTTACTTTGTAAGAAGTTCATAATCACGATACAAAAGCTAGGGCAGCTTATCTGACACTATAGGATGGGTATGGTTTTTTGTATACAGTATATACTAGTGCTACAGAGTGAACGTCCTTCTGATATCAATGAGGTGAAGAACCCACACACCTATAAATAAAAGTTACATTGAGGCTGTTAGGGTGGTGGTCTTCTTGAGAATATTTCACAAAAGAAGCAGAAACTATAACTTGTAGACTTGGAGTTTATTTCCAAAGGAACCTGCTCAAAAACTGATTTAACAGAGACATTTACTGTCTCCCCAGGAACACCTGCGCTTATGCTGTTTTCCTATGTTTCACTATGGATTATAGAACTCAGGACATGAGAATGATACAACATCTGTGTCCCCACACTATGTTCACTATATTTAATTATATAATCCCCCCCTTTGGGGTCACCAGACGCCCAACCAAACATTCAACCTATCAATGCAAGTGAGGGTGAAAAACCCAGCACAAGAAAACATTTCTAAAAAAGGTCATGGTCATTTTAAAACAATGGAATCTGTGAATCGCACATACTGTATGTCATAATATTTTAATTTTTATTGGTATATTTAACTGCAAACGTATTGTGATGCTGGGATGTGATTTGTTATGGCCAGGTGTCTCCCTTTATGGATGTTGATTGGTTGCCTCCATCTTGTCTGTGAAAAGGATAGACAGATGGAACACCATGATGGAAATAAATCCTGGGCTTAATCATGTTATCTCTGACAATGTCTTAAATATATACATATATATACATTTTTCAAATAAACTGAACACAAAGCAATCACTGCTTCTTGGCCCATGGCCTGACTTTCTACCCAACATAATGGAAATCCATGAAGTAAATATCCGTGTAACTAACAAAGACAAACAGATGGAGGCCCAAATGGGACCTAAACATAACCACCTTGGTGGAGGTAACTAATATTGAACTGAGGGAAATCCATTATTATGCTGTGATAATGAAACTCCCCATATTGCTCGGTAAATTGAACCCGTTACCTGGAGGACAAATAATCAAGTGACACATTTAACATGCCGTTGAGGGCACATTCCCTTTTACCCACTAATAACCCCTGGATCATAATTACATCTGGATTTGGTTGTAAGCTCTATTACATTTGCTCAATTATCCATTTCCTCTGATTGCCACGGTGCCTTTTGTCGTCGCAACAAAGAACAAATCCTCTGTGGCTGTATAATATAGGAAATCCTTCCTGTTTTCCTGTGTAAAGATTTTAAACTGTAAACAGAATTTGTATAATTTAAAGTTTTATTTTTAAATAGTTTAAAGTGCCTAAAAAGAAAACAATGCCTTTAGCAGTAATCGCTCTAAAGGATTCCTGTGTCCTCTCCCTTGAGCTCTCATCCAATGAGAAATTGATTACATATCAGTCACAGTAAAAAGAGAAACCGTCTGGACTGAGCAAGGGAGGAGATGAGAGAAAAAAAAGAAGGCTTGTGTTTTTTTTCTTCCTTCTTTTGGCTCCTGTTGATCTGATATTGATCGTCTGACATTGGTCAAATATCCCACTCTGCATTGCGGATAGATGCTGATTGGCTGTAGAGGAGCTGGGGGATTGGAGGTAGTTTGACAGGACGGGTCACAAGAGAGAGGCCGATTAGGACTGTCACTCACCAGGGATGTATCGCTGATCTGAATGCCTTTTCTGTGATTGGGATGAAACAGATGCTTTGACTGTTAGCACTGGCTTAGCTACACTGCAGTCATGAGGCTAGCTCTTGGCTCTTGTACAGTAGAGTGAAGGGAATTGCTGCTTTTCTTCCCTGCAGTGAGGCTTTGTTCATCTCTAAATTGAACATATCAGTAGTAGCAGAATCCTTGGTGAGGCGGATGTGCTGTTTGGTTTGTTTGGGCTTTACAATCCAAGGATGTTGCCCCTCAAAACCCTTCTGTAAGGAGCACCACATTGAGTTACATCAGCACATAGATCCAAAGCCATTCCGAGTCTCGTGTGAAGTTACTTTTCAAAGCAAGCTAAGGAACCCTGTTGAATCAATGCAGAGACTCAGTCAATCCCTCATGAATATTATGAATATGCTGTCTGTGAGTACTTTGCAACTCTTCCCCTTTTGCTCTGTATAGAACAAAGGTGCAGAGTGTCTTTAGCTCTTACCTCACTGATGTGTAGCTTTACAAAAGGGAGAGTAGCCTTGTTTCCTGGGACTAAGAATAATTGGTGTGTTTATACAATCAATGGTAGAGAGCATTCAAGCTTCTCTGGGGAAATATGAACACTACAGCACTACCACCTGCTCCTGCCTCTTAACTGTGCCGCACATTTCATGAAGAGCGATATGACTGTTTTCAAATTGTGTCTTTTGTTCTTTACATTGCATTCACTATGCAGTGTTATACACTACTGTATCTGTCAATATTTCATGTCCTTGGTTCTACAATGGGTTTTGTGCTGGCTGTTACACAGATATGTGCTCTTTTGTTATCTGATGTACGGTATGTGCTTGTATTTTGAGAATAACTGGCGAAATTTGCAGTACAAGATGCATCATTTCCAGAATGGTAATTGTTTTGTAGAGAGCATTAGAGATACCCCCGTAATTACAATTCTGCTTTTCATGTTTTTCCCTGTATAATACTCCCAAGTGGATTCAATAACATCATTATATTCTCTACAACAAGATGAAAATGCAGATGCTCAAGAGATCCGCTTTCATTGAGTACAGTTCTAGCAACAAAAACCATGTGTTGTTACAAGATTCTGCATTCCTGCTTGTTTGCAGAAGTAGGGAAAGGTGTGTTATTATATTGTCATGTCAGCTTGTCATGTCAGACTAGTTCAACATTTATTTGCTTTCTATTATTTGCTTTCTTTCTTCTTTTTTCCCCTGCTAAAAGGGTTTTTTAAAGGGGTTTTTCCCTGGCCGATGTGAGGGTCTAAGGACAGAGGGTGTCGTACCATGTACAGTCTGTGAAGCCCTTTGAGGCAAATCTGTGATTTGTGATTTTGGGCTATATAAATCAAATTGATTTGATTTGATTTTATTTGATTCTGGTGAAAAGTTTGATTAAAAGGGCAAACCTACCAACACCTACAAAATCTCACTAATTTACATGTAATGTCTTGTTTGTTTAATCCGTACAAAAGCATAAAAGTAAAAATGAATATTTGCTGGTTCACAGTGGGTTATGTGTCGGACTGTTGACGGACTTAATTAGTGACCATTAGAGATGCTGGTTGGCAGCCTTTCTTATCTTTATACTTAGCTGGTCTAGCTCTTCTCCTATTTTAAATCTTTATGCTAAGCTAAGATGTTATTGTTGAACTGTTGCTGGCTGTAGCTCTACCAAGGAGGTTGTTTTTCTAAATTTAGGATGCTGTCTGTCTATCAGCAGGACTATGGGGAAACTACTGGCCCGATTTTTAGCATAGGAGATGGAAGAACCCCTTATATGTTGTTGCAAATCTGAATTATTGACAGAAAGACAAATTATTCTTTCTTGAATTAACATAGCGAGACAGGGCATCGGTGCTGTATTGTGTCAAAATAATCAGAAAAATTAGTTCCTGATCATTTTGATGGCTCACCAGTTTCATTTCCTTTGCTCTTTGTTGTGACACAAATACTGGAAACAATCATCAACATGTTGTTTACACACTCTGACATCTTCTTTGTAGCATCCATGTTGTTTTCACATTGCAAATTATAGCACATGAGCTCACTGAAGTCGGAAGAACAACTTCCCAACTGGGGTCATTCATGTGAATGTGCAATTGGCCTCAGCAGAGGTCTGCCCTCTCTGAGTGCTATTCTAGTTTCATATTAAACAAACAGATATTAGTCATATTTCCACTAAATTGCAATCTTTTCATTCAAGCTCACACTCACTAAAGCAAATTCAACACAAGCTGCTCAATATCAGAGCCAGTTCCATATTTTGGATCTAATTTCTGCAAAATGAGCAAACTCTACAAATTACAACATAGTGATCAATTTCTTTGTTTACCCTATTGACTGTTTGTGGGTGAGTTTAATATTTATCTTCACTGGAGTGTTGAAATATTTTCAATAAGCCATTCAGATAGAGGGCAGGAACTTTGTACAAGTCAAAGTGGAGACTAACCAAGTAGCAGAAGATTAGAAGGGCACTTCCTAATGATGGTTGGTTAACTGCCAAACAGGCGGGGGAAGAAAACTGACTTAGCAGCCAACATTGGGCTGGTGATAATTTCCCACACTGCTTAAGTCTCTCGCTCATAGATGTTTCAGTTATTCTTTTTCTTCTATGTTGAAAAAAGTCTTTCATTTCTCTAATTCCTTTAGGTCATAAGTAACCCAGATACAGTCCCATGTCTCTGAATGGGTCAAACATGACGACATCACTGCCCAGGGCTAAGCATTTACGTCCCATGGAGGCACCTAAAGTAAAACTGCTTGTGGTTTTGGATGAATGTTTCCCTGACCTCATATACAGTGTGGTTTGTAGGTCATTATCCTTCATTCTAGTAAAAATATACCACCTTCAAATGCTGAAGTTGTCCGAATCAGCACTTCAGTCAGGAACAATCTTGTCATGGATTGAACTATTTATTAAGACAAATGTAAGCAGTTAAAGTTGGCACTGATGGTTTTATGAAAGGATGTTCTCTTGATTTACCAAGCAGCATGCTGAGTCAAAACAGGGAGCACAATGCAGAGGAATGGGCCTTTAAAAAAGACAGTGAATGTCTTTTTAAGGCTTTGAGACATTTGGACTCTGGGGTGGCAGAGGTAGGTTTGTGCAGAAGCAGCTGCAAGGGCGTGTGTCAGCATTGGTGTTGCAGAGATCAGTGACGAGAGAGTCCACCTTATTGTTAGAATGGGCTGTGATTGGTGTGGCTGAAAAGAGTTATGATTTAATCAGTGGGCTGTCAGACGATCAAAGCTGACTAGAACTAACAAGATGCTTCATTAAATATGCAGCAATTGCATTTTGGGATACTTTTGCAGAAATTAGCTTGAAATGTACATACTGAAGTGCATCAAATTATGTTTTTATGTAGACATTTGTAGTGCCTGTCAGAGCGAGACACAAGCAAGATTAAATCAGTTAACAGGGCCAACAGGACCTCTAATAAAATTGCAAAGGGTGCAAAATGTACTGTAACCACTGGACCACAGGCATCCTCCGTTAGGGAAAGGTCACATGAGCTCTTACCTTTGTAGAAGCACTCCTCGCTGTGCATGATGGTAATCCTGTGTCCTCTGAGACAGGAGGCCCGGTGGAGCTCACAATGGTTCTGGTAGAGCTTCCCATCTGAACCACACACAGGTTTATAGTGTGGTTTACAGTGATCCAAGCACTTACACTCCCCTTGGCCCGTCTCATGGTTGGCCACACAATGACGCCCCAAGCCACAGTACTTGTGTTCACATGGACTTGGATAGCCATTGTGTCCCATAAACCCTGTGGAAAACACACAGAAGGGGGAAAAAATTACATTTTTATGTTACCACAACCAGTGATCTATATGTGTCAGAACAGATGGATTGTCTGGGTTTAAACTCTTGTTACAAGTTGGATCTCTGTTGCAGTCCCCTCCACCCTCAGGGAAACCCCATCAATACTGGATGGTGTTTTTCTAAACTGACAAAATGTCAGTCAAATTCTGCATACATTATGCAAGCCAAGCTCACTATAAAGCACCCACAGTGGGAGTGATTAAAAAAGTCTCTTCGCTTCCACCCAAAATTTCACAGATAATGCGATGCACAGCAAAACATGCCCTGTTTTGTCATTTTGTATTATACTACCAACAGAGGCCACACTGCAAATATGTTACATGAATGTTAAGAACTGTATATCTGAATCATATACAGTAACTTTACATTAACTATCAGAGAGTAATATATTCCATCTATGTGAGCATGTAACACTGTCCCAATCCGGCCAGTAAAACTTAAAACCCTATCCAGTCCATTAGTGTGGAGGCTTTACTTTTTAAAAGGACTTTTTTTTTTTTTTCACATCATCACTATGTGGTGAGGAGAGTGCCCTTTTTAAACGTGTGTGCAACAGCACCACTTAATGGAGCATACATGCCAAAAAAAAAAAAACAGAATACACATCATAAGATATTCTAAAGTTGTGTTGCTACATTGTGAAATATAAAATAGCCTTACTTTCCCTTTTCGCTGTCTTTTTCATGGCGAGTTTAGGCTTGACAGAAAGTGTAAGTTAGAAGACAATATATCACTCAGCAACTAAAAACTAAAATTTATTTTCATAATAGAGTACAAGGTTGATGTAAATAAATGTTTTATTTTCTGCATTTAGGAGGGCTTTTGTATTAAGAATTACTTGTATAATAACTAAATTATCAAAATTGTTCCAGAAAAATGTTTTTCAACCAATTCTACTTTGAAGCACCAACACTTATTAACTCATTAGCACTGTAAATTATCAAAAACCCCAATTTATTTAATAATGAATGCTAGTTGTTTATAATTGTTATGCATGTAAAATTAGCCACAATATAACCTACAAAAGGAAATAGGACTGGATATGGAACCTCCACAGCCTGTTGCCTGCTCACAGCATGTTTCTCCCAAATATATTGCACACATACAGCATTGTTTACTATGGTTACCATGGTTATTGCAGCAACAAAAGGCATGTCTGCCTCCGCTCATAGTAACATATATTTTAAAACTATAACCAGCCTTAGAAATAAACCAAGTTGTGTTTTGTTGTGCTAATGTCTAAAGTAATGCAATAACGTGGAATATATTTCCAGAATTAAAATGAAGATTTAAAAAATTTAATAAAAAGCCTAGGACTGAGGGGGGAAGAGAGGTGACAGTTAATGCTATTTTAACATCCAGGACAATAACTCAATATGGCAAAGTTTAATACGCACGTCATGTCTCCTATGGTCTAATACTTTTTAGTAAAACGCCACTGTTAGTTGGAGGGTGGTGGATGGGTCGAAAACTTAAGTCAACAATCTTTATCTGAAGTTACGTTGTTTATGTAAGTTATATGAATCACGTTTTTGAGCGGAATTTACGTTTTTATGTTACTCATATTTTTAAGCCACTTAAGCCTGATTTCCACGTCAAGCCCAATGGAGCAGATTGCACCAGACAGGAAATCAGACACAGAATCAATGTAATACACTTCCGCCCCCTTTCAAAATAAAACAAAATACGCAGTTCATGTAGCCTAAAACTACTCCACATCAACATTACATTATGACCGGGGGCACCAGATCAGCAATCAATCAATCAAAGGTTATCAGAGGGTCGACGACACGGACGACGAGAGACTGATTGTTGAAGTGGAACAGCATACAATCATTTATCACATAACACATTCTTTTTATAAGGATAGATGGTCAGATCAACAGATCTTTGACGTCAGAGAAGCAAAGTAAGCTGTTTGTCGTTGTTGTTTACTTTATACACACTGTCGCGGGATCTTCGGTCTCCGTGTGTTCTTGTAATCGTAATCGTGTATATAACTCTCTACGCTGTCGTTCTGCGCCCGGTGGGAATCAAGACTGGGCAGAGGACGGAGCCAAACTGCAGACAGTAGCCCCGTCACCCTCGTAATTACTTAAGTTCTGGTATTTATGTACATCTATTTGCTGTTTAAACTGTCTTTCATAGAATAGGATACAACAGAATAGAATCTTTAATGTATTTATACCAGCAGTACGACGAAATTCATACATTCTACTAAAAAACTACAAAAAACTATGCAGTATACGCAATCACAACACAATCACTTCCACATGACAATAAAACATACAGCATACCAAAACTAAAAACTTAAAACTTCAACTAGTTGAAGCCTCAGATATCATCATCATCATCATCATCATCACAGCACAGGAGCAGCATCAGAGAAATATATTTAAATATTGCACTTACATTTCATAAAAATATTATAATTGTTGCTTTTTTAAACTATAAAACTATATTGCACTGACCCGAGCTACTAGCCCTGTATTATAAAGCCTTACCAGGCAGTTTTTTGCCCTAAACCTAGGTCAGTAGTTTTATAACATAAATTCACAGAAACTGCAGCTTGTTTAATGTGTGTATGTATAATGATGTGTGTGCTATTTTTAGAACGTGCTGTTGTACTGCAAGCTGAAAAAACGCGAGTCGCGATATGTACATACTTGTTATAATGGGTGGTACTGACACACGACCTATTCTGTCCTATAGGTTGGACATCTTGTTGAAATAACCATAGCTGTATCATGAGCACGCCTGATGGGATGTTGTGTGTACACTTAGAAAACACAGTCCCTCATACCGTGTTAATGCTGTCACATTGCCTTTCTAAAAATGCATGTGCAAACTGCCTCACATGCCACGTTAATGCACATTTTTCAGCATTTCAGTATGTTGACAGTGTGTCGCACAGTTTACCTGTTCATTTATACATTCATTTGATATGAATTATAACTCCACAGTAGGTGACTAGAGGGGAACCTTTACATGAGCCAATACTTTCTCATACAAAGTGGCCGGGACTAAAAAATCATTGAGAATTCATTAGAACCAAGGACTGAGGGTTTGGAATGAAAAGCAAAGCAAATGGATTGCTGAAAGGGTGTCCTTGAGCAAGACCCTTACTCCTGAGCCTGCTTCTTGGGTGCCATTCTGCAGCAAACCCTGAACCCTGACCACTGTGTGGAGGAGGCAAGAAAAGGAGAATTTCCCTATGGGGATTAGCAGAGCAGTGGGGGAAAGACGGATAACAACAGAGCCAAACATTGGAGAATGTGGGGTTTCTGCAGCTGTTGTTTGGAGAAATAGCACATAAATTCTTAAAAACTTTGATATACTGCAGGATTGTGGGGAAGGGTTAATTTACAAAAGATTTTATGAGAACAAAAATTTCCTTTTTAAGAAGTTATTAGTGTGATTTTCTCTGAGGACAGGATTCTGTTGTGGTCTGCCATTTCAACCTGCATGAACACTAATAAGTCTTGACAGGCTGCAGATCAGTCTGTACAGTAACCCATGAACCACATCAAATGTATCGGCTTTCTAATAGCAGCTTGCTCACTCTTAGATTGCCCTTTGGAATAGTCCTCAAGGGAGTGTGGACGGGTATGATGAGCAGAGAAAAAAAAAGGAAAAAAAAGCATTAGAGCAAATGCCTCTCAAGGCTGCACTGTTACGTAAAGTTATGAACATAAGGGATGGCTGGCAATGACTACACAGAAAATGATTATAGGTTTGTCCACAGCTTATTCTATTTGTGAAAAGGTCAAGGTATCCATAAGTGTTGGTGTACTGCCCTTCAAAGACAAGCATTAAGATTACAATAATAAAATCATATCTCAGCATTTTCTTATCTATCACATGACGAGCAGAGCGTTTTCAGGCTGCAATGAAATTGAAAATGTTCAAACACACTTCCTCACATACGGAGCTCTTTTCCCTCCAGTGTTGATGAGTGAAAGCTTTGATACAAGTTATTATGCAGAAAATATCCTCATTAAACAGTCTTATGAATTATTTTTTAATGGACACAATAGAAATCAAATAACATGCCTTGTGCATATCAAGTAAGCAACATACAGAATGTTTAATCATCATGGAAGGATAATGAAAGATACTGGTTTGTTAGTGAGATCAGGGTATCATAAGTTTGTCTTGTATACCTAATGTCTGTTTCATGCTGCAGGCGGCGCTATCCCAACGGCACAATCTGGTTGTTCATACTACGAGGTCAGAGCGGCTCCAAAGACCTCTTCTCCTCTGGAAGTCTTGGGGACAATTTAAACCAGCGTCTATGCAATTCCAGATTTTTTAGCTAGCCAATCATTAAAACATGGTCTGTTTAACCCAGTCGGCAACCTCCGGGTCTGAGCAGTGAGGCAAACCAGGAAGTGCCTTAAGCCTGCATTCTACCGAAAATTTCAGTAGGGTGTGCTGACAGCGGCTGCAAAAGCATTTTGGTCCATTCATTTCAATGCAAAATGAGAAAACTTCTCACTTCATTTGTTACCTCAGAAATTTTTTTTAGGACAACACTATGGTCTCAATCGCTAGTAAAAAATCTTCTTCAATACAATTTGATGTTCATAGTTCAAATAATGGCCCCATTTAGAATAAAATAGAAGATAAAGAATCATATGATTTGAGGCGTGGCTACCTTTGATTGACAGGTCACTAACATCATCAGGAGCATAGACTGTATGATCAGGAGAGAAGAAAAGCAATGTGTGTCCACGGCACTGTGTCAATAAAGTAAAAAAAAAAGAAGAAAGAAAGCACATTACACACATTTACCAGTTTGATCTCATAACTTTGACCCTTTCACACTGTATTTTCACTTTGTTCATTCTTGTCTTGTTCAGCGTTTGGTTGGACTAACAGACACTCCAAGGAGTCACCCAAGCCATAATGGCGCAATATAAGAGATATAAGATGTGTCCCACAATGACTACATTTTCATTAAAAATGTACTTAACCATGTCTAAAGCCAGAAAAAAGATATTTTCTATCTCATTATATATTTTGTTTAATGACAAGCGCATTTATGGTATGAATGTTTTACTTGTGTCAAGCTAAAAAAAAGCTGTGCTACGGTTCCTGCCTAGTGCCACAGGTATTTAATGGATGCTTAGACACACTCTCTGATCCCAATAGGAGCTATGTGTTATATCATATGCACAATGTAACTGGAGCTGTGATGTTGAGGGGTTACAGTAGATGGCGCTAGCACCTGTCCGCTCACGTTCTTTGGCTGCATCTGAAAGTGCAAAAACTGTTGATGCTGCAAAATAGCAGCATCTATTGTTAAACAACCTCCTTGTATCTTTACAATATGTTTAAAATATGTTAAGACTCATGGCTGACTGCAGTCACATCAGTGAAATGAAACAAACAGCTCCATTTTCTGTGGTTGTGCATCGTGAATTTGTGCAGACCAGATTTAACTGTGCTGATTGTACCCCGAAGACATGACACAAAATGGCGCTGTGACTTCTCCTCTATCTTAGCCCTAAGGCCCAGCACCAAATGGCAGACAAAGTTAGCGACTACCTTTTGAAGAACATAATGCATTTAGCCATAACCAGATATTTTTCTCTCGGGTTGGTGAGAGAGAAAAACAGAGTCACATTCATCAGGTGGTCTGAATAAAGACTCCAGATGGAACAACAACGTTACTTGTTTATTCTTATTGTCTAATTAGGCAACATGTTGGCCATAAAAACACAAACCTGTTCAGCTAAATTCTTTATATGTGGAATATCAAAATAATGACTTAATTGTGTTATTGTCACATGATCCATTTGGCAACTTTTCAGTCTTTTATTTCAACAATACTGGCTTCCATTTGTAATCTTCGTATAAATGACATACTTAGAGGATCCAGACATTTATATATGTGAAAAGAAGCAACAATTGTAACAAATGTATCTGCAGAGTATTCATATTTACATTATCTGTAAATATTGAATGTATTTTATTTGTTTTCCCTGCCCTATCAACTCTTGAAACCTCAAAATATGTTTCTCATTATAGTTGGGGAATAATTGTGGTCTTCACTGTTGCACAATGTCAAAACACAGTACATGTGTGAAAACAGAACGATCCTTCAAAACGTATTTGCATTGCAAATTAGTTTGCACGTCTGTAATTTATAGAAGACAGTGTTGCACTGCATTTACTTGAGATAAGAGGTTCCAACTGAACTGTAAAGCTGTCATGGGAGAAAGAAAAATAACTTAACTGAGGCACATTCAGACTGGCGTCCACAAACTTCACTCTCACATTGCACACACTGTGTTTCACTGACCAATAAATATTGACTAGAGAGTGGTGCTTCACTGAATTAATTACGATCTATGATGCATTTGGCTTTGAGCAGAATGGTCTCCTGATATATAAACTCAAACGCAAAGCAAGATGAACACCCAGTGTTCACAGATACGCCTAAGCAAATAGTTAGAGCAATGCATTAGAAGTGGCTCTGCTTTGTGGCTCAGATGCATCACACGTTGCAAGGTTTGGAACCGTCTGCTTTAAAAATCAAATTCAAAACCCTTTGTCTTTTTTCAGAGCCTCATATAATCCTGTAACCAGCTAAAACACACATCAATGCAAAATGTATTTTTCAAGTACAAGTTAATATGATCACATGAGAATAGAGAAACACACATTGTGAAACTTTAAAGCTGCACCATGGAGAAATCAGGTTGTATTTAAATCCTGGAATTCTCTTTTGAGAGTTTACGGCTTTCAATTAACACATGCACATGAATATAAGTTTTAGCAGTTGGCTCTCTGTTAAACACACTAACTTAAATCATTAAGCTCCACTCACATCCCCCTCCACACACACACAAACACAGTCCTGCATTATCCTCCAGCCGTCACAGAGGGTTTCGACGAGATACGAGTGTGTACACTGTGACCTGATTGGAGCCAGTCAATTTGCTAGTTTATTAAATCCCTGCGGTGCCCTGGCATAATGATTATTCAGTGAATTTGTGTCGCACAGTCAGGCATCCTCAGCCACCAGCAGGGTCAGCGAAGGGCGCAGTCATTTGTTATCAGTATGCACATCCAAGAGTCCGGTCATCAGCTGACATCAGAGACAAATGAGAAGTTGCGCACGGCCATTCATTTATTGATGACCTATTACTTTTTCAGAGCATGGGCAGAAATACATGATGCTCAAAGTTGAATGTGAACCCAAGGGCTGTTGTGAGGAATTTGAGCTGTAACTGTACTTGTAAACACCTACTAAGGGCAGAGATCACGGTAGAGGTAGGTTTATTTATGTTGTGCTGCTTATTTTATTACAAGACACAACACAAAACACTATATTACAGTAACATCTGTGGTGATACACTATGATATATAAGATATAATGTAGGATGGGATGTCAGCACAAACTGCTGCAACATAAAATTAAAAAGGAAAACAAGAGAGTAGAGTTGCAACTAAAGTATTTTGTAAATATGCCTTCACTTCAATAATAGATTGTTAATCTGGTACAATGAAAAAAAAACTGCATTTTATTATTTAATGCATATTATTCATCCATCCATCCATTTTCCTCCGCTTATCCGGGGCCGGGTCGCGGGGGCAGCACTCTAAACAGGGCATTCCAGGCGTCCCTCTCCCTAGCCACAATGTCCAGCTCTTCCTGGGGGACCTCGAGGCATTCTCAGGCCAGGCGAGGGATATAATCCTTCCACCGTGTTCTGGGTCTTCCCTGGGGCCTCCTATCAGCAGCTGGCATATTATTCAGAATACATAAAATAATCTGTATTTAAACAGGTCTATCCTACTCAATTTATACTGTGTTTGAGTTAATAACGGCGGTAAACGGTCAATTTTCTGCCGAATCTGACAAACACCGGTGATTTAGCTCATGCAAAGAAGCTGAAATTAAATCAAAAACACTGGAGTACAACATGTATGATCATAACATAGACCAAAGTACTCGAAGATGAAGTTTGTTGCCATCTATTATTATATTTAACTTAAGCGATTAGTAGTTGCAGCCCTACAAGAGAGCGATTATGACTTTATTCATTGGCTTTCTTTTGAATTTGGGGTTAAGTTTGACATTTTAAGGATCAAAATAAACATGTATTTGGTTTGTTTTAATAAAATAAGTACAGATTTATTTTAGTTTTTCTGGAAAGTAAAGAGATTTGTATCAGATATTGTACCAAGCATTGTCAAGATTGTATCTTGTTACTACACAATGTCCCCATATTTATAGTAAATATAAACAATTATCACAGTGGCATATTTTAACATCACTGAATACAATTGAAATATAATCAAAACATTCAGTCAAAGTGCTTGCTGATAACATCAGCATGGCTGCCCACTAACTGTAATAAGGACAATGTTGTGATATGTCTGATGACATCTAATTAAGTGAAATTAAATAGCTATTAAATTCTATAGCTGTTTGCGCTAACAATAGCTTCAAACACTGACTAACAAGTTTACCTGGAAATTCTGTCAACACTTGATAACTGCGAGACTCACAACAGGCAATTACCTGATCCTTTATATAGAAAAAATAATTCCTGACTTTATGACTGAAGCCCTTAAAAAACAGAACAATTAGGCTACATTACTACAGTAAATTCAACAACTTCTTCTGTGTGCATTTACATGCACGGTTTAATCAAGCTTTGCTTAAAATTGACGTCAAATCGGACTTCTGTCCATGTCCCAGTTTTTATGCAACTGAGAAAATCGAATAACTGAAGGTAACGTGTCCTCCTCAACACTAGGTGGAGATATGCTTCATTTTGACGGGTTAATACGGCCCCCTTTCCGGTTGACCATTACATAATGATAAGTGGAGAAAGGTGGGAAACCGGAATTTAAAACAACAAGAACAACAAGATGGATGGTGATTTTGAGGGGCAGATAAGATCGCTGAATACTGTTGGAGGGCTACAACAGTAGCCTGGCTTTGGTTCGACACTTTGGGCCATCCATACCGACCCACTACTGTGACCGGCTACTGCAACCGGCTTTCTTGGATGTTTTTGTTTTCCGGGGTCATACGCCACCGCGGGGGGTTGGGGTGGTGGAACATGTGCACATGCTTTGTCTTGTCATACATACCGGCGAAGATAGATTTCCAATCGCATTATCTGGGTGTCTCATTCGGAGTTGGAGAACTCTGACATTAGTCAGACTAACACATCTAAATGTACTTCAGTTGTCCAGTTATAGTCAGATTAAGGCAATAATTATTTTTTTTCAAGTGTCATGTAAACCTACTAAGCATAAGACACTGCAAATCTAACCTTGTTTGATCAAATTTTTTGTCTGATTTGTTATTACAGGACTTTGTGTGGAGAGCCACTTCAGATGCAAAGAAAATTGGTCGGAATTATCTCATTAAAAACAAAGCAGGCAGAAAATGCAGCGTGCACAGGTAAAATGTTAACCTTTAGTCAGAGCGTGTAGGCAACACCAAGATCCCGACATATGTGACTCCAGTCCATCATTTGAAGGGCATCGTCCTTTGATGCATGCATAATGAGGTGACACTGTGTAAAAGGATAACAGACGTACTTGGACATGGTCGACATAATCAGATTGTCATTGCAGATGGATTAAAGTCTCGCTATCGCAGCAAAAGAAGAAAAAAAACACAGAGCAATAAAATGGGGACTGCTCTTTAAAAATGTGTGTAACAGCCTGCCCTCTTTGTAAAGCTCCTTTCAGATGTCTCTGGTGCTCGCGCTGAATCTAAATGCTCAAAACCACTTAAGCAATATACCCCAATGTTTTAAGGGAAATTCACTCTTGGGCATGAATCTTTTCCAACAAGCTATACTTTCCTATTTCTGCCGTGGCTTTTTCCTTCTTCTCCTTCTAAACTAAGAAGGTTTGTCTAGTACCCATCTGATGTTTTCCATTACAGCAGCTCCGGGTCCTGAGGGACAGACCAGAGTGTGGTAAACAACAGTCAGAGGCTCTAAGCTCACTCGGTGTGGCGTTAAGCTGGCCCACAAGGCCCATGAACGAGTACAAGGGGATGCAAATCAGAATAAACAACTACTAAAACAATGCTAAAACTTTACATTGCACATAAACAATGTCACACTCCCGTATGCCGGTTGATACTTTGCTCGATTTAGTTCTTTGAAAGCTTCAGCAGATGTTGTGCAGGTACATAAGGCCGTGTGGAGGGCTGCATATGCTGGAATACATAAACATCTACAGTAGCGGCAGCAGTTAGGTGTATTTTTAGCCAACCTGTTGTCATGCAAAGAAAAGATTTAATGTATTCATTCAACCCGCTGTCACTCAGGGTTTTCTCCCGCAATTATTTAACTGTGACCATTAGTAGTGTCTCAGGAGCAGCAGGTTCCTGAATGTCACCAATTTGTTGATAATAAATTATTTGTGACATATATGTTCAGGTTGAAATTTAATGGCTTCATTTCCAGCCGTCTTTAGCTGTCAGTATGCACAACAGAACCTTGTAGATTTTATGTTGGACTAGTAACAAGGAAAGAACTATGGCTAATAGAGCGGCCATTGCAATATAAGATTACAGGAATGTCCAGTAAAATACATACATGTAAATTGGGGTCCCTGCAGACCTCCAGGCTGCTGACATCAGCACCTTTGCAAGGACACTGAGGACACAGAGCTTCAGGGAACTGAGGTGGAATTTAGGCGACAGATCACAGTAGTCGCGTTTCTATCAATAAATTTCGATGCGCATTTTGAAGGTTCGCATGAGAAAAGCTTGATGGAAACACAATACACATACAAAGTTTAGTTTATTTTAGTTTGAGGTGTTTTTTTCGCCTTTTTCTAAAAAATATTTAATGTGCTAAGTGGGAGATGGAAACGATGTAGTGGACAATAAACTCACATGACTGTTTCTACCCTGCCGGTCAAGTGGACATGAAAGAACAATTATAAGTTGCCCAACTGAATCAAATTCCTGAAGACATATTTTCTCTCATGGGTGGCCAAAGTTGTCCGACCAAAGTATGTTTATGCAGCTTTGTTTATTCTCTTTAAACCGATTGATGGAAACATTCCTAATTTATTACGTGAACTGAAGGGAAGTTTAATGACATTTTGCTTCAAAGTTAGATTTGACTTTAATGGAAACGCGGCTAGTGTCAGATCTATGCAGAACAACACCAACATCACTGTCAATATGATAATAACATCCAAAGCAAAGGTGTCACTCTCTGTGGTTTCTGTAACATAAGAAATACAGCAGCAGGCAGGCAGAAATGCATTTCCTAAGCTCAGTCCTTAAAGTGGTCCAGGACGCAAGAATATGGCCATATGCAGCCCAGAATACCCCTGAATGTGATCTTAGCAATCAGATCTCAAATGTATTCTCACTGCCTTGAGTGCGATCACACCCTAAAGCTGTCCTCTTGTGATCAGATCACCCAGAACATGTTAATACAAAGCGTGAACTGGGCCCCAGAGACCCTTCAACAAACCTGTAAGTGCAGAACGCTACAATCGATTTTTCACATGAAGACAGAGCTAATTTCATAATTTGAGGTAATAACTCAAACTGGTGTCTGTACATACTGTTAAGATGGTGAAAAATGTCCCTCTAATTTATTTAGAAATGATTTATTTTGTTTTGTTTGGCTCTGTGTAGTTACCCTTGGGCTATCAATTCAAAGTCGAGCCTGAAAACAACTGCACTGCCAAAGGATGCACTCTATATTAAAATTAAGCTTGAAGCAATGTTTCTGACTTCCACATATTACTTTGAGAAGCTACTTGAGGGTTTACCTTCAAACCTACAGCTACTACCACCACATTTCACACTGCACAGCTCCTGTGTCTAATGGGAAGTTTGCACAGCTTAAGATTATTCCATGTATGCATGTTTAAATGTGCATACTTATCACTTTCTCATACTCTGCTGTCAATTTCTCTGTTTTGAAATATGGAGATGTATGCAGAAACTTCACTGCAAGTATTCTTGGCAAAGATCCTCCTCGTGTGGTTAAAAATTGTTGTCTGGTGGTATTAAGCGTCAGAAAGGCAGCAGGTTGTAGCTTTGTTATTTTCAACTTATACGCACGACAAGTCAAAGACTCGTTCTCTCTGCCCCCGAGGACCAGACCTGCTCACAAAGCTGTATCCATCAGCAACGTTACGGAGGTGTCGTGTTATCACCTGCTGGAGTGCACCCCCCCTCCCAGACGTATGCTAATTGCACCACTGTGACAACACTTTAACTCCTGGTGGCATAAACAACTCGTGAACATTTTATGAGAAGCTATTTAAGGCATAAGAGCTTTTTCAACCCTGTGGAGCAGACTAACCCACTATGTTTAAAACATTGATGACTTTCCTTCCACATCAATGAGTCCGTTCCATAGTCCTTCCTCTGAAATGCAAAGCACAAGTGAAGTCTTGAAAAAAAAAAAACGTGTCATGCCACGTTGTATATTTAAAAAGTTCACCCCTTTTTAGTCAATATTAACAACTCGTCATGTAGCTCTCAGTATGTAATATGTGCAGTCATTTTAGTTTCATACTGGAGCATTAGACCGGATATTTTGCTTTTAATTTGCCCCATTCTTTCTTTTTTCCATTTTAGTTTTGTTTAACAAACTAAATGCAAACTGTACATGAACAGAGGACAAATCCTTGGTATCATTAATAAAAAGGGAATGCCTCTTCCTCTTTATAATGAAAGCTGAGCTCTGCAACCTGCTGATCTGAAACCTTGCCAGCGTTACTCTGCATCTCTGCCTCCTGACTATAAAAATGTAACACTCACGGTGAAGAGAAAAGCCTTCACATTCACATTTTAGATGTTTTACCTCTTATACGAGATGACTCAACAGTGAAATGCAATTTCCTCTTTAACAGTAAAAGCCGCCACAGTTAAAAGTGTAAGGGTCAAAGCCACTGCGTGCTGACAGGAGTAGCAGGAAAAAATGCTCCTGTGTGACTTGAATTATCACATTCGACAGAAAGGTGTTAGATGGAAAAATACAGCAAGGTGGAAATGTATTACATTTTTAAACAAGACAGGAACATTTTTTCAGTGCAGGTATAGGAGGCAGATATGGGATGGGGGGTGTTAACCACTGAGCATCTATCTTGTAGCTCACTACAAACACATCTGACAGCACATGAATAGACTGTGCTGGGTGTTCAAGAAATCTAACAGAACAACCAAATCAAGTCACGTCCAATTTATTCATAAAATGCTGCCTGACACATTCATCACAAACCACTTTGCAGAGTACAAAGAACGTACTGTAAATACAAATTAAAACCATGTAAATATACTGCATCTGGAATATTCTGCAGCTTGTTGTTCAAAAAGATGGCTGTCATATATAGTGCCTGAAAACAATTATCCACCTACCCATTATGGTCTTATTTTTTTATGTTTTACAAATTTGAGTCACAACAAATTCACCTCTCACACTCATCCAAGAGAGAGAAAAAAGTCTCTTTGAATTAGTAAAAAAAAAAAAATCTCTTTAAAAACATCAAATCTTAATTTATGCAAAAAAAAAAAAGCTCTATTATTTCTGTAAACACTTTGTTCTGGGACATAAATTACAGCCATTAATCTCTCAACTGAGATTTCTGATGCAGTATAATGACATTTTTTTATTCCTAATAATTGCATGTTTGGTTCAAACGCACCAACAAATATATTTATTTGTGGATATTATCCGATTAAGCAAGATATGAGCAACTGTACTGTTTCCTACAAAGATTATTTTAGTTTTTTTCCACTGCACAAACCAAAAGCATATATTCAAGATTGTAAATCGTGTTTAAACATTTTAGCCATGAGCATCACCTTACCCATGTTAAGGTCACATAATGAGACTATAACAACTGAATCAAAATTGCTTAAATTTGTTGATAAAGACCATGAGAGATGATTCAAAAGGATTAGATAAATGCCAGTAATTGGACATTAATGAAGGTTACGTTTCTCTTGCTTTGACTTCACATTAACCTCATCAAAAAGCTTTTATTTTTTTATTTTTTATCATTAGCAAAAAGAAACGTAGTAACAATTAAGGTAATATGAGCAGGTTTCTCATTTTCAATTGACAGTGAAGATCACTTTCACCTGGAAGCCACCTGTGAAAAATGAAACCTTTGGCTTTGTTCTGGTTAACCTCTTACTCACTCGCCCTTTTCCATGGAAAATAACAAAAGCTTGAATTTACGTACCCAAAATGCATTAAAATAGCTACTCAACCCTGAGACTATAATGCATTTATCTGGTTTCCTTTGATCGGTATATGAATCCAAATCTATTTCTATTTCCGTTCCAGAGTGAAAGGATTGCAATGACTGAAAATCTGATTTTCATCCTCTCTGTGGCACAACTTGTTCTTATATTTACAAAGTTTATATCTGTACAGTACTGTTAAAATGCTTGATAATAAAACATAGTTTGGAGAACATCAGATTACAAAACAGATTCAACATTCATATCTTCTATAAATAGATGATTATGAAATAGGTCTTTTTTATATAATTATGCAATGGATCGCTCCCACCGGCGGTGTTCTCAGAATTAAAAAGTTATTGTGCTCTGAGAGTCAGTAAGTCAGGAAAATAGTGTGATTACTCTTTTCGAGCCAATCGATCATCTGATTGCATAACATCAATTATCAGAGCTGGAATTTCAGAGATAAACATGTTCATATTTTAAGTGTAGTAATTTACTATTTGATCCGGTATTTGGATGAAGTATTGTAGTTTTTGAAAAATGTGCAGTAAATAGATGATACCTGTTAATTGAAAGCATCACATCTTATTTAATCATCATTTCTTTTTTTCTGCTGCTTTTCTGATTCTATCCACAGTTCATGAAGAGTATTAGGCTGCTTCCCATCACTCTGGCTTCTCAGCCAATCAAATGTGATTACAGATGCAAATTAAATCTGTGAGTGTTATTTGTAACTTGCTTAAGGATTTTAATAGTTTATCCTAATTAAATTCAATTTATTCAGGGAATAAAAAGATTCATATTTATTTTCAAACTCTAACCATGGCACCAGCTTTTCCACCTTTTTCATTTTAAAGATATAATGATAAACTTTAATCCCTCCACCTTATCCCTTTAAGCAGGTAAAATACAATTCCTACTTTTGATTCAATAATTCTGAACATCCTATTGCTCAGCTGGGCGTTATTTTTTTTTATTACTTTTAAGCTCTAGAAGACACAATGTGGCTAAGACATCAGCTAATGGAAAAAAAATCTGCACTGCATATCAATCAGTCTAATGTGCACCTGCTTTTTACTGGCTTACTTTACTTGTTACTTTCTCCTGTTATATTTTGCAATATAACTCTTACATGTGCTCCAGCAGACACTAGAATATTAACATTTATTCAATTTTTGCATTGCCTACGTAGAGATTAGGCTGGAATGGAATCGATGTTGCTGAAAATGCAGCAAAGTCATTATAAAATAAAATTTCAATTTCAGTAACAAGACTGAAAGTAATGTGTTACTTCCACCCTCTTACAGTATGTGTGTGTGTGTGTGCTGCTCCCTTGCTGAGTGTGTGTGCTCGAGAGTGGAGATGAGAGCACCTGGCAGCCACTTGGCAACTTTCCGTCCCATTTCATTCCCTCGCCTAATGACTGAACGTGGGCCCGGCTCCTCTCTCATTCTGTCCACATCAGGATGCAGCACTGAGAGCATTTCCACCAACAATCCCATTTATCAGAGATTGCCGACTAATTGTAAGCACCCCACGCTACTCCCATTACTACTTCACATTACAGTGAGCCATCCTGTTGGGAGGCAAGCCCAACAGAAAGCTGGGCAGGTTTTCTTCCTCTTTTCTAGTAGCAGTTTTAAGATGATTGTGTGACTGTATTTATATTTTTAAAGGGACAGTCCACCCCAAAATACAAAAAATACATTTTTCCTCTTCCATGTATACATAGAGGAAAAATATGTGCTATTGAGCAATTTAGATTGTTTTAGTTTGAGTTTAAGAGTGTTGGAGAAATAGAGTTGTCATCCTTCTCTTAAATATAATGGAACTATGGCACTTTTCTCGTGGTGAAAAAACAAACAAACTTGGAAATGGACTGCACTTATATAGCGCGTTTATCAAAAGCACTTTACACTACAGACTGCGCTCATTCACACACATTCATACTGGTGGCCAAGGCTATCCTATAGTGGCCACCTGCCACCAATGGGAATTCTCACACACCGATGATTGCAGCATCGGTGGGCCATTTGGGGTTCAGTATTTTGCCCAAGGATACTTCATCCTGCCACGGTCAGGGATCGAACCACCAACCTTCATATCGATGGGCGACCACTCTACCAACTGACCCACAGCCGCAATGCAAAACAGCAATGTCTCTTTCCATATATAAAGATCCTGTTAGTCAAGATAACCCACAGACCTTGATGTGAGCAGTTTTATGTAACTACATCTCAAAAGAAAATAGTTCCTACTGTGAATTTTCTTGAATATCCGGACCATGGCTTCTGGGAAGAGACATTGCTGTTGAGTATTTTTTCTGGTGCTTTGAACTTGACAAGCTGATCTTCAAGACAAAAACAATCTATATTGATCAACTTCAGAAATACATATGTAATGTATTTTTGATTTGGGGTGATCTGTCCCTTAAAAGATCCAATATTATATATTCATTATATTGAATACAAAGATGAATAATCTCTCACAAAAGTCAGAAAACATGTCAGATTCAAGGATTTTCTTTTGAATAGTGTTACGATTAAGAAAATGATCTTTGATTCAAGGATGAAATCAGAATTATGGCCCGATATGCTGGTTGCTCATAATGATCCCAGCTGCATGTTTGTGTCCTTGTAAAGCATTTAATTTAAATATTTAAATACAATGTTACTGTTATAGATGTTACTTATCTGTATTTATTATCTGCAACCACGGATTCATTTGGCTCAAAGTTACTTGTTGAAACAGATTTTTGGAAAACTTTTCTGTTATTTGGCAGTCAATAGTGTTTTATGACATTTAATGCCAACATTTGTCATCAGTTAGCTGTTAAAATGCATGGTCCTGTGCTGCAGCAGACATGATTTGCCATCACAGTAATGGCGCTGCTGCTTCAAGGCTGAACACCACAAAGCTAGGTTAGATTTGTCTGAAAGATCAAGGCTGATTCATCACTTTTCTGTGTCCAGCAATCAAATAGGAATATTTTATTACTAGTCACTTTTATTCCAAAGTGATTTTATGAAACTCTTGAATAACCATGATTTCTGAAAAGACATGCTGTTGAGTTTTTATGGTATTTTTCTTCTGGTGCTTTGAGCTCGACAAGCCGATCTTCACAACATCAAAAAATCTAGATTACTAATTTAAAAAAAAAAGTATGTTGTTTTGATTTGGGGGTGATCTGTCCCTTTAAAGATCTAATATTGGGATACAAAGATGAATAATCGGATTTTCTTTAGAATAGTGTTGAGGGTTAAGAAATTGTCTTTGATTCAAGGCTGAAATCAGAATTATGGTATTCTGTTGGGTATGCATTGTCTAGTGTTGTTCCACAGATTAATCAGGAGTAGGTGTAGCTTTATTTTGGATTTTATTAACTTATGAAACAGACAATTGGGTCGTTGGTTAATCATAAGGTTAGCAATTCGATCCCTGGCTCCTCTCTGTAAGTCGAAGTGTTCTTGAGCAAGACAATGAAGTTGCTCCACTTTAATCTCAGTTTAAGACATGTGCGACATAAAGAAAAGTTGAGGTACAATAATGAACGATTCAGTGACATTGGAATGGGTGAATGAGAGCTGAATTGCAAAGAAGGTTGTTGCTACACAACGTTGAAAACCAGGCTCAAGTAGCTGAATCTTAGTTGAATACATTCAAAGAAAATAAAAGAGAATACTTTATTTTTGCACAATGAATGGTATAGTGTTTAACCCATATGAACCCAGACCTATTTATCCTCAAAGGAAAATTATGGGGGATATACCACAGACCAAGTGGACCACATAGAACACATTTATGATGTTTTTAAAAAAAAATACTACCCCTAAATGTCAAAGATCTGTGATGTGACATATATGATACATTTGGCGTTTATTGTATTTATGTTTATGATATTTCTTGTTTTAAAATAAAAAAAAAACTAGATACATTTTCTGCTTAAAGAAACACAAATGTGCCTTTTTGTTTGCATCTCCATAACATATATCAAAATTGTGAGTTTATTTTGTTCAGTTCCCTATTAACAGATTAGAATTGTTAAATGGGTTTAAACTTAGCCTCGTAACAAAAATAAGCTTTTAGAAATTAGCTACTTTTTCACATCTTGTTTCCAGTCACACCCACATTTTGGAGAAGTCACATGACTGTCACATGACCACCACCCCAGGGTGTTGAGTATGTGTTGCTTAGGGACTTAATGAGTTAAGGTGAAGCATAAAGCTGAATATGGGAGATTCTAGAAGATTTAAAGGATTTGTCACATGGGTGTCACCATGGGTTCTTATGGGTTAATTTCATCTGACCATTTAAAAGTTATTGTAAAATTCAATGCTAAACAATCCCTTCCAAAGCATAAAGAGCTCTTTGAAATTTCAAAGTAATATCATCGTGTGAAAATGAAGGTTAATAACAAATAAGCTACACAGAATTCTCACAATATAGCTGCTTCTGTCCCAGAATCAAGCACTTTCTAAGGTTTCTATGTCAAACTATTTGATCACAAGCGTTATTGTGAAATATTAAAAACATTAGTACATGTTCTCTGGTGTTTTGATGAGTTACCTGGTTGCTCATAATGATCGCAGCTGCATGTAGGTGTCCTTGTAAAGCCTTTAATTTTACATTAGTCAATTTTGAATGCATAATGTTAATCATCTGTGTTTATTATCTGCAACCACTGATTGATTTGGCTGAAAGTTGTTACAGTGAAACAGATTTTTTGGTAAACTTTTCTTGTTATTTTGCAGTCAATAGTGTTTTATGCCAATATCGACAATTAATGCCAACAATTGTCATCAATTGGCTGTCAAAATTAGCCGTTGTCCATCCTGTGCTGCAGCAGACATGATTTGCCATCACAATAATAGCCGTGCTGCTACAAGGCTGCACACCACAAAGTGATTGTTTGTTTTGCCTGTAAGATCAAGGCTGTATCATCACTTTTTTGTGTCCAGCAATCAAATAGGAGTACTTTATTAGTACTAAAGTGCAAAAATAGAAAAGAAAACCCAGAATCACCAAAACAAAAATAGGACAAGAACTGACTTGTGAAGAGATTAAAGCCCATGATGCTCCTTTCTGACAAAAAAAAAGCAAAATATATATATTTTTGCCATGATGAAACACATATAAGTACATCTATGATTTCAGCTCAAGAAAGAACATAAGAAAACAAAATTTGCAGTCGTGTTTTTTCCCGGCAAACTGCAGCAATAAGCCAAACCCCCTGCTGAGAACAAGACGATACAACAAGAGAGTCTACTGTCAGTCAAATCCACTTTTATGTCTCTACATGCAAACAGTGTTATCCACAAAACAAAAAAAGCAGCTTTGAAATATAATCTGGAATCTGAGTGTGTTAGAGACACTAAGGCCTTTGCTGTTTTCGCTCATATGGTGTGTTGATGCTTCCTAAATTTACCCGAATACTGTCTTAGATATTAAAGCTGTTGTCACTGCTGTGAGGCAAATTATATCAAGCTGCTGGGAGAAATTGGATAAAGACTTCAGATAAATCTTAAAGAATTCATTCTTGTATTATATGCGGCAAAATTTAAGAAGTCACTTTCATTTTGGACATTAATTCACAATAGAATAAAGAAATATATCCATGTGAAAGAGTCGGGAGTATCTCTTATGGTGATATTTCCTGTTTGGACACAGATGCGGCCCCGCTGTTCAGTAAAAAAGGTACATTAAAGATAATCTTGGCTGAGAGCAGGAGCTGTCCTTCAAGATAATGTTCCTTCCTGTGATTACTGTGTTGACCTTCAGATGGAAAAGAAGGGACTGCTATTGCCAAGCCTTCATCATTATCCACTGTAAGTACCACGGGTTCATACAGATCACTAAGAATTATTGATGAATCTCAATTAGATTCGTCTCACTCCATTTAATTCTACATATTCAGGATATGGTTTGCCAAAAATTATGGGTATCAACATCCTGGGAGTCATTTATACGCTGAAGATGAGTGTTGCTGGTAATATTGTTGATCTTGCTAAGTGTGCAGCACGTTATGCTTCCTTTGGCAGTACTGATGATCGCCATGACACCTATCACTCTCTTTTTTACCCTTGTGCGTGTTATTATTTTCAAATAAGCAGTTTAACGTCCTTTGCAAGTTCATTAAGCAATTCAAAGAGCTGAAAATAAATTGCATGCCATAACCGTATACTACGGTAAAGGCTCATAAATGTTATTATTATAGCCCAGGACAGTCAATCAGTCAATGTTTTTACGAGCATTAATAACTCTTCTCAGAGCCACGAGCCAGACAACTATGATTTGAACCTTTTGTGTCATCAGGATTCAAAGTCTGTAGAAAAAAGTAACTCATACAAGCACACAAAGGCTTTTTTTTTTTTTTTGCTGGACATAACGGTGAATTTCCTCCTCTTATTTGGTTTTCAAAGGACTCAAATGCTCCACAAGTCCACAAATCAGTCTTTCATTGAATTTCAGCAGATCGACTCCAAAGTACTTAAGTAGATGCACTCTTCTGTTGACTTCTTTCACTTTAAAGAGAGAGCAAAAGGCAATCAGCGAATTTATTTAAAAATGTGTATCCAGCAATTAGAGCTATCCACTTTAATTGCCATTTATAGAATCACTATTTGAACAATAACTTCTTAAAGATAGTAGCTCATTAGAAGTCTGTGCCCAGGCAAGAAACATCTGAGTGAGTACGAAATGGTTCACAGGTTGCGGAGTCCTGCTGGTTTACATCTTAATTAGCAAGTGAATCACACCTGGGACATCAGGTGAGTGCAGTTAACAAGCAGAAAAGATGGAAAACTACTGTGGGGTTACATCACGCTATTCAAAAATCAAGCAAATTAAGAATACATACTGACAGTTTTTGGGTAAACAAAAGAGAAAAAAAAGGAAAAATCAGCAACGGAGGAGGGATCCCCCTCATAGGGATCAACAGATGTCTGATGTTTGTACAGAAGAAATCAACATAATAAAATGACAATAGAGAGGGAGGGGAAGGGCTGAGAGGGGGAGCAAGGGAGACAGAGACTATTCTCCCCTTAAAAATGAAGCAATTTGTTGTTTTTACAAGCAGCTCAATATATATTTATATATTTACATTTTAGACTGTCCTTCCCCGCTCTTTAGTGGCTGTAGTAATTGAGCAGACTGTCCTTCTGTCAAAAACGTCAATATTAGTTGTGTGTCCAAGCAGTGAAAAACCAGCTATATTTACAAATTTCACTGGCTGCTGTAATGCAGCCACCGCCATCTTGCTGACGTAGTAGTGATTGACAGCCAAGCGAAGTTTAAAAGGGCGGATTCCTGTGGTTGGTTAGAGGTTGGGGTGGTGGATGTGTCAAACAAGCAAGCTTTTTTCATATTGTGGCACAAGGAAGCCCTTCAGAATCATTCAAACGAAAGTACTTCTAGATAGTTGAATTTTCCGGAACACATTTAAACATGTTATTAGTAAATTGACATTTACACATTGTTGTAACACTCATGTGAGGACAATGATTCTCAGAAAGAGGACACCGCTGCATAGGACTGATTTTATTGCTATCAATAAGATGTGTCAATCATTTGGAAGTTTGTGGCTGCTATAATTGCAGCTGACCACTAGATGTTTTTCGATACAATCAGGAAGAAGCCTCAAAAGCTTCACAATGCTTCATCCACCCATCTCTAACGTGACCCTTGTAACTTCTTCATTTCCGGAATTCATATACATTTATTTACTGTTTAAACTTGTCACGGGATCGCCTGCTTGGGGACTCTTTTTGTTTGTTATCACCTGTTCATCTGCCTGTCACTAATGCTACCTATACACCAGAAGACTTTGAAAAGATTTGGAAAGACTCCTGCAAGACTATCAGCTCACACCTGCTCACATCTAAAGACAAGTGTTAAGAGTTTTTAGTCCCAGCCTAGTCTCAGACTGAGATTCTACAAAGACTGTGAATCTTGCAGGGTCACTATTTACAAGACTACAACTAGATTTCCTTTAGCATTTTTTACCTACCATGCAATTTTTGTGTGCGCAGTGGTTTGTGTTGAAAAAAAGAAAAAAAAAAGAAGAGAAGATGCCCTCACAAAGCTGAAAAAGGATTTCTGTTTTTCTGAAAAGTTGACTATTTTACAGTAAAAATAGATATAAGGAAGAATAAAGGAAAGGAAACTGTAGAAAAGAATTAATGATATACATTTATGTCTTATTTAATTATAATTTGTTTAATTGAATAATTATACTATCAGCTCTATCAACTTTCATTTAGTTAATCACACATTCATCATCAATTATTTATTACTTATTTATGTATACATTTTAACTGGCTCTGCTTACTGTTCTCTTTACTAAGAAACAGCGCCCCCAAAATCCCGCTTGTGGCCGTAAATATATTACATCTCTATATTTGTATTTAGGACTGAGCTTACTAACATTATTGTGATGATACTGTGATGATAAGTGGTTTTACTGCCGGTCTGGAACCGCTCATCTATTGGTTGTTGATTGTGTTACGTCACTGCGACTTGCGATAATATCAAACATGTTTGATATGATCGCAAACCAAAGACTAGGAAAAGACTGATAAGAAACAGCGCAGATTACTATCTTACACTTAACGATCGGGATGACGGGAGCGCGCTGTGACTCCAGTAAGACTCCTAGATTTACTAAAGACTTTTAGTTTTTTGTCTGGGACTGGGAAAATCGTTTGGTGTAAGCCCAGCATTAGGCTGCGTTCAGACTGCAGGCAAATCTGATTCAAATCAGATTCCGACTCAAATCCGATTCTTAGGGCTGACTGTCCACACTGTTTTTAGCAAGTGGCTCTGTTCAGACTGGGCCACATTATTGATCTGACAGGTTGCTATAGTAACGGCATCAGAGCGTCTGAAAAATCGTATTTCATGTGATTTGTGACTGTTCAGACTTCAAAAGAGCCTTCCAGTTCCAATCTGGAACTGATTGGAACTGGACTGCAGCTCCCCTGCAATCACTTCATTCCCCTCACCTGTGCTTCCCCGCCCACTTCCACACCTGGCCCTCATTATCCTCATCAGTTTCCCATTCAAATACTACCCATTCTCATTCACCCTCTGTCAGATCGTCATGCCACAAGCCCTGCTCTTGTCTTGCCAGTATTGTTTTGCGCTGCCTGTGTCTTTCCTGTGACTTCTGCTAGAGGATTTTTTGGCCTCTCTCCCTCAGTTTAGTTCGCTTTTTGTTTGCTGCCTAAGTTGTTTGCTGCTTTAAATAAACTTTGTTTTTTGGACACTGATTCATGCTTTTGGGTTTAGAGCTTTCTGTGTCTCCACAAAACTGTCTTTTATACCACCTTACCAGAAGTTTTTTTTCCCTTAAACTAATGTCAGTAGTTTTACAACATAAATTGACAGAAACTGCAGTCTTTTTTTTTTTTTACAACCGCAGACCGTACGTGTGTATTTTTAGAACATGCCGGTGTACAGAGGGCCCGCGAACCGCGCCGAGGTACTGACACATGATCTCTTCTGCCCTTTATGTTGGAGGACTTGCTGTTGTTGAAAATGACGCAGATGCGGAGTATAAAGCACAAAAGTTGCACTTCAGGTGGATGGGTCAAACAAACTCTGGAGAACCTCTTTCATGTCCCATTTGAAAACAGTGAACAATGTGATTCAGACATAATTTAACTTCCGTGCATACGTTTTTACGTAACTTCCAGTAGTCATGTCATCCTCATAACTTCTTCACTTCCGGATTAATGTGCATTTATTTACTGTTTAAACTCTCTCTTTTTTAACTCCTAACCAAGAAGTTTTTTGTTTCTAAACCAAGCTCAGTGGTTCTGTAGCCTAAATTCAGACAAACTTCAGCCTTTTTTTTCCTCCAACCTAAACGACAGAACAGACCATGTCAATAACACCCATAACAAGTCCTATGAGTGTTTGCAGAGTGTTCTAAAAATAGCACACATCATTATATGTACACGTACAGGTCTCGGTTGTCAAAAAAGCTGCAGTTTCAGTGAATTTAGGCTACAAACCACCGATACTGAAAAAGTTGAAGTTGATTAGAAAGCTGTTTACTTCTGTTTTTACATGGGACACACACCCCGTTGTCCTGGATGAAAGTCTGCTGTTTGCCCGTTTTTTGTACCAGCGTAACGCTCATATGGGTCGTTTTAGGTGGTATTGACAGACGACCAACTCTTTCATTTAGATTGGAAATCTTGTTAACAGAGAAGAGAGAGAGAGACAGAGATGCACAGCACCAACAATAGCAGGACTAACACTATAATGATATCTGTGACTAATGACAGTACTAATGGGAGTGAATATAATAGAATCGACATTGTAATATCAGTAATAGTGGCAGTAACAATAATAATATGATATATAACAACACAAGTATCAGTAATATTAGAAAAATGACTAAAAATGAGAGTCAGTGTTCAATTTACCTTTTTTTGGGGGGGGGATTTTGCAGAGTAGTTCATAATATTAATATTAACATATTTGAACTGTTTTTGACCAAAGGAATAACATTTATGGATTTTGAAAACCACCATAGTCTCCTTTTAATGCTTATAACATAAACAGCCACATTCTATTTTTTCCCAGTGGGCTGGAGGATAAAGTAAGTAAGTTTCCATAGGTATGAAATCTTAAATTATCATAGACTGATAAGTGTGACAAGCCTTCAAACTCAAGGATGTAATCACTTGAACCGGGGTTCTTAGATTGTATTTTATCTTCTCACCAGTAACTATAACAACACGCCCACACAGAGCGCCCCTCTGTGATTATTTTCAGTGCAGTGTTTTTGGACTCAACACCTTTTTCTAAGGAAGAATCATCAAAGTGTCTCAAAAGGTCTCTCAAGGGAGGGCTGGAACAAGTTGTGAACACAACATTGCCATATCATAACCTTTTAATTTACCATAGAAGTTTTTAAATAAGTCACCAAGTGGTCACCAATTAAAACATTTTAGAAATCACCATCTGCTATGAACACAGTGTGATTAGCCTTATTGGAACACAAATGCAGGAGCACATTTTTAACAATAACTATTTATATTTTGAGCTCTAGTCCATTGTAAAATACATGTTCTCTGTCATAAGATCTTTAAAAGTTCCTAAAGTATATGAGTCATATACATGTAGTGTACATATATGCTAAATTTGCTGTTTTATTGCAAATTTTCTCCTAAACTTTGCCTTAACTTACCTCAACTCATTACTGTCCTTAACACGCATTCATTAACTATCACAGAAGTCATCATGAAATCATGTGGTATAAATTAAAGGTTTATGGTTTTCCATTTAGGCAATAACTAAGCATCATTCAGAGATCAGTGGCCTTTATTAAACACAACTTAGTGGATGATTATTTCTATACAATTGGAGAAAGACAGGTAGACATCCAAAAGTAATGTCATATTATGTTATTGAGATCATTGTCAGGTCACATTGCTACCAGATAACTTAGGAGCTATATCCAAGGATTTGGACACTCATCCGCACACAAAAAAAATAGATATGAGCAACAATTTAAAACTGAGTGTGGAGACCTTTAGTTCAAACACAGACTAATGCTTTTTGAAGTGCAGTGTGACCATGAAAGGTATAGCCGGCTTTGTCCCCTGAGGAGGTGACAGAGTTGTACTGTAAAGTATTTAGGCCAGACACAACTGTCCTCTTATGGCTTAATGGGTCAAGGAGCATAAGTGGCCTGTAAAGCTAGCCAGAGAAGTCCTGTGGGAATTCTAAAGGAAAATCCTATAGGATCTTCTTTCTTTTTTAACTCGGCAACTCATCTAAGCCTGTCAGCAGTGCTCATAAGCAGATGGTGCAGTGCAGTCCCACAGCCTCTCTTTAAAGACGACTTCTCTCCCTGCCCAGAAACAGACTGCGCACTCTGTGAAATTACAGTTTCTTGATTAAGACCTACTGTATGAAAGCTATTACAAATTAAATTGTAACAAAAAAGTGAAAGGCTAGATGAAACAACAGGGAGTCTTCCAATAATTCTGTGTAAGAAAAGTGCAAGGCAACATGCACCGCTCTTCTGTACGTCTGTGACGAGTTATTAAAAGTGTACCCCGGGCCCAGGGGGTGGTGTGTAATTTTAGAATTAATATACAATTTAGAGCTTGGTGTTTGCAGCCACTGAATTATTCAAATGTGCTTCTGCTATGGTCTAGGGTCTGGTGGGGGGAAGGCAGCTGTTATGCATACAAATTAATATATTATGTCAGTATTTGAAAGAATAGGAGACGACATAGATTAGGGAAACATAAACATTGGCGCAAGGCAACAAAACAAGATGTTTGCTCTTGTGTAGAGTTCAAAAGACTGAAGCATACCAGTGGGGATAGTCTGGGATTTTCGATTGTTATTTAAGAGTGATATTGAAGTCTGTCTGTGGGGAAATCTTTCTTTACTGGCCATATTTGCATGCTTGAAAAAGTCTTTGCCCTTTACTGTGTTATGAGAAATTTGATTAAAATGCAAGATTTTCCTTATACTAACCAAAGTATGCTGTGGGCAGGTGTTTGAAACCTTGAGTTTGGCCATTGCCATCATGTTTTTTTGGAGCTAGAAGTGATGGTATTTGGAGCTGGGAAGGAGTATGCTGAGTTACTATTTAACACTAATGCATCCCTTATTCACATGAACCATGATATTTATTGGGATGATTATTCTGGCTTGTGAATAAAAAACGTTAAAACAAAATATACTTATTGGAAAAACAGAACAGCTGACTTCCTAGAGTGCTTTTTAGCACAAATAAATGCTGAACAAGACACCATCATTACATTTCACCATCATCGTGACCTGTCAATCACAAGCCCCAATGCATAGCTTGGTTTACCTTCTATTTTGCATAGGAGCATCATTTATAAAATAAACATCATGCTGTATGAAGAAGACTTGAAAGTAGTTATTCAGACTAAAACCTCATTAGGGAAATATTTACTGAGGTGATAAATCAAGTGAAAAGTATGTAATTTTCTCATTGGTTTCTATATACTTCTTTTTGAAGCCAGCGCCATTAGAAGGAATGCACGTATAAAGCACTGCTGCATTGGCTTCACTTTTGTCTCCCCTTGACGTCAACATACCTTCAGGGTGTTGATATGTGCAGAGGACGTGTGTACAGCAAAGTTAAAGCAAAAACGAGGAATCACAACTTAAGATTCTCACAGGAGAGAGCTACAAAAGATGGCAAGAATGTCAGAAAGTGTTCTTAAATTGATTCAGTAAACCAACAGCTTTACAAATCTTGTTTTGAGACCGAAACAAAAATGTTTCTCCTTCAGAACCACCAAACTCAATAAAAATGAACTTTAAACAAAAGTTGCAAAAAAACCCTGTTAAAGTCAAGAATATTCATGAAACAAAATTGTAGTTATACACTTTTTTCATAACGATGGTATTGTCACCGAAAAGTAAATTACATTCCTGTGAAAAACAATAAAACAGCATGGAGGATGTCACATTTGTGAAGTTGTTTCACCTCACTGTCATTAGTATGCACTCAAAACGTCATTGAGCAATCAGCTGCAGTGATGTGAACACAAATATGTTTTGTATTGAAGTGATGAGGTTAGACTGCTTTGGCACCGTCCACTGGACAGGTGTGAGCCGACAAACCTGCTCAATCTCTCTCCAAAGCAGATTAGGGAGAGCGTCTCCAGATGTAGGCAATGTGCCGTTTCTAATGTGTCACCGTGTTCCACCATACCTGCAGAGATTAATCTAAAAAGTCATTTATTTATTAAAAAACATTTTTAATTTATGCTGGTTTCCATGTTGTTTTGATTAAGAATAATGGTCTGTCGTATACTTAAAAAAAATGTGATCCGTAGTTTTAGTCCCAACATTTTAAGAATACACAGAAAGTAGAACAACCCTAATTAACCTCTTCTGCTTAACCCCACACTACTAAAGACCCATTTTTGTCTTTTGCTTTAGGGGGAGGTAGCAGGTCAACAGTAATTGCTATACAGAAGTGTTGTACATCATCTGAAAGCTTGGAACCTTAAAATTAATTAGAGATGCAGCTCTGCACTGTTTGTCAAGTTTTGGTAGTTAGAAATCTGTAATAAACATCATGTTTAGTTAGGCGACAATTTTAAAGTTTAAAGTGTTTAAGGGCTGAGAACCTTCTGATAAGCAGGCCATTCTTATGCTGATTTATGTTACACAAGCTGTTTCACAAAACTTTTGGTTGATACTGTTTGCTACACAGATTTGGTGCTAGATTAACTAGACCACTTGACTTAGGGTGCTTTCACAGCCTAAAGTTTAGTCTGTTTGAATCGAACTCTGGTGCGGTTAAATCCTTGTTATGGTAGGTTTGGTTGCTTGTGAATGCTCCAATCGTACCCTGGTGTGCACCAAAACAACCAGTCTGAGACCACTTGTGAGAGGGTCTCGGTCCGTTTCAAAACTACGTTCAAAATTTTGAAACATTCAAAACGTTTCAAAATCTCTAGTGCAATTCGAGTGCACTGTGAACGTAATCCGACCAGAATCCAACACAATTAAAGGAAATGAACCAACACGCAGAGGATTGTAGGATACCTGCGCGGGCATTTTGTGAGCTGTACACAGATAATAGCATATAGATGACATTAGTGTCCTTAAGTTTCATTCTGTAGGCTGCCACTGAGGTCAAGCTCATTTTCATTGCAGAATTATCAGCATATTGCTAAAAAGAGCAGATTGTGGTAGGAGCGCATCAAGGATCACCTTCTCTGATTATACAGCTGTCTGATCGCAGCACATTTTCTGTGGAAATAATGGATCAACGCGTTATTGATGACCCGAAGCCTCAACAGGAGCTTGTTCTGAACGTTTCTCTCCAGATTAGTTTGGTCAAAACACCAGAGCAGGTTATGACCGGTAAATTTAATGGTACTCGCTTTGTGATCGGTTCCAATTTGCTTTGTGTATTTCTGTGTTTATATTCTTCACTGCCTCTTTTTGTTTCATTTGGTCAGTTTACATTTCTGCACTGTGAAACAAAACGAACTAAATGTATCAATTTCACTCTGATTTGAACTAACCAAACAGCCTTGGGTTGTGAAAGCGACCTAAATCTTTGAAGAACACAATTTTAAAAAATCAGCACAGTTATTTGGTATAAAAACATTTTTGTATTTGTAGATTTCTGTAAGAATTAGCGAGTGGATGGCTATTACTTCTTTTCATCCATCATTTCATTGCTCTAAGTTTGTATTTATAACGTTTCATGAGGCAGTTCATTTTGTACACTGAGGTGAGCTGCTATGTGGACTTACAAGTTATGCAATTCCAGGACTGTTTAGGACCCCAGTAGGCTGAAATATTCATATGCAATATTATGCCAAAATAACACTTGTACTGCATGACCAAAGCTACAAAGCCTGTAAAGGAGAGACTTGTGGGTAAACATAATACCCTTTTCATTTAGCTATCTTGATGTCAGAGGTCAGGGTCCCCTTCCCAAAAAGAGCCTTCTTCAGCCTCTGGAATACAGAGAGTTTGCCAAGGACAGAGTTTAAGAGGTAAAAAGGAACATAAATTCAAAACTGTTTTCTTGATTTCTGAATAATCTTCCTTTAGCCTGATATATGCAGAACAAGAATAACTTGTCATTTGTTAATCTAAACAGGGGTTTGCTGCACTGAACACGACCGTAAACAAACCAAATGGTAGTCTCTTGTTTGCACACCAGGCCAGCCCATGTCATCCCTCATAGTAGTGTTGCCACCGCTGACACTTTTTACATGTAATGAGGAAGGTACGATTATCTCACAAAGTTCCATCAGGTATTTCATATTGCTAAATCAGTCTATTTATTCCGTAAAATTGCATTTCACCGGCAGCCCAAGGTCTTGCTGCAGCCTGCATAACAAGCTCAGTTATTGGGGCATGCTCGTTCTGGGACTCCAATTACAGAGCATCCTGGAAAACGGCTGGCATTTGTCTGTCTTTGTCTCTTCCGTGCTGACATTCAGTTAAAGTTTATAGGCCGCCGCATTCCCCCAGTCTATAATTTTTTTTTGTTTTTTTTGTTTTCTCATGTGCACTAAATGTAGGAATATAATATCCATCCATCCATTTTCTAAACTGCTCATCCTGTTCAGGGTTGCAGCACACATTAGGTGAAATACTGGAGCTCCCTGGACAGGTCGCCAATCAATCACAGGGGAAGGAATATTGCAGATAATATGAACACATTCAAACGTCTATGTGTGTATATTTAGGTACAGGACCAGGGTTTTCTTTATTATTCACAAAAAAGGAGCAAAGTACATAAAGAAATCCTTAGCACATCCGGGCACATTTTTAAAAAGATTTGTGACTTGTGGTTTTGCTTTAGGTTATAGACAGAACTGTAATCAATGTATTCTGCAGCAGTAATAAAAACTTGGACTGAATCCCCACCTTCTCTCTACCAGGATTTTTTTGCGCCTTTTTGTAAATATTAAGTGGGTCAGTGAACTCTGCTCAGCTGCTCCTGTGTCTCCTCTCATTTTGGCTCGCTGGATGTCCATTGGAGATGTAGATGGTGACGTAGCTTGTAAAATTGAAGTTTTAACGCTAAATTGACCTCAGTTTCGTAATAATGAGAAGCCTCCAATGTACGGGGTGATGCTTGAATTATTTATGATTTTCTCTACAGTCCGCTCGCCTTCTCGTTATCGGGGCTGGAAATGAGTTTGCTGAAAACTGGCCAAAGTGAGATCTCCCCTCTCGGCTTACAGAACTTGGCGCATTAAAGTGAATCACAGCAGACAGCTGGGGCCGCCCTTTATGGTAATGCACCCTCTACAATTACTGCTTCGACCTTCCCCGGTGAAGAAAAATGGGGAGACGTCCATTTAGCGGCCCTTTCAAACACTTAGTGGCAGACATGTTGGGCAGCAGCATCACCTTTTGCCTGACATTGACTCTTGTTTAGAGGAGACGGAGAAGACATTAGAAAGGTGGCAGGTTGACAGATGAGATGCATCTGTCAAACAGCATGAGGACCATAGCGCATTAATGCACCCACACCGGCCTGTGACATACTGGGAGATTAAGCTGTTGTGCTTAATGGTGCCAACTACAGCTGCAACTAATGGATATTTTCTCTTTACATTAATCTAACTATTGATTCTTTTTTTTTTTTTTTTTTTAATTGACAGTTAATAGTGAAAACGTTCATCACAATTTCCCGGTGTCCAAAGTGACATTTTGAAATTGTTTGATTTGTCAAACCAATAGACACTTAACAATGATCAGTGTTTTTCCAATAATTGGACAGGAAAACCAGTTAAAACTGCCGAGCTCATGTTAAATATGCCAGGTATTTACCAACTGGGAATGAATAATTTGAAAAGTTTAGCTTGAGACCTAATGAGACATTAACTGTAGATATAAAAAGATGTAAATTGAAGCTAAAACAATTTTAATTGTTATTTTATAATTGTTTAAAAAGTTTTTTCTTAAATCACAGGTTACAGTTTCTCAGATGTGAACATTATCAGTATATCTGTGCAGGCAATTAGGTTATTATAACTGCAATTAGGACTGAGCCAATCCGAAAAAATTGCTGACTGAATTTTCTGACGTTTATATTTTTAGTTTTACTTACGTTTACGTAGCTGAATCTTGACAGTACAACATGTTTTTGTAAAAGCTGAGAGTTGAACTTCTCTTGTCGGTATTAATGTTATGAGTTACTAAGATACTGGAATGTATTAAAAATGATCCAAAGCACAAAACCTTCATTCAGATCCATATTACAGACTTACTGAAGTCTATTGGAAAAAAACTTCGGTAACGCTTTATAATAAGGTCTTTAATAACCATTAATTAACAAGTAATAAGGCATTGTTCTCGCTTTAGATCCGGTAGTTGCAAAAAGCATAGTTAACTTATAGTTAACTTATAATAGATGAGCAATAAAGTATATTTTAATATCAATAAGCAAACAAAATAAGATTAATAAAGGCATGGCAAAGACATAATGGGTGGGTCATGGGTGTTTGTAATGCCATTATTAACACTTATATAAGCTTATAAACACACAATAATGTTAATAAGCATCTTGTAAGGACTTACAAGGGCCTTATTACTTGTTAATTAATGGTTATTACAAGGACCTTAATATAAAGCGTTACCAAAACTTCTATTTCTTGCAACTACACTGTAGCTAAACTAATACAAAGTATGCTGTAGCAGCAGAAGGTGGACATACAGTATATCTTTTGTAGCTTCCGTTAAAAACCATAGTTGAGCTGGATCTCTTCCCCGCTCCCGTGACTTGTTCCACACCCCTGCTGTGGACCACTACCCCTACTGAAGCTGAGGAGATGATATGATATTGATGTTGAGGGGTTAAACAGCATGAACCACAGCAGTGTTTTCCTATGTCTGTACAAGCTCTGTCATACATGTTCCACTACAACACATGAATCTGGCATGAAACAAGGTGTATCTCTGCAAACATGTGTCAGCGGCTGGTGAATTCCTATGTGGCAAACTTGGTTTTTGCTGTTTCTATCTAGCGTTTAAAAGTACCTGGTTCAGTGAAAACCAAGAGAGATCACCACGGCAAATGTTTGCACCAGAGCGTGGTTGGTTGACTGTGTTTGATAATATGGTTATCTGGTGAGAACTTCACACTGAGCCAGAAAGAGGAGACGATAGAGTGCTGTGCTCCTAATGGGTTTCCTAGAGTGGAGCTTTTTGTTAGTGGTGCTCTCTGTATCTGTTGTTTTCTGCTGCTTTCTATTAAAAAAAGAAAACTCATAAATCCTTTACACCATGGGTAGTACAAAAGATCCTACAACAGATGTGCTTAAGCCACACTGTGGCCTCCATCAGACAATAACCCTACACCTAACCTGCATCATTTACAACTCTAGTTGTGTAAATTGCATGTCGCTGGAGAGAAAGGAATGAGAAATGAAAACTCACCCTTTATCCTCAAGCTTTCAGGGATCCCATCCTGCAGGAACAAGAGCAAAAAGAAAAGGGAGACAAGATCAGAGTTATGATAAACCACAAGATCAACAATGTGTTTCCATTTAGCTAAGGGAGTGAAATCCTGCTTGTACCATAGAAATTGTATTCTTCAGACCACTTAATGCATTAGCCACCTCTCTTTGCAAACTGATATCATATTTCAGTGCAGGTGTGACGTTAAGGTCCAAGGATTTCACTCTGAGAGAACTAGTTTAACAAAATGTATTGTGCTCTGTTTGAATGGCAATTAACGATGCACTGATAAGTCATACATTAACGTGCCATTACATTAAGTGGTAATTTGCCTCAATTACATGCACAATGATAAACCTTTCAGCTAGTTACACACAGTCACATCCCTGATGGTTTCAATATGTGCATTAACATTTCATACACAAAAGGATATTACAAGCATTGCATGAAAAACTGAATGAATGTCAATTAAAAGAATACAACCCCTTTTAAAGAAAATTGTAAAACATTAAGAGCAGAGATAGAAGTGCAAGATAGAAGGGCAAGACAGATGGTCACTGTTGGGAGTGGAAAAAACATTCAATTAAGTATCTTAATTTGCTCTTGAGTTGATTTTTTTCAATTCCTGAGTTGATGTCATTCAAATTTGCTTCATTTTTTTGTCAAAAAGAAGGTGGAAGGACATAGACTGTTCATTCTACATGAACATTTCATTTCCCACTTTTCTATGCAGTTTACGTATGATGCTGCTGAAATCCGTCAGAAAGACTGACTGACGTGCTGTGCACTGTTTTTAGAAATATGCCTCAGGCTGTAGAAGTGTACCATTCAAGTTTTTCCCCATGGTCTAGCGTTGGAAAAGTAAACACAAATCGAATTAAATCATAATATCAAATCTCAAAGAATATCAGTACATAGTGATAGAGTAGAACTGTAAGAAAAGCATATAATTCCAGCCATGTTCATTATGAGAATTTAAGATTCAGTTGAAGGCAGTATTTTTCCCATTGTTTATATTTTAGGATTATTTAAGGACATTATTGAATTCTAACTTAATATTTTTCTCCTTCTAATTAGAAGTAAATTATTTGCTTCTAAAGTATAGAAGCAAATAACCATGACCCCTTGAGTAGGTGCACTATAAAATGAGCTGCATTTACAGCATGCATAGTGATGATGGTGGTAGAAAACGCTGTTATCAGGACTACTATTCTGAATAGCTGCCCTCCACAAAAACCATGAATACGAAAGAAAGAGGCATAAATATTTGATTTCTCTACAGTGGAATCTGCATAGCTCATCCTTCTCGCTCTTGTACAGGAAATTCAGACTCTCTAGCAGCTCCAGCACGGTGGTGTTATGGAGAAGATGCATTATGCAACAGGTCTACAATCAATAATGAACAGTGGTCCCTGGCTGCCTACTGAAAATAGCAGATTACAGAATCCCTGTGTTTGCACAGAGAATATGCATACTGTGTATTTTATAACTGAAATATGCTTTATTTAATTCTAAATCAAATACTAAAGTATGCAATGTATTTAAAGTATTTTGCACATATATGGGTAATTGTATCTAAGAGATCTCACAAAAAAAATTACTTTTTTGGTTACTATCTGTGCCGTTTTCTCCATATTGTCCTTTTCATATTTTCATTTAAGACTGTAGTGAGTCTGTTCACTCATTAATTGCTGCTGTTGCTAATGAGACCCTTATAAAAGGCAATAACACCCAGATGAGCAATAATACACTTAAAACAAGTCCTGAGTTGAATGTAATGTGTTCTCTAAATAAAACTGTTGGTGTTTATGCACTGCAGCTGAAAGGTGACAACAAAATACTGCCATGTCAGTTATAATAAATCTTAAAGCATCAAGAAACAACTGCCCATAAAACACTTCCAGAAAAGCAATAATTCCCTTCTGGGTAAATCTTTAGGGCTCGTAATTAACTTTCCGATAAACTGATTGATTAAGCATACCATCAAATGTCAGTATATATGGTAGAAATTGCAGGTCCTACACAGAATCACAACAATATAGAACAGAGAAACATGAAAACTCTCCAAGCTAATATGTTTGCATTTTTGTTCATAAATTACTTTAGATTTATGTCAATCAATTTGTCAGTTAAAGGTGCAGTATGTGGTTATGGAGAACAATAGTTCATTGACACCAGTATTTAATGTCAGTATATGACGACCTGAGAATGAGACTCCAAGCTTGCATCCTCTGTCTTTACTTTTTTTTTTTTTTTATTCCAGCACTAAAATGAATACAAACATTAATAGTGGTTGTGTATGTTTGTAATGAACCTTGTCATATTCAGAGGCAAATTTATGACCAGTCACAACAATTTAATGTTGGATGATTTTAATCTGGACTTTTTCCCTCTGGTGTAAAGCTGGCTACACTGTCAGCTTTAAATAAGCGATATTACTGTGAAACTAATCGACAACCAAGTTAAACATCATGATCTGGATATTTGACTAAACACTGCTGACTAGCGACCCGGTAGGGACAAATCACAAAAAGCACCTGTGGCTCACTGACATTACTCCCATCCCCCCACCCTCTGGAGGAGGTGACATTTAGAATTGCACTACAGGTAGGGAAGATATCAAATGGGGCTTATTTGCATATGGCAGACAGTGTTCACACTTCATTTGTTTGAGGAGAGTGATTTCCCCAGGGCTGCTCGCAGGCCTGTCTCTGCTGCCCTGAGACTCTGGGGACGATGAAGCACCCAGCTGTACAGCCCGTGGTTCATCTGGCCCTGTCACAGCGAGCTGGCTGACCGCCCACATCTCTCTGCTCTCTCTGCCTTTATCTCTACACACCTCTCCCTCCACACTTCCCCCCTTTTTCCTCTCCTTCTGCTGCTTCAGATCTCACATCCTTCACTCCTCCACACCATCAACTTCCAAGTACACTTCAACCTGAAACATATAACTGCAAATTGCAACATACCTGTATGACAAGAGCGTACAATTTACAGTACAACGCCCTATCAGCAAGGCTGAATCTGTCTTTTAGTACAGAGCGATAGTGCAGGGTGAAAAACAACTGAGCTGCCTCATTCACTTCAATGTGACAGTTGGGCTCAGAATGAAAAAAGAAAATGTAAGGCACCTGGCAAAAAGGTTGAACTTGTGCAACAGGCAACAACCCGCGATTGGAGAAGCAAAAACATGGAAGATTTCAGAGTAGATGACTTTGTAACTGGGTGGCGGGTGACAGTGTCGCTTTATAATTTGATCGTGTAGACTGTGGGAATGGTTATAGTTTTAACCCAAAATGTAAAAAATTACAGACAAAAGAACCATTAACGTTGGAGCTTATCAATACTCCAGTTCATGCTAAATAATTTAGCCAATGGCCCATTTAATGGCAGGTTTCAGTCGACTACCCATCCGTTATAGGCTGTCGCATTACACAGGAGGCAGGTTCAGACAGGAGGCAGAGGCGCCATGAAGCTGACAAGTATGTGACACAAGTTCATAATTTAAGAAATACAATCACAAACAACTAGGCTATTTCTCATAAACGCAGTGGAAGGGCAGATTTTGAAATTTATCATGTGGAAGGTAAAAATGTAAACTCACAGCAGGGGAGAGTGAAAGGTAAATCAAAAGCATTGGGAAGCACAGGATGCATGTTTAATCTTTTGTCACAATCATTCATTCTTTCAGTCAGGTGGGGGCTGGAGCCAATCCCAGCTGACACTGGGCGAGAGGCGGGGTACACCCTGGACAGGTCGCCAGTCTATCACAGGCCTGACAAAGAACCAGCTCTGGGCCAGGAAAACTGCTTCCAGAGTGGCACCAACGAATCACTTAAGTCATATAATGTTCAGTGTTAATAAGAACGTAATCGCCCTCCATAGCATTCAAGACGAGTAGAACAACTGTGTTGTACCAGTCGTGTTTGGATGCCAACGCAGGCTCGCAAAACCATGAGCAACATTTGTAAAAAGACAATGTAGTCTGCCATTGTTATTATAGTGGTGGAGAGCGGAGACAATTCCGAAAAAAAGCAAACAGCTTCTGAGGCAGTGCGCAAGTTGAACCAACTATGAACCAGCTCCAGCACCAGCCCAGCAAAATAACTAGGTTTGCGAGACGAACAACCATTCACGCTCTCATTCACACCTACGGGCAATTTAGAGTCACCAATTTAACCTAAGTGCATGTTTTTAGACTGTGGGAGGAAGCCAGAGTACCCTGTGAGAACCCACACTGACACAGGAAGAAACATGCAAGATCCACACACAAGCAAAGCCGGATTTGAATCCTCGAAGTGTTAATCATTACACCACTGTGTGACCCCTTTATGAGAATCAGATAATTTATATTGTACATAATATATCCATTTTATAGATTATTAGTGTGTTTTATTGCCAGGTTTGCTATCGAAGAAATAGACAAAACACCGAAACTATTGCCAAAATTCACAAGCCACACTCTTGTCTGACTGATCAATAGTTAACATGGGTGCAGAAAGGACGCAGGCAGCACTTTGGGGCACTTCCCATGACTAAGGTGTGTTTCCACCTCCTGTTGTTTAATGTTAAAGATGATCAGAACACTTTTGTTGTTTTGTCATTATCCATAGCCGCTTATCCGCACTCGGGTTGCGGGGGCTGGGGCCAATCCCAGCTGACATTGGGCGAGAGGCGGGCTACACCTTGGACAGACTATCACAGGGCTGACACATAGAGACAGACAACCACACTCTCATTCACACCTCAATTTAGAGTCACCAATTTAACCAAAGTGCATGTTTTTGGACTGTGGGAGGAAGCCGGAGTACCCAGTGAGAACATGCAAAGTCCACACAAAAGAGCCGCAGGCCGGAGTCGAACCGGCGACCCTCTTGCTTTGAGGCAAGAGTGCTAACACCACTGAAATTAAAATTGAATAATGACATTATAGACCACCATAGTGGACTTACAATGTAAGGCTATAATTACATATTTCCTGTAAAATGTTTTTTTGGCTGAAGTGGGCTGGTATGAGGCATGAAACACCCAGGATGAAAATGAGTCCTATTCTGGCCCTGCCAACACAAATGCAGACCCTTTAATTGACTGTAAAACATGATATCAATGACAACAGAAGTAAGCCAATGAACAGCAAAGACAAGCATGCAGCGGAACTGGCTTTGAAAAACACAGTTTAACACCAGCACAGACATCGACATCTTGTTATTGTTAGAGCAGATTGGCTCCATACAGCGTCTGCTTCATCGGCCCCTTTGGAGACTTTACAGAAGCTGGTTACCTCAGCCTCCGGCTGGCTGCCATTTGAAAGTAGACAGCTCATCAAGATGAGTGACAAGGGTTGGGGCTAAAACTGACCAGCAGAGGAGGAGGAGGGAGGAAATAATGCTGGCAGCAGTCACACTTAAGCCAAAGATTGTCTATTGCAGCTTTAACTGGAGCTACTGTACATTAAGATTAAGTAAATTTGACATTTTATTCTTGTTATTTCTCCCGTTCCACGTCTCTTTATCTCAATCTCATTTGCCCGGCCCCCTCCCACGCCCTCTCTCTCTCTTTGCTTATCCCCTGTTAATCTAGATTTGCCATGTGGCCAAGCCAGTGCTGGATGGATGGGGCTTTGCACACAGTTGTCCTTGCCTCCATTTTGTTTGTCCTGACATAACAGCTTGATGTCAGAGTGACAAACTCTCAGAATTTGATTTTGTCCCTCATGTCGAGCGAGTCCGGCCGCTATTCCACAAATTTCTCTCCATCACTCTTACAGTGAAACTCATCGTGCTCAAGTGAAATAAGGCTGTATGAAATAAAATCTCCATGTAATAGAAGCTTTACAACCGTAACTTTGAGTGGTATTCCTATTCTGGTGAATTATAATTAGGACTGGATTCTGGTGGCCCAGCATCTGTGTCCTATCCCTGACCCCATGTGGAGGATTTCACATTGAATTTCTGAAACAATACCATGGGAATTATGGGTAGAGCATGTGACCAGCTGTTTATGGCCGAGTGCCTCCTGGTGATTGAAGTCTTTGTGAGGGAAAGCTTATAAAGGTCGTAGCCGATCCCGTTACCCTTGTCAAACACTGTCCTTCAAAGCAATAGGAAAAGGCATAGCATTAACACGGCCACAGCCAGTGAAGCACAGCTTGTGTTGGTGAGCTCAAAGGACGTTCAGCACATTCCTCTGAATGTGCAGATGTGGACATTAATGCAAATATGTCATTTAGGAAAATGACTGTTGTTTTTGTACTGTCATGTTCCATAAAAGATGAATGTAAGAGGAATTTATTCAAATATATGGCTGAAATTAGATTGTAACCCTCTGAAGTATGTTTTCTTTAAAAAACATACCAAAAATACACCGTTCATTGGAGAAAAATACTGTGAAAACGGGCATTATCAGTGGAATTTGAACATTCTGACAGTCATTTAACAGAAATAACAGACCGGTCTCCCCTCAAAAACATCACAAGCAGCAACTTATGTTTTTTTTGGAACTTCAGTGGCTCAAGTCACCCTCGTAACTACTTTACTTCCAAAATGTAAAAAGAGAAAAAAACACAAGAGTTCAGAGTGTTAAAGAAGCCTTTAATTGCTGCCGTTTTCTAATTAGAGACTTTGAGAACCTACTTTCCTTAGTAAGCAAAGGTACCACCAGATTTTGAGCAGTAACCCATGTTCAGAAACTTGATATTGCTTTTCTACAATCTGTGGATATCTCATTTTGAAACAACTGTTCTTTAACGCTGCTCACTCAGCTGTATTGACAAGTGGATGACCCGAGCCTCTTTGCAATCTAGCCGACAGAGGAGAAAATCCTCCAGGCAACAAAACAGGCCGCTGACATATTTTGGAGAAAGGGCTTTGCAATGTGGCCATTTCTCACCAAAGAGCTGTAAATTTTTCACAGCCTCTTCTGACAGGCGGATAGATGAGCGGAGTTTACCTCTGTCCTCTCACAGGATGAATTGTAATGGTATGCAGATGCTGTAATGACATTCCTCTGCGATGTAATCACAGCGGCAGGCGCATTAATTTCATTGGAGTGGAAAAGCACATACATCATCTTTGTAGCTTCCCTTGTGGAATTCCCACTACATGTGGACGTACATTACTTTAATTATTAAAGTCAGTCTGCTTCCAAACCAGGCCAATAAACTGAAAGAAAGCTAAAACTTGGAGATAATATATCGCTTGATACAAAAGAAGGGAAAGCACTATTTTAGCACAATTTCCATCAACTTCAAAATTTGCCATTGCTTGAACTAAACCCTCTTTAAGAATGTATGCCTGCTTCATTCAAATTACATGGCATTAAAATAAAATGCACACAGTACAGTCTCAACGCAGCACAACAGACAGTATTGTGAAAGCAGGGATACTTAGGATTGTTTTGTGGGGGGAAAATATATTAAAACACAAGCTGGAATTGAAATTCAAATTTTGAAGTCAAGACAAAGAAAGATACCTGTAAGGTCTGTGTCTTAGTTTCTCTTTTGTTGGATGTCAACAAGCCACTACAATAATGCAAGGATATATTTTTGAAGCAAATTCTGAATTTATCATAGTTGAAATATAACTCTGGCACCAGGACACTTCTCTGCCTAGATCAGTTACACTTGATGAGACCCAAATGCTCGATCTACCTCCAAAATCCAAGACCTTAAGGCGTGAACACAGGATAAGGAAAGATGTATTTCATCAACCAGCATTCACTTTAAAACATGAAAACGTGAGACACTGAAATCTAGAAAGCTTATTTTTTCGTGCTTCTGCTTAGTCCATAGCTAGGTTTGTAGAACAAAGAATGAAGAAAACAGTGGAGCAATGCCAAACTGTACATGGACATATGGTGATATGGCCATACACCACTTCCCATGCAAAGTTTTAATTTATAAATTAAAACTTGATGGGTACACCTTGAAGTAAACTCTAAATTTTGGACACAGAAGAAATTGGCTCTTAAAGTGGTGCATTGAGCCCAATTTTTATCATGACGCCTCTCATACATTATATTTCACTTAATATCAAATGTTTGTTATTGATCTATTAGCATTAAAATCAGCAGTGTTATTTGTTCGCACTTGTAGTGAGCCCTAAATATGCCATAAGCACCTTCAGTGGTTAAAGTCATGAGTGAACTCAAATCTTAAATCACAGTCTACTTAATATTTCATCAATAATGAATCAATATTCTCACCATCCCATTCCCCGACCCCCGGAGCGCAGAGGAGAGGGCCGGAGTTTATGGTAACTGATGAAATTATCATCAGCGATTGTAGAAAATCACTTCAAATAGCTTTAAAGGTTTGCAGAACAGAGCTTGAGTTTTCAATAATATCTTCTTGTACTCTGCATTTATCATTAAGTAAGATTGTGGCTGTTATATAGTTTTAGTGTGTAAATTTGCTGCAGTAAACACGACTGCTGTGAAGCGCACAGAGCATATCCTGGAGACAACTAGTGGCTGCAACACCCTCCAGCCACCTTACTGTACACCTTCACCACCCGAACATATGAGCTGTAAAAATGAGCAAAGTCTGAAAAAAAAGCCAGCGACAGCTTTCACACAATCATTAAACTCCATAATGAGACCAACATAAACAGACTAAATTGTGAAAATTTGTGTTTAACCTATACAACTTCCGTCTTCAAATGATATCCCAGGGTGGGAGCTACCACTGATCGTTGCCATCATTTTGTGTGAATCAATCAGTTTGATTGCTGTTGACACATGTATGGTCAGTTGTTGCATTGATCAGCCGGCTCATTTCTATACACCATGAAATCCTTTGCATTGACCATTTATGGTTGAATGAGGGTGTAAAGAGGCAGAATATGAGGCTGATCCATATATGCACTGTTATTTGTGAAGGGAACATTGCTGGCAGGTGTGTGTATGCACAGTTGCTGTTGTGTTTTTTCTTTTTGGTGCATCCCATTTGCAGCTTTTGTATGAACTAGTACTTTTAGTAAGGATCACAGTGTTTGATGAATGAGACCCCTAGTCCTTTAAGACTAAAATCCCACACTGTCCAGGCAGGAGTGGACGTTGGATCGTTTTTCCCCTTTCTTCCCTTTGGTATAAAGCAGCTCTCTCTGGAAGAAGTGCTATCTCTGCAGTTTATGGAGATCATATTACAGGATTTTTGAGTATTGAACTTTAAATCTCTCCACTTCTTCGACACACACTATATCCAGAGTTGCTGTGGCTGGAAAGAAGCAGAACTCTCGCCTAACTGATATCTGCCGTCTGCCTGTTTAGAAAGCATCTCTCTGAATAAATCTCATTTCAAAAGGTCAAAATGTGTTTGACCATTGTGTCGATTTAACAGCTTTGCATCGCTCGCAGCTCCTCGCTCAACTCTGATACAGTCCAGTGACGTTCAGACCATCTGTTTCTGTATCCCTCGCTTTCTAACCGCCTCCCACCCTCCCACCCTGTAGTACCACTGTCTTCGCCTTTCATTCTCTTGCAGACATAACTAAAGCTGGCTGGAACTTATTTTAAATGCAATAATTAGTCAAAAGATGACAGATTGTCTTGAAGTAAAAAGCAAACATAACTAATTGTCACTGATAATTTTTATCTTGTATTTTCATAGAGAGGAGAAGTTTTTTTATTTGTGAATTGGTGGAGAGGGGAAGTATTTATTAGTGAACAGAATTGCAAGGGGGCTTATGGGAAATGAGTTCTGAAGGACCACCATCCGACTAATGCCTCTTGACAAAACACTTTGCTTTCCTCAAGTCCCCGTCTGCCAAAACAGTCCATTTCTTTCCCAGTCTGGCTCTAATTGATCCATCTCTGCCACTCTGGTGTTTTGTAACCACACCAGAGAAAAAAACAGACCATGCTACTAGTTTAGAGGGAAAAAAATGTAACTTGTTCTTTAAGATGCAGCGAGAGCAATAAATAAAAGCATATTTTTGCTTGTGGGGCCGACCCTGTATCACTGAGTCAATAAGCATTAAATGACATCTTTTACTTTAAACGCTCAGCTAAAATGACATATGAAGATCCTCACTTCATTCTTAGCTCATCTTCATCTTCGCTCAGCTGTGCCCTGCATAAATCCGATGTTGTCTTTGAAAAGACAGTCCCCTGGCACCGAGGGAGGGATAATGATTCATCAAGTATTTTTCAGTGGGCAGAAAAACAACAACAACCACGGGAGAGTCATCTGATGGAGGAAAAAAGCGCCGCTGTAATTAGTTTCATACTTGGCAAAAGCACATAGTGCCCTTGTTACGGGCAGCAAATGAAAAAAGGCGGCGATCAATACCTTGTGTCGGAATCTCACGACTGGTCGATAGAGCGTCGACCTGAATCCCTCGTTGTTGGGTCTCCCGTCGGCGCCAAGCACAGCGAGCCCCAACAGTAAAATTGCCGTCGACCACCATCTGGCTGTCTTCATTGGTCTTTTCCTGTCAAAAACAAAGCGAGAAAGGTGAGTGTTCTTCTCCAACACTCTGGAGGTTCAATACCAGTTGGCCGAGACAATACATCAAGTCTGCCGTAATTAGTGTAGACAATGGGAAACGCGAAACTGTCGCTGGTTTAAACTAAAGCTATCAATACGTGCCTCACACTCTGCTAGGAGATTAGATCTCCCTCTGAATCAATTAAGGGGAAATAGACGTCATGAGAAAATCAAGATAAAGAAGACAAAGAGCCAATATATTAAGGCAATTAAAGAGAGGGCTTTGGATTAATTAGTCTGAGTGTCTAAGTCAAGCAACTGTGATGTGGCGGCAAGATTACATCTTAAACAGTTTCCTCACACCCTCACAGAGATGCAGGCTAAATATATTTATTTAAGGGAGTGAGAATATTCACTTTTCACCTCCAATATGGGTGTATTTTTAATAATTCATTGCACCTTATAAAAACGAGTTTGACCTTTGCACGACATGAATTAAACAAAACCGTGTTTGTGGGGGGAAAAAAACAACATGCCCCGTGAAAATGTCTGTGTCCCAGAAACAGCAATGTTCAAGGAAGTAAAAATGTCGGAAATACGCATAGAAGAGGATATGTCTTCGCCAGTGCTCTCATATTGCCTAACTCGAGGTTTTACACACAAACACATGCACACAAGCTTTATGTTACAATCTGCAATGCCTTTTCCTTCTTATTTTTATCCCTCATCTTTATCTGCATTTATGCCTTCAGTTCTTTGTTTACTACAACATAAAAATCCCCTTTGTTAGAAGGGCTTTATAAATAAATTTGACTCCACTTGACTTGTTGATTTCCACGTACAAACACTGAGCTGTACTTTCTAAGCCGTGTCAAGCCACCAGTGCCAGCTCATCATCCTGCAGCAGAGGAAATGAGTGACAGCAGGACGGTGACCCTGCCTCCTTGTTCTTCTGGAGTGACACTGAGTCAGACATCAACGGCACTGTTGTGGCAGCTCTGTGGGCCCACATGCTATTCACTGGAGGTCAGGAGGTCGTGGCGGTGGAGCAGTGTGTCGCTGTGATGTGTTGGACGAAGAGGGAACGCTGAAACTTTATTTTTATGACTTTATGTGACTTTTTCTTTTGACTTCATGAGCTGTCTGCCTCCTGCAGATTCCATCTGCCTTGAAATTCCATCCTTTTTATTTTTGTATCTGTATGTGAGTCACGCAGACGTGAATGTAAACTTTAAATCAGAAGAACAAACATCAACAGCCAGGGTGTATATATAATTGTCTGCCAGATTCAACAACCAATTTACAGACTTTTTGTTTCACCTTTTGAGACACTGACATTTAAAAAACTATGTTCTTTGTCAAAGGCAACCTTGACAGAATTACACCCACCACCAGCCTACCTACTGTCCCAACCCATTCACCTCGCTCTGCTGAATTTACAGACACATTAAAGTCCCATTTTCACAACTGAGACAAACAAACCAGCTTATTAGAGCAAATATTCAAAGGAAATATCTACAAAGAAACTAAAGGACAAGTTATATGCAACAAAACAGCATAATGATGCTGCTTTAAGTCTTGGTCTTTAGCCTGCCTTCCTTCAGAACAAAGCTTTTAGCCTTTGTAGATGAAATGTGTCGTCTACCAGTCCGTCACTCCTTTGCTGTCAGTGTAGCAGGGGGGTGGCATTGAAAGTGACTTGATAATGCAGTGGGCAGGGAGTCTTTATTCTGCAGCATGAGTTGAGAATTTCAAAAGATCTCTGAACCTGGCAAAGTAATTGTTAAAACTCTGTTAATGATCAACAGCCTTACCAACCCCCTGCAGACATATTATGGTCGTTTTCTGCTATGGGGCAATAAAAATTGTACTTATTGCCTCTGTAATGCGATCATATTCATTCTCTGTGCATTTCCAAACTCTCCAGTCCCAGGTAGGAACCCTGCCTGCAGCTGCTGCTGCTCCACTTCTCTGCTAACACAGTCTTTTAGCCACACTGGGTGGATTACCATATCTGCAAGCACAATCAATCAACTTCTTTGCAGCGTCCCAGTGTTAAATGGGTTATTAATGGACTAACTTTTGCAGGATGCTGTGTCAGAGACAGAGACATATGCACACTTTTAAGAAGTTTAACTGCGTCATACAGTACAGATCCTTGCTGACATTTAACTCGTTGTGATCAGCCACAACTGCAGCACATGCAAATTCATCTCCAGTTCAATTACTATTGATTACTGACTTATTAGTAATTTAGTAGGAACTCAGTTCCTAAACTGCCAACTATACTGTTCTGTATTGTAAAAAACTACAAAAGCCCCCTGGAGAGAGAGAAAAAAACTGTCTTTACTGTGTATTGAACAATGCACAATTAAATTGTTCCTGTTCCACCCCAGACTGCATTAAGAGTTTTTCAGAGTTTTTCTTGTCATTGAGTGTAGTTTTCTATTCATCATGTGCACCATTACTGTTGAAAGAGCTTTGTGGCACAATGACAAACTTTATGATGGGATGAAGACAAATGTTTGACAAAAGCAAAACTATCATTGCAAGTAAAACTATTAACAGCTAACGCTAACATTGTCCCAAGTATACGTAACTATTCAACAGCCCTGCCAAAAACAATGCTGTAAAAACGTTTTCATTCATCAAATTCATCATAAACTTCACAAAGGTTTGCTTCATCACAGGGCTTTTTTTGGGCTACATTACCTTTAGAAAGCTGTACTTAATGATAGTTATCAACCTATTTAATGACTGCTTGCTGAAAACAAAGCAGTTTTGTTCAGTTAAAAAGCTGCACTTTACTTATGATTGCACTACTTAACTAAACAAATTTTAAAATAAAAACATTCTGGTTGGCTCAACAGAGCAGATCGCACCAGACAGGAAATCAGACACAGAATCAACACTTCCGCCCCCTTTCAAAATAAAACACAATATGCAGTTCATGTAGCCTAAAACAACTTCACATCAACATTACGATATGACCGAAGCACCAGATCAGCAATCGATCAATCAAAGGGTCTCAGAGGGTCGGCGACATGGACGACAAGAGACTGATTGTTGAAGTGGAACAGCATACAATCATTTATGACATAAAACATTATTGTTAGATGGATAGATGGTCAGATCAACAGGTCTTCCACGTCGGAGAAGTAAAGTAAGCTGTTTGTTGTTGTTGTTTCCTTTATACACTCCTTTATATCACGGGATCTCGCGGTCTCCCATATATTTAGGATTATCGCATGATCTTGCATGTATACGTCTGGCTTGCTACACTGCCTTTAACGTGCCTGTATTCGCCCGGTGGGGATTGACGGCAGGCAGAGGACGGAGCAAAACCGCGGCCGCTGCGTTCCCGGTGGAAATCCCCAGTAAGAGCAACTTTTTATGCTTTTTATGTTTCCCCATTGACTTCACATCCTGTTACGTCACTTTCGTCTTGGTGTCATTCATAATTACTCCAGCTGGAAGTGGAAACCACTTAATATCACACATTAATACAGCTGCCAGTACAACAGTCTGATAACAACCGACTGGCCTACCAGCAGGTGGAGCATGGCCCTACTCACCCATGCTTATGGGACGATAACTGCTAAATCACCCTTTTGGAGATAGTTACCGTCCTGTTCCTCAGTTGGCAATCAGTGGAACTCATGCATCAAATGTCAAATACATGGTATTTTAGGGATGTATGCCCTACTGTGTTTCAGCATATCACTGGTGTTTCCAGCTTTACTTGAATTGATCATTTTACAGACAATACGAGCAGCACAGTTTTCATTTTTCTTTGTGAAATGAAGCGAAAGTTTGGAATTGATGAGCTTGGAGACATACAATTCTGTTGGATCAGACAATTTGTAACCAGTTCTCAAGTGTACTTCTCGTACTTGATTCCCAGCCCTGAAAGCAAGGGTATTATTTATTCACATCAAAGTTAACAAAAGCCTAAATGCTAAATGCAGATTTAAATGAGAAAAAATACAATATCTTTGAGTGCGAGTGAGTGCTCATTGTATATACAAGTCACTGTGTAAGAGAGTAAGAGTCCATGTTTGAGTCAATAGTCCCAAGTCTTATTTATTCATGTTTAAAGTACAGCAGACATAAACAGTCCAGAAGTTTTGCCTAGACCCCCGGTGGGAGTGTCATCATAACTTTGGCTTGTGGTTTTAAATTCCCCGGAGCACGTCTAAGCTTTGGCATTGACTTTCAAATGAAGACTACCTATTTCCCAGTATGTACACAATGCATCATGTCTTGACAAGCTCACAGCCGCTCTCCTCCAACCCCCCCACCCCATCTGTCTCATTCAGCACATTTTGTCAGTCAGTGTACTGGACATGGTTCACAACAGAAATTCCTATAAAGCCCCCTATTACAGAGACTGCGTGTATGTATATATCACCTGAATGCAACACACTGGGCAATAGCTGTCTGAATGAATGCACACATTGTAATTTACTATCAGCTGTCATGCATGTTTGGCAAGTCACAAGTCTGGAAAATAGGAATACATAATTAAAACATGCACATGTTTCCCTGACATTATACAGGATTATTTTCACCAAAGTGCTATAATTGAGGAATACTCTTCTCCCAACAGAGTATTATTAGTCATGTTAGACTAATTCTGACTCGTTTTAATTACTCTCCAATGTACAGCTTTCTAACTACAGCCAGCTCAACTCATATAGAATTCTGAATTCTCAATATGCTGTTAATCTACTAGGAACAACGCAAGGACTTTAACTTGATTTTCACTGTACAAGCTGCAGTAGAGTTCCTCATTTATGAACATGGCAATTTTTTAGAAAACAAAAGTTTAACACGATCAGTTACATTTTTGTCAACTTACAAAATGCAACTAAAGTATGATTTTATTTTATTACTGAACCCTTCCCGACACTTAAATAAATCCTTTTTTAATAACAAGAATTAAAATAAAGTGGGAATTAAAAAAAGCCATATCCTGAAGAGGATGGTATGTATATTTCAACTTTCCATCAATGATATTGAATCAATAATTGATAAATTGATAAATCAGTATGGGTTGATGCATCATTACATCCATAATGGCAGTGTTTACATCACAGTAAAGAATACCAGCATATTGCTGCAACCATATTTGTGACATCTAGGTAAAACAAGACTGTCTTGTCTCAGCAGCTGGACTGAAGGTTGAGCTCCTGATCTCAGTTTAGTAATATAAACCTGCTGTGTGCAGTTTACAGACATTAAAGTTAAACATTTTCGTGTATTTCTTGTTGCTTTTTGAAGCTGAATACATGCAAGGCTGTCATGTTTGACATCTTTTAACCTCCCCTTCAGTTCCCAAGGAGTTGTTCAGTTGGAGCTCTGTGGTTGTGCTGCACAAGTGTGAGTGCAGTAAACATCTATGAAGAAAGGACAGGGTGAAAAAAAAACATACATACTTTATCAACCGACTATAACCAAACACAACTCTAAAACGCTCTCGATGTGAAGGTTGAGACCTCCTCAAGGTTACAGAGCTGTTTGGAATATTTCACATCACATGGATGTTGAACCAAATCTCCTTCAACACAAAATAAAACAACCTGGCAGAGCATGAGACTTGATCATCGTGACGGTTAAACAGCTTGGACTAAACAACATGTAAAGAGTTGTATTTCAAACACAGTATATTCTCACATTTTTCATTCACTGCTTTAAAACAAACCAATATTTTTGTGTGTGAATGTGTGAGTGTCACATCTTTGAAGCGCTATACCATTTATGAGATACACAAGGTCACACCCCTGCCACATTAGCTTATCTTATTTCTATTTGTATGCCGCCACAAAATAAACTGATGACAGATCGAATAGAAATACGTGGCATAAAACGCTATCAGCAGCACCCTAGTAGGATAATTTGAAAATCAAAGCTTGTTCTGCACGATAGACAATTTTCTTCATACCAATATTATTCTAGATAGTGTCTTTAAATGCCATTTTTGCAAACTGTTTGAAACCTGTCAAGTGTTGAAATGACATTTGAAGCTTCATTCATCATTTTCCTGTGGCAGCAACTTCTCAGCACTTTGGCAGGTATATCCTATTTATTTTCTATAGTATAAAATGCAAAGTGTCAAAGGAGGAAAAATAACTACCCTTTTTCCATTCGTTCTCTGTTATTTATCCACTTTGCTGAGCATGCATGGGGTTTTTTCTGCAATCACACTGCTTCAAAGTCAGCCAGTGTTGCAGATTTACAGCAGGGAGCGGTCCAGTTCAGTCAGACGTGTTGTGTAACTGAGCCGCTTACTAAAGCTTAAGTGCCTTGCTCAACAGTTTCACTGTAGTATGACGAAGACAAGGTGCTGCATTGACCAATTCAGAATTTGTTATAATGCTACATCAGCATAGTGTGACCTCTGAATAGAGGAGAGACAAAGAATTACATTTAGTTTTACCTTGATCGGTTTCGAATTCTGCTTGTTTACATAAGACTTTAACCTCCTCTACTCTTTGTGGATGCCGGCGTCCTCGGCCGGCTTTTTGTCTTACAGAGGCTGTAGCAGGCTCAGTTTTAATGCCACAGTGAAGATATTGATATCATATTAAACTAGAAGACAGGGAGGAAGGAAGCAGTTGTTTTCCTCAAGTGTCGGGTACATTTCTTTGATTCACTAACCACTCACTGCGTTTACATGCACAGTTTAATCAAGCTTTGCTTAAAATTCGATTTTGACATCAAATCGGACTTCTGCTCTTGTCCCAGTTTACATGCAACTCGAATAACTGACGGGAACGTGTCCTCCTCTTCAACACTTTCCGGTTGACCTATTACGTCATAATAAACAAGTGGAGAAAGGTGGAAACCGGCATTTTCAAACAACAAGAACAACAAGATGGATGGTGGTTTTGAGTAGCAGACAAGAATGCCGTATATTGTTAGGAGGGCTACAACAGTAGCATGTCTTCGGTTCGACACTTTGTGCAGTCGCTACCGACCCACTACTGTGACCGGCTACTGTGCTTTCTTGGATGTTTTTGTTCTGGGGTCATATGCCAGCGTGGGGGTTTGGGGGGGTGGAGCATGCATACATGCTTTGTCTTGTCATAACTACCAGCAAAATAGATTTCCAATCACATTATCTGGGTGTCTTAATCAGAGTTGGAGAACTCTGATATTAGTTGGACTAACACGTTTACATGCACTTCAGTCGTCCAGTTATAGTCAGATTAAGGCAATAATTCGTTTTTTTCAAGTGTCATGTAAACGTACTGCAACGTAGCAAACTTTTTAGCAAACAAGAAAGATGTATCGGTGGCAAAGAGGTCTACAGATAAACCCATTCAGGAGGAGACTCAGCCCATTGAGTCTACAATAAAAAAAAATTTTTTTTTTTTTCAAAAAATGGCGGAGAGGGGAGAGTGCCGGGAGGGGCTTGTTTTTGATGAGGCAAGCCAGATAATGTTCTGTGCAGAGTGTCACCAATACACTTCAGATTCCAGTAAGAAAAGCTGCATTGTTCAAAACCTTGAGTTAGAAGCCATAAAAGACCACAAGTCGTCAAAATGTCACATTCAGGATAAAAAAATGCTTCAGGGGAAATCGGCCCCAGAGGCTGCAATAAAAGCACTTACAACCAAACAAACCACAACTGTTTGGTAGGGATGGACAATATGGGATTTGTTTTAGAAATAAAATACATAAAAAAAGACAAAAAACCATTTGATTCTACAATAAATGATGAGTGTATTATTTTAATATTGTTGATTTTTATTTTATTTACACATGTATTTACACATTGTTGGTTAAAATGAGAAAGTAGCTGGTAAAAAAGTTGAGTAGCTGGTAGTTTTCCAACCCTGGAGATTGGTATCAGTCGTGTCATGCTTGGTTGTATGAAAGTGTAGTACTGTACGAGTCTACCTTTTACAGACATGCTCACTGTATGCTAATCCCATACAGTTCTTTGCTTGCAGTGAAATGTGTTATAAGTAGAACTTATTTTTTTTAATGTTTTTGACTAATAATTAACCTACATACTTGTGTTTTATGTTTATGAGGCCCAAGCGCAGGCATTAATAATGCTGTCAACATGCTCCTTCACCAGTTATGTTCACCTCTATGACAAAGGCTGCCACCAACTATTTGTAAATAAAAATAAAAGACAAATCACAGCAAGCACCTCGCTGACACACTATAGCTTTCCCAGTCAGTGTATTCATTTTGTATATTTTCAAATTTCTAGTCAGCATTCTCAGACTTTCAGGCCATGGAAAGAAATTTCAAACCATATTCTCAAGGTTTATTCAATTTTCTTCACTTTTTGTTTGTTTTGTTCACAGCTTTTGGAAGCATAAAAAAACACTTTAAACAAGGATACAATTTAGAGCACAGGGTTTTCTTACCTCAAGATATTGGATTTGTTTTTCATTTCTGCATTGCCGTCAGTTCTGGTCATGAATTTTGACCCTTAAATGTTTACTGACATGTAAACAACTTTGCTTGTGTTGTTGTTTTTTTCTTTTAGAATTACCACAAAACATTTCTCTACAAGAGCGTCTGAGCTTTCAAGAGATTTATTTTGCTTTGCATGCACAAGAACTTAACCAGACAGCTTTTTATTGTTGATTTAGTGGAAGTCCCTCATGATGCAGATTGAGATTTCAGAAGTTCTCAGTCTGTACACTGCAGACTTAAAAACAATGTCAACTTCAGACTAGATGAGCAGACCTACCTAACCTCATTCATGTTCAGAAAGCTCATCTGATTGTTCCCTCGTGGAAAAAGTTATTATCTTCCCCTGGCCCATTTCCAGTCACAATAAAGTCCACCTGCACAGCTGAGAAATCGCATTCTGGTGGTGGCACATGGGCCTGTTTCAACTAGCAGAGATGCACCGGTGCTCCCAGTTTGCTCTGTAAACCAATGATTTCCTTGAGAGGCTTGTTTGAAATTATTCAAATTGTCAGCGAGGTCACTGGAGGGGAACTTGAAGTCAGCAGATAAACGGCTCTGCTCTGCTCTCTCTCTGCTCTCTCGCCATATGCTTCAGCTGACACATTTCTGACCTCCTGTGGGCAGATCACTTTAAGCACGCTCAGCAGTATTTCTATGTACAGATCAATTTGGTTGGAGTACTACAGTTTGTCTCTGAGATATCTGGAGAACACTGGAGCATCTGCTGTGTATTTGCTGCCCAAGCACCCTGCTGCAGCATGTCTTATTTGGCAGAGTTATCATGGCACTTCTCATACTCATATATCCCCGTCAGCACAGAGCACTGATAAAGGACTCCTTCAAGTTCAAAGCACGTCCAAAACCACAGGCGACACACTTCCCCCTAGGGTACTTCTTCCGTTTGGTCCTTGTTCTTCCCTTACAAATGCAGAAAACGCAGTGCCAATCTCTCAGAAGGAGCAGTTCCTTACAACAAAGGAACAAAAGGATCACTTTGAATGTCATACATGCCTAAATGAGTATCTCAAATAGTACTCATGTTATATCCCAGCATGGTGTCTGTAGGAATCGTTTTCAAGAGATCCTTACACCCAACGACTGCTTTGCTATTATTTTTGTGCATCAAGGAAGCATCAGCCGCCTCTGTAGTCCAGACGTTTATGATGTGCATAAAAAATGAAACACTTGAGGTTTCAAAAGGATTTGCTGGGAATGTTTTGCATATAGGGCGAAAAACAAAAAAAAAAAGATTTCTCTGCGGTTTTCCAGTGGTTCTAGAGGAGTAAAAAACTCAAACAGACCACACTGCATTTCTTACTGCAACTCTTGCAGTCAGTAAGTCAGTTCATAAATGCCAAAGTGGGTTCATAAAAAGGGGCAGCACTTGCCTAGAGGTTAGAGACGTTGGCTGGTGAATGTAAGGTTGTAAGCTTATATGATATCATATAAGCTCAGAGAAAGTGTGTGTTTGATGTAAAGGGGGCAAAAACCCTTTTCCCTCCAAATATACTGCTGAATACTTGCTGAGTTTCCCTGAGGCAAAGCACTCAACCCCAAATATCTACTATGACAGGACAAGCTGGTCAGCAGTATAAGGAGAGCCTGAGCTTACCCTCTTTATTTTCTGTTGTTTGACCTTTACATTATAGGGAGAATGTAGAGATTTTGTACTTATATAATGTCATTTTTGTTGATCTTGTATTTCCAAATGCTTCCCTCGTAACTTAAACCTATAAACTGTGCAGGTACAGTGTGTAGGCTATAAACTATAAATTGAAATTGAACTTTATATTGGCTATAAAGTTTTTTAAAGGTTCAGATTTTTTTCTTGTCGCCTTTTTAAAAGGAAGCCATTACCAAAAAACTGTTAAACATTGATCCCAAAACTCTTCAATTCCCTAACAGACGGCACAAATCAAAGTTGTTAATTGCAACACTGATCACAAGTCTGTGCTTGTAATTTATTAATGCTAATATGCAGAATAAATGTGAGATTGTTCATTTCCAGAACAACTGCCAACCTGTTCAGTGTGCCTCACTGAGTTTTGCCCAATGCGTGTTGGAAGAGTCTCCACTTCCAAAACTCTATAACAGTCACATCTGAACATTTTATTTCCTTGTGATTCATGGAGAGGTCTATGAGCATCCAGTTCGGACATTATCATGCATTTGAATGGTTGTTAACATCAGCTATCCTCAAAGGTGTGGTAAGGTATATTTCTGAAAACATTTGAGGCAAGAAATAGTCAGCGTAGTAACAGAATCCTGATTAATATTTGACCGGCGCCGCTTGGTTGACAGTTTGATTTGAGTTGCGTGAGTTGCATTGGACATCAATGAACCTATCAGAATAGGAGAGAGACCAGACTCATCTGCCAGAGCAAATACATATGAGCTCTGCAGATCTGTCTACTTTCCAGGCTATCATTTACTAGCTTTTCCTAGAGTTTTTCTGCTGTTTCTTCCTAGTCAGATGTGTATTTTGCTCGTTGGAGAGGGATTTGTTGACATGCAAACTCAGTAGCTTTAATGATTTAATCCTTAGCGATTTTCACTTTTTTCATCTGTGTTGGCTCAGAGATCCTACTTTTTTCGTCCTAAAAGTGCTATGGATTATATCTGAAAGATCTGGAAAATGCAAATCATTTTTTTTTTTCAGATTTGTTTATACAAAGTTACAAGAGTCATTGTATCCCACACACACATGAAACATTAAACAAATGGAATAAAATGAAATAAATCAATACATGAACAAATAGTGAGAATGAGGGGAGTGCAAAAAGTACCACTAATTATAAAATAAGACTGTTGTTTCCAAGGTCAAGAATAAACTTTGATGCTAAAAAAAAAGTTATTTGATTTTTTCAGTGATATGGTAAAAGATGTTAAAATCTAAATATTGTTTTGCTTCTTTACAGTTTTCATCTTTTTTTTTATCTGCGTGTTTATCACTGTGCAGTAAACTATAAGTACAATGCTGATCTGCCTCTTTGTTTTCTGTAATACGTAATCATGGATGTAGGATTTTGGCTCAGCACTGGAAGACATCACTTGTCTAATAAATCTTCTGGCCGATACTGTCACATCTTGACTTTTATCAATAAAGTGCTAGGTTCTGGTTTTGTCTATTCAGACATGGTGACAATCGCTGCACATGATAACTGCCCAGTCCCTCTGTTTACTCCAAGCTGTTGCAGCAGCTGGAAACATAAATTGCATTATTTCCTGTGTGCCAGAGGATTTTTTTCTTTGAAAAAAAGTACTATAAACCAGGTGCTTAGAGCCACAAATAAAGCTGAAAGCTGTCATGAATGTGATTTTCTTTGAATAACAATTCTGTGGTATCAATTGGCAATGCAGAGTGGAACGTGTCTCCCGTTTCAGAAGGAGCTTTTTGTTGAATCCATATGAGAAAGTATTTACACTGCAGCAACCTGCGACCTTGCTGATTGTAGTTGATGTTTATGCTGAATGGGGAATTTATTTTTGTTCTTACTGATGAATAAATTAAGTTGGGTTTTTTTCTGGAGCTGACGATGGAAGTAGCTAAGGAGTGAGTGATCTCACTTTATTCATATTTGAGACTTGCACATGTGCAGTAATGATCAAGCAAGAAATTTGTAAAAAGAAAGTATATGAGCTGAAGCCCAAGCAAGCATTTTCAATTATCCTGGAAGCAAGGGTTTGTTGCATTACGTTAAAGGATGTGGGCGAAACTCCAACTAAACATGACAGTTAACTAAGAATGAATAAACAATTTATATTGCATCAAGAAAAAATTGTCTCCATGCAAGAAGATTTCTGATTGGATTGACTGACCGGGCAACAGAAAAAAACATTAATATTGAATTCTGGTATTTTGGTTTGGCTTTGCAGATGCAGTCCTTGTATTTCTCATGAGCTCAAGCTCCTATTCGACCCCTCCTCAACAAATTTGCCTCCTCATCGCTCTTTAGATGCTGAAGAAACGAAAACATGGTTGCATCACAGTAACTATTGGTCCCTGAGCTGGTTTCTAATTTTGGTTCCTGGGGATCAAATATACTCCAAGGACTATTGGATTCGACAAAAAGCTTTAATAAACTTTCCTCAAATCTCTTTAAAGATACCTGACAAAGTAGGGTTCTGGGCAAAAAAAAAATGGAGTCAAAGCTTATAACAAAGAATGCATGTATGAGGCTTCTTTTGAAACATAACGTCTTCTATTTTCTGTCATGTACTTGTTTAGCATGTGGCTAAAATATACAACTACATACATTCAAATAAATAAGACGTTTTTTGGTCCAACCCTAACCCTACCACTATGAGAAATAAATGCCTATTCACTTTTTAATGATTCCAAATTCAGACATGACACATCTCATCAGCTCTTCTTTTTCTCCGAAAAATGTGGCAACACAAACAGTCATGTAATCTTCCCAGAATTAGGTAATTCGAAGCCACCTCCTCACAAAACCATCATTGTGTAATCACCAGCCATTCATCTAAAATGACATGGAGCCAGATGTTTTGGTGAAGGGATGTACAGTGTCTTTTTGCTATGAGAGCATTTCCTCTGCAGACGCCCAGCTGTGCTGGCAGCTGTATCTGCTGACAGCTAGCATGGTTTCTGCTTTGTGTGCAGCCTCTAAATTTTCTGTGATCTCCATATTTGGATGACACATTTACACTTAACATATTTAGCTCATGTTTCTACGCAGGCTGACTCATATGTGACCTTTAGCTTCTGCTCTAGCTTGTTTTAATGAATTAAGAGTCCCTGCTGACATAAAGGGAAATAGATTTTGATTGACTGTGGCTTAAAACGGGTTAGTGACACCTCATGAGTTATAATCCAGTCCTTTTGATTCGCTTAACTTAAACTTCAGAAAGATATTACTGTTTTCATGACAGACTAACAAACGCAACCTCACCTTTAAGCCACAGCAGCCTTCTGTTAGAATGGGTAAAATGCCAACGGAGGGGTAAGACTTCATTAACTGTATCCTGGTTGGTACCATTCCCAGTAAAAAATAATGAGCAATAGAAGCTACAGCGTGAGAAAAGTGTTGAAAAGGGCCCTTTTTAAAAAGTAAGGCTGTGCTTTATGTCTCTCTTTTCATCTGAGGAGCAATTTTCAGAAAAGGGGATTTCTTTTGTGCAGCTTAAATTGAGTCCAAATAGTTGAGCCAAATCGGAACAGGCCTCGAAAAAGCTAAGGCCCAAACCTGGCACAGCTTTAATCATCTCTCAAATATTCTGGATCACGTCCAAATAAGAGGCACTTGAGCTGCCTAATGTCCTTCCATAATCACCATGATATATTAAATATGACCAGTTATGCTAATGGTCTAATTCATTAACCTAATTAATGAGATAGCGTAATGATTTATCATTCATTTGTGTATATTTTATGTTGGTTTAATTGTCGTCATGTAACATGTAGGTGTTAATAACAACTCTCCACAGTATTGTGAATCAGTAAGGAGTTAAACTAATTCGAGTTTTCCCTACATTTATATGCAAATGTATGCATCGAGGTGCTCCAGGATCCAACCACATCAGTCAATGATCCGCAGTGTAAATATGACGTATAGCAGGCCATCCCCAGTATGATGATGAAGCGTGCTGCACCATGTGCCTCACTGGTAGGAGGTAAAAACATCCTGATGGTGAGGAAGTGTGATACTTTACTAAAAGAACATTTTAGGGTGATTTCACTGCTGTCTGCTTTTGTCAATGAAGTTTTAAGCCTATGTGAGAAAAAGCATTACATGTACATGAGTTGTAAAAAAAAAACAAAAAAAAAACTGTTTTATATTAATAATTCATTGGGTAAAGTTCTTGCTCAACATTTTAGTTTGATCAAAGTTAAATTTTCTGTTTTTTCAGTTGAAAGCGAAGATTATGTTGCCAACCCTTCCAAGTTACAGTAATACATTTAAGTGTTTGAAGGGAACATGAGAGAGTCAATAATAAGCCAGTTACAGAAACTAGTAAGGAAGTAAGAAAGGATAAATCCGAGTCTGACTGGCTGAGTGACCTGCTGCTTCCTCATTACCTGCTGCTAAGGTGCACTTAACCCTCAAAATTGCTCCAGTGGGGCTGCTCAGTGGCTGGAAGATAAAAACTGCGGTTATTCAGGGCAGCTCTCAGGTGTGACCGTGCGTTATGAAGCATGGTGTTGCTTTCATGCTCCGTGAACCTCACCTGCATGAGTAAAAGTTGAGAAAAAAAAAAGTTTACTGTGGCCTCTGATATCTGTGTGCCTTATTGCTTTAACTTTCAGACAACATGGGGCAGCAGGGTGACACAGGGGAAAGCACTCACCTACTACAATGCCAAATGGCAGTTTAACACAAAACAGAGAATTCAAATCGCCTGAACAGCTACTAAATCGACTTGTATGCGTGATTGTTTTGTGCAGCCTTCAATTCCAAGAATGGATTTCGAACTAAAAATGTAAACATGTTGAATTTTACAACAACTGGAGAAACTGCAATTGGGTTTGAGTTTGCTAGTGGGAAGCCGGTGAGGGATCAGCTCCTCATAACTTGCTTCAAGGCTAAAGAGCAAAGTGTTATCCATACTCACATGCTTTAAAAAATAAGAGGCAGCATTTCGTCTTGTGCAAGAATTGCATGATTTACCTTTCACAGCGATGACGTTGTTCGAGTTAAGAGTTCCACATACAGTTGTGTATTAGTTAGTTCCAGTTTTGTTGGCCATGTGTACGATCTTAAACTGGTTTAATTTTATGCCGACCAGCTGAACTGGCATTTGCCCGGGGAGCACTTTGTGTTCGTTTACTAGAGAGTTCATGTGTTTTTGACAAGATGAAACATGGCAGAATTGGAGTTAGAGGAAAGCTCAAACTGCCCTTTTATGGAATATTTTTGGATGAAAAAAAAGCCTCACCCCCTTAACACCTATTGTCAGCTGGGGTCAGCATCTCCGGAGTTTGGATAAGCGGTTAAGGATAATGAATGAGACACATGTCTTCATTTTCTTTCTTCTTCTGTTTATTGTCGGTTGAAAAACCAGCTTAGAGGAGCATCACCACCACTAATTCGACTGGAGTTGCTATACTCAAAGGCAAAGGGCTGCCGAGTCATGTGCAACACCTAGTGGTAAAATCAAGTATAACAGTCTGGTCCGTTGTTTGGCTTCATATCAAACAGGTTTTGAAACCTTTACTCGGACTCAAAGATCTGCCCATATCTTACACTTAACAGCAGTTCCTCTATTTCCAAGCAACTTTATCAACTACTACTACCTGACTTGTTGTTAATTGGCTAAAACGTGAAAGAAAGTACCGGCACAAAGGGATTTCAGAGAAACTTCTCTCATCATTCACATATCAATCACGCCTCAGTCCCTACTGTACATTTATGAGACTGAGTTCAGTGCCACACTAAATAATTAATTCTGACTTCTTAGGATTTGTGAACCGTCACTTTTACTGGACTTCAAAGAAGCAACTTTGCCATCTACAACTGAGCTTCTGAACCCTTGAGGAGCCCGCCGCTCCGATATCCCCGACTCATTAACCAGGACGCACAGCAGCTCCGCATGGCAAGCAGATAATAGCAGTGCATCCCAGTGCCACCAGATAAAGCAGATAAAGAACCAGATAGGCCCTTGTGTAAATTTGTTGGCTGCCCGTTGTGATGACATAATTCATTATCTGCCATCCTTTTTATGAGGCTGTTATCTGTTTCATTCAGATATCTATCCAAACGCATAAAATGTGATTACACCGAGCTTTGAACTTATGCTGGTGTTTTGTGTCTCTCCACTAAATCCCTTGTGCACCACATTTACATTTTACCAGTGACGGAGGTATACCACAAAGAAGAGTGTATTTATTGTGTGTGTGTTATTAGATAACGCCTATATGCTGCTGTGTCTCTTCTCTGCCTGCATGGCTGTCAATCATCTCGTTTTAAACCCAGAACTCTAATTACATTTTGATATACTCCGCTGACACTGTTAGGATTCACACAAACAGATCATATTTTGCATGTTTGGAATATTTAGTGAATGTGGGAATGTGTGAGTCGGTAAGGAAGAGTGGCTGAGAAAAAGTAATTTTTTTTGCCCTGGTAGCAACCGCAGAAGCCGAGAGCTAAATCGCTTTCAAAGTTAATCTGCTATAAATCCTGGCAGGCAGTCCAAATCTAGGCAGAGAAACTTCTGAAATCAAATGTGGAATTTCAATGATCCTCGCACTCACAAAGAAGGTGCTTCAGCAGAATTCAGTGACAGTCTCGGGAACAAAACAAGCCAGGTGTTTCTCTCCTCGAGTCTCGCATGACTCTTTAACTGTAGATGGGATATAAAAGGACTTCTGCTGGAATCACAGTGATGTCAACCGTGTGAGACTGGTGCACACAATGAGAAGGGGAGAGGGGATTTACAGCAGCGAAAACATTAAGAAAGTCGTGAGGGTAACGGGAGTTCAGCTGGTCAATCACTGGAACGCTAATGAGCCTCTGATGTGTTTCTAACTCAGCAGCTTGCTTTGTTCTCAGCAGGACTATAGATGGTTTGTGTTACGGAGTGTGAGCTTTCAGTGATCAGTAAGACTGGCTCAGGGATCCTGCAGTGACTCAGACTTTATTTTTTGAACCCACAAATGTGCCTTTGTCACTTTCACCTTATCATATTTACCTTTTTCGGTAACGCTTTATATTAAGGTCCTTGTAATAACATTAATTAACAAGTAATAAGGCCCTTGTAAGTCCTTACAAGATGCTTATTAACATCATTGTGTGTTTATAAGCTTAAATAAGTGTTAATAATGGCATTACAAACACCCATGACCCACCCATTATGCCTTTATTAATCTTATTTTGTTTGCTTATTGATATTAAAATATACTTTATTGCTCATCTATTATAAGTTAACTATAAGTTAACTATGCTTTTTGCAACTACCGGATCTAAAGCAAGAACAATGCCTTATTACTTGTTAATTAATGGTTATTAAGGACCAAAGTGTGTTTATGCACGAAAGATAACTAAATGTGCTTAATATACACCACTAGTGCAAAATTACTGGCCATTACAGATGACAAATGCCCCTGAAAGGACTATTTTTTAAAATATGACATTGTTATAACTCTCAAGAATAAACGTTCAATCTCAACCCTGAAGCAAGGCTCCAGCCTCGAAATGTTTATTCAAAATCCCTTTTTAGGTTTTTAAGAAAACCTTCAACTTTGTGTCATTTACCTTCACTCCCACTGACTGGATCGTCATTGTCATGGGGGTTGTTCTATGATACTATTATTTTTCAAGTTTTTTTATTTAATTTTTGCTTCATTCATGTGGAAAAAAATATTCCAAATCATATTTCATGGCTCACCTTCCTTTGCAAAAAGCTGTCAACATGTTGTTTTAACACCCTGAGCAATAAAATAAATCTTTGTATCTGTGCATGTTGTTTTTGACTTTAAGCTCATGAACACACTGAAGTCAGATGAACAACTTCCCAGCTCAGGAAGCATGTGAATGCACCATTGGCCCCTCTAGTTGAGTCAATTTTGGTCTGCTATGTAATGCAGAGTACTGAAGACATTTACTGTCATTAAGTTGCCATTAGAGCAGCCCAGATTATTATGAGATGGATTCAGAATAGTATATTTGTCAGCTAAACATTCATTCTCTGAACCGGACTTCAGAACTGTTTAACAAAAAATGTTTCATACCGATAGCGGTGCATAAATTTACAACTTAAAAACAGTAATATCATTTTTTATAAGTGGCAGGAGTGAAAATGAGTCATGCTCAAAATTAGTTGTGTTTTGGTTTGAGACTGATCGAAGACAGTTGGAGAACAATTAGACACAATTAATTTTTAGTTTTTCCAAATTAGAATCAAGATATATTTTTTAAAAAATCAAAGTAATAAGCAGCACACACTTTCATATTTTGAAAGTTAACTTAATAAAGTGAATAAAAGTAACTTCTCCCAACACCAGGATCTACTTAAACTTGCAGGGAAACTGTGGGACAGTATTTTTGGCTTCTAAAGACTGGCACTTGTAAAGAGGCTCTAGGTTTTCTCAGACTATATAATTTGTCTTTGATCCACCCAGGCAGTCCTCTAAGAAATGCCAGATAGCACACTGTGACCAGTCCCCGGCTGCCAGTTTGTGCTGTATGAAAATTTTAACTAATTCATCCTCAGAGAGTGTTCGCATTATTCATCACAGCTCTGAATAGCCACCGAGTGAGAAAATTAAGTGATTCTAATATATCTTTTGTCATGCACTGGATTTCTGTTTAGCTTGGCACAACATCTGAGAATTATAAACAGCCTAGTGTGTACTATCAGCTGCGACTGTGTCCTGGGACTCATCCAAAAAGCCACAATTATTAACAATTAAGATGAGTGAGCACCACAACACCACAAAATATTTAACAGTCATTTTACACATCAGAGGTTTCAGGACCTTTTTGTGCAGAGGAACCAGAGTGCCCCTATAAGTTCTGTATGACAAAGGTTTGACAGCTGGGACTGAGGCTTTATACGGTCCACGTTATAATCATTTATGATCGCAGGAGTCTCGACATACGAGGTGGTGGCAGGAAAGACCTTGACTTTTTTTTTATAGCCTTTTAATTTATAGAGCATTTCAGATGTCTGGAGGTACAGGCTGTCGCTACAACTCTGCAGGAAAAAGCCTGGCGGAGGCACATTGGCTCTCCCATTGTTAACAATCATTACATAATCAGACTGATCTGATCTACTGTACTGTGCCCAGAACAGTGCCGTCACACTTGGCCACATCGGCAGCGAACACTGAACTGCGACCTGTTATGCCATTAAAATGCAACGCATGGTCAGACCACCCAAACACCAGCCTCCCCAAGTGTTAGACGCTTTCAACAAACAGCAAACAACAGCATTATTATCTCAGAGATCAGCGCCACCAACTCCCCCACCCACTGAAACATATTTTACAATGCCTCAAGCCACACTTTCCATCAGCCCGCTGCAGCAAACTGACAGGATTAGCGCAGAAACCTCGAGCCCGTTGACCCTCACCCTTAAGGTTTCTGCAACTTCTATTATGGTCTGACCATCTGCCAAAGAGCAGTTAGACAGAGAAAGAGCCGTCTCAATATTTTATCCAGTGTCAGCCTTTAAAGAAGCCTGGAAAGCCTTGTTCTGCCGTGCTGTACGAAATGGGTTATGACAACAACAATTTAACAATCCACTTGGAGTTCAATCAAGACAGAGAGTGGAGGAGGTCATGCTTCAGATATCCAGAGCTGTTTGAAAAGTCAGGAGATGGAGTCTTGTACTGTTGCCTCAGATTGATCCTTGAAGCAAAATGGAAACAAAAAAAATAGGATCCAGTATGAATGTTTGACCTCACTGCAAAGAAGAGACATTCTCCTACATTATTACAGCAAGCTGAGCTGTTGCATTCTGTTGCTCCATGGCAACAATTACTTTATCACGTTTTTTTCTTAAAAACAGTTGTAGAAAATACATATTTTATTGTATAGTTGTGAAAGGGGGTTTTTACTATTTTATGACAAAAAAATGTCAAATATTTTGATCAGAAAATCCTGTTGTTACTCCGACTGAGAAGATCATGATAAGAAGGCCAAAAGTCTAATTGTCCCATATTTAGGCAGATTTCCTTCAAACATTTTAAAATACTATCTGGGGTGACTTTTCATTTTAATCAAGTTGTGGCATGTTTTTTGTAGAATGGCAAAATTAATGTCATCGTTATATGGATAATATATGCAAATATCGAAGTAGAATGACTGGCTGGGCATTCAGAGTTTCCAACTTTTTACTTATTATATTTTGTAATTTCTGAAATTTTTTGTTCTGTTATAAAAGTGGAAATCAGAAGAACGTATGATATCCCACCCAAATGTGTATGCTGGTTCACTTTTGTGTACATTTCTATTTAAGAGGCATAGTAAATAAGATAATAAAATAAAATGAAAATTGGAAATTCTACAACAGCTCCCCTCTAAACTACAGTGCTTAACAAATGTATTAGCATTAGTCATTACTAAAATATTTTTTATGTTTCTGTAATGGTTAAAACACAAGTATGTAGAAACCCTTTAACCCAAATGATATTTTTTAAAGCTAAAATATATTTATTATTGTTATCCATGAATTTTCAAAATTCAAATTTACTGTTTTACAAAAAAAGCTGTAGATGTAGTAAAGTACATTAAAATGTTTTTTAATCATATTGAGTAATATGCAGTGGAGATCTAAATAACATGAGAGGTGGTCTCATCTGTAGCTGATCAAAAAGACGTTTGTTTTCATGCTTTCGGGCTTGTACATAAAAGAGAAATGCATTGTGCACAATAGTGGAAAAACATTTCTCACTTCATCAAACAAACCCCCTGCATACCAGGAGATATAAGAATGTCAGTAGGTAACATGGCAGCAGGATAACGTGTCTGTGTGTGTGTGGGGGGGGCTCCTGCACAATGAAGATTCCTCATACTGGAAAGGGGAACAACAAAGACACACACACAGACACAAATGGGAGCTGGCAGCAGTTACAGCTTAAGTCAGAGTGGGAAGAGGGGATGGAAAAAGGGGGAAGCATTGTGAGACGAGTTATTGATGAGGTGGGTTGGGGCTGAGCTACTGACGGATAAAACCTCTACAGCTGGTGGATAAAAACATATAAAGGACTCTATCGGTGTTGATGGTAACCATGATATTTAAAAATATTCATTTAGAAATGAATTATTGATGTGATGTTAATAATATTTATTCATTATTTAAATAATCCAGCACCTCTTAAATCTTGTGGATTTTTGGTGGTTGCCTTTTCACTTTATTAAGTGTTATCGTTCTATTTGTGCACTGTTTCACAGTCAGGGTTATAAACTCGTCACCCCCTTTTTTGAGTGTGAATTACTTTTTAAAAAACCCTAATAATTCTAATATAAAATAAATAAGTGACTGTTACTGACAATCTCTATAGGTAACTCAATAGTATTTTTATTTTTATTTTATTTTATTTATTATTATTATTATTATTTTAATTTATTTTATTTTATTTTATTTTTTTTAATTTTATTTTTTTTTGGGGGGGGGGGGGGTCATAAAATCAAGGCACCCTGAATAGACACTTTAAAAAAATAGATTCCATAGATTCCTATAGGAAGACATGAAGCCGTCCATCTGCTGATTCTGATTATTTTAATTGTTTTACATGCACAAATGTTAAATATATTTTTGTTTTGTTATTTCTTTTATCTATCACCTTGCAGCCTGATGGTTAAAAAGGGGAGACAGTCAGCATCCATACCAACAGTTGCTGGTCAACTACTTTGGGGAAGATTGAAGAAGTAACTACTGTATGAATAGTACTGATGGGCCCATTATGGAAGTGCTTTATCCTCCATATTGCTTCAGTGTGGCTGTAATGGACAACTCCCAGGTGAGGATATGTAACTGTGAATGGGAAACAAGTGTGTGCTCAGAAAATCTACTCTGGATACATTCAGAGTCAATGCAGGTGGCTTATTTCAATGAACACATGAAGGATTGCTGATTATGCTTATTTTAAGGTCCATGCCTGTGTTTTAAGTTTCTACTACAACACTTTTACATGCTTTAAGGTGGTACTGCACACATCTTTTTTGACCAAATGATATATAAATGAACTGAACTTTCATAAAAAACACATCAATGCTGGTATTAAGGTTGACATATCTTACCAAATGTAAAAAATCTGCATCTTATGGTTTGACTCTTTAAATCAGAGCTGAACCCTTAAGGTCAAAGCTGACATATAGAGTCGACTGGTGCAAACTTATCGATGTCATCAAAGTTAACGCCTCACACATCAAAGCCACCCACTCCACCCCCCTCCACCTCCTCCCTGCCTCCCTCTGAGTGCCTTCAGTCAGGCTCATACATGCAGTTACACTTTAATGTTAGAAAAACACATTATTTTTTTCATACTGTCTGTTTGAAAACTCCCTCTTTCTGGTCAGTGTTTCTGATTCATCTGCATTTGCTCTGTCTCTGCACTTTCATTACAGGCGGCTAATGACCGTAGTGGATCTTGCTACCTATTAATATTGGAGTTGTGACATCAGGACCTTACAGAAGTCCTGAATACGGGCTGTGCACATTTCTCTACTGATTGAGCATTTTTGATACTTTCATGGTTTATATCGCACCTAGACCTGCTTTACAATCAAAAAGCACTTGGAAATCTCACTTTTTACAATATGGGACCTGTCAATGAGAAGTTGTTCGTTCTGGTAAATATACACTTGTTAAGTGTTGCATGAAAGGATCAATGTCACTATGGTAGTTTCCATTCTTACCTGCACACATTTAAGTTTTTGTCTTAGTGCTGCAACAGTTTTCTTGCAGACAGTTGGGTTCATTAACTTCTTGGAGTTTTGTAATCACTTCAAGGGTGCCAGGCAGGTTACGACCCATATTTACGCTTGTAGATATGCAGTGCTCTCTAGTGGCAGTCGTTACTTGAAAGGACGCAAAGTTAGAAGTGAGTGTTAAAGCAAAGTGGAAGCCAGGATACGGAATATAAAGAATGATAAGGTCCACATCTGGAGGGTTTGAGGAGTGTTTGATGAGTCAAACAAACACATGAGACCATGGGAAAACAAAAGTAAACAATGCTATTTGGAGTTGCGTAACATAACTTCCATCTGTCATGATTTCCGTCACCAGCGTAACTTATTTCTGGTAGTTACTTCTGCGAGACAACCTCACTTTTCAACAGCTACATCTATTTCTCATACCTTTTTAACTATCTTTTATAACGATAAACCAGGTACTTTTTTTTTGCCCTAACCTTAATGGAGAAGGTTTATTGCCTGAATCAAATGAAATTGCAACAATTATAATGTCAACAGTGTGTCTAAGACATGTTTTAATAAAGATATGAGGACCTGCTAATATGATGGTCCTAGGGTTGTGAGGACAATAACACATAACTTTGTCCTTGTCATAAATTCTCATTTTTAGATTTTTGTTTGTGTAGGAAAAACACAAATGAGATACAACATGTTAATTAGTGAGCTTTAGAGGTGCTGGTAGACTTAGTTTTGAACTTTGCATAGAGCCAGGCTATCTGTTTAAAACTAGGCTAATCACTTTTTGGCTCAGGGCACAAACATGAGAGAAGAATTGATCTTCTCATCTGACTCAGGAAAAAAAGCAACAACTAATTAGTGTATTTTTGAAAAGGTTGAAGTACTCCTTTTAAGGTTGGGTTCAGCCAAATTACAAAAGAACATATTTTCTCACTCAGCTCCAGTGAATCAATTGGTGCAGAAAGCTTTGGTTTTATTTTGAGATTTCCATCTCCAAAATTACTGCTGCCACCACCCCGATTATTAACGAGGTAAATGACATTTAATTTAAATTGCTCAAAAGCACTGAAAAGTTAACAATAAAATCAACAGAAATGTGTTTTCATCCTTATCACTCAGGATAATTTAGAGAATTCACGGTACTGCAGTTTCCTTTGGAACTACTTTCTAACTAATAAATAGTCATTGTGTTTAAATTAATGTATTACTGTGTGGAGGCAGACATTTCAGAGACAAATATCTCAAAACTTTTGCAAATAAAACCAAAATCCATGTGCATGGCAGGATACCAAGTGAGAAAATTATTATTTTTCCGGTAATGTGGGTGAATTGAATCTTTAAATAGCAGAAGTAGTTTTGGAAATGTGTCCAATAATATGACATGATGATGAATTCAGTGTTTTCTGATGTGAAAAATATGCAGATGTGCATCAGCATGCACTCTGTATGTTTGTGACTGAATGAATGCAACAATACTGCTTATATAATATACTGTTTACAGGCACAGTATGGCACCTTATTCCATTATGTTCTGTTCACATTTTTGTTCAGCAGGGTTATGACGGTACATGTTGGAAAGGCACCTAAACATAATGGATTTCATAGTTCCCATCGGAGCCCAGAGGAAGCAGGCAGAGTTCCAGTGCAGCTGTTTGATCTCCCATGTTTGCTCAGTGCAGAAAACCACTGGGAGTTTAAAGGTATACTATGCAGGACTTTCCTAAAAAACAAAACAATGTATAGACCGATACAAATGCAATTCCTCTCAGTCAGCACTTATGACCCACTGGGAGTGAGCGGTCCATTCCTGCAGATGGCTGTATTTTCTCTTTTCTTTTCATTTTGTTGCGTTCGGGATGTTTCGGGGGGCACCAGCCTTTGGGCAGTAAGTTACAAAAATAGCAGGCACAATGCAGAAAAAAAAACACAAAAATAGCAAAGCAGAACTCCGAAGCTCTTCCAAAATGAGAGTGAATCTTTAGTTTTCACACATGTTGTGTTTAGAAACAGTAAGGGACAACACCTGCACAGTATGGCTTTAAAAGTAGACTTGACAGTAGCCATATAGTATTATGTATTGTCACAATATTATTGGTGTGGAAAGGAAAAAAAACCTTTCGGACCTGACTTGAGCTGTTGGATTTGCCGATGCATCTGTCCAGAAAGCTTTAAAAGCAAAACCGTGAAAAAATCTGCTTCTTTAGACCAGTTTGTTCCCTAAAATAGCCCCATAAAAACACCTCAAAGGGTAATTGCTGAAGATTTTTGAACCTGCTGCAATGCCAGGACACCTGAGATTACCATGAAGACCCTAAAACGGTGCCATTTTCAGTGGCAGCGCAATTGTCCGCCCCATCACACAGCTTCATTGTCATATCATCCAAATCTGCCCCCCTACTACCAGCGAGCAGGACTGGGTGACCACACCTTCACACACACACTGCTTTTCCTCTTACATCTGAGATGCTTTGATCAGTTTCCTAGCATTATTTTCCATCTTTCTAGTGAAAAGAAATATTGACTCAAAAGCCTTTGCTTCCCCGCGGTGCTCTAAGAAAGACATTGTAATGAAATGAAAAGCAGAGCAGCTCCATTAACACCACTAGCTGCTCAGCTGGCACCGTCTCCTACCTGTTGTTAAATGGCTTAATTGGATCTGAGCTGGGGGGAAAAGCTTTTTTGGTTTTGGTGCAATGGAACAATTTCTCCCCCCTGTGAGCGAATTGAATGTATTGTATGTAATATCATATCAATGCTGAAAGCCTGTAGTCATTCTAAGAAATTAGCATTATCTCTTTCTATTTCCCTCTTCTTCATAGTCTATCATTTATTAGGACGAGCACGTTTATCAAGAATCCTCACTTTATTCTGCACAATATATAATATATAGCCTATATGAATGATATATTACTCAGCACACTGGTTCGTATTCAAGTGGAGAATCAATTAGCAGCCTTGAAAAACAGATCCACTCATTCATCCAGTGTGCCACTGGAAATAGATTCTATCTTGTGGTTTCAAAGAGCTTTCGCAGATAAAGTGAATGCATTGTGGGAATAAAGGGATTGAAGTTGGATTGTAAAGGCCCGCAGATGGCTCAACATCCAAACTGCACGGTTTCTGTAGCATTCACACTTCCTCCGCAAGAATTTCAATTACTGCTGCAATTATGTGTTGGGATCATTAGTGTCTGCGTATCACAGGAAATGTCAAAATTGTGTAGGAAATACAACATACAGGCTGCTGTGGAGTTGAGTGGAGCAACACACATTTTTTGTCATGTCACTTTTACTTTTTACTGTAAATTAAATTCCGGACTAATAAGGAACCCTGGCAAGAATAACTAGTCATAAAGAAAGTGGATATTTTCACCAAGCCTTAAGCAAAAGTCACCATGATATTCTCATATTCATTGGTGGAGGAATTAGATTCATACACTGTAAAAACACTGTCACTGAATAAAGAAATTCTTAGTCAACTGACCCTCATTTTGGCAACAAATCGATTAGTTGATTCGACAGGACAGTAAAACTAAAAGCACCACTTCAAATCTTGTGTTCGCCAGAGACGAGGTCATAAGTTTCTCTGAAAAAGTCATTCAGCTTGAGAAAAAGCAAAAAAGATGACGAGTCAGCTGAAGAAATCTTAGTCGACAAATTGTCGTCCCATTTTGAAAATGTTACTTTAGTAAAAGTATGTAAGTGAAACTAACTAAATGTACTTTAAGTGAAAAGTAAAAGTACTCAATGCAGAAAAACAAAGTTTTACATTATTATATTAATTCATTTGTCATTAATGTGTAATTAGGATTCTATTGTCTCTCTGAAGATAATACTAACCACTCAGTTTACTGTTGAGAAATTGTATCTATAATAAAACATCTTTTTTTATGAACCCACCATGCATTTTGTATCGTAAAATGTTTTGTGTTTTATAAAGTTACAAGAAACTTAAGCTGTAAATCTCTCTCTGAGCTGAAATGGAGTAAAATTACTCATGGAACTGTAGTAGAAATTCAGCAGATGTGTGCAGAAGTGCAGTAAATGTAGGTTACTCAGTTACAGTGCACCATTTCTTTTAGTTAGTGTGGTGTTTCTGGTATTATTATGGGGTTTAAAAGCTCTGATGCTGTGTATACAGTATTTTACATATCATTACAGTAATCCTGGTGTATTTATTGTCATGTATAGCATAATATTTTCCCGGAACTAACAATGAGGCTACTGTACATCCTACAACGTCCTCAAAGGGTTTCAGCCTGTAAATCTGAGTCGTATCTATGGCAGAACTTAATCTGGCTTTGGGTTAGCTCTAACTCCATCTGCTGCACCATCGCGGTGATAAAGATTTTTTTTTTTTAAAGACACTAAATTTTATTCGCAAAACCATCAAAATCAAACAAAACAATTAATGTCCATCCCCGGCGCGTCAGCCTGTAATATGGAGCCAAATGAGTCAGGCGCAAAGCAGAGGATGAAAAACAAAAGTATAATCCCTCTGCTGCTAACGGTGTCACTCAAGGATTAGCGTGCCAAGGAAAAAAATAACACACTAAGTACTACGGCGGATAAATTAAAAGCTCTGGGCAACGTGGCGTGTCTCCAATCGTTTCACAAACATTGATTGTGCTACAATAGGAAGTGTTAGTGCTTCGGTGAGAGCGCCCCTGACACAATAACACCAACTGTTATCTCAACTTCACACATCCTCATATCACTTGATTTGAGCCTCCGGGACCTGGCGACAAGTAAATTGAAATGGTAAAAGCTCGAGGCGACAGATTGGGAGATATTTTCAAGTCAAGGAGACTGACCTGCTGGATTATTAGACAAGAGTTGTGTCGCCTCAGCGATGATGAGGGTTAAGCTTTGCTGCCTGATAGCGAGTCAGAGACTTTTCATGGACGGAGCTGAGCTCGGATAGGCTTTTTAACAATTAGTCCAAAACATAAAAATATATTTTTCTTACCTGTGTGTCCAGACGTAAACCATCCAGGAGGATAATCCAAACGATATTAGTGGAAAAAGCAAGGAAGCAACACTTCTAAACAAACTATTATTAATGATCGGTCAAATCCACGGCGCGTGTAATTTCCGATGTGTAAAGAGAAAGATGTCCTCGGGAGAAGTTTGCACCTAAAATCAGCCAAAGGGGAGGTTGTTAATCCTTTCCCAAAATATCACCAGTGTAGAGTAGAGCCGATGGAAGAGGACGCAAAGCAGGAGAGGGATGTGGAGTTCAGCACCACGGCGCAGTGGACAGCTCCTGACGGCGCAGCGATCTCACCTCGGCCGCTCTCGGGTCTCGTGTGCGCCACCGAGGCAGGAGCCACCAGCCCCAACCTCACCTACTGGCTCAGTCCCGACCGGATTTACATACAATCACGCGGGAGGAAGGGAGAGAGGCAGAGGGAGGGGATGAACCAATCACAAATATCCCGTAGTAGGCAGTATAAGCAACAAAACGAGGGCAGACTGACAGACGGAATGTGAAACGGGTCTGAGCCAAACGGAACTGTCCTTGACAAAGAGGGGGAGGAAAAAGGAAAGAGAGGGAGAGAGAGTTTCTTCTGTGGCTGCCCCACTCACTCACACATAGATATGCGCGTGCTCCAGTGAAGGAGTGATGAATAGCGAATGGTGCTCTATCCACTGTTTTATTCAGTAGCACAACACCACCGTGTGCTGTTACTGTGTGACCTCCAGGCGATCATCCAGAGGGGAGAATGACCCCTAAAATAACAATGTGTTTACATTTCGTTCATTTATTTACTTCCTTTTGGGCCATCATATAAGGAAATATGAGAATAATGATAGCAAGAGTAATCTTTTTTGGTGGTTTATCAGTAGTTGTCAGTGGAAGTAACTTAGTAAATGTTAGTGCAGGAATACTCTGCTACAAGGAAAAGTCAATGTGTAGTATTTTAATTTAGCATTTCGTATTAATCTGAATCAGTTTGTATATCTTACAACAAGTTAAGCATACATTTTATGTGTTAACTTACAGATGTCCAGCAGCATTAGACAACAAAACTACTTGTATTACATGTTAAGGAATGGATCAGGGTTTTACTTGAAATGAGTACTTTTATGTGTTGGTATTCATATGTGATGTAGTTACAGTTATCAAATAAATATTGTGAAGTAAAAAGTACAATATTTCCATCTGAAATGTATTTGAGTAGAAGCTTAAACTGAAATAATTAAAGTACAAGTACCTCACACTTATACTTAAGTAAATGTACTTAGATACACCCCCCTCACTGCTAAGTACATTTTTGTGAGTACACAGTACTTCTGTTCAGCTTTAAGGTACTAATTTTATGACATTTTCTACTTTTACTCCATTGCATTTCAGAGGGAAATATTTTACTTTTTACTCCACTACTTTCATCTAATATCTATATTTACTTTACAGTTTCAGATTTTCTGCATTAAGATAACTTATACTTGTAATGTTGCAGATGATGTTGCTGTACTTCTGCTTAGTGTACGTGGGATTGTGAATGCAGGACTTTTACTTGTAGCAGAGTATCTTGTATCATGGAGTAACTGCAGCATCTAAATACTTAGTAGTAGTAGAAGTAGTAGTATTCAGCCAACATGGACTTAGATATAAGTATTAAGATCCTAAAGTGAAAATAGCAACACTACAATGTAAATAATCTCTAGTACAAACCTTTTACTTAAGTAGAAGTACAATAACTAACCATAATAATAATTGTACGTTCCAGGTTTAAATTTGAAGATTATATATGATGCTTCACCACCTAAGCAGCATTGTAATGTTGTAGCTTGTCTTCATATAAAATATGAAAAATCCATGTATACTTCTGTCAGATTGTGATACATCTTGGATGTAAAATATACAAACTGTGAAGGAACAGTGCTTAAATCTTTCAAGTAAATATAAGGCAGAAAAGCATAATATTTCACTCTGGAATGTAATAGAGTTGAAAATACAAGATTATTACTATTTGAAAATAGTTCTTCAGTATACGGTAGGTAAGAATATGTCCTTATTTTGCACATTTCTTCCCTGCCATTAACTTCCTACATATATATTGCAAATAAAGAGCTCATCTCGCAATGCTCTTCAAATAAAATGTGACATAAAAAGGTTTTCTAATTTAAAAAACAACTCAAGTCTTTTATTAATGTCCAAGCGTAGTTATGAAGGACATTTTGCTTGAATCATTTATAAAGCGCAATAAAAAATAAAACATACGCTTTGTCTTTAGTCTAACCTGAATAGCATCACAACTCTTTCCTGTATGAGGAAACCATAAATCCCAACAGCTACTATAGCTACTGTCAGTGTACTTGAGCATACAGTAATTGTGCACACAGAGACCTTTCATGAGTTGGAGCCCCTTCGGACTGTTTTTAAATAACTTGCATCAGGTTAATACTATTTATGATGCATGAATGTGTGACACAGTTACAGTGCAGCCAAACTTGCATTTGTGTGCAAATGCAGCTATTTATGCATTTAACATTATTTATTCATGTATTTATTTCTGCTTAGCCTATTGTTTTGCCTCGTTTCTATTCATATCAATTTCTCTCTTTCATTTCTACTTCAAGGCATCAGACTCTTAGATAATGCTCTGCACTGCAGGCTGCTCTTGTTCTAATTCTGTTAAGAACACGTCATCTGTCACTTCACTGTTTACTGTATATATGTACTGCTGTTGTTATGGTGTTAAATATGATTTTTCAATGCATAAATGCACTGTAGCCTGTACAAAATGTGCACCTGAACCAACAGATAAGGTTGTTTTCCAGTGATGGAATGGCATGGTTGCTGTTATAAACATGTTGTTGTTGTGAAACGGAAGTACTCAGTAAGTATTTAAGCACTGAAACAACTTTTGAACAAGTTAGATAAGCTCAAATAAGTACATTTGTTGCATTTGCCAGTCATGTGATGTGGGTATACATGCAAAAGTTAAAATAATGCAAGGTTGACTTTTTGTTTTACAGAGGACAAGAACAATGGTGAACGTCTTGTGTTTGATCTGTCGGCTCCATGGTTAAATCGGGTTTTGGCAACTATAGCTATTTGTTTGATGTTTTTAAAACCTGTTCATGGTTAAAAGATAATTGGTCATTCATTCATTGGTCATTCAATCATTGGTTCTTTTCTACTGCAGAAACTAAAACCTTTTGAGTTTTGAAGTTATCCTGTGTTGTGCCAAAAGGAGCCAGAGACTAAATTTAGCTGTTGTAGGAAAGTTTCAGGTCCCAAAAAAGTCCTTCGTAGGTGGTAGTACCGAGAGAAGACCTGATGAGGACCATGTTCTGCATTAAAAAAGGCAGCTACTTTGTATGGCCAAAGCCTCGTTTGTTAGATTTCATCACCATCCTTCCTCTCTTGCTTGTGAGAAAGGACAGACTCTATTTACAACAAGAGGTCACTTGTCAGGAAAATGTAAACACAGGTCATTTTCAACAAACAACCGATGCTGCTGTTCTCTGGAAAGGTCTTGTTGGGTGATACAACGTGAGCCTGACCTGACCTGACCTCGGCAAGAAAAGGCAGTTTTCTGTATTGTCGGATACTGTTGAATTTAATTGCATCCAGCTAATGACTTGCACTTTGAATTAAAAGAGTGAGTCTACGGGACCATAGTCACTTGGTGACAGAGCTAAGTAAACCTGAGTGTTGTCTGCATAGCAAAGTAATGTGAGTTTCTTTCTTCCCAACTGTTTGTATCACTGAATGGAAATCCACAAAACTTGTTTTTTCACCCAGATGGGCATGGTTTTGCATGACGTAGCTGTACACACTTCTAAGTATATGCTCTTAGCTCACGTTAAGGCTGCTTCATATATATTAAACCTATGTGTACATTTGCAAGAATGCAAAGTAAAAATCCTGAAGAAGAGGAGTTGGACTGAGTAGCAAAGTGTGGGCTAGTTGTATTTCTAAAGCTTGGACAATCTGGCAAACTAGCTGAAAAATATGTACATGCAAACAATATAAAATCAGTTAATTTGTAGTCTATCATTGCTAGCATTTAGCTGTATGTAATTTGCAGTACATAATTATGACCGATTATGGTTCATTGAGATTTCTTTTCAAAATATATTTATTGGGTTTTCAGAAATAAGGCAAATACATGAAAATGTCAATGAAACAAGGAGAGTCTAAGGGCTAAACCATTTTTAGGTTATGATTTTTCTATCTTATTTTAAACAAGATGACCCAATTTGAGCCGTCAGGAATATTCATTGTGACTCTGGACAGTAGGCACCACCCCCGGGTGAAAAAACACTTTTGGATAGTCCCTGGATAGCCCCTGACCAGTCTGGCCCAATAACTTCTTCTACCTACATCCATTTTTATTCCACCACAGAAAGCTTTTGATTTCATATTGTTTTGCTGACACCTTAGCACAAGACATGCTTCCCCTATTAGATGAAAACAAGAATAATCCCAGAGATTGCTACTTCAACACCTAACATCTTTTGATGTAAATCCTGAAAAACAAGTCGTAAGCTCCATGTCTCACGTGTAAATGTACTGCCAGAGCCACATCACCATAATTAAACATGGTGCACATGCACACGCTCATATTCCAAATGAAGGTATAGCAGAATTAATTAAGGCAAATAAGAGAGAGCTCTCCCTTGACATTCTACCCGCAATTCCAGTGATTATGCTGCCACATCTGTGCTTATAAACAACCCGTGTGTATATGTCACATGGTTGCTGCTGAGATGGCTGTAATTTATCATGTGGACAATTAATGCTTTGCATGTTAAATAAGAAAGATAGGGGAAGGAAATGTCTCCTTATAGCATGTCGCGGTGTTTTATTATTCAAGCTTGAGCTTCTGTGTAATGTGTGCAGGCTGCTGTGTTGCTGTGAACAATAGTTTGTGGGTGTGAGTTGAAAGTTAGCACAGAAAATGGTAGAAATAACACTTCTGCATGTTTGAATTGAGGTATTTGCACGGTGTGTGTGAGGAATTTTTTTGTGTGTGCATTTACACCAAAAAATGGCAGTGAGAATAATCAGTGTGTGTGTCTGTGTGTCGGCACGTGTCGGCGTGTGGTTGAGATTGTAATAGACTGTGACATATTGTATGGGGATCGTCGGCAGGAGCACGCTCACACAGATGTGATATGTGGCCAGTTTCGCATCCCATTATCCGTTAAACTTTGCGGTGTCGTGCGCGGCTGCAGATTGCGATGTCAACTCGATGTACATTCACTGCGACTGCTGCATTAGGACTAAGCATATGGCTCCCACTCTCCATCTACTCTCCGGGCCTCAATACTCAAACAGAGTGACATTAGTTTGGATCCATCTTCTCGAGCTGAGCCTTTCCATTTGACCTCTGTGAATTAATGCAGCAGTTGTGCTGAAGAATCCCTGCTGCATGCACTCTGTGAAAGCTAAAAAAAAAAAAGGCTTTAAGAGCTCCCTTGGTAAATTGAGATTTCTAATGTTTGAAAAAAATGGATGGCTATGATAACAAACTAATAACAACTAATGGAGAGTGGGTTTCTTTAGTCAGTTTGCATTACTGTTATGAGATGAGGCAAGATTGGAGGTTTGGAAAGTTCGCTACGTTTTTGAGGGAATTGCAAGATTTATTATGCATGTCTAACTGTACACAATCATGAACAGTGTTATTTCTATAATTAGTAAATCATGCAAGGAGGGACAATGTTGCCCCCTATTTGTTTGGAGCATGTGGCCAAGCATTACAAATTGAACCTTTAATCATATCGGTAATTTATCAAGCACAAATGCCAAACATTCATGGAATAAAACTTCTGCACATAGTTCCTGACACATTACTGCAGCTGTGTTCAGAATAACATTGTGAAATAAAGGCAGCATCCAAATTCACTTCAGTGATGTTGCATTGCCACAGTGCAGGTCCTGACTGATGTGTATACTTGCTCTTCATGCAAAATGCTGAATTATGCAAAAAAAAAAAATACAATAACACAATGCAGTGAGTGCTGTAATGCGACTCCACTTCTCAAGATAGAGGATAAAATGTCTGTTGCTGTAATTACTGCTGAACCACTGTGCAGTATTTTTCCATCTGATGAGCCTTCATTTCATCTTTTCACTTGCTGCAACATGTATTTTTTAATCAAATCTTTATCTTCCTTCTGAATACCGAAGAGAGCCCTTTAGATGATTAATTGATGAACCAGAATAATTATTTAAAGATTACTTAATGCATCTTAAAACTGGTTATTTTTCTTCGTAAAGAGCTTTTAGAAGCTTTTCAATCTTATTCTACTGTCCGTGAAGTCAATACAGAAGTGTCGTAAGGCTGCATTCTTTCTAATGGCAAGCAGGGGGCGACTCTACTAGTTGCAAAAAGAAGTCTGTTTACTCTAAGGCAGGCATGTCCAAACTATTCCACAAAGGGCTGTGTGGCTGCAGGTTTTCGTTTCAGCCAAGCAAAAGCACACAGTTTGATCAATCAACTGTCTGAAGACTGAGATCAGTTGATTAACTGAGTCAAGTCTGGTGTGCTGCTGCTTGGTTGGAACGAAAACCTGCAGCCACATAGCCCTTTGTGGAATAGTTTGGACATGCCTGCCTTAGAGTAAACAGACTTCTTTTTGCAACTAGTAGAGTCGCCCCCTGCTTGCCATTAGAAAGAATGCAGCCTTACGACACTTCTGTATTGACTTCACGGACAGTAGAATAAGATTGAAAAGCTTCTAAAAGCTCTTTACGAAGAAAAATAACCAGTTTTAAGATGCGTTAAGTAATATTTAAATAATTATTCTGGTTCATCAATTAATCATCTAAAGGGCTCTCTTCGGTATTCAGAAGGAAGATAAAGATTTAAAGATAAAGATAAAGGACTTGGCTGTTCATTTTGAATAATGACTGCCCCTTGCTAACCAAGCCAGGTAGCTTGTAAGAGCATTAACGTATGATGAACCATAATTCTGGCCAACAAGTTCTCCTACATATATTGCACAGGAGGGCGTGCGTCAGTACCACAAATTACAACATGTAGGTACGTATCGGGCTCGCGGTACAACGGCTCGTTCTAAAAATAGCACACACGTATGGTCTGCAGTTGTAAAAAAAAGACTGCAGTTTCTGTGGATTTATGTTGTAAATCCACTGACCTCTGTTGACATTTTTATATATTTGAAAAGGCACGACAGTGAGACAAGAACACATGTAATATGGAGAATCACACAGTGACAGATGGCATTGACAGTGTTCAGATGATTCTCTAAATTTTCAGTGCTCTTGAATGCTTTCAGCACTCATGACTGTTTTCAGCTCCAGCCATTTATGCACAGAGTGATACTTTGAAAACGAGTCTTTGCTGAGTCAGTCCTGATGGAATACTCTGCTGCTACATTCATAATGCAGCAGTCACGGCACTTTGAGTGAAAGCTTTTGTGTCTGGCTGAGGTCAGAGTCCAAACATCGCTCTAATATCAGAAGCTAGAAACTAAAACAGCCCTCTAAGTAGGACATGCCACCATGCTGCCACCTCGACTTTTATTGGCGGCCAGCATTTGCTACGCTCATATCTCTGCATCCTGCCAACGGCATCAGTCCAGAATTCATGGCAAAATGAATCTTTGCTCAACAGATTGAATATTTATTCTAATTAGGAATCAAGCACTATAAAGGGAAAGAAGCAGACAGTCTGCACGCTGCTTAGTAATTAAGATGATTATTCTTGCATTTTTAATTACTTGTGGACATCCTCATGATTGCAGAAACAGTTGAAAGTGTTTCCACGAGATCTCAGCACCTACGACTGTAGCCAAGCAAATTTCCCAGAGGAGGTAGACCAAAAAGTGGATCAGCGCTGATCAAAACTTTTTTGTTGATACTACAACTGAGCATTGTAGCCTTTTGAAGTGCTTCTTACCCAAGCATTGTTTCCCAAAGGATGTTGGATGAAATCTGACTCAGCAGGATGAAAAACATGAAACACTCCTTTGACATTAAAGAGACACGGTCCAGATTTAAAGCAGGTCTAGGAATGGAATCACTGGCAGGAAGAAAAACTCTGAGCTTCAAGAAAACTTTGACAAACTTTGATTACAATATCTCAACATGAAATTAGAGCTTTCATAATAATATGTGGAAGTCGAACTTGCAACTGGACATGAGTGGTTTATAAATGGGAGACAACAGTAATTATATGTATACAGCCACAGGAGACACAAAGTGTAAAAGACTTTTTCAGGCAAATATAATGCAAACTCATGCATCCCTTTAACATTTGGTACAATCACATGTACCAAGCGAGAGCAGTGTGTTAGGCAAGAACACAGACCATATATAAATAGTACAAACCCATAAAATCCACAAATTAATGCACCCAAGATGTCATCCAAACAACCTCAGAGAGAGGTCCAATTATATAAAGGCATTAGGCTACATTAACATCAAAGTAAAAAATGCAGCAAGTCTTTAAAATCAATATATAATGTAGAAAATATAGAAAGAAATATCATAGCATCATGTCTGATGCCAATGGTGGTGGAAAAAAGTAGACTGGTAGAAAGCGGGAAAAAAAGTGTTGCATTCAGTCCTTTGGTAAAAGTACATACAAATTATCAACTAAATTGACTTATATATTATATAATAAAGCATCAAAGAAAATGACTCGTTCTGTAGTAAAATGTCTCTTGTATCTGAAATATTATTACAATTGACATTATTAGATTTTTATCACTGATGCAACAATATATAAATATTGTATTATTGTTGTAGCCGGTTGAAGTTGAGCTAGTTTTGTCTACTTCATACAGATAGCTAGTTAAGCAATTTGAGTTTAGAGATGACGCTGTGGCAATATCATAAGATGAAGGGAGAATTGCAGGATCACAAGATTGCAAATCCACTTTGCCTGGCTCCAACGACTAAAGAAAATCTTTAAGAACAATGGATGATAATGAAGAGTTCTTGAAACATAGCCTTGTGGAGGATTTTAATGAAAAAGCTTACCAAAATATAGTCAAGTTGACAAAATACAGTCATGAAAACAACATCAGCAGCTCTCCTTATTCTTTTGTCCTGATTATTTTATATTGGAAGGTTCATGCGTCATTAAGTCTCTTGGGATTGGCTTGCTCGCTATTAACTTCCCATCTTTGTTGTCACCAGAACACTTTCAGGACATTTTATTTTTTATTTAACCTTTATCAACCAATTGTCTCAGAAGCACAGCCTGTATATGTGAGACTGTGCACAAAGTAATGCATTTGAGCTGAACAACTGGCTGTTCTGACTAATCAGTGTCCTGTGAGGAGGAAGTCACGTTATTTAATATCTGTGCGTCACGTTTACATGACCTACGTAACTATGTTACTTTGAGTGCACACATCAACCCTGTAACACCTTAACTTTAGGTATTTACATGCATTTTTTTTGCTTTTATAACACCTAACCAGGAAGTCTTTTGCCCTAACCTTAAAGAAGTAGTTTTGCTGCGTAATCACTTTTTTTTCAGCAAGCGTCCATTGAATGTGTTCATATCGAGTGGGATCAGGCCATAGACTATAAATAATGGACGTAGTGACCGTGGCGTCACCCATTGGTTTGTGGACTGCCCGTCGGAGGCATTGAGTTCGACGTTACACTCATCGCCATCTTGCGTCGCCATCTTGTTTCCAATATGGGGAGCAGACCATATTTGGACTGTGGAAGAGCGAGAGGGATCTGATCACTGACTACACGCCTCTCTAAACCGGCAACCTGACTGAGCAAAGCTGCTGCTAATTCATGTTAGCATTAACTGGAGCATTAACTGGGATGTTCATTTTGGCTAAAAACCAAAAAAAAAACAAAATGTACGTTACTTACCTCAGAAAACTGAGTAGCAACGCCTTGGAGTGTCTGTTAGTCCAACCAAACGCTGAACCAGATATTTTTAATGAACAAAACATTAAAATAAACTGTCATTAAGTGAAAATACAGTGAAAGGGTCAAAGTTATGAGACCAAACTGCTAAACATCCTTTTTTCATATATATTTAACATTATATATAACTTGAACTGAAGTTCTGCTTCACTCCTGATGACGGCCCGCCTTGTTAGTGACCTGTCAATCAAAGGTAGCCATACCCCAAATCACACAATTCTTTATCTTCTATTTTCTTCTAATCTAATCTAATCTAATTCTATCAAGTTGTCTTGAAGAATATTTTTAACGAACCGATTGAGACCATAGTGTTGTCCTCAAAAAATCTGAGGTAATAAATCAAGTGAGAAGTTTTCTCATTTTGTTTTGAAATGAATGGACCAAAAGGCTTTTGCAGTCGCCGTCAGCGTCCCCTGTTGGAATTTTTGGTAGAATGCAGCTTAAGACACTTCCTGGTTTGCCTCACTGCTCAGACCCGGAGGTTGCCGCGTGGATTAGGCCCATACTTGTTCTTCACCGTCATTATGTCTTTTCACTTGTTTCGTTACATTTGTAATGTCTTATAAGCCCACGCTGCCTGGGCATCTTTTGGTTGATGACACAACAACATACTTACTTATATGTTTTTTAATAAAAAAATCATCTAAGAAGTGAAACTGCTAACAAATCATAGACATCTAACAAAAAGGCTGAAAACCTCAGGTTTAATCTTTAGTGCTTTGTGTTTTTTAACTTAGAAGAAGAACTTAGAGGTATTAAAGTAGCATCAAATTGAAATATTCAGTCCCTGAAAATTGTGTTGAAGTACAAAAAAATGCCCATAGTTACTTTCCACTGCTGCCAAAATACAAATGTCATGCGTAAAACTAGGAACCAAGGAGGCGGATGTAGGGTTAAAGAAGTGAAGACGCAGATTTAGATCAGAATCAATCTGTGACAAGAAGGGAAAAGGATTAAACATCTTTGTCAAAGACACTCTGCAAATGAAGAAACCAACAAGCTGGACAGACATGATAATAGATCTGGATGGAAAAATATAGTCTGATTTAAATCCTTTTTAAAAATCTAAATGGCATGGAACATAATATTGTGTTGAGTAACAGACATATGTATCATATTTAGGTAATTTTGAGGCTTTTTGATTATTTTTTAAATCTAAGTTTCTGTATATTAATTTAAAAATCTCATTGTATTTGACATCAGATTATCCTCATGACCTTAAGACGTGATTTCATCATGCAGTGCAATAAATCTGGGTTTCTTACATGGCTTATCTACAATCCAATCACACCTTTTCACTTACATCAATGATTTATATGCATGCCTGCATTCTGTCCATATTGTGATCACCTCTCATTATGCAGAGTGAGCGAACACATGGCAGCTTCTGCTCTACAGCCTGGATGGACTTTTGTTTTTGCTGCACATGTGACGCAAGCAACAGAAGTGATGACATGTCAGGTCAAATCCATTTTTATTTATCTAGCCACACATTTGCCACAGGGGGCTTTACAGTCTATGTAGCATACAGCACCTTCTGTCCTTTTTGACCCTCACCTCGGACAAGGAAAAACTTCCCAAAAAAAACATTTAATGGGGAAAAAATGTAAGAAACTTCAGGAAGAAGAGGGTTCCTCTCCCAGGACGAACAGACGTGCAATAGATGTGTGCAGAGGAAATACCAAAATTACAATATAGATGGCTAGTTCAGTAGGGATATGCCTTTTTTGTGTGGGAACGAAGTGAGCACAGTTCTTGTTGATGATGTTTTTAGTTGTACTGAGGAGTTTTCATCAGGAGTTACCAGTTTTAAAGAAGTGTTTTACATCAGTGTGATGATAAATGTGCTTGTTTCCACCTGCAACCACACCCAACACTGATGTCAAGTTGTGTCAGGTTTTTAAGTTGCTTTTTAACCTTAATGAAAATGTTTGATTTCATTTAAGGCAGGGATTTTTGTACCTTTAAACTTCTCCTTATGTCATAATGGCATGTTAGAGACTTAGCCTTTCTTTTATTCTTCTTTGTTTTGTCATTGCACAAAAAACACAACAGTGAACCTGGCAATGAAATACCGTTGCTTGGCTACCGGAGGACACAGAACTGGTGAGCAGTACCTATTATTAAATACTGTGGACTGTAGCTATATATATATATATAAACTTGTATAAAAATAACAATTGCACAGATGATTAATGCACTTTACAAGCAGGAGTATTTGGTATTAAGCAGTCTGATGGTCAGGGGTCAACTGTTCCTGAGTCTGGTAGTTCTGCAGCGGATGCTGTGGAACCCCCTGCCAGACGCCAGTCCAGAGAACAGTCCATGATGGGGGTGGGTGGGGTCTGAGAGGATCTGGTGAGCTCTGGCTAAGCAGCGCCTGTGTGCCATATCCTGAATGGGGGGGAGTAGAATCCCAATGATCTTCTTCGTTATCCTCACCACCCTCTGCAGAGACTTCCAACCTGAGGCCTTGCAGCTCCCAGACCAGATGGAGATGCAGCTGGTCAGCAAGCTCTCGATGGTCCCTCTGTAGAAGGTGGAGAGAATGTCAGGGGGGAGGGAGGCTCTTCTTATCCGTTGCAGGAAGTGCAGGCGCTGCTGAGCTTTCTTCACAAGGTAGGTAGTGTGGAGTGACCAGCCAAGGTTTTCTGTGATGTGCACCCCCAGGAACTTAGTGCTGCTGACAACCTCCACCACTGTGTCATTGATGAGGAGTGGTGTGTGGCTGGGTCGGGATCTCCTGAAGTCTACGATGATGTCTTTTGCCTTGTCGACGTTCAGGAGCAGGTTGTTCAGACTACACCAGTTCACCAGATGTCGCACCTCCTCTCTGTAGGCCAGCTCATCATTGTCCTTAATGAGACCCATGACTATTGTGTCATCCGCATACTTCAGTATGTGGTGGTGTGTGTCTGGGACGACAGTCGTGGGTCATCAGGGTGAAGAGCAGGGGGCTCAGGACGCAGCCCTGGGGGGAGCCGGTGCTCAGAGAGATAACGCTGGAGGTGGTGTTCCCCACACGGACAGACTGCTTTCTGTCAGTGAGAAAATCCAGCAGCCAGTTGCACAGGTGGGTGTTAGGGGCCTAGTGTGCATACCAAGTCCTGGGGGATGATCATGTTGAATGCTGAGAAGTCCAGAAACAGCATATGCATGTGGGTGTTTTTCTCCTCAAGATGCTTCGGGCTCAGGTGGAGAGCAGTGGAGATGGCATCCTCAGTGGAGCGGTTATGCTGGTTTGCAAACTGGAACGGGTCAAATGATGGGGGCAGTATGGAGAGGATGTGGTCCTTAACCACCGGCTCGAAGCACTTCATGATGGTGGATGTTAGTGCAACAGGGCGAAAGTCGTTAAGGCATGTGATGGTTGGTTTCTTGGGCACTGGGACGATGGTGGCTGATTTAAAGAATGAGGGGACGATGGCCTGGTTCAGTGAAGTGTTGAAAATGTCCGTGAGCATGTGGGCCAGCTGGTCTGCACACTCCTTGATCAGCCGTCCTGGAATCTTGTCAGGGCCTGCAGCCTTCTGTACGCTGACCTTCCTCAGGGCTCTCCGCACAGCAGTGGTTTTGAGCCTGAGGGCCTGTTCATCAGGGTGGGGGGTAGCTTTTCTCGCGGTGGTGTTGTTCAGAGCTTCAAACCTTCCAAAGAAATTGTTGAGTTCATTGAGGAAGCTAATGTCATCTTGGTGGGGTGAAGGAGTGGCTTTATGTGACAGTGACAGTCTGGATGCCCTGTCACGGTTGTCTAGTGTTGCTGGGGTCATGGAAGAAACCTTTGATCTTCTGACTGTGGGCACGTTTGGCACAGTTCAGACTGGCCCACGCTGCTCTGAGAGCCACCGCATCACCAGATTTGAAGGCAGCATTGGGCTCCCTCAGTCTTGTGCACACCTCCCTAGTCATCCAAGGTTTCTGGTTGGCCTGTGTGACTATAGTCTTTGTTGCAGTGACCTCCTCCATGCACCACAGGATGTAGTCAGACACAGACACAGCATACTCCTCCACATCTATATGTTGACTGTCTGTTGCAGCCTCTCTGAACATGACCCACTCAGTGAATTCAAAACAGTCCTGCAGTGCAGACATAGCACCCTCAGGCCACACTCTCACCTTCTTCACAGCATGTTGTTCCCAGGTTTGACAGCACGACTACTGGAACTGTGTAGATACACCAATACTGCATCATCAGGGCATTTATTCAAGTACTGTACTGTAGGTACTTTGTACATAAAATAAAAATACTTATTGTAGTTTTTACTGCAATACATTTATTTCCACAGATGTTGTAACTTGAGCCAAAATTAACAACAGAAAATCTGTAAGGCTGAAATATGTGTGTGAGCGACAAGTTTTCCAACAGAAACAGCAGAAGAGGTCGTGTGTCAGTACAACAAATCACGGCACACAGGCACATATCTCACGTTTCACGGCACATATTAATGTATAGCAGCTCGGCTCGGCTCGCAGGCTCGTGGTAAAATGGCGCATTCTAAAAATAGCATACATGTAGGCCCGTGGTTGTAAAAAAAATCTACATCGGTTCAAACCGGAATCAAAGTATCATGAAGTATTTTATTTTTATTTATTTTTTACTATTTTTTACTAAGAATCTGAGTACTTTCTCCATCTCTGTCATTAGGTAATGACATTTTCGTCTTTTACTCTTTGAAAAATGCAGCCTTGCTCTTTGGATAACACTTACACCAGGCTGTCTGTGGATGGATTAACCTTATAGGAGGCCCACGGGCGAAACAGAGCAGCACAGCTCATATTAACCCTCAGTTCCTTCCCCTTAATGTGCAGTGTGTGCAGTTTTCTGTGCTGGAATACTACCTAGTCCCTGATTTAATTTATGAAACATTTAAACGGTAAAAGGTCTTAAAACTAGGTTTTGACACAGGGATCCTTTTAAGAAATGTAATAAAGACCCTCATCATGTCAGCTCATATTCCGTTTAAGTGGTGCATATCCCCATAATATTTGATATGAGTGGTGCATATTACAAATTTTCCGGTATTACCACAAAACAGAGATAAACCTGGATCTCTCACAGTTCCTGGAGTTCTGGAAGAGGCTTGTTTTGCCTGTTGGTTTATTCAACAAATCTAATCACACAAAAACAACAAAAATCAGGTGCCAAGTAAACTAACTATTAATGAAGGCCAAACATTTTCAATTTTGTTGCATATACATTCCTTATTTCAGGTTTTCACTTTACTTTTGTTCCTACGGTTGTCTTGTCAATATATCAGGAAAGTTTCAAGGGAATTTCTTCAAATTTGTAACAAACATCCACTTGAACTGAACATATTAAATTTCGGAGGTCAAAGGTCACTGCACTGTCACCTCTGTCCTATTCTCATTAACATAAAATCTCAGCAACACTTGAAGGAATTTCTTTAAATTGTCCTTTAAATGTTCACTTGGACTCAAGGATTAACTGATTAGGTTTTTGAGATCAACGGTCAAAGTCACTATGATCTCATGCACGTCCCATTCTTGTGATCGCAATATCTCAATAACACCTTGAGGGAAGTTCTTCAAATTCGGCACAAATGTCGCAAATTAACTGATTTGATTTTAGAAATTAAAAATCAAGATCACTGTGACCTCAGAACATTTGTTTTTGGCCATAACTCCAGAATTGACACATTTTACATGAAATGTGATGCCATTTTATATCCAACGGTCTGGACAGACATGGATGTAAACTCTAACCCGACTGGTTGGCGAAGTCATACAACTGCTTCAACTTTGCTTTTCTTCTAGAACACGTTAACATCAGAAAACACAATATTTTTCTCATACTCCCTGTCTGAAACGTTCTCTCATAGTGCCTATCTCTTCAACCCCCTTCCTCCTGCTCTGATTGGCTTGCAAGACAAATATGACATTGATATTCTGCTGAGTCCGTGTGTGACTCAGGAAGGAGAGCAAAATCTAAGTGACTTGTTGAATCCCATGTTTTTCTAAACTAGGCAGCCCACAAAACACCCAAAAGTTCCTAAAAAGTAATTTTTCACGCTGTCAAAAAATGCCTGACAGTGTTGCACTCACATCTACTTTTACACTGACAGACAACAGTGTTGTCTAAATGTCTAAACATGTTCTAAAAATGTGTTTTTCTTCACTTCAAAACTCAAAATGATTTTTTTTCACTTGTCAGTTTCCTTCATGTCAGTTCATGTTTGCTTCATTGTCTTGCCTCCAAGTTGGGTCATCTTCACACAGAAAAATCTGAGCAGATGAAGAACATAGTGAGCAGTACAATAACCTGAAAAAACTACGTCACATCAAATTTGACATTTTTTGAGTTAATTAACAGGACAAAGGCACATCACACATTAACAGTAGTAATGAACAACCAGAACTGTGTTTTATAAAGTGGTGACTGATGTGAATAAACGTAACGTGACTTGTTTGTTTGTTTTGTTAGAAAAGCTTTGTATTGATGCCATAATTGTTATTCTCAGTTTATTTGATACTGAAGGAGAAAAGTACAACTTGTTATCTTTAATCATTAAGTTCTCACTGGTCTCTTTACAAAAAATGATTTGTGCTGCTCATTTGTTTTATCATTACTTTTCACAGTAATTGCAGCATAAGACTATTAATTAATGCCTGTTTTTAAAATAAGCTGTAACTTGTTATGGCTACACTTACGTGGCAGCATCTTTGTCATAATAGTTTTGGTTTTTAGAAAATAAAATATATCAGCAGCAGTACTTTGATTTTTTTATTGAGAATTAGCACAGTTTGGTTGGGTTGATTCAAGCAGATGTTCACAGGTAAACCTGCTGAGACATCCTCAAAAGAGAGAGGTGATTAGTACGATAATTAGCAGGATTATATATTAATAAAGTAATTCTGTTACTGCTGGTGTATCTGTGATGAATAATTCTCCTCCTTTTGCCATCAAATGCAAAACTGCTGACGAAACATCCTCTTAAATTAAATCTGCAACAGTTATCTTTGTACTTAACATTTAAATCAGACACCAGTTTGTAGAAAGATTAAACTAATCTAATGCACACCTTGCAGGTTTTTTATGGTTTCCCTTATTGAAGTCTTCATTGATTTTCTTGGTGGCACAGAGCAGCTGGACAAGCTTTAAACACTAAATTAACTCATTATCTATGTATGAAGTTGTTATTAGGGTGGATCTGTTAGCAAATATTTGTCATCCAGCAGACATGGAGCAACTTAACTTATTTGGCATGATGTTTTTGGTGCTGTAGTGAATTTTGTTATGTCAGCTACCTCACTTCTTTCCGTTTAAGTATTTATTTTACATTTTTATTATCTTTTGATATGTCTATCCAGATTTTTGCCCTAACCTTAGGGAAGTATTTTTTGTTTTGTTTTAAACCTTACCAAACTACAACTGTTTCAAAACAAAAAATGGTGACAGTTATATTTACATAAGAGGACATGTTGATCTTCTGCCAGTGGTAACAGTGCTAATTTTGGAAATATGTGGGTCATATTTTACTTGTTGGGTGAAAGAGTGGAAAAAGTATAAAGAAATAATCTGTTTTGGGCAGGCAGCAAACAAACACAGAGCTTGTACCCATGAGACTGGAATTCATGTCCTCCATAGTGTCCTCTGACAAACCGTAACTCTGTGATGTTATTTTAAGTTAACTTGTAAATTAACTTCCACTTGTGACTATCTCAGGTTTGAATGGGTGTTATCAGCAGTCATCATTCCCATAAGTATGGGCGAACAGAGGTCTGCTCCACCTTCTAGTAGGTTGTCATCAGCCTATACAAATTATGAATGATGCCATGTTGAAAGTGATATTATGGACTGTAAATGTAGAGGGTCAAGCAAGTAAATGGAGTAAAAAAAAGTTGCTCTTGGAGTTGGATGGTTCAAACAAACTGAGAGCTTCACTCAAGAGATTGGGGTTCATGTCTAGTATTAAAACAAAGATCAACAATGTTACTTAAAGTAACATTACTCAACTTCTGTGCTCTATGTCATTATGTCACTTCCTGTTCTTTCATCATCCTTTTACCATCTTCACCTCCAGCATTTTCATGTATTTATTTGACTTTTTAAGCAATCTTTTATAACACAAAAGCAGGAACTTTTATGCCCTAACCTTAGAGAAGTAATTTTGTAGCATAAACATAATGAAACTGTAGCCTTTAAAGTAAAAATGACCGCTTAGTTTTAAGTGACTAGCCATTGAACAGACTGATAACAACCTACTACACTTACTAGAAAGCGGAGCCAGCCCCTACTAGCCCATACTTAAAGGGCTGATATCTGATGATAACAATCAAGTGATAAAGTTCCAAACAAGTCACGTTGTAGCCAAGTAGTTCTGTTTCCCAACCTTATAACCACATATTTAAAACCGTAACCAACAGCAGTTTCACAGTGTTAAATAGAACATTCATATTATGCAAAATATCTTTTGAAAGCCTTGCAAAGCAGCCTCTCTTGAGTTTCTCTGAAGTCTGAAACTGCAGGATGCAGAACACCTGAATCAACAAAGATGATTTCTGCTGATATTGGTCTGCAAATGTCAAACCTCAGTCCAGGGTGTTATCTTTCACACTGTTTCTGACAGTGAACGGAACATGGAAAAAGATAAATGGGAAATCTTGTTTTATAAGTCGAAAACCTTTGCTAGATAAGTTCCTTTTTATCTTTCACTTGGTAAAATTCATATCATATTTTATTTTATTTTGGCAGCTTGTGGAATCTACAGAAGATTTTATTGTATTGATGTATTTTCTTACATGCTAAATGTCCCTGAAACTTCTTTTTTATTACAGCTCTGAGAAGACTGCAGACAACAGAAATGTGCTTTTTCTTTCTCAATGGATTCCAAGAAATATAGAACTAAGAAGAATGTAAAAATATGGTGACCTTTCTCACTTTCTGTGTTGCTCAAATAATTGTGACTGTGTGACTGAACTATGCCTCAGAAAACTTTGCTTTTATCTCACAATATTAAAAATGATCTCCTCTGAACACACAATCTCTGTTTTTACGTCTCAGTGCCTTCTTACCACTGATGTGTAAAATAACTCCACTTACACATTTTAGTTAAAGTTTATCTGTGAACAAACTTTAATTAAAAGCAAGGGTTTTTTCCCATTGCCTAATCATTACAAATTAAATGAGCCTCATCAACCAAGATATAGTGTTGAAAATGAGGAAGAACAGATGAGGAGAATGTGCTAATAAAAGCTGGCTTCCCTACGGTGAAACGGTGTGATCTTGTGTTTTAAAACAAGTTAATCAGAAAGATTCAGGTGAGCAGAATAACACAGTGATGTGATGTTTTTGGAGGCTTAATTAATCATAACTACATTGTAGACAAAAGGGAACAGCTGCTGGCACTTTCACTTCCCAGTCCTTCTCCATCTTTCAGCCCAGAGTCCCTGGCACAGATGTATCAATCCCGCTCTTGATTTTTCCCCAACTCCATTTTGATTGTTTCCTCACACCCATGAAAGTAAGACTTCAATAAGCACCTGCACAGACGCCGGTGACTCCCTGGGATTTTACCCCCAATCTCTCTCTAATCACAGCTTCAGCCTCCTGTGAAACCATTCTTTGCAGCTCTCCCTCCCACCAGCCACAAACTACAGCATCACGATATCACTTTATTGCTTCTCCACACTGATCTTAAGTCTTACTCCAGGCAAGCTATACGTTTATCCTACATCAGCCGGCGACGTCTCTTCCTCTGTCTACCAACAGATTATACCCCGGCCCCTCTTTTTCCTCCCATCCCTCGCCCTCCAGTAAACATCTGACACCAATATCAGTTTCATAATCCACTTTAGGGCGAGCCGCTGTGAGATCTGAGACATTACACCCCTCCAGCTTCACTATCTAAGCCTCTCTGTTTAGATCTCCTGACCCACAATACACAGGGTTTTGTTTCCTGAGCTCGTACTTTTTCCACAGGCCACTGGGATGTAAGATCACACTGTAATTCCCCGAATTTAGCTGGGACGTTTAGTATTGTACCCCCCATTAGCCAGATCTGCACACTTGCTTCTCTACATAATCTCTGCATAATCTCCTTATTTGCATCTACATGATATGCTCTTGAACAAAAAAATGCAGAATAAAAAACATGTTTATGATTATCTAAATGCTGTTTTTGCACAGGCTGAGTGAAATGCCAAGAGCTTGAGCTGTTTCAGTTTTATCAAATGCTCATGGGGACATCTAGTGTTGGCTGAAGAAAGAAAAGGGAGTGTTTTTATTATTATCCCTGCAGGATGATCATGCATTCTCCTTTCAAACCATAGTTACAGTTGATATGCTAAATCCCAGGACACAAATTTTGAAGGCATGCTTCCTTGTCCGGGCAGCACAAGTTAATTTGCAAAAAAACAACAATACTATCTTTATATTACAATGATTATTAATGTGAGAATTTGCTCTGTGCACAGATAAAATGTGGCATGTTGCCACTACATATTGAAACTGGAAGTGACTGGTGTGGTTGGAGATGAATAAGGTGGAAAACAAAATTAAATGTAATCTCCACTGTCCTGTATATTGTTATTTGGAGATTGTGGTCCTGTTGAATAGTACTGCATTATGCAGAGAGGTGTTTCTGTTACTTAGTCTAACACCCTTGATATAAATGAGGAGGAGAAACTAATAGAAACACTCAGTATAATGCAGTAAGCACCACGAACTGCAGCTTCCTAAACTCAATAAGCTCATGAGATTCACATAGAGCAATTTTAGTCTTTTTAGGGGGGTAAAGGGGTATTTAGGGGGAGATAGCAGGTCAGTAGATGCCACAAAAGTTGCTGTACACCATCTGAAAGCAGACTAAGAATTATTTTAGATGCAGCTCAGCACAGTGAGTATACAATCAGTAATAAACATTGTCTTGGTTTGGCATCTATTTAAATATTGGAAGTTTGTGTATAAGGGGTCGTAATGGACGTAAATGAAGGCCATTTATATCCTCAATGTCTCATCAGTTGTTGCAGCAATTTTGGGGTTCATACACAGATATCCTCCAAAGTTTTACCATGTTTGACTACTCAAGAACAAAATCCTTCCGAAGTTCCACATTAAGGCACCAACACCTTGAGGAACACTGTAGCAAAATCCAAAATGTAGGATTTGGCATCAAAACTTTTTGATATTTGGACATAGAGAAGAATTTTTCGGTGATTGGATGGCAAGCACTTTTGTTCTGTAAACGGCTTATAAACCCCCAATATACCTCGGAAAGCCATCCCTCCTCTGAATGCTCTAGGTCTCTAGTTTGTGGTTGAAAGATTTAATGAGGCTGTGATTATCGTAGAGGTCACAACAGCTAATTTTTATACAGTGAGCTCAAGTTTCACTGCAATGAAGTCATAGGTCAAGGGATCACTTTGAAAAATGGCAATGCCAGTTTTCTGTAAATTCAGCCAAAATGTATCATGGTATGTACTAATGGATTCCTTAGTCTTCTACTTTCATATGATACCAGTGTCTTCACTTGCCGCAGTAATATCGACCCCCATACAGCCTTTAAAAGTGAATAATGTTAGCTAGGATATCTGGTACACCAGTTAAAAGAAAAAGTAAACATTTTAACTTTCAGAAAGGAAGGTTTTATTACAGGACTGTAGTATCAGCCTGCATTAGTTTTAGCTGTGTCCCTAATAAACTGGCAGCAGAGTGTATATGTCAGTAGTGAAACCATCCAGCTCCCTCTTCCATCTATCTACCTCCTGTTATTTGTCTCTTCCCTCCACTACTGCTCCCAGCTTCCCACTGCTTTGATTAGCTCCCATTAAGAAACCACTCCAAGCGACTCAACCACCCAACACATTTACAAGTCATAAAGCATCGCAATCAACAAACTCGCACCAGGCCGAAACTCTCCAAGCTCCCATTTGGAGACCGCCACAATGAAACGAAGGATTCAAATGGCAACAAAGTGGTGCTTGACACAGCTCGGGATGAATGGAAAAGCTGCCGAGGATTTATGTCTCAAAAGCATCAAAGTCCATGAGAGAGGGACCCCGGGGAGGGGATGGAGCTACAGTATGTCCTCTGTCAGGATTGAAGGGAATCAGTCCAAACAATTTGGCTGGGTGGTGCTGGCTGTCACAGCTGGAGACCAAAACAACGACAATGTTTGCCAGTGGTAGAAAAAGGGGACTGCAGTTTAATTATTTTTATCCACAACTTCAGGAAATGACAGAAAGCAAATACAATAAATTGTATATCAAAAATGCATTATCTGACACATGTTATAGTGTTCAGAGGACAAAGAGGTGGATTTTAGCTCACTGAATGCATTGAGTTAGAAAGAAACAGTTGAAAGACAGTTCCCTGTATGTCTTCCAGCAGCATGAAGTTAAATCAGGGTTCTTTTGAGGACTTCCAAGCTAAAAGAAACAACCAGAGCACACTGATTGATGTGCAGCTGTTAACTATGCAAACACACTAACGTTTCAACACTACTGTGTCTCCATGAGTGTCAAAGAGGACAAAGACAAAAAGGCTCTAACAAGACCTCCGAACCATATATCCACACAGGTCTTTTGGTCTACCCTCAAATACGACCCGTATTGTGCATTGAACACGCTCGTATTTTTGTTAACTTTTGCAACAGTTAACATCTCTTGTGATGTGATTGTTGGCAGCTGGCATGCCAGTGCTGCTTCCATGTTTGTTCCAACATTGAATAGTGTTTCCCTCTCATAGTTTCCTCTGTTAAAATGATGACCAGTGGAACAGTTTAAGGAGTGACCATGTTCACTGGTGACTGAATGCGTCGTGGCTGCTCGTAGTAACTGTTAAAAACACAAACAGAACATCAAAGTGTTCTTGGAAAAGCCTTCAATTTAACTTGAATCAGTTTGAAATACATACTTATCCACATAGGCTCAGCTGAAAGTCACCAGTTAACACAAACCCTAAATCTTACATCTTCATGCAAATTGTGAAATAGTTCATATTTTGGGATGATGAACATGAACTACTTCATTTGAATCTGTGAATTGAACTTTCACCTAGCTTATGTGAACACTGAATACAGCCCATTTCCTGAATTAGTGCCCCTACTGTTGGCAGAAGATCAACATGTCCTGATACTTAAGTGTAATAGTTGTGGTTACAAGCACAGTATAAACATTGTGCAGTTTCTCCAGGTTTAGGCATTAAAACTACTTCCTTAAGGGCAGGGTAAAAGTATAAAAAAAGTTAAAAAAAAAAAAAAATAAGATTGGCTGGTAAAAAAGATTGTTAAGAAAGTAAAATAAATGCATGAAACTGCCAGAAGTGAGGTAGTTACGTAAGCAACGTTTTGTTGTTTTTCACAAACGTCGGTCCTGGTGTAATTCCTTTTTGTTTGACCTGTCACAACCTAACCCTAACCCCTCCCGCCCCTTGAAAAGTCGACCTTGTCTTGTGCCTTGTTGGACAAGATCGTCTTAATCTAAATCGTGTACGGAGTATGAATTTCTGAAGTTCAGTCACCTACAGAAAAATGTAATACCGGATCCAATGTTTGGAACCACTAGACTCACTGTAAAATAACTTTTGTGACTTTGAATACCCTTTTTCAAAGCTGGAAAATCACAATCTATAGGATTACCATTGAGAAAACTAAAATATATGTATCTTAGCATATAGTAGGAAGCCACTTGACACATCTGCTGGTGATGAACTGACTGACATCTGAATGTAGTGTAGCAGTTGGATCATCTTTAAATTTGAATCTTCTATGAAACTAACACAGTACTTTAAATTCATATTATTATTTCAATTTCTTAGTACTTGTGGAAAATCACATCTTCAAAAATAAAGCTCCTGCTTGTACATTTCTGCTCAGAGTTTCTGCTGTGGTTTTATTATGTGATTATGTTTTTCATGCGTCATTTCAGGAGTGAATAAAGTGCTGCACAACCAAGACATCTACACATAATCAACAATACAACAAAATAAAGAGGACAGCACTCTGTGTGAGGGTGAAATAACAGTCATGGTTGTTATGTGTAAGGTGAGGGGGGGTTCAAACCAAAACAGTTGAATAACATCAGAAAAGAACATGACTTCAGAAAAGTAAATAACAACAACGGACCAGCTCTTTACCCTTGCGAGACTTCTTGAGGGGTAATGGGAGTTTGCTCATCCAGTCTACATGTGTTTTGTGGATCTGGAGAAGGCTTATGGCCATGTCCCTCATGGAGTCCTGTCGGGGGTACTGCGGGAATATTGGGTACCAAGCTCGTTGCTACGAGTTATCCTGTCCTTATATACCAAAGTGAGAGCTGTGTCCGCATACTTGGCACAACGTCAAACACGTTCCCGGTGGGCGTTGGCCTCCATCAGGGCTGCCCCTTGATTCTGTTCGTGGTCTTCACGGACAGGATCTCAAGGCACAGCCGGGGGGAGGAAGGGATACTGTTTGGTGACCTTAGAATTGCATCTCTGCTTTTTGCAGATGATGTCGTTCTTTTGGCTTCATCAGACTGGGAACGCAATTAGGAGAGCACAAGGTACGGTCAAAAAAAGTCTGCACAGAGTGAATCTGCAGACAAAGGGAGCTAACAGTTTTTATAGAGTTACAATACATGTGTGTGTGTTGGGAAGGAGGCACAGTCTTACGACCTTGAGGACTTGAGATAGCAGGCATTCTGCGCAAGAAGAAGCAACTGTGTTTACATGAAAATGATATAAAGTTATGTGAAAATGATATAAAGTTATGTGAAAATGTTTATAAAGTTATGTGAAAATGTTCAGAAAGTTATGTGAAAAGGCATACGCATGGCACTTTGTCATAACAGTTCTCTGCCGGAAAACGGTGGACTGCCCCCTCTGGGTGGGGAGAGAGGTACTGCCTCAAGCAAAGGAGTTCAAGTATCTCGGGGTCTTGTTCACAAGTGAGGGTAGAACGGAGCGTGAGATGGACAGGCGGTTTGGCAGTAATGCGGGCGTTGTACCGGACCGTCGTGGTGAAGAAGGAGCTGAGAATGACGGCAAAGCTCTCGATTTACCGGCCCATCTACGTTCCAACCCTCACCTATGGTCATGAGCTTTGGGTAGTGACCGAAGGAACAAGATCGCGGATACAAGCGGCTGAAATTAGTTTCCTCCGTAGGGTGGCTGGGCTCAGCCTTACCCCGGGATTCCACTGGATGCGTAACGACTCCGAAAGGGGTCCGTCCGCAACGGCTGCGTATCTCCGCAGTCCGTCAACACACAACGTCTTCACATTGTGAAATACGAGCTGCCGTGAACCCGAGGTATTTTATTTTGAAAATATACCGGATGTTTTATTTTGTGTCTGTGCACGACTTCCTGTCCTGAACTATCTGCTCTGTGCTGAATTTATGCGGCGTGCTCCATCGTGCGACAAAAATAGAAGCTCTGCGCAAGTGTTGTGAGGGCTGACGGATGGCCATGCGTCGTCGGACTCATTACGCAGCGGATCTGCAGTCGGTGGAATCTCACACATTGATTATAATGGGTGCAAAACGGCTCTGATGACGGATCTGCAGCCGTTACGCATCCAGTGGAATCCAGGGGTTAGAGATAGGGTGAGGAGCTCAGACATCCAGAGGGAGCTCGGAGCTCGCTTCGAAAGGAGCCAGTTGAGGTTGTTATGGCATCTGGTAAGGATGCCTCCAGGGCAGCTCCCGTTGGAAGTGTTCAGGGCACGTCCAATTGGTAGGAGGCCCAGGGAAGACCCAAAACACAGTGGAGGGATTATATCTCTCGCCTGGCCTGGCCTGGCCTCGGGGTCCCCCAGGAGGAGCTGGACATTGTGGCTGGGGAGAGGGGCACCTGGAATGCCCTGCTTAGCCTGTTTCTCCCGCGACCCGGCCCCGGATAAGCGGACAAGAATGGATGGATGGACAATTTAGTAAACAGAATGGGGATGTAACATGAAAGTTTTAGGTGCAATATGCCAGTTTAAATCAATGGTTTTTGAGCTGGGTTTTGAACAGTGTCAATGGAGGCGTGGAGCAGAGTGGCTGAAGGCTCTGAACCACATGGTGGTCAGATGGGCTGGAGGGACGGTGAGGTGGATGGATGAGGAGGACTTGAGGGAGCGAGTGGAAGTGTTGACTTGCAGGAGTTCAGTCGGGCAAGGAGGAGCGAGGTGGTGGATGGCCTTGAAGGTGAAATTTTGTAGTCTGTGCAGTATTTGACAGGAAGCCAGTGAAGTTGCTGTAGTACTGGAGTGATGTGACAGGTGGAGGGAGTTCTGGTGATGACCCAGGCTGCAACTTTCTGAACCAGTTGGAATTTGTGGATGGATTTTTGAGGCAGACCAAAGAGCAGGGGGTTGCAGTTATCGAGGCGAGATGTGGCCAGAGAATGAACCAGGACAGCAGAGCTGTTGGATGTGAGGGATTGACGGAGGAGGTTAATGTTGCGAAGATGGAAGAAAGCAGACCGGGTGAGGTTAGTGATGTGGGCATGGAAATATAAAGTGCTGTCAAAGATGACACCCAAACTCTTGACCCGAGGGGAGGGAGAAACGAAAGTTGGAATTGTCAATGTTGATAATAAAACTGTCAGTTTTTGATATTCACATGTCCTAAATCTGAGTTTGTTTACATTTCTACCAGCAGAACATATAAATCATGCATCTTTACATCTATTTTCAATATATTTAACCTGCAATTTCACCACACGTCTATATCATAAAAAACAATGGTATCACTGAAACAAATAATAACCTGACCTTTCCTTTGAGCATGCAAAACAATTTTAAGGAAAGCAATGTGAATTTTGAGAAACACCACAGTCATTGAAGCAGATGGAGTCAAAGTACAATACAGTTCAGCGTGTAATGTATGCATTAAAATGTATGAGTAATGGCTTTATTCATAGCTACAGAATTTATACACAGTATAAATCCCCTCTGAAGGCAGCAGTGTGCTCAAACATGCAGTGAATACCTTTATAAAAGATAACAGCGCTCGACCGCTTACAAACACAACTGTGATAATGTTTTCCATGGGTCATTTCAGGAGCAAATAAAGTGCTGCACAACCAAGATAAATACACATAATCAACATTATACAACAAAATAAAGAGGACAGCACAGAGTGTGAGGGTGAAATAACAGTCATGGTTATGATGTGTAAGGTGAGGGGGGTTCAAAGCAAAACAGTGGAATAACAGCAGAAAATGACATGACTTCAGAAAAGTAAATATGTTGAATTAGACTTGAAATCTTTGAAAAGGTTAAGCTGGGCATTAAGTCTTTTTTTATTTTACTGCATTCATGAGGCCACACCTGAAGTGAATTCATGCTACTTTGTCAGGAACAGCTTATGAACCAACTGATTCAATTTATATTGGCTCGACAATTATCCTTTTTTTTAGTTCCTTAAAACAAATTCAGCACAGCTCAGCCAGGATCATTTTCTATGGCCACTTATACTGGTAAGCCTTGCAAGGCTTTAGGCATCATTTTACTACAATTTAAATGTATGTTTTAATATTATAATATTTTATGAAAATAATAATACATTTATAATTTATTATGTATAAAGTATATATACATTATTAAAAATGTATTTAAATATAATTATAATTTATTTAATTAATATATTTTATTTTATTATTCAATTAAATATAAATAAAGTTAATTAATTAATTAATTAATTAATACACACATGTACTGTATAAATACATATACTGTATAACATAATAATTTATATTTAAATAATTATAAAATATATTAAAATTGCACTTAAATCAGATTCACATGTGTTTTACAACCTAGATATGAAAAAAATGTCTAGAACTCAAAAAAATTGAATCATTTGCTAAAACTTTGTTACATACGTTCAATTGAAAACTGTACAATGCATGCAATTATTTTTTTTACATTTTAAATAGCGTCACAACTTTTTCTGAATGGGTTTGGAATATGCAGAATTCAGAATCAAATTCCTCAAAATGTTGTTTCAAACTTAAACGGTGTATTTCTGCAGAGTTAAATAACTTGAAGGTTTTGGTCATTTGCAATTCAAAACAATTTTTGACTTCTGCAAGTTGAATCTTTGGTACTTATTTATTTATTTACTTTTGTTTTGGGGGCTTTTGCCTTAAAAGCAATATAATTACTTTATTTTAGTGTGTAATTAGAACCTGCTTCACAATGAGATATACTCTGTTAGATTCTGTTTCACCGAATCCTGAGCCTGAGGCCTTGAAGATTTTCAGTTTGGGCGGTGATACAGTTGGCAGCTGTTGGAGTCTCGACATCATATCTGACATCTAAAATCAGACTCAAGTGAAGAAGCTTGAGAATAAAAGAGGGTGGGAGAGTTTCCTACTGCTGTCACATTTTCAAACTGAGATTTTTTTTTTTAAAGATGAAAAATACTCTGCGGGGAGAGTAGCTGGACTCTCACGTCCTCTTCTCAATCACTGAGAAGTGTACATGATAAAGAATCTAGTCTCACTCAGGCGCATTGTCACGGTGAAAATCGCTTCTTCAAAAACTTCTTCAAAAGCACAGAGGAATGTATAAGTGATGAAGATGTGGGGAAAGTACTTCAACAAATGAATACCATTTCAAAGAATTACTTCACTTCTAAGTACTTTGCAATAGACAGTGAAAAAGCCAGAACTTTGCATCCCTGATTTTGATTAAGCTTCGTGCTTAAGAGTTTCTCTGCAGCATCTGCTGAAGGAGAGGAGGCAGATTTTAAGAAAGTCAGATTTGGATTTAGTCCAAGAAACATATCCAAAATACCAAGAATGACACAGAGATCTGTCAACTAGCTCCTTGAAGGAAATTTCTTGGCAAATACACTTATTTTCGTTCTATTTTTCTGACAGTTAGATTATAAGATAGATATCAGTCTCGTGTGTTTGCTGAGTACAAAGTTAGAATTTTTTTTAAACTGTATGCAGGGGGGAAACAGCAAGTGTGGCTCTCATAAGAGTTCATAAATATGCCTATCAGCACCTCTAAAGCTCACCAGACCCAAATCATTTGTGATATAAGGGGAACTATGTGCCAGAGTCTTTTCTTGGCAAACAACAGTCAGATATACCCACCCGAAAGGTGGTATAATGGTAAGGTATAAAGGTATAATGGTGTTTATCATCTCTCTTATATTAACGTTTATTGTGTGTCTGTCTCTAGTGGCCAGAGAGATTAATACAGGAGGGAAGGAGGACATGACGTCAGCTGTCACTGGTCCTGCAAGTAGGAAGGTTGTGGTGGTGGATGAGTCCCGTGACAGTTTGGGACCTATTCGATGATCGGAACCGGACAGAACTCCGACACCAGAGCTCGAAAGGTAAGCTAATAGTTTTGCATCCACTACACTACTGCAATTAATTCATACAACTTACATAATGTCCAAAATCCCAAACTATTCCTTTAAAGTGTATAATTTAAGGTGTACTCTTGTGTGAGTGTCTACTTTGGAGGACATTTTTACTGCAGATATTTTCAGATATTTGTGTAATATTTAATATAAGTATAATATTAGTAGAAAGTTTTATCTGATGGTGACGCTAGATGACAAGTGAGGGGAAAAACAAAGTGGCTACAATTCATCCTGAGGGTGATGTGAATGTTTGGTAGATATGTTCACCTATGGTAGATAAAACATGATAAATCTTCCAGTAGGAAGGTCATTAGTTGACCTACATGAAATAAATCATTTTGCGCACTGGTCCTGCACCATATGTATCTGGTGCCCTTTTTTTATTCAGTCTGAGTCCACTACTGTTTGGACCAACTTTCAAGGTGATCCATGTAGTACACGGTTTTTCATAAAGTTGGAATAAAAATATTTTCTACCTCTTTCCATGAAATGATGTAACAATGTGAATTATTCTTGACAGACAGAGTATATCTTCTCAAAACTTTAATAATCAATCTCATCCAAACATATCACAATGTAAATGAATCCACAATTAACAGAGGATTGCGTCTGAAAACAAAATGATTCCAACTTTTTGGGCGACCGTGTGGTTGTTGAGATAATTCACTCTCGACCAAAGTGGTTGTCAGATCTTGCACCTTGCTCAAGAGCACTTCAGTAGCTTGTTAATGGATCTCAATTAAAAGGCTGACAAAAGAAAAAAGCTAAAACCAATGAGAGAAATCTGCCAATTAGGTCCTTCAGCTAGTGGGAAGAATTTGGCAAGCTGCCATTGTCACCAACTTGGGAAATTGGGTCCTGGAGTTTTCCGGCTCCTGGTCGAAGCTTTCAATCATCTCATTTCATCTCTCAGTGACCGTCTCCACTCATACCAGTAGTTCTCCACCAACCGCTGCTGCCGCAGTCATTATTGTGTCCACTTCACACCGTGAGATGCTAAGCTGCCGGCAAACACTTGACCTGGCAGAGATTGCTACGCTGTACTTATAATTTTGTGTTTGTCGGCTGTCAGAAAGCTGCAGGATGTCTCTCCCAGGTGTGAACCAGACAGCGGGACATAATTATTGTGTGTTCCTCGGTACGTCACCCAGCTCTCGAGGAGAAGCGAGCTCGGTCAGCCTCACTGACTCCCATCACCCATACATCTCCCCCTCATCTCACAGAGTGTGTATGTGCATGTGCGTGTGTGTGTTTCATACCTTTTATCCACGAGATAGGGAGACAGGCAGGGAGGAATGGCATAATACTTTTGTTTACAACACTGGAAAAAGTGCAAGTGTGTATTTGTCTCCCTCACACTGGGTGTGTGTGAGTGTGTGGATGTCAGACCAGACAAACCAAGCATTTATTCCCCATAGCAGGAGTGTGTGTCATATCCAGGTGAGTGTGACAGATCGGGGGCTTCACTACAGTGACAGGGGAGCCAAGGCCATCTTGCTTGTATTATTCATGAGAGTCGGGGATGTCTCGTTGGCACGCTGCTTTGGCAAACAGCACAGACAGAACAGCAGCGAAATAATGGGAGGCTGCAGCCTAGTGCTGTGTCATCAGCACCACAGTCTTACAGCAGCACCTAGTGCTCACTGTATGAAAACTAAATGGACAAACAGCCACACATTTAAGTTTTTTTCCTAATCTGAACTGTGCAATCCTTTTCAAAGACATAACTGAAAACAATCCATATCCTCCATATGAATCATTTCTCTCTTTGTACTGAAGTCACTTTAATTTAAAAATACATTAAAAGGAAGAATTGAAAGAAACTTTTTTTTTCTTTCTTTAAACCAAAGGTGTGATGAATCTCAACATTTTTGGAAATTTTCAAAAAATTTCAAAAAAATTTCAAATATGTTGAATGTAATCGTTTCTGAACTGCTGCAACCCGTTCTCATTGTGACACCTCACGACCGCTGCTTTTAGCAAGCTGCGTGAAAACCACAACACATTACAAAAATGTGACAGTTGCTGTTTTAAATGTGACGATGGCTGTTTGAAACACTTTAAAAACTTTGAGTTAGGGTTAGTCATGTAAAACACTCGGATAAGGTTTGGTAAAAGGGTTCGGTTTAAAGAAAATAAATTGTGGACTTTACTTCCAACGAGACACAAAAAAATAATGACCTGACATAGCTACCAACATCAGGACACAAACACCAGTCCCAACCAACTGACCCAACACATTACATTTGCTGTAGCTCCTTCATACAAAGTCACTTGAAGTGAAATTATGTTTAACATTTAGTTTAATATTTTCATTGTGAAGCTGCAAATCTCCATTAGCAGTTACTTAATAAAGATCTTTTTTCCAGGAATGTCACCACATTACAGACTGTTTCATGAACAGTTCGTAGGTCCATGCTAGAAACAATATGCTAGAATTTAAACTTTGTCCAGTGACCATCAACATAAAGCTATAAGCCATGTTCTGTAGGTCAGGAGGGCAGGAGGGCAGGAGGGGAATGACCCCAACATCCCAAGACTTTCAACCAGGAGACCGGTGTTTGGTTCCTATTGTTGGAAGTTTATCCGAAAGTGTTTTTAAGCCTAACCATTTTTCCTTGACTTAGGAAAGAGCTTTTGGTGCCTAAACCTCACTGTTTTACAGCATTAACAACATGTTAAAACCATGATCACGATGTTTATATTGTATTACTTTAATCTTGAGGTGCTGTTTCTTCCACTGCAGTGAACTGAAACAAGTGATTCACAAATAGTGATACTGCCAGTGATCACCCACCTTTAATGTCTCTGTCTGTCAGGGCTCAAGCTCAGGTTCACTGATCGTGGATGTCTATTGTTTGAAGTTTTTTAAAGCTGCACACAGGCCTTTGTTGAATATTGGTAATATATTATTTATGCAAGCTGCCTCGGGACAGCAGCATCACAAAACTTTGAAATAAAAGCCCAGTAATTAGTTATATTATTTATGTATTTACCTATACGAAGTTACTTCAGAAACGGAATTTTAAAGCATTCTGCACCTCCTCTGCAAGGTGCATTATATATTATTCAGTAATAAAGTCCGTCGTGTTTCTTTAGAGTTGTCAAAGTACCATGCTGTGCAAAAGTTCAAACTCGAAATATGAACCGAATGGGAAATAAAGAAACTTCTATCTGACTTTTTAACATTTTTATTAAATGTTGCAAAAGGAGCTCCTGCAGAAAGCTGCTGCTGTAGCTCTGCACTCCATCTCCACAGTTGATCTTCTCTAGCCAGACCCACATAATAATACAAATAGGCAAACAATGGGAGTTGTTGACCAAGGTGCTTGGAATCTGTTCAAAATATTGTTGGCAAATATATATATATATATATATATATATATATATATATATATATATATATATATATATGTATACACATCATCAGTAGGGTACAACTAACCTGTCTCACAACAGTCTAAACCCAGCTCACGTTCCCTATTAGTGATAGGAGATGATATAAACCAGTATTAACTAGTGATATAATTTACATTCTGTGTATACTGTGCGTAGCTGGCCCTTTAGTCTCACTTTATGTATTTGGCTACTTGTGGGCAATGTTGCAAATCAGTGAGCAGGACTATTTTACGACAATATTGGATTTTGCATAAATGTGAAGTACCTTTATTTAAGACTGCACTGGTCAATATAGAAGGTGCCATTCTTGGTGATGAAACTACAGAGAAATATTGTCCTTCTTTGTGGATCTCGTCAGCTCAGTGAAGTATTTTAGTGTCTTTCAGCTAATTGTTTTTTTATTCTTTTCAGTCTGCAGCTCCGCTTCCACGCAACCTTGTTCCCGGTGCTGCAGACAGACACAGTTAGTGACGAGCTGGTGAACATAGTGAAGAATTTAGAAGCTAAAGAGCCAGTTCCCTCTAAAGGAAAGCCAAAATGAAATTAAACTCATGCCTGCCGGGTGTGTTAATATGACATTTTTCTACTAACACAGTAACCATAATAACTTTATATGGTGATAGCATGTCAATGTTGTGTTGTCATCTTATTCCACTGCCTCATAGTGGAAAAATGTTCAAAAAAAAGGGTCCATTTCAGACAAAGTTATGTTTTATTACTGGATTATGATTATTGTTGCATTGTGTGTCCATCACTTCAATGGGTGGATCTAATTTTAATTATTTAATAAACTGCTGGATATCTTATATTTTTCTTTTTTATCACCATCATCATTATTATCATTATATTCTTTAACTTTGTTTGATACTTTATTAAATTTTTCTTATTCCTTATTTACTTATTTGTGTAAAAAATGCACTTGTATGTCTCATGCCTGTGCCTTTAAAAGAAAAGAAAAACGCATGCATCCTGAGTTTGTGAATAAAACATGTTGTATAAAAAACATGGCTTGCTTAACTCAATCCATAATATCACAACCTAAATAATTAATAATGAAAAGGAAAAAAGTACAATATTTGCCTCTAAACTGTAGTGGCACAGAGGTATAAAGTGAATTTTAATTTTAACATTAATGGAAATACTCAAGTAGAGTACCTCAAAAGTACTTGAGTAAATATACTTAGTTACATTCCACCTATAATTATCAGGATCATGCATTTGCTGCATGTTTCCTCTTGGTGGTGGTGTTTTTACGACCGTCTGTGAACGCAGCATGTGGCTCAGCTAACTTGTTGCACAACCGGAGAAACGCCTCCTCTCCTCCTCCTCTCCTCTCTGCCTATGTGTGTATTTTAGCTGCAGCTCTGCCTCAGCTGCTCTCACTCTGCTTACTTACTAATCCGAGCACAAACATGGCTGCTAACCGAGTGATCGTTTACGGCGGTAGAGGAGCTCTGGGCTCAAAGTGTGTCCAGCACTTCAAATCCAAAGGATGGGTGAGTGTGAGCTGTCAGCCCTACTGACCTAGCATGGGATGCTAACTCTCTGCGCCGCTAAGTGATGAGCTAACTGTAAATCTGTCTGTATTATTAAATTAAATTAACAGTGGGTCGCTTCCATCGACATGGCTGCAAACGAGGAGGCTAACGAGAACGTGATTGTGAAGTTGTGTGAATCTTTCACGGAGCAGGCAGGACAGGTGAGCTGCACCTCACAGTCAGTATAATGAATTAAATATAGTTCATATTTCTGACTCATACATGTGAAACTGAGGAGCTACCAGGCAGCAGTATAACTGTTAGAGTCAGTTAAAGTCTAACTGTTGATATAAATTCAGTAAATCATAATTACGATGTGTTTATTGTTTTGTTTTTGCTTTGCTAGAAAATGTGTATGCTAATGCTGCGTTCAAGTTGCAATAGAAATACAGGAAATTTGAGAATATAATTGCATTCAGACTTTATTAAGGACACAGCACATGGCACGATGAAATACAAACGCATAGAAGAAAATAAAAGTGGAGAAAAATATATTATCATAAATTTACGTACATCAAAAGCCAGTTATTCCACCAACCAGATCTTGATTCATGATTGGTTGAGGCTGAAATAAGACGGTTGCACTGCAGCAGATTCACACTGTCATTGTAAGCTTTTTACTGAACACTTACTGAATTTACAGGCCAATATGTTTACCTGTGGATATAATTTCCACCCTGTCTGTCAATGTCTTTATCGTCTGATAGATCATCATCATTAAATCTTTTATTTACTTAATTTTTTTTCACTACAGAATTGCTGGTTTGACTGCTTTGAGTCATGAGACTTCATTCATTTGGAGTCCAACAATAATATATACTTTTTTTTTTTTATATGAAACTGTATTATATATTTTCAGCCTTATTAAAAGTCCATCAATTAATAATTTGTATTGTTTATTCAGTTAATGCTGCTTACAACCTAAAAGGTCACCGCAAGACAAAAAAATGTAATTATGTAATCCATCTATTCTTGGCGGATATATGAAAGCGTATGAACAAATTTTTATGGATTTATTTATCAAGTTTATATGACCATATAAAATATATTAAAACCTAATGTAACATATTGACAAGATGTAATAACCAATAAAACCATATAATAAATATAAAACATAAAAAAATCAATACATATTAAATATAAAAACACATAAAATATTTAATATAATAAAATAACAAAAAAATATAAGCAATAAAAATATTCACAGTAAATAATAAATATAAAAAGGGGTATAAAATGTTATAAAGATAAATATAATAAAACATAAGAAGTAATAATATTTTTGAAAAATATATACATTAAAGGCTAGGTTTGAAGCTCCTTTCTCCTACAGCTCCATCCTTGAGACCATAGGACATATTTGCATTTTTCTTTTTTTGCAATAAAGTTAATTAAAGAGTTCCCTGTATTCATCACCTACTGTGAACGGTTTTTCCAATTTTCCAAATGTTGTTTGTTGACCTGAACGCAGCACAGAATGTGTACTAAACATTTCCAGCTGGTGTCTGAACTGAGAGCTTGTTGACATTTAAATGGCGTTCGCCCTGTGGCGTTATGAAAAGGCGTCAGTTATTATCTCTCATTTCGTGCAGGTGACGACTGATGTGGCCCAGTTGCTAGGGGAACAGAAAGTGGATGCCATCTTGTGCGTGGCGGGAGGATGGGCTGGAGGAAGCTGCAGTTCCAAAGGTCAGAGTTTAGCTTTGTGTTTGCTGTAACATTAATCATCAGCCATTTTTTCCCTGCAGCCATTCAGGCCTACATTTAAACTCAGGCTGAATAAATGTACAGTAAATAAGAACCAGCAAGTTAGCTTAGCTTAGCGTAATGACTGGAAACAGTAGGAAACAGCTAGCATGGCTCCTTCTTAAAGTAACAGAATCCTCCTTGTATTTTCCAAACTAAAAAAGGTGAAGAATTATTAAGATGCCAGTGATTTAAATTGTCTTTTTTTTTTTTACTTTTCCAGATTTATACAAAAACACAGATCTGATGTGGAAGCAGAGCGTGTGGACCTCCACTATCTCCAGCCACCTTGCTGCTCAGCACCTAAAAACAGACGGACTGTTGACCTTGGCCGGGGCCAAAGCAGCCCTGTCGGGCACCGGAGGTGAGGCCACATCGTCTGTGTTTACCGTTCTCCTCGTGATGACCTGGTTTGGCCTTGTGTCACGTCAGGGTTGTGGGCAGACTTTGATATATTGGAGACTACATTGTGCATTTAGCGTTGTTGTCCAACCTGCCAATCCAAATTAGGTAGGTAATAGAAAGAGCTGCAGGGCTTTGACCAGGGAATTGACATACTGATCAGACACACAGGGAGGGATCTCACACAGCTCACAACAGTGCGAGGAAAAGGTGTCGATAAAATGGATCCAAGAAACAAAACAAGGGGGAAAAAGATAGAATAGTTAATGAGCTCTGGGGTTCGTCCCACAACAACCTGTGCTCTGTTAGTGTCCTTGAGCAATTGACTCAACCCTGACCTGCTCATTTTACTGCACACAGGGCTGAATAATTACAATGTGACTGATTGGGGTTTATTTAAGCAGCCATGAACTACAGAGTGAAATAAACAAAATGCAGTAGAATACGACGGTTTATAATGTTGTTTAAAAATTCTAATAGTCCGGAGCTGTAACAGAGAGGCTGATGGTTATTAAACATCTCCAGAGACACAGATGGATTTCAACTGTTGGCTAAGTCGTACTTCTTTCGTTTCGTACTTCGTTTTTTCGAATAAAGCTTCAAATATTTCTCATTATATTTTATGATTAAAACCCTTAAAGAAATCTTTTGGAACACCAAGCAAATCCAGATACATGATATGATGTTTTTTTGTCATAACTAAAGTAATTTACTATAATAATGTTGGAGTGCACAAAAAAGCTTAACTTCATATTTTTTTGATGCTGTGTGTGTTGATTTAATTCTACCAGTAGACATCCATTGTTAACGTGCCACCATCTGGCCTCATGTCAGTCTCTGTGGCATCCAGAGAGGCTTTGGTTTGGAGCCATGTGATGTCCAGTCTCCGCTGTATCCAAGCTAACCATGTGATGGGCCGATATCCAACTCCACAGCAATACAAAGTCCTGGCTCAGCAGTCTGCACAAAGCTCATTGGCTGCTAGCTTATAGAGAGAATGACTCAGCAGTTGTGGCTCGGCACACATTGTCCATGTAGACGGAGTGTTTGCTGCTCTCATGCAGTTTTGGGGTTCCTGATATCTATTGTTCTCGTTTGACTGAGCTTTTATTTACTGTATGTAGGAACCTGCAGCTGTCTGCAGAGCAGCTTCATTAGGGATTTTAAACACAAAGGAACTTTTTTTTCTCTATGAAGCCATATGTGGGCTCTAATTAAATGTGAATCAATATCAAGAGCCACATGCTAAGCAATATAACAAACACTGTTGAGAGGCACTCCGTCCTTCCTTCTGTGTGCTTTGATCAAACAAAGTGAGTAAAAGAGTTAATGAGCGTCGATCAAATCCAGATCATCTCTGCTTCTGAAACAAGAAAAGCAGATTAGGATAACTCGTAAACTTTGAAGGGTGTTGTAAATTAAATTATTAATGTAAAATTGATTGAATGAACAAAATCATGTTTCCTGTTCTGATTCAATTACAATTTGAAATTCCAAAGCCAGTTTAAAAGGTAACAGACCAAGAAAGAGTCGTCAAACCTCGTGAAAGGTTTTTCAGTAATCCTAAACTTTGATTTAGGGTTTAAAACAGAGGTTGAGCCCCAGACAGATGGGGGTCCTTTCTGTGCTTGTGACTTTTTCTTAATCCCCATTATCCTCTAAAATAGACTAAAGATAGCTTTCAGTTTTTGGATGAACAGCCAACAATGTTATTAATTGTGTCAAAGGAGCTTGTTGCCTTTTAACTTCAACACAGATGCATTGTCAAGTTTTTGTTTGCACAACCAGTAGATGAAGATTAACCTGTGACATCAGAATCAGAATAGCCTTGAACATGAAGAAACTATTGGCTGAATGATTCCTTTGTTTAGACGCTTCGGTTTTAAGCTTCTTCTGGTCCAGTTTCCTGTTGCATCTTCTTCTCTGAAGCTTGTTGCATCAGCTGCTTATAATTAAACACATTTAAGATATAATGTAAACATTTATTTTGTAGAAGTTTACTGAATTAAAACAATTGGCACCATTTAAAAACTATTTCTGGCGTTGAGATTTTTTGTAACTAAATTGTTACACTAAGTACAGCTACTAAGTTCTCTGTTTAACTCTTTCATAGTAGTAATAACTAAACTAAGGGTGCTCCGATCAGGATTTTGGGGGGCGATTGCTGGATGCAGTATTGGCTGATACTCATCACCATTCACGGAGTCTATTTTAAGCCTTCAGTTTATCATGTAGCATTATTTTACTCCTTCTATCCTCCATCACCCAATTTTATGCCATTTGTAATTAGGATGTGTTGATGGATGCACATTGTCTATCAGTCTCTGTCTTATCAGGTACAAGGTGCATCAAAGCCTGTTGATTTAACCGCCATCGGAACCATTGCATGACTGACTGGCATCTCTAACTCGTGCTGCTTTTGATTTTCCTCCTAGTGGGAAAAACAAAAAGCTTGTAATAAAAGCCATGTCACCACCCCTTGTTCCTCTTGTTCTCATTGGTCTGTTTTCTGTAAGCCTGTCATAAGATTGGTTTAGTGTGGTGGGCAGATGCTTTGCATTCTTCAACAAGCTTGTTAGATGTATGGGGGGGAAACACTTCCAGATGCTGAAGCTACAAAACATTCCTGTAACTATATCCATGGTAACTATGGTGTAAAAAATCTTGAGGCGTGAGAGAAAAGAACAAGCAGTTTGGGATGTTTTATATGTATTAAGTTAATTAAATGGGACTCGCTTACATCCTTCCTGTCTGAGCCAAACACACCTGGTGACCACTTCAGTTTTAAAAGTCTTAGGCTGTTTCTTCCATAGATTCTCCAATTTCTTTCCACTTGACCTCTCGCTACTAAATCAATGTCATCCACTGCCGGCACAGTGTGTGTTGCATTTGATGCGGTTGATGTTGCCTTTTGCAGTCTGAATTTCCTCTAGGAGGCTAAAAGAAATGTTCTATGTGTTCCCTGCAGGCATGGTTGGCTATGGCATGGCCAAAGCTGCTGTCCACCAGCTGTGTCAGAGCCTCGCAGCAAAAAACAGCGGGATGCCATCAGGAGCCGCTGCTGTGGCTATACTACCGTAAGTACTGCAGAGAAATGTTGTGATGCACATTTAGTCCTGAGGTGGTGATTTTAGAACATCACACTTACTGGTAGGGGTCTTTTTAAAGTAAAAGTCCACCAAATCCCCTCCACCTGTACCTGTAGGCCTCAGAGGTGGATCTGAGAACGCTTTTGACTCGCTTTTTTGTCGGGGATAGCAGCTGTAGTCAGCTTGGATTCACAGCAGGTACAATCAACGGCACAGAAAATATGTCAAAACACACCTGCGGCATGATTCACCCACTGGCAGATGATGCAAATGTGAGTATTTGACACTCAAAATATCAGAGTCTGTACAGTGAAATAAGCACTTTGCTACAAACCTACAAAGTCTCACTAATGGTAAGATTGTCTACTTTTCCACATTTAGAAGCAAAGAACTCTACTGTCTCAAAAAGAATGTTAAGCTTTTACCTCAACCTGTGAAAAATGTAAAGAAATGTATTCATTTATGATTTCTAAGCAAATACGACTAATTTAATCAATTACTTGTTTCATAATTTTTTTACTTGATTGAAATCTTCGTTTTATTTTACGGAATCTGAACCACTACTTGTACTGCATTATTAAAAAGTAATATGACAACATAATAATTTAGTTTGTTAACATGGAAGCCTAATGGACTAACTAACTAATGGAGCCTCTCGTGTCTGACGGGCTGTGCAGTTTACTTCAGAGCTTAAGCAGACTAAATTTCTCAAGGGATGGGTACTAGATAAGTATGTGTTTTTTCTTGTGCCGCTGAGACATGATATGAGTGTGTCTCAAAGAGAATAATACTGTGGCAATATGGCAAAATTTTGGATTTAAAGCAGTCAAAAGAGGTGATCCAAAATGCCATTAAAATGAATGGACATAGTTACTGTGGATACTGTCCGCCGGTATCAAGTTGTTTTTGAGTGCATGCACAGAATGGATCGGGAACTCAAAAGGACACTGTTAATCTCCCAATGCTAACATTAGCACTAGATAGCTAGCTTGATTAGCAATGGGCTTCTATTATTCCAAATTATTCTTTTAGTGTCTTTTAGTCAAAGTGAACAAGACATTTTAAGAGACCAAAATGTTACAATTTACTTTGATGAACTGAAAACACAGGAGGAAGGAGTCAAAGTCAATCACAGGCTAACCTGACCTAAAGTGGGAACATTTGGTGAACCAGCCCTTTTTTTTGGCTTTATATCAAACACGATTTGTATCTTTTACTTCGGCCCAGTATCTCCATTGTAGTAAAATGGTTATCTTTTGGTTTGGCACTGTTAAACGGATAAAACAACAACATTGAAGTTGTCACTTTTGGCTCTGGGAGACTGATGTTCATTTTTCATATTTCATAGACAAATCAATAGACAGTTAGTTGCAGCTTTGATATTTATTGCTCTTGCAGTTAAACATTTTAGGCCTTGGGCTGGCTCTAAAATGGGGAATAATAGAACAGAATAGCGACACCAGACAACCTTGTATGTTGTCGACTGAAGCAACAATAGGAGACTTTTAGACTTCTTTGAATTGAACAGCCAGAGACATTGTAATGATGGCAATAAAATACACACAGCAAGTCCATGAAGATATATGAAGATGGATGGTCTGTGATGCTTTATGACAAAGTGAGTTTATTTTTGTTTCTTGTTCCCCTGCATGAAGCTCTCACTCACTTCTTGTCCAGTATCATTGTTTTGTTTTGTTCTTCTTAATTTAATTAGTTTTTGTTGGCCGTAGAGTCCACATCCAGCAGCAACAACAGTTTTATTGCCAATATATAAAGGTTTTTTGTTAGTGTTGATGTGAACCTTTTCTTTTATTACAGCCTCGTTTTGTGCTTAAGGTTGACGGAATTGTTTTATATTTAACATAAATATCTTGCACAGTGCAGCTTTTAACACAATGACGCTGCAAGCAGCCAGTAAAAGGAGTAAAGATGAAACCTACTGTGCTGTAAAATTAGCCGTGTGTCACATTTCTTTCCTTTTGTTATGTTCAATAGAAAGGTGCACAGATAAGCTGCAGGAATTAAAGGTGGATCCAGCTGCCGGTCCATCTCTTGGTTATGCACATGATCTGTTTTAGATGATTGACGCACACAGAAGCTTGTGAATCATGACCCCCAACCACCCACCCTCCCGTCCTCTGTTCTGTTATTGAATTTTAAACCATTGTGGGTTTTTTTGCACTGTCATCGTGAGAAGCTGGAAATGTTTTTTTTCAGGGGGTATCCTGCTCCGGCTCTCTCTTTGGCTGCATAGAATCTGCCTCTCCAATATGCTGTCACATCTGTTCAGCATTAGCTCCATGACTTGCATTTCTGTTACAGGCTGCATCCCCCAACCCCCAACTCCTCCTGAACCATCGTGTACCAACACTGTGTAGCATTTGTACAGTAAAAAAATATAACTAATTATCTTATTTCCCCCTTCAGTATTTCTGCAGTTAAATACTACTTTATGAAAATATGTTTTTTTATTTAAATGCATGTTTTTAGCTTTTAATTGCTGATGATTCCCCCTGAAATACTACAGTACATCTAGGCCATGATGTTTTGTTGTTCATAAACTACTGCACAGGGACATTGCATGTAAATATTAGACTAGATGCACTAAAGGTGACAAGAAAAGCATGCCGTGTTGAATTGCTAAGTGATATTTGAATTCATGAATATAATAAAACGTGATGCAAATGAATGAATCTCTTTTTCTCTCTGTGGTCTGTGTGTGTGGAGGTGCTGCAGTCTGCCTGTTCTCTCACTCTCCCTCTCCCTCTCGCTCTCTCTCTGCCGCTCACTGCCCTGATTGTCATCTGGTTTAATTTGACAGGGTTACCTTGGATACGCCAATGAACAGGAAGTTCATGCCTGACGCAGACTTCGGCTCCTGGACACCGCTGGAGTACATTGCAGAGTGAGTGCTGAAGCGAATAATGATTCTTATTTTTATTTACAGGTTGCAGAAAGCTCTGTGACACGCTCAGATTTATTTTCATCAATATAAATGTACTAAATATTTGCTTGCTTCTGCTCTCAAGTCATATTTAAATAATGTTTGCACTCTAATCTGTATTTGGTTTTCATACAAACCATCGTAAAAAAATATTTTCATGGATCTGTGCATAAGTCATTCAGCACATTGTTATTTAAGTTGTTCTCAAGAATCTAAACCATGACAAAGGATTTGGCCAATCACCGGTCATTTCAGAAAGAGGATGTTTCCATTGTCTGCTCTACAAATTCAGATGTGTGTGCTTGTCCTGTCAGACGGTGAAAGCTTGATTCAATGGGTGAAACTCCTGCAGGAAAAGTTGCTATTCCAGTATTGTCAAAAACTGTCTACACTTCAAAGCAACCCCCCAAAAAGGACGAGACTTTTCAAAAAGAGGTATAAAGAGAGTCTGACAATAAAAGCAACTGAACACATGTCAATATCGGCGAAGCTTTTCACAGATTGAGAGAAAATAATGTTAATAGTTTAGCCTTCTGCTACCCGTAGCCAAAGGCTCACAACTGAGGCTAATTCAAGTTCATTTAATGCAGCTAGAGCCTCAAATCACAGTCCCTGATCTCAGAGGGCTTTACAGGCCCACATAGAAAACAGGATGGTTAATCTCAAAGAATTGCCGCTACATAACATTGTGATCTTGATCAGGATTTCTAAAATGAAAGACTAGGACTCATACAGGTTACTGTATGAAGAGCAGTGCAGAAGTGTGGTGGGAGGGGCTGGGAACAACAAGGGGAGAGCTGCAGAAGGATGACTGTTCTGGCTTTTTTTTTTTTTTTTTTTTTTTTTTTTTTTGCCTTTTCTGAAAAACTGCCTATCCCAGAAAAATAAAATGTCAATAAGCCAATACATTTACATTATCACTCTGCTAAGTTCAGTGTTCTGATATAGCTATTTCATCACAACCACTCACTATTATCCTGCCACATACAGCCATATACTGTGCTTCCACTGATATTTCCCAAAGTGCCTTAACACTGATCTCTTTCAGTTGGAAATGTAGTTTACTTGGCTGGATATTGCAATAAATCACCAGTGGTTTCTAGTTAAGTTGGTGAGCATATTGACTTAATTACAAGAATACAATATAACATAATGTTACATGCTCAAACATACACATTAGGTTTAAATAATATGAAAATATTCCAGTATTACAAGGTACTGCTCTCATCCGTGGCCATAAACGGTGAACTCGGATGATTTGATTTATGCTCAACTGTTACTCAGATGTTGTGAGTCTGAGGACATAACGGTACGTGTTTTACATTCTCTCCATCCTCTACATGTCTCTGATACTGAAACATGGCTCACCGTTTTGCTAAACTGTTGAGGCTACTGTTGGCACATACTTTTAAAGTCTCTCTGATTCTTGAGTTCCCAAAAAGCTCTTTGATTCTGAGGAACCGACAGCGTAAATAAACATCACATTTACCTTTTTGATGCTTCAGATCAGAGAAACATTTTTCAGCGATTAAACTACACTAAAGCTACTGGAAACACCTCACATGATATTAACTGGCTGAGCTCACGAATGAACCGGTGGTTGGTCACATATGCATGTCAGATTTATTATTAAAAGAGCGAGAGAGGGAATCGAAATGTGACATTTCACCGCCAGCTGGAGAAATGGATCTAGCTGCTCTGGCAGAACAATATGATTGATGGCGCAGGTGTGTGCATGTTTGTTTTTCTTGCTTGCTGATCACTGAGGCTCATGAAGTGTATTATTTATGACATTTTATTCTCACTTACTTACCACACGTGCCTGATATCAAATGTCAAATCTACTGCAAACTACGAAAAATATGGAACAAACTCATCATATTTTGGTATTTAAACAATGTCAGTGTGAGTTTGGAATTTGATATATTTTCACAAAAGTTTCACTTATTGTCTGAATGTGTTTAAACAACGAAAATACCTGGACTGTGTTATTTGATTCTAATTAAAGTTTTAATTAAATTTGAGTAATTAGCGCACTGGAAACAGCATGTTGTGAGAGTACTAGAAGTTGCTAAATAAATGCCTGGAGCATTTGGAGACAAGTTTGTGTTTATGCTCTGTGTAGGCCAGCAGAGATAAAATGGGATTTGATCCAGTTTGATAATCCCCAGGGATACAGAGGAGGGTCTAAGGACGGGAATAGAAACAGTCGGTGTGGCGGGAAGTGACGGGAGGTCACTAAGTCATTAAGCCTAATGCTCAGTGTCCCTTTTCCGAACTGCTCTACTCACGTCTTAGTTTAAATGACAAACCTAATTTATTAAACTGGTGCACGACTGTGTATCCGTGGAAAGATCTTATTTCCAGTTGCTATCATTGCTTTGGGAACACAGATTGTCAAATTCATTATTCAACTCCTATAAATCTGTCATTTTACAGTTACCCTCTGTCCACTGATAAGTTTAATCACTTTTTAAAAAATACATTCCTAGTGCTTATTGGAGCTAATTATTTGCCAATATTAGTGTAAATAGAGATACTGATACCAAAACAACACTTATTTTTAATATTTTCCTGTTTCTTTGCGTTTTTCATAAAACAACCATTTTTTTCTTTCCCCAAAAGAAGCCAAACCTAAAGGGAAAGTTTTTAGATTTTTTTTTTTTTGGAACACCAAAGTCAAACAATAACAAACTAATCGATTTGAGGCAGCGAAAATAGTGTTCAGATAGTTACTAATAGTAATTAATTGTAATGGCTTTATTGCAAGTCGTACAAATGCAAACTTGACGAAATTAGCACAAAAAAATGACAATTAAACTGTATGAAAAATTATCATGAGTAGGGTTAATGATAATTACTTTTTATCACACCTTTTAAAAAAAACCAAAAGGCTAAAAAGTGTGACTGAACCAGACTAAGACAATATTAAGGTACAAATTTATACAAAAAGATAGAAAATTCTAGTGGACAGCAGGCAAATTAGCAAGTAATATTTATCAGGAAAAATAAATAAATAAACCCAGATACACAAACACAAAAAAATGCAAATAGGCAGAAGCTTCATAGACAAAAAAAAAAACAAAACAGTAAAAAGGAGATAATATCCAGTTAATGATGAATTCACGTGAACACTTTTGTAAACTCACTGCTGTGTTGATGAAAGGATGCTTCAGTTCATCTGATCTGTTCACATCTTACAAAAGGTTGGCGCTCACTACATTTCCATATGATAAAGCTGCACTGATATTTATGGTGTTGAATTGACATAGGTGATATAAGGTATTCTTATACTACAGAGTAAAACAGACAATTCTGAATAAAGACATTAACATAAAAGGGGTTTCGACTGCCGAAGTAATCGCTGTATTTTCTTTGTTTTACTCCAGAATGTTCTTCAACTGGGCCACAGGAGTGGACCGGCCGGCTTCAGGAAGCCTGATGCAGCTGGTGACCTCCGGAGGTGAAACTCAGGCTGGGGTTGCGCAGTAGAGGAGTGGAGCTGTGGAGACGGTGATGGGGGTTAGGAGGGAGAGAGCGGGAGAGATGAGGAGATGGAGAAGCCCAGAGATAGAGCCTGGGAGAGAGGGGAGGAGGTTGGAGAGATAGAAGGAGGAGTGATAAAGAGGTGAAGTAGAGAGGTGGTGACGGAGGGGAGCTGGATAACGTAAGGAGGTGGAGAGGAGACGGCCAGATGGGTTCGTTTGGATGGGGGCTCTTATTGCAAATGCAGCCTCGGAGCGCCATCTAGCTGTAAAGCCCTGAAATGATCCCACTCTCACAGTCACAGTTAGATCTGCAGTGATGGTACAGACACACACTCTCCATTCTTGCAGAACAAATTTTGAAGACTTATTCAAAGTATTCTGTCAAAGATCAGTGAAGTGTGTTAAATAGGAAATATTTCAAATCAAAATGTATGTGGCTCTTTTTTTTCGGTTGAAGCTATCACTGATAAAGATGCATATATAATTGGTTATACCACACCATTATAATTCTCTGTCACCGCAGTGTTGTTACGGTAATTATAATGGAGAAAATTGCTGAAAACCAATGAGCTGTTTTGCACCCTTCCTCCAAAAAGCATAGCAACTTCATACCTTCAGTACTAGCTATTTTACAACATCTGAGAAATCCAACACTTACCGTGTCACATGTGAGATCTGTAGACCTTTATTGTTTGTCCTGTATCTCGTCCCTGATGGTTTTCTGCCTGCAGCAAAAAAAACAACAACTCAAAGTCAAAGAAAGCCGCTGTCTTCTTCTCTCAAACGGACAATACGTGTAAAGTGGAGTGGCCTTATTTTATGTTCGTAGCTATCAAGTCAAAGTGTCCTTGGTGTCCGTGGTTGTGAAAAAAAAAATGGTGCTCTGTTCCTGTTGTGGGTTTTCTAAGTCGTGTATTGTAACTGTGTCAAATTCACAATAAAAAGAGTCAAACTTAAAGATCAGTTTGAGGTTCAAAGTTCATTTTTTTACTTTGGAAACATCAGTTAAAAATAAAATATTCTCATCATTAATATTCTCATTCAAAATAATCTCATCTCAAGATCCATTTAGTGTCCGTTCTGAAGCTGTTAACTATAACAAATGTTCAAAATCACTCCGTATTCATTTTATAGTGCATTTTGTTTACTGTGCACCATTAGTTTTAAATATATGCACTTTATAGTGCCCTCAAAAATACCATAAATGCAGTAAAATTTCACCAGGCTCACCAGGAGCATATTAAATGTCAGCGATAACACTTATTGTTCAAAATTTCTTTTTACTTCTTCCTATAAAGTAAACTATTGGGTGCTGTCGTATTGGGAGCGAGTAAACATGGGATTGATTTCAAACACTGGTGAGTTTTCTCAGTTTTGGAAGTTTAAATGGTAAAATAACTTTTTTTTCTAAGCTTAAAGTTCAATTATGACCTCATAAATAATTGAAAAAAGAAAATTGCTTTAAAGTCTTTGGATCGAGGTATAGTTGTAAAACCAATTCTGCATAACATTTATCATGCTACCGATTATGTGTTACTGCTTATCCTTCTCAGGGTTGGAGTGGTTTAGGTTTATTAGTATCCCCATCAGCCATCACCCTCTGCAAAAACTACTTTTTCTTGGTTCTACATTGTTAAAACATAAATATAATGTTGTAAATAGAACAACAAGAGCCCATAGCGGGGCTAGCTTGTATATCATGCCACAGTCAAACCCTATTGTGATTAATGGTAGACTATCTCTTGCAGGGGGCTGTAGCCAACACCAGCTGACCTTGGGCTAGTGGCAGTGTAAACCCCGGACATGTGGCAGGCCTGCAAACATAGGGCTGATGCAGAGACAACCAGTCACTCTTGTATTGTATAGTTTTTGTGGACAATCGGAAAGAAACCACTCAATCAAATTTGCTTTCATGAGCCCAAAAAAAAAAACACAGCTCAACAACTTCCTACTCGACACAACGCTTCCTTGAGTCCTCAGTGATACACCTGCCATGACGAGGTGTCTCGTGACAAAGTCTCTTACAAGGGTTAGAAATAAACACAGATGAAAAACACTCTGCTTCATGGGAAAGAAACAGCAGCTGCAGACTTTCAGCCAACAGCTTAAGATTTAATATGATGTTTAGATATGAAAAAGAGTGAATTATGTTACTATTCAAATCTGTTTTACTACATTTATCCTGGAAGAGAAGTATAAATAGATATATCAGGCTTCAGTGCAGCAGTCCATTTTGTTTGGTTGTTTCATAACCATGATGCAGTCAGATGATCAATGAGTCTAATTTTATAATCACACTGTTGTTGCACAACAATGATTTTACCTTTGACTTTGTACATAGACAATATTTGTCACTAAGAAAAATGTTGATTATCATCAGCCCTTTAAACACCTCAGTATATAAACAACCACTAGATGGTGCTCTCTAATAAGAGTCCCACTGCTCTGCTGCCAGTCTGTGTTTTCAAGTGGAAGTCGTATTAATCAAATGGATGAGTTAACACTCGCAGCTGAATGTGCAACGCCATGCATACGCTGTATAAAAATAACTTACAGAAGGGCCCTTTAGCGTTCACTCTCCTGCACTGAACTGATTGCTGAGCATCCAGGCCTTTCACTTCGCCAAATGCAAATCTCCGCAGCGGCGGCGACATCTGGGAAGACATCAATTTAAAAAGTTGGATTATGACGAATAGATTATTTTACACTCCCATTCCTCTCCGAGCGGGAATGTTGTTGTTGTTCAACCAACCCATATATTCACCTTCGGCGTGGACCAGAATGCACATAAATAGACTACAGGGCAGCTGCTGGGCCTTAGTCTTAAACTCCACTATTTCTCTCGGCCGGCCACAGTTCCAGGGGACTATATGGCTGTTGACAAGCACACTGCAATAAATCAACATGCTGAGGATTAATAGGAAAGAGCAAAGCGCCCCAGCTCACTGTAGCTGATATGTATTTATTCTAGGTGGCGTAGCAATTCATCTCACTGTGTGTGCACGCCCGTGTGTGCGTGTGTGTGTGCGTGTATGTGTTTGTGTGTGTGTGTGTGAGGGCCCCGGGGCGAATTCAACACGTCTATGCATACATTACCTCCCATGATGCCAGCACTATAGAGTGATTGCCCAGGGGGATCGAGTCAATGTTTATCACAGAAAGCGTTTCAGCTGATCAAAGATTACCGCTGAGACAGAGCATGTTGTTCCTGTTTCAGCTGGGGCAGATAAGCTGTCACCCGGCGCCACAGATGCTATTGTTTTGTTCAATGTAAATCTATGAGAAGCAAATTATTTGTGTGTCACAGGTGCAGCCGTGTGCTAAAGAGAATTTATCCACGGTAGTCTTCTGCAGCGGTGGGTTTTTCACATCTCCACTTTAGAGGCTGATGGTGAGTATGGAAATGCAGGATGACTGATGTCGTCTGTTGTCTCGTTCACAAGGAGCCGAGTCACATAAGGTCAACAGGACTATAAAGTCTTAATGCAGCCTGATTATGAATCCCACTTGTTTTCTAGGCAAGACCTGTCATGCATAGCAGCCTGATGGTTATGGTTAGGCAATGACCTCAGGAGTTTAAGGTTAGGACGGGACATTGGCCAACAAATCAGGGACCAGAACAGTATGCTCCATACGAAAAAAATAAATAAAATCTTTTAATTAATTTATGATTTATTATTATAAATATGTTTCCATTTTCTTCTTTACCTTCCAAACTGGCAACACCAAAAACAATTAACTTTCAGCAGCAGCCTCAACTACTTATTTGGACTATATGTGGTGCACATAATATCATTTTTCAATGTTTCAAATCAGAGTAGCTTATGTCTGTGGTGGGAGCGGGTTATGTTGCTTCAGAGGAGCTCCTATCTGCTTGCCCACCATAAACAATTTAATGTATGAGTTTTATCTGATGGCTTTAGATTCCTGTGTTGATCTAAATGCTAAAGCAAAATAACAGATACATGTAATGTTTTGATGGGAAATTTGTCACATTTACAGTCCAAAAATCTCCAAAACTAACTTTTGCATCCTTTCCGTCCCAAACTGGCAACTTCACAATTATAACTGATTATTGAAAGTGTTCACGTTTCCAACAGTGCACATAACGCACAAAATCTATCTTTTAAGTAAAGTAGTTTTTATTCACAGTTTAGGTCTATGAATCACAGATTAGATATTTAACTTAAAATTTTTTAAATCCCAAACTGGCAACTTCACAACAATTATTTAACTTATAACTGATTATTGAAATCATTCGCAAGTTTCCAGCTGCAGCCTTATCTGTTTATTTGGATTAAAATCTGTTATTAGTACACTTAATATATTTTTTAAATGAAGATTGAATTCCGGGTACCTTATGTCTGTGGTGGGAGTGGATCGTTATTCCTTTAAAGGAGCTCCTAGCTGCTCGCCCATCAGAAAGAATTTCACAAGTTCCATCTGATGACTTAAACACAAATGCTGAAGCTGCCTAAATGCATTGACTTGCTGCCACTTGATTTGATGATATTTTCATTAACAAGCAGTTGAACACATGTACCTAATAATGTCCTCACAGTCTGTATACGCACTTTACGGTTATCCTGTTCCTCTTCCATCTTTTGCCTGAGCAACGATGATTTACTGTTCATTTGTGTGTGCGTCATGATTTATTACTTGTTTTTGGCCATGACATCCTTGGAAACGAATCCATCCATCCATTTAAGCATCCAGGTCAAATAAAGGTCTGATAAGGATCCAAAGCAGGTGTAGTGTTTTGTATTATGCACTCCCTTTAGTTTGTTCTCTTTATTTTTTCTATAATGAGGGAAAATGGCAACTAGTCTTACTTTACCTACTTATATTTGATCCTGTCACAGATGTCTCTAATGTTTTAATGTCGCTGTTCAGCTTAATATTATATTAAATGACAGACAGAGTGGTGTTAATGGTCAGTTTAATAAACAGGTGGAGTTGCCTCTAATGGCTCAATGGCTGTACTACACCTCTAACTATGTTTTTTGTTTTTTTCTAACTACTCGGCATGTGAAGTCACATCAGTGATTGTTAGCAGTTGTGTTATACTTTGTACTTACTTTAAAGGGTATTGGTGTCAGGTAACCACCAAGTTCAGTGTGATATAAGGGTAAAATTATGCTAATTTGAGGTCAAACCAGCTCTTGACCTCTTGTGCATCATCCTCTCCCCACAGAACTCACTATATTTCCATTTATTTTTTATTTACATCCAGATTCAAACAATCTCCTTCAAAATAAATATATTTGAATTATGAAAACCACATCTGTAGTGCTTTTTGAGGACATTTACATTGAATTACAACATATTTATAATGCTTCACTCATAACAACAGCACTGATAATGCTTTCTGATGCAGCAGTCACATTGTTATGATGATTTATAACTTCAAATGTCCAGTGGATGCTCTTCACTATTTATAAACTAGAGGTTGACTGATAGGGCTTATACAGTAATTCATTATGATTTACCTATTTCTTTTTCTAACTTTGAATATATAATCTTAAAGTTTCATGTCTTGATGTATCATGCTAAGAGCAAACACATTTTGCAAGTAATTCTCTGTAATGTTTATTAACATTTTGTCACTTAAAATGCAGATTCTTTAAAATGCATGAAAAGGCATTGCATTTTACTCACCAGCAACAATGAAATGTTTTGATAAAGTGTGCATTAATATAGATGCATAAATATATACTTCACTTTACTTAACACATACAATAAGTTGCCATACTGCATGCACCATTATGCAGCATTATGAGTCTTATATAAATAATATCTGTGCCTCCACAAACACCAAAAAGCTGTTTATATTCTGCATTACTGGTTTTTCCACACGCTGCATATAAAACCATGTAATATATTACAGTGCACACAGAGAACCTGTGATAGCATTAGCTTTATTGACAGTGGATTGAGGCTTTCAAGCACCGGCTGTCTCACTGATTCATTGTGTGAAGCAGGGAGAAGAGCAGCGTCCAGTCCTGCTTACATGAAACCCCTGGAGGTGAATTTCCTGATTAAAGCCCCTCAAACCCTGCCGCCCCCACCCTTCCCCACCGCTCAAAGCCCCTGCAGTTGTGTTTGCAGATGTGTGTGTGTGCACGCGCAGCGGCACGCATGTGCCTTTGTATGTATGCATGTGGGTTGTGTGTGCATATAAGAATGAATGTGTATGTATGTGCAGTTATTCTGTGCATGCTTGTGTTTGTAAGTGCATTGTGCATGTGTTGTGGGTCCATGCTTGCTTGACTTCAGTGACCATGTATGTGTTATATGTAGTTATAAGGATAAATCTGTGCAGGTTTTTTTATTTGTTTTTTTTTTTTTGTTTTTGTTTTTCATACAACTTTAGATTTTGTGATTTGTACACAGTTTTATTTATTGTCTTCAATCCATCAATCAAACTGTGTAGAACACAGGTGAGTGCAGTTCACAGTGCTTCACAGATGACTGACAAGTTGATGATAAGACAGAACAAAAAAAAAAATACAAAAAAAAACAAACGTCACAATTCGAGACTATTGCATATGAGACAATAGATTATGATTTTGTCATGATAGAATAAATATAAAACTTATTTTTTTAAAACAATTACAATAAAAATAGATGTATATAGATATATAGAAATTGTATAATTTTATGTATGAAATATAATGTCCGTTATATAAATAACAGAATTAAAATTATTTTAATAATATAATTATATAAAAGAAAGCTAGACTAAAAACTAGATATATAAATGAAAAAAGACGAAATTAAGACAAATACAGTCGATAATAATATTAATATCATTGATAAAATAATGGATAAAAAATTGACTAAAACTAGATGAAATAGAAAAAAATACAACACTACAACAGTAAAATACTATAACAATAAAATAAAATAGTGAAAATTGTTGTCAATTATGTGAATCTTTCTTATTAAAAATTAGGATATTAGATTATTTTTTAATTTTAATGCTCTAGTTTTTCTGTTATAGTGTTCCAGTGCCTGGGAGCGTAACAGCTTTTAGTTCTGCATTGGATCAACTGACAAACTTTTGCTTTGAGTCTGTCACATCTATTTTCTGATCATCCCCTCTTTAAAAGCAACTTGTAACAACAACTTCTCCTGTGCATGAATAAACTTTACTTTCTTACTTCTGACATGTTCACATGATAGATATGTGCACATGTGTATATATTGTGTGTGTATGCTCTGAGCTTGTGTATGTGTCTTTGCGGGTACCTGGTGTGTGCATCAGTTTTATGAATGTGTATTTCTGTGTGTTGCAGAGTTAATGTCGGAGATGGCGGGGCGCCATGTGGAAGCCATTGAGACCTGGAGCAGGAGTGAACATGGAAGGTGAGGCCAGATGGTAGTGGTTAGCCCTTGGCTGCTCTGGGTAACCTGACCTGCAGGGAGGACCCCTCTGCCTCCCGAGGACCAGCCGCCACATGTGTTGCGTGAGAGTAAGTCACCCAAAACCCAGGAACCGCCTCTCGGCTTCCTGACTCCCTGTTCTCATAGCTCAGGCTGTTTTTTTAACCGAGGATCTAAAACAACAAACTAGAAACAGGATCAGACAGAAACAGTTCAGAGACAGGATCATGGAGGATCCTGAGGTCTCATGAATGTCTTCTTAAGATTTGTGTGTTTGTGCTGCTTTAGCACTTTATACAGTATTTTGTCAGTATTTTTATTAGTAAGATATACTCATGCATTAGTACAGCAAATACTTCTACCTTTTACATAATATTGTAAGGACCAAGTACTTTTCCTCTGTGACTGAACTGGAAATATTGTGCTTTTTAAACCACTACATTCATCTGACAGGTGAAAGTTGAAATTTCTTCATACAAAGCACATGTTCAGCTTCTAAAATATTTTTCCATGATATATTAATGGCAGTTCTAAGTATTTTAAAGACTGTCGTAGGCTAAGTTTAAATGTGTGCAAGATGATATATAGAAAATAATATGAAACTATAAGACCCAAGGAATCCTTCAGTACCAACCATAACGTGATATCTTGTCAGGAAGGTGGCAAAATAACGATCCAAAGTTGTATTTTTGCGAGGGAAAAATTGATATGGCTATGTCCATTAAATCACATGTGACCTGAGCCTGGCCCCTATTTGAAATTGTCTCAAACCACACCTGTGCAATAGATCTACAGAAATTTAAAACAGATAAAAATTAAGGGAAATATACAACATTCTTTCTGCATGAGGCCCAAAGTAACAGATTACACTCAGCAGTATGAGCTCAAAGTGCTGCTTCCATCTGAATTTTATACTTTTTATTTCCTTATTTGTTTGCACATAAAAAAAATCTTAACAGATAGTATAGATGATCATATACACAAACATACACAGATACACTTACTGTATATCTATATATAATAGAAACCACAAAGGGATTATGTTAAAACGCCCCCCTTTTAATTTACAATGAATCCTAATACTAGGGATATTTTACATTTTACACATACATATTGCACATTTTAGATTGTTAAATTGCTTTTTAACCTTGTAATGGACAATGTTTACACTATTTACAGTGTGTTTTTCCTTACTGACCCCATCTAGACATGTTTTAAGATGTATTAAAATACTTTTTTGGAATAATAATATGCATCTGATATATATTTTCCTGACCAAAAAGTAAAATCCCCTTTTTAAAAATTCAAAATTATATTTATTCCTTCTACATTTATTGAAAAATCACGAATGTTTGACTTTAAGCGATGTACCCAAATCTGAATATTCGAGAAAGTACCAGTAATGTGATAGAAACAGCTACTTTTTCTATTCAAAGTTGTTCGTTACTATCCAGGAAAAAGTAATAATTGAAACGTTCGTGCGTTAGCCATTATGTGTCTTGAAATAATGAAAAGTACAGTCCAATAATTAATTGCATGCCAATGTTGACTCAATTTAAAGTTTGAAGGCACAGCATTGAATTGCCAATTAATATTAGGTTACAAAATCTATAAATTAACTAATTTAATGGGACTTCTGGTCAAAACCCTGCACATTGTCACTCTTCCATCCAAATACAGAAACAGAGACATAATATTTTGTTGAAAACATAAAGATAAAAATACAGATAATGATGTGTCTGTACACCTCTGGGGAATATGCAAATATTTTACGAGTTTAACTGTCAGACACAAGATTTTAAACCTTCTTTCTGCAGCATTTTTATGCTCCTTCCATCAGCCCCAATCTACACAGTGAAGTAACAATAAGCAAAATTGTATTTTTCAGTAGAAGGGGACTGTAAAACAGTTACCCGAGTAGAAATGCTGCAGCAGCTACACTGGTAAACGCAAAGAAAAGTCATAACATATATACTGAAATGTTCCTAGTCCACAGAGCAACGATTGAGATTTGGGTGAAAATTTAAGTTTTTTACGCATTATATTAAAATACTGCATTTGCCCTTTTAACCATAAATCATCCTATTAAGGCTTAAAGACATTAAATGTCATCTAGTGTATTTATATGCTCATAATAAGCTGTAAGTGCACATGAATGTTGCTTTCTCTTGTAAAATCAGCTTCTCCAGTCGTTCCCATGTTGGTCTCTAGATGGCACTAAGTCATAAGTGAAGGTGAGGTGCATGGCAGCATAATTAAAATTTGAGTGATAAGTTTTTGATTTAATTAAATGCCCCTCGTGCCAGTAACTCGCAGCGCAGGGTTGACTGTGGATAGAGAATTTATGTTTGTTTAAACAGACAACATCAGGTCCAGCGTGTCTTAAGATCAAGGCAGCTCGAGATGGTGCTCAACATCTGCTCAGTGAGAGGTGAGCCACTGTTTGAAAAATCCATGTCAATGAATAAATGATGGGCTGATGAAGGCCTGCTCCAGATATTCTTTCAATGCACACTATAATGAAATATCTGAAATAATTCAGCTGAAAAGAAATACATAAAAAGGAGAGACATTTAAAAGAAAAAGTGGGGAGTTGGACGAATCTTGTTGCTAAAACACAACATGTAATCTCTCTCACACACACAGGCGGTAACAACAGAGGCTTCGGTGTCTTTGGAGTGTTTTGATTTGTGATTACACTGAAGTTATGTGCGAACATGTTTTCCTGGACTGTCAGGAGCGTCACTTTGACAGTAACGACAGGCTGACAGCAGCAAGCAGCAATGCACGTAGTATCTGTCAAACCTCTACTACATATATTACTGTTTTCTGTCTGAGCTGGTACACAGTTTGTGCAGTAGAGCACTGTGTAAGTCACATTTTGACATAATTTACTGTCCACTCAGAGGAACATGGTGCGACAGAGCAGTGTGATGGTGTCTCACTGCAGAATTTGAGAAGAGAATCACATGAACCAAACCTGCTGCTGTGCACAGATTCAAGACAGGACCACATGGTATGGAGCGACATGGCTAAAATACAAGAAGTACTTAAATAAAGGAAGGACATTCTTCTAAAAGGCACCTACTTAACAAATAACTTATCTGATTGTAATAAAAAATTATAATTTAAGCATATATGGACCGTTAAAATAATTCTTTGCTTAATATCTTTCCCTATAATTCACAATTAAAGCCCAACTGATATGGGATTTTTGAGACCGACACTGATTTTAGAGCAGAAAAAGTCACTGAGATACAACAGATAGGGCGACCGATATTATTGTGCTGGTAAATATAAAAATAGACCCTTTTCTTTGTGGATTGTGCAACCATTTTTTTTTACAGATATAACCCTGCATATTACTGTATTCAGAAGGCTACTATTTCAAACAAAAAGCTTTTTAAAAGATATTAAACATAATTATGCATTATTATTACAGTTTATTACATTAACATTGACAATTCTGGAAAATAAAACTGAGGAAATAGATGAAAATCATGAAAAAAAAAGCTAAATAAACATAAAATGTTATATTCAGCATCAGTCAACAGCTTACCATTTAATTTAAATAAATGGCTAACATTATTTCTGAATTACCCAAAGCATTCTTTTCAGCATTATATATTGTGTTTTAATATTTGTGCATATCAGACAACAAATATGCTGATACCAAGAGATACTGATATACCTTTGACAGGCCAGTATCGACCACTAATATGGGCCAACCAATAGATCAGTCTGGCTCTATTTATTATATGAATATTCTTATCATTAAACAAAATATGATACCTGTATGAATTCTGGTGTTTTTCATACAATTCAATACTAAAGGACTGTCAGCACTTTTGGTTTTCATACAAGAGATTTTTTGACAATTTCAGCCCTTGTTGTAAACGATTAAAACTCACCTGTCAGCTGGTAGGATGCAGTAAGTAAAAACTTTGGTTAAATTCAGTTTTTGAACTTATGTAGTTTGTCTGGGGTTTTTTTTTTGCATGAGCTGAACTTTCAGCCTCTGTTGTTGTAAGACAAACCATTTTCATCCAGTATCTGCTTAACCTGAAAAAACCACAGCGATGCACATATGCCCATATTATGCAGGCTGAGCAGATAGTTATACATGATTTTGCACAGTTTAGTTTCCTAACCTTCCATCAGCCGATACATCTCTTTTAAACTGTAACACAGAGTGAGTGTCTTGCCAACTCCTCATAGACCATAGTAATGTAGGTTATCATCTTAAACTCTTAGGGTGTACTGTAAATTGGAGCATGTGCACATGTTGTGTGTGTTTGTTTGACTGTTTACACATGTAGCTGTCATGTAGCACTCTGAGAGCAGCAGTATCTCTACACCGCCCTGTTGTTTTTCATCCTTTCATTCAACGTTATCGCAAAGTTTTGTATCAAATATATATATATCTATATATATCTATATATATATCCATCCTTAAATATATGTTCTTAAAAACTGTATTTCTAAACCAAAAATAAATGACAGTTTTATATATATTTATCATGCTTTTTTTATCCAGGACAGTTGCCTTTATTCCGCCATGCACACACGCTGGTGCTGGCTGGTCGTGTTATCAGGAGTAATTTAGGGTTCAGTGTTTTGCTCAAGGACTCTCTGACAGGTGGAGAAGAGACACCGGTGATCAAACCACCAACCCTGTAATTAATAAACAACCCGCTCTATGTCATGAGCCCCAGCCACCCCACAATGCATCAAATATTACACCTAGAAGATGTTTTATAAGATGCACACAGTGCTGTCAATTAATCTGTTATTAAAGGATTGACAGAAAACAACCATAGATTTTCATTAATCAGGCAAACATGTCCAACTTTTGTCAGATCCCAATCTTGGAAATTGTTGCAATCATTCTTTTTTCAGACAAGATGTTGTGGATAGTCTGTTAATTTATTTGCATGCTTGATATTACTTGAAGTGTCAGAAGCAACCATTTATCCATTAATTTTAGATTTGAACTTTTTTTGCTCCCTTTCAAGAACTCTCTGTTTCAGCAGATGGTGTTCAGGTTGATTGTAGCTGGTAATTTAATGACTGTTGTGACAATAACTGTACTGAAGATCACCCTCACACCAATTTGTAATCCTACTTTTAAACCCAGATCTTCTTTTTTTTTATCAACTGAATTACTCTATTTATGGAAGCCCATTTTCACCAGTGAAGGAAGAAAAACTAACATGAAAACTTCTGGGGGAAAAAAACCTGTTAATCATTATAATGACAAACTTTAAAGAAATAATGACTTGGTATCTTAAAATAATGACAGACTTTCTCCAAAGATCACTATTTTAAAGATACTGTGTTATTTTGAAAAAGCTTCTCATTATAATTTTTTTTTCATCACGTTGGTGGAAATGGGCTTCCATATCAATCTTTCCATGTACCTGTGAAAGTGCTGGGTACAAGTAAACAACTAATCAGATAGTGAAAAAATACTGGACAGATATTTGGAAAAATCTACTTCTGTCTCCTTGTCCACCAAATGTGCAGGAGAGGAAAGAAACCCCAAAGGGCTTGAGTAAAACCCCTTCTGATTTACAATGAATCCTTATATTATGGATATTTCACATTTGCATCTTAAATTTGCCACTTATTCTTGTAATGAAGTATTTTTAAACTTTTACTTTTTTTTACTTTTACTTAAAGATCCCCTCACAATAAGTTTTAAGATGTTTAAAGATACTCTGGAATCATAATATGCATCTGATATGATTTTCTGACCATAAAGTAAATTTCCCTTTTTTAAAATTCCTATAAATATTGGAGAAATCAGTTGTACTTCTGTCTCCTTCCCCACTGTGTCATCAGGGGAGGCGGTGTCGGAGGAGGAGCAGGTCTGGAGTTTGGGCCCCGGGGCCTCGGGATATTGAAACACTGGCTCCACTTCTTTGTTGTCATCAAGCGTTTCTTTGTCACACATTTTAGCTGCTCTGGTGTATTTGATACATTTGATCGTGCTCATACTGCTGTCTGATTGTACCTTTGGTGATCCAGGAATGGAAGTTTCTTACTGTTGCTCTTAGTGAAAAGCACAAAATGCTAATTCATTGTAAACGCCTCTGGCCAAACTAGATTTAGTGTTGACAAACCTGCAACATCAGAGGGGATGAAGGCAGGCTGCCATTAAAGGTAATAGCCTCGTTATGAGGCCTGCAGAGGGGGGCGGGGGGTGGAGGGCCGGCATCACATGTGACCAATCTAACCACATCTGTCACTTCTGGGACCAGAAATATCTAACAGGTCCTTGTTCTGTTTTTTTTATTTTTTTTACCCCAGAACAGATCATTTGTGTTCATCGACACAGGCCTGTGATGATCGTTAGAAGTGCAGCAGATAATGTGCCGCTACATGTTACATGTCAGTAACGTTTAATGACATCCTCAATGTATGTTGAAGAGGGGAATCGGCTTTTTGATGTCTGCATCATCTCCCTGGAGAGGCTGGTGTCAACATGCACTGCTACACACACACACACACACACACACACACACACACACAGAGGGAATGAACTGAAATAATCTGCACATGTTGTGACTACACAGTGAAAAATCATTCTGTTTTAGATCGGAAGTTTTAAAAAGCTTAAAAGGTCTTTAATGCACAGTGAGTGAGTTTTTAGGCATAATGGCTTGTGCACAGTTTTCAGTAAGAATACATGTAAAAAAAAAAAATTAGCTTTTTCCCCCCTCCAAAACAGTGAAAGAAGGGAAAGTGAATCTGCATTTATTAGGAGATAGATATACAGACAGGCAGACGGACAGACAGGCAGACAGACAGACAGAGACATAGATAGATAGATAGATAGATAGATAGATAGATAGATAGATAGATAGATAGATAGATATAGTGTTAGCTTGGGTGGGGCTGGCTGTTTTAAAAAGTTTTTTCAACAACTCCAAGAACAATTGTTAATCACTTTCACCTCGTTTCATCAACATGATGTGATAGAGTTTGCTCAGGTACAAAAATAATTTACATTCCAAGCTTCGATAACAACAAGGAAAACTGTCAGTATGCTATCATGGAAAGAGCTCTGTGATTAAATGGGGGTAAAGTAGTAAAAGTAGTCCTTTCTGATCTCAGCCCATGCCCAAGTGCGCCACAAGTGCATCTGACACATTTGGTCTCCTTAAAATGTCATGTTATTTCTGGTATGTATATTTCTTTTTAAGTCTGTTTTTCGCTAGCCAAAACTAGCATGTCTATCAATATCCCAGTATTGCAAGCTATGGATGCAACTTGCTAACCATGCTAGTGAGCTAGTTCTACATCTCAGATGCATCGTCTCATCCACATCTGGTCACTTCCAGCTCCAAAAAAGATGGCGAGAGCCAAAATCCCTATAATAATGGCTGACGTCACAGTGGCTAATGCTGCTGTTATTTCGATTTCTCTAGCCGTTAACGCTCCTACATGTTTCTGCTGGTGCTGCTTCTATTTCAACTTCGGTTGCTCATAATTTTTGTGATTTATCAGTCATAAAAACAGCATTTGTTAAAGTATATTAGTAAAAAAAACTGTTATTTCCCTCTCAGCTGAAACATCCAGCAGCCAGCAGGCCCGTCGAAGTCGATGTGGGTGGATACTGCAGGCAGCAGCCAGTCAAATCCAGGTCAGTGGTGATGGTGGGTGTGTGTGTGTGTGTGTGTGTGTGTGTGTGTGTGTGTGTGTGTGTGTTTGTGTGCGTGGGTGGGTGGGTGGGTGGGTGGGTGGGGGGGTTGTACTATACCCTGGACGAAAGATGTGACCGAATTGAGAGTTTCCATACAAGCAACAGGATCTGACCAAGATAAGCCTCTTGGGAGTCGTGCGGTCCTCTCTCAGGGCAGATTAAGCACACACACACACACATATACACACACACACACACACACACACACACACTCCTCTCTCTGTCTACTGTACACACACACACACACACACACACACACACACATCTGTCCACACGCCGTCTGTCTGTCAGTTTCTCTGTCTCTGTTTATGCCTCTGTTGACTTCCCTGGATGGCGCCTCGTGCAGACCAAAAGATCCAAGTTTGGGGATTTTCTGGTTCTTCTAAGCCTAAGGTCTTTGTGGAAACATAGTCTCCTCGGTGCCCCCCCCACCCCCCTACACATCTGTTTCTCATTTACATCCTGGGTCTAAGTTCAGTTAAAGACGGTGGGGGGAAAGAGGAGCGGGGTGCTGGGTGGGTGTTGGAAAGCAAGGAGGAGGAGAAGGAGGGGTCCAAAACATCTTAAGTCCTCCACATGTTTCTTCTTTCACTATAAATAAAGACTTTGTATCCAATGTGTGAGAACGCACGTTTTTAAAACATGATTGACGCCTACTCCATCTAAATGATTAAAAAGCATACTGTAGATTTACAACAAATGAATGTGGCTTTTAGAAGGTGGCAGCTAATGTGAGACCTTTGTTGACAAAATAATTACACATCTGCGGCCTGGTAGCCCTGATATTTACAAGTAATTATTGGATAAAAAATATCAGTGTGGGGGCTAGTTGTAACTGGAATTTAAGATACTTACACTTTATTCCTGACTGGTCATGATTTTCATTAGTAATTTAAAAATATATATTTTGTTTAATCAAATATATTAATTAACTATAAAAAATGCAATTGACCATCCATTGATAGTTACTGCTGCTAATGTCGGGTTTGTCATCCTCATACAGTAAGAAAGCAGTTTACTGTGATGACAGCAGTGGTGGAAGAAGCACTCAGATCTTTTACCTCAGTAAAAGTAACTATACTCCACTGTGAAAATACAAGTAAAAGTCATGCATTCAAAATCCTACTTAATGAAAAAGTGCAATAGCATCAAAGTATATTTAAAGTCATAAAAGTAAAAGTACTCATTTTGCAGAACGGCTCTTTTCAGAATAATGTTAAGATAAGATAAGATAATTATTATTGATTCTCAGAGGATAAATTTAGGTGTTGTACCAGCACAAAGATAAAAATAAGTGCAAATAAATAGAGAAATTAAAGACATAGTTATGAGGTAAAGTGACACAGTATGATTAATTGTATTGAATCTAGTGTAAAAAAGACACCAGAATGATATTATATATTCTGGTGTCTATAATACGGTATAGTATTATTAATATAAAAATACAAATATAATATAGTATATGATTTGGTTGTGCAGTATAATAGGCTATAGCATAGCTCATGATATAGTTCAGTATAGCAGCCTATAGTTTGAGTTAGTACACGCAGATGAACATCAATCCGTGTTTAGCATCATCCGTAGCATCATTTCGAGACGATTGCAAATAGGCAAAATTTTCCTTTAGGATGTAAAATTAGCAGCACATATGAAAGTTTTTCCAGCCATGTTGCTGCCCTCTGGAAGTTACCTCATGTTTACCCGTAACACTTATAACTATAATGTATAATTATAGTGGACATAGTCACTGTGATCTTTTGCAGACTGCAGTTTTGAAGCTTCAATTAAGCATTTTGGCCATTGCTATCTTGTTTTAAGGCAATTACCGCATGTGCAGAACCGATCAGGAGCTATATCATCAGCTAGTGCTATCTAGCTGGCTTGGTATTGAGGGACAGTCATTCTTATAAATATACAGCCAACTCCTCAGTGTCCTTTGGTCCAACTGAACACTGAACAAGACATTTTTATGCAAACAAAATGTTCCAGTTAACTTCAAAGAAGTGAAAACAATATGAAAAGACACAGTCAACTGTAGTTACAACCAGTGGATCACACAGTTGCCCCGCCCTAAAGTATACCCTGCTTTATCGTCTATTTTACTCTCAATGGAACCATCATTTACGAAATGAACATCATGCTGTATTGAAGAAGACTTGAAACTAACAATTGAGACCATAAACTCATTATGAGAATGTTTACTGAGGTCATAAATCAAGTAAAATGTAGGGTTTCTATTAACTTTCATACAAACTGACTTTTTGCACCCAGTGGAGTCGCCCCCTGGTGGCCATCAGAAAGAATGCACTCAGCATTCTCAAATATTGCATGTCAGAGAGTGCATAGTTTTGCCAACATGAAAACATTCAGCTTGGCTGTTTTTGCATTTATTGGAAGATACAAATACATTTAAAGCAAACACGTCCATTATTGATATTGCCACAGAAAATACTGGAATATAAATAAACTGGCATATATTTTTATCAGTATACGTCAGTTTACAATGATGTCAGAAATATCTTTATTTGGCTCTTCACAGAATAGGAGCGGAGATATGTAAATTCTGTCAAATCGTTATTTTCAGACATCTGGCTCAGAATTTAGACTAAAACAAATCGTTGGTGTGTGACCTGACTCTGATGCAAGCCTTTGCAACGAACTGCGGCCCTGCAGACAAAGAGAGCTGCTGTTGTGACTGCAGCATTGGTGATGAATGTAAAGAAAACCTTAAAATGCTATGATTTTTTTTTTTTTGGTGAATGCACCGATTAGAATAGATGAGAATTTTAAATGTATTATCTCCAGACACAGATGAGGAGCTTAATGTTTGCAGGTTCAGGTTGAGCTGACATGCGGGTCTCTGTCGGCCACACCACATGATTTTTACTGCCTTTGTTTCAATCCGGACCACCAAGTCAGACTGTTGGTGAATAAAGTGGAAACAGCAGCAAGTCTTTATGTCATGTGAATATTGGGTGCATGTTTCTTATATCTTTAAATCCACTCTGGTTAGTCAGAATGATCATTTAACTCACAGTGTGCATGCATTCCAGCTATAAAAGAGACAGATGGAGGTATCCCCAACATAACATCTGTCTTATGAAAGCCTTTAAAAATGCTCATAACTTTTTTTATAGGTATTGTAAAACTGAATCAAAAGATATGCCTACTCTAGTTTGAAACACTCATAACTCCAGTTCAGGAGGCAGTTTTAACAATTACACATTTCCTGTGAAATTTAACGTGTTATAAATATCTGTATTCTGATAAATTATCTTTAAATCATTTTAAAAGTTGAGATTTCGGTAAGACTTCTTGCTATGACACTCATGTCTATGATACATCATAACCATTCTTAAGATGCGTTATAAACATTCATTAATATTCATAATGTTTGATAGCAATAATTGTAAGACAGAATTTTTTTTAATGACTTTTAAGGACAGATATAAAACTTCTATAACTGCTAGTCACTTACAGACTTTTTATGCAAGGGACATATTTGAATTCTCATAGTTGTAATTCATTGTAATATGTTTTAATCATGCATTATAATACATGGTATAATGCATTATAATTTGATTATAGGCTAAGGAGGTTAGTTTAATCCTTACTTTATGATGCATCACTCATAAAAATGTTTATAAAGCATTACAGAGGGATCTTTTTCAATCCGTCAACTGGTCTTGATTAGATATCGAGGTTATATTTAAATAATATCTACAATAACTACTTGTACACAATTTAGTCTCTTAAAGCCTTTGTGGCCTATTTGACCACACAAAGACATTTTCTCTCTTGTGTTCCTAAATGAGGGATTTCTTTGAATCGCGACTTTAAAGGCGCCCGCGTCCTTCATTATTCATGTTAATTTATGCAACGGAATACCCAACTAATAAAAATTTGGAATATATAAATGTGTCTTGGTCCGGAGTAATGAGATATGCCAATAATAATATGTAAATTTGGTGAATTATTGAATAGCCATGACTGAGGATTTCTTATTAGTTTGCATGTTTATCTCAAAAGATCCATCAATTTTTCAGAGTGCTTCTTGTGCCCCATCCAATAGGTAAATCTAATCAAACACTGAAATCAATAATTCAGGTGTTTGTGTGCTGTGCGTGTATGTATATATGTATATATGTATCTATGTATGTATTTGTGTGTGAAGTACAGTAGATCTGACTGATCTTAATTTATCTTCAAACTTTTGTGAGCGGCAGCTTTTTTTTGTTGACTTGGCACAGATTTTGCTGTAATAAACTCATGACTGATGTAAAATCAATACAGTTTATCAACCACTCACAGCCGATTATTGCTAAGTGCTTATTTTAATCACTCGGCCCCGTCATCAGCTGTTGCAAGAATACTGAGAAATCACTAAAAGCAGATAGTAGCAGCAGTAAATGTATATTGTTTGCGATAAATTAAAGCCTGTGGTGATCTGGTTTAAAAAAATAATTTAAAAAAACTATGCCAAATGTATTTTTTTCCCTTCTTCTTCTTCTTCCTCTTCTTCTTCTCCATTCCCCTGCCTCATTTGCAATGATTGTGTTATCAGGGCAGCCAGGCAAAAGGGTGGAGCAACCATAATTTCAGCGCGGGATTAGGCAGAAATAACGAGGTCACCAAGTTGCAGTTGCCATGGCAACGACACATCCAAGAACACAGGATGCCATTGCTTAAAAAAAATAGAAGAAACAGGGCCCAGGATTTTTCTCCTCTCTCTCTCTGCCTCTTTTTTTTATACACCCCTCCCTCTCCATCTCTCTCTCCATCTCTCTCTCTCTCTCTCTCTCTCTCTCTCTCTCTCTCTCTCTCTCTCTCTCTCGCTCTCTCTCTCTCTCTCTCTCTCCCCCATCCTCTCCTTCTCCCTGTCTCCTTTTTTTTTTAAGGAGCGGAGGGGAGCAGTTCACTTTCACTCCCTCTGTTTTTCAGCGCCTTTTGTTTCTGAACATATTCAGAATTACAAATTCACTGTTGAGTACATTTGCATCTTTCTGGTATTCATATTTGGTGGGAGGTCTGTTTCCTCTCATTTTAACGTGGCTGTACCCGTTCTATAAAGCTCATTAGAGAACACCCCCTCCTCACCCTCCTCACCCTCCTCACCCACTTCCCCTTAAACCCCCCCCCCCCTCCTCTTACCTCCCACAGTCTTTAAGACAAAAAAAAGACAAAACTCTGAGTTCTCCACATCTTTTTTTGTCTGATTTTTGTTTTCAGGGGGAAACTATGTGAGGTGATCGAAGTCAGGAAAATACAATACCTCCTCTTTTTTTTTTCTTTCTTTTTTTTGAGGGGAAACAATTCATGAGCTGCCCTGGTCTGAGCATTGATTTGGACTGAAGTTGCCAGAAGCTTTGGGCTTCTATTCAAACAGATATCCATTCCCATGTTACACCTGGCAGCTGGTAAGACCAGAGCCCGGCAAACAGGCTCAACACTATGCAAAGTCCAATAATCAGCAGGCCTGGAGGTAGCACCCAGTTCAGGGCTGTAATTTTGAAGCACTATTGATCGTCTTTGGGATGATGCCGATTACACAAAGCTAAAAAAAGAAAAAGCATTGTGTGGGGTTGTGGATGAGGAGACCGCTGAACCTGGCGAGGCAAACACCAGAGATAAATGAAGCAGCGGACTGTTATGTGTCTGTCCATTTCTAACGTCTGACCCATGATGAATCATAGTCGAAGGTCTATTCTTACACGCCACACAATTAAAGTTACTGTGGTGTTGCATGTACAGCTAACAACATCTTACAGATTTAAAGGGAATGGAGATAGGAATGGGTGATAATTCAATATGATAATGTATCGTTCAATCATCTCGTATTGTGATGAAACCACAGCTGAATTGATAAAACTGCCACATACTAACTCAAATTTTCCAGAAAATCTGATGTATGTGGGCTATTTATACTTTCCATTAACTGTTATGTTCATTTTGCAATTAAGTTCTTATATATTAAATGAGAGAATACATAGTACTTTTAATTTATTTAATTCACACGAGTATACATAAATAGGCTTTACCATGTGGTTATTCCATTTGCAGATATACAGAAAACATGTTATTTTATGATGTATATGGTTATTGACAAAAAATTTCCTGTCATCATATCATATCAGGATAGAAGATTTTGGCCTTATCGCTCAGCCCTATTACTACTTCATTATTATACATAAATTATTCACAACTGCACACAAGCCTGTGGCAAGTTTCGAGGCTTTTAAATATTGGAGTTCACCTGACCTGCATGTTTTTTATAACTGTGGGAGGAATCCGAAGCACCTGGAGGAAACCCACACAGACTCAGCAGAGAAAATGCAAACTGTACACAGGAAAGATATTTGTACACAGAACTCTGCAGAAGAAACATTTAGAAAGTTATTCCAAAGTAAATATAGCTCCTAGCAATAAAAGTTGCACACAAAGAAGAAACAGTAGTTATCATAACAATACTGGTAAAATGTTTATAAGTAGCAATAGAGATGGAAACAGAACTACGATTAATACAGTAAATACGGCTGTTTAATAGCATAGAAATTGAAGTTACAGTATCATGGTAAGATTGTATGAATATTATCACTAGGAATTATATTGCAGATGCAGTAGCAGAAGCAATGACAGTAAAAAAGTTGTTTTATGAGCAGAAAATCTATAATATTTGTAGAAGCAACGAGAAATGAGAAGTTGTAACAGAAACACAAACCTTTTCTTAAAAAGTCCAGTCTGTAATTTCTTGATCCCAACTGAACTAAAGTCATATAAATGACTGAATGAAGAAGAGTTTTTATTATAAATGAATACAAGAATAACTTTAATATTATATTATATTAATTAATTCATTATTAATTAAATTATATTCATAATTAATTATATTAATAAAATAATTAGGCTGTGGAGCAGGAAAATGCTGTATTTCTATTACTGAGCACAATTCTGTAGCATTGTATGGCTTTACTAAAAAGCCCCTTTACTTTACTAAATTACTCTCTGACGTATCATCTTGTGTTTCCCTGATTCCCCCGGAGGTTAAAGCAACAAGAAGCCATAATGAGGATATGACACCATTGACAGATGACCACTTCAAACTGAAATCCCTTAAACTATTTAATTGTCATGGTTGTGGTTCTGCAGGACGTAGCAGTGCACACTTCGGCAAGCTTTGAGACTATCTTTAGCCTAAATGTTGATTTATTTTAGCATTATTTAGATGTACATATTTTCCAGTATAACATAATGATGATTTTGGAGAAAAAAAAGTAATTTGAAAAACTGCAGGGAAGTTTAGCCTAGTGCCTGCAGTACAAAGAGCAGCAATCTAAGTGTACCTTCATGAATCAACGATCACAAAACAATAAATAATAATCTCTTTGAAGTTACAGATAATCAAGTTCTCCTATAGGTTTAATCTTGGGGTTAAGGCAAATATTGGGTTGAGAAACACAGTTTTTGGTTAACATTTGGCTAGCAAATCAAAAAAGTGAAAAGAGCCAACAACAAAGCTCAAAAAAGTGTAATGGAGGACATAAGGTACTGTCCCTGGGTGACATATCAAGTTTGAAACAAATGAAACACACCATAACCTTGGATAAAATAAAGATTTCTCTGGTTTGAACATTGTTGGAAACATTTGGGATAATAAAAGTACACAACTTAACACTGTTGAGTACTGTTTGCTTTAGGCATTTTAATGTAGAAATGTTATATATCATACTTGGAAAATCATCCAAGAAAGCAACATCATGACAAATGAAACTTATAGTAAACAATGTTCACATTCAAAATCAAATCAATTTACATGAGACGTAATGTGCAAATGCAGTATATAATCCCTTAGAAGGCAGTCCAGTACTGCTGTAGCAAACCTGGCTGCACTTAAATTCACCAACAAAACAAGCGCTTCGTTATCGCTGCACTGAAAGAAACTAAATCTGAATGACGTCAAATGTTTAAAACGTCTTTGAAATGATATATTTCTAAGAAATAACCTTGTGCAGCCAATCAGCCCTGAGCTGCTGTGTGAGCTGTGTTATGAGGGACCACCACAGACCACCACCACCAGCATGGCTGCCTTCAAACACCGCTCCAGTCTGCCTCTTAAAACACTTTATTTATTCAGCACTGAAGCTATACCATAAACTTCCCCCCACCTCCTCTCTCTCTCTCTCTCTCTCTGTGTCTCTCTGTCTCTCTCTCTCTCTCTCTCTCTCTCTCTCTCTCGCTCCACTCTTTTTCTTTATTTTTATTTTTATTTATTTCTTTGGCAGTTTAAAATTGATCCTTGAGACTAAATAGCAGCAGCTTTAAATACATGCGTGGTTTAATTTGAATTAGAAGTATTGTGGCGTGTTTTTCTGTTTTGTATGAATAGCAGAGGAACATTCATTGTGTTTGGTTTCTGGAATATTCTCTGTGCCTCACATCAGGTAGCAGAGAGAGAGAGATGGGCTCTGTGTGTGTGTGTGTGTGTGTGTGTGTGTGTGTGTGTGTGTGTGTGTGTGTGTGTGTGTGTGTGTGTGTGTGTGTGTGTGTGTGTGTGTGTGTGTGTGTTTGTGAGTGCATTTATGTATGTGTGCTTTGTATGCATGTGTATTTGTGTGTAGGTGTGTCCATGAGCAAGCCTCTGTGTGTGCGTGTGCGTGTGTGCAGGCGCATGTGTGCGAGGCTGCTGCCATGCCTACGAGATGGGGGATGGTAGCAGCACAGCCAGCTATTTTTCTTTCTTTCTCTCCTGAACATCAAGTTTGGTCTCCCATCAGCCTCGTCTTCTACAGAAAATGGTTGTTGGTTAAAGATGTGGTGCAAACGTCTATTGACAAACCGGCATGTGAGACACGTGATTATCGATTACCTCAGTGTGCTACAGATGTGTATTGATCGGTGAAAATATAATACATGTTGATTACGCAAAAATATGTTGGATGAGAGGATCTACTGAGCAGAGTAGCGCAGATGCAGATGTTTATTAAGTAACCGCACATCTGAAAGTCTAAAGAATGCATTTTTTTTTTTTAATTTAAATATGATTTTAATTGACAAATGTGTTGATTATAACACGTATAGAGGAAACAGATGTTTCATTCATTAAAAGCAGAATGCTTCATGACTGAAATATTGGAAATTCAAGTTTTTATTGGCCCCGATGATTGACACTAATTGCCTGTTTCACCCCTTCGTTCTCATCCTTCCCGCTGTTCTTGTATGTTCTTAGTCTGTTGAAATGCGACACAGTGATTTTCTCAAACTACCTGCTTGTAAATTGAAGGTAAACAGGTGAATTCTGCCCAGGTTGAACTTTTTGGGTATGATTTTACTCTAAATTTTTTGTTTAACTTGTTTGTTTTTCTTACTCTTAGTTAGACGGATAACAGATGGTGATAGGTTTTGATGATAGAAATATATTTGGATAAATAGATAAACAGAGCAGATAACAAACACTAATATGATGCCAATAACAGAAAAAAGTAATAAAAGCTTATTGTATTCTTGAATTTACCAGCTGTTGAAATGAATACATGAAAACTGTCAGTGTTAACAACCATCTCTGTACCAGTTTTTACATAATTCCTTCCCCATCAGAATTAATTTAACACTTTTAGATAGTTTAAACAGCCTCAAGACTATATTCCCTCTTTAAGTGCATAATCAACACTCTGAATAATTGTCACTGAACAATCAGCGCTTATGAAAACTGGGAGATTTGGTGTGTGGAAGAGGAATCACTGGGAGGTGTATCCCTTATTTCCTCCTTTCTCATTGTGTTGTCTGGAAAAAGTTTTGCACCTGTAGTATTGTGATGCCATGCCACAGAGCAGAAGAGCTAATGAGCTGGCTGGTCCAGCCAAAACCCAAACTGAACCTGAAATCCCTTCAGCAAATGTTTGCCACACTGTGGTGCGAAACCCACAAACACTGGAGCCCCTGTGTGTCCAAACACAACAACTCGACACAAAGAGGGGCACATTTATCTTTTATTTTGCTAATCTATCTTTAGATGACTCATAATATCACTTTATTTAAAAAGTTCAACCCCTGACTTTAAAGGAATACTTCACCTTTAAAATTACCATTTAGGTATTTTCTACTTATCAAGTGTTACCTTGAATTATTGAAGAAAACTATCTCATCACCCGTCTGCGTCGTTATCAAACGTTCTTTTGTTTGTTTGTTTGTTTGTTTGGGGCGGGGTGATGTGGGGAGCGGGGAGGGTTCAGGGTTTTCCTTTTTGCTGTCATACATTTCATATGCATGCCTTTGTTGTTTGCACTGGTTGTCATGAACTATAATAACATTGTGCTGTACATTATTTTGAATATAACAATAAACTAATTATAAAAAAAAAAAAAAAAACGTTCTTAGCAGGTGAAGGTCCGTTTGGAGTCATTGGCCCTCATTTATCAAACGAGCGTACAACAGAAAGTGAGCAAATGTGGGCGTAAGACCATTTCTATTCAAGGCTCGGCATTTATTAATTTGGACATGAGCGGAGGATACGATCAGATCTCACGTCTGTCATGTACACAAATTTGAGTCAGCGTGAAGTCCACTCGCCTCAGACAGAGAATTGTTCTTAGACTATTGTATCGATACCTGGAGCTGATAAAACTCTTTGGGGTTTTGTTTTTTAATGGTGACAAAGCAAAGCATGTTTAAGCTACATCATTTATAATTAAAACATAACTTAAAATAAATACACCCTGTGACCATGAACATTTTTAAACAGAATACCAGCCGAGGCTATTAAATGTTGTTGTTTTCTGCTATTCTTTCTGCTATTCTTTCTGCTAGTTTTCTGCGTCAGCGTCTCCTCCACCAGCGGTGCTGCCCGAATAGAAACATTTCCAAACAGTGCTGCCACACGCTCCTCTGAGTGGGACATAATTATTACTAAATGTAAAGAGGTGAATAATATCTCTCCATCATAATAATAACAATATTTGGATATTATATAGGCTATTAGGCTTTATACATCACGATGTATAAAGGAAATATCCAACCTCAGTGGGAGTTGAATGGTCCACTACCTTAAAACATTGTTTACCTCCTTCAACCAAAGAGCTGTAAAAACTTCTAAGTCCGTGCTCCAAATGTAAAATATTCATCGAACTTGTTTGAGTACTTTTATTTCATAAACCTCCATCACTGCGTATTTCTGTAATATGTTTATTTCGCTCCTGTTGTTATTTGTAATGGTGCACTTTGCTAATAAAGTTGACTTTAGGGGGGAAAATCCTCTTTTTGGCCGTATTGCTTCCTTTGGTGTCGTAAACTCTCGAGGCGAACCATCTGAATCGAGTATATGTTATGGCATGGTATTTAAATGACGCTTGTTTCGAGCCCCTATATTTATCAACAGCCAATCATTCTCACGCTGTGATTGGCGAGATACCATTGTTTGATAAATCCCTGTCGCAAGACAAAATATACTCTCAGTTCTGTGCTCGTTTCCACTCTCGTTGGATAAATGGGGGCCATTAGTCATGTTTTCATTAAAGCAAGTTTTGAAGCAAAAATTTTTAAATGTGGCATTAAAGAAAATGCGAATTAGGGATGTTTCCATCAACTGGTTTAGAGTGAATAAACAAAGCTGCATAAACATACTTTGGTCAAAAGATGGCAGTGTAATGTGTTGCTGTAATATGTCAGCAAACAGTAGAAGAAGTAGAGATTGCGCCAGAGAGAAGAAGAAATAACAAAAAGAGGTTGCTAATCGGACAGCTTTGGCCACCCACAACAGAAAATGAAGAGAATTTGAATTGGATTCAATTGGGTAACTTATAATTGTTATTTCATGTCAGAGCAGAAACAACTGATCAGTCATGTGATTTAAATGTGAGTTAGATGTTGCTACGTCAGAATTTATTTGGTAAAAGTGTTTCTATCTCCTTCCAACACATTATCTATTTTTCGAAAAAGACAAAAACCACCTTAAGTGAGCGTAAAAACCTCTGTGTGTATTTTTAAAAGTTTTATGGCATTTTGGTGTTTCTATCTACCTTTCCTCAATCAAAACTTCAAAATTCCAACATGACTTACGTCGTTATTTGGAGTTACCCCCGTAACTGTCCATCAGTGGCATGTGGAAGTACTTGTTTTTGACCCCAATTCTGTTCTTTTTTTGTTGCCTAAGCTTAACCATTTCCTGTGAATATAGAGGTTTATTTTGAAAAGACACAATGCATTTAATGAGCTGAAACTGTCATGTCATCCCTGACCTGTCAAAAATTGTGACTATGAAAATCACTGACCCCAAATTGAAATAACACCAAAAGTATATCAAAGCATCTGTTTACAGACTCTCTCACAGCTCATGCAGGATAATCTAAGTCTCATTTATCCAGCTCACCAGCCTGACCTGCACCTAAAGAATACTGTATATCATTTATGTTTTGTTACTGACTGTGGAAATCTTATATACCACTGTACACTGTCTGCTGCTGCTAAATGACCTTCTCTGTGTGCACGCGGTTCTCAGCATTGGCTGGCTCTTATATATAAATCCCTCATTGTGCTGCTCCTTTCTTATTTCTGTACATACATGTGTAGAAACTAAAGTCAGTATGGGCAGAGCTCGCACAATATTGTACAGATATTGGTCTCCAAGGTCAGAACAGAACTAGGTGGAAAAGCTTTTAAATATGTAGCCCCCCCTTCAGGGAATACTGTATGGAAGGACCTGAAATTGTCAGAGCTGATAATGGGGATAAAGGGTTGAGAAAATAGTACTATTAGTCTATGTAAAAGCATCAAAACTAATTTGTATAGTGCATGCCAGTTGTCTGTGCATACATCTGGAGAAATTAGACTTTCAATGCACAAGTTGAGATACTTTGCCAAAAGTTGTTTTGATGTTGTGTTTCTGTTGCTGAACGTAGCCCACATTTGCTTAAATTAAGCAAGGATTTACACAGTTTTCCTACGTTTTCGGTTTCTGTGTTCAGTGTTGTCATGCAGGGGTTTGTATGATTTCATATGAAGGAATTTGTAGAGTGATTCATATGACATCCTATGAAAAGTTGCATTTGATGAGAGCTGCTTTCAACACGTTGCAGATACATGAACGCAACAAACTGACACGTGACGACTGCTGTTACACAGTACTCCTTCATCAAACTTTTGTTGTTATTTATGTTAGACAGTTGAGTTTAGGCTCTAAAACCACTTTTCTAAGGTTGGGGAAAAAGAAGAGTAGTTAGTCACCCTGTAGGTGACTCATATGGGTTTTAACATTATGTACGTCAGCAGACGAAAAAATTCCATGAAATTCCACTTTTCGTATGTTTCTTAAGGTAACAAGCAATGAGTCATTTTTAGATTAAAGTAGTTCTTGCATGTTGGGGGATTAGGATCCTGCTATGTGCACGTTTGCAGCCACCGGGGCTAACCTCTGCACGACCTCTCTCTGTCTGAGGAATGTTGGCGGCCATTCACACTAACATCTCGCTCACCAGCCATTGGCCGGCACCACCACCACGGCCGCACCAGCGACTGCAGGAGACGACCAAGGGGCATTTTCATCGGTACTTGGCAGTTGGCGCAGCTTCCTCACTAAGAAAACATATCCAAAACATCTGCAGCAGAGTGAGCAGAGAGAGGAGAGGGGAAGGAGGTTGATGGGGGAGGAGGGGGGAGGGGTGGTGGTGGTGGTTAGAGGGATGGGGAGATGAGGTGGAGGTGGTGGGGAGGGTGGAGGGGGGCAGAGATGTGGGGGCGGTAGGCAGCAGAAGTACGTCTGCGCTGCAAATCTGACGAGGACTTTTGAAAGGCTAAATCCCAAAGAGAGCGCTGCTGCCTCGGCTTGCTGCACTACAAACAGCCAGAGCTGAGACAGGCTGGGGTGTTTCACTGGAGGTGCTCCACGAGAGAGAAGAAAAAATAATTATATTGATAACCTCTGTATGCTATACCTGACAAATGCTGCAGACGGAAAATATTTACAATGCAAAAAGTGCAGGAATATTTTATATGTTAAGTGTCAGTGTTATTATTTGAAACGTTTTCATGGTGTAAATGCTGCCTTGGCTTCAGCATTTCATGGAGAGGCGCTCATTGAAGGTTGCAGTTGTGTGTATGTGTGTGTAAGCGTGTGTGTGTGTCTCAACATTTTTTTTTTTAATGCTCCACCATTTCCACAATTTTTTCCACCACTGTCATGGTGTATTTGGGGGTGGAGAATAGCATTTAGTATGAAAAAAATCTCATTTACAATTAGGCTGTGTGTTTACACATTACACCTCACATCACCTCCTGTAGGAATGTCATTTCTTTTTTGGGATTTTATTTCCTTATTGAGGCAAGAAGAGGGGGGACAGAAAAGTAAGAATTGTTGTGTTTATGATTAGGTCCAAAATACACTGAAATTGCCTCTTATTCAAAGACAAGCCAAGCTCTCCCACGTTTAGTTTGAGAGCGCAGAAGCAGGACGGAGTCTTGTCTGTGAACAATTCAATCCTGCAGCGACACCGGTTTACAATCTGTGTGATTGCTAATCCCATTGGAACAGTGTAGGTAATCTACACATGAAGGTGCTTGGATCTCTCCGCCTGGAGATCCAGTCCAGACTCTGTCCACATGCCACGACCACAGAAAATGGGATTGGGTCCTTATCCTTTCCTTTGCTCAGCTAAATCTCATCAACAACAGTAAAAAATCATCATAATCCCTCACACATAAGCTCACACTCCACCTTCCATGATTATATATGTAGAATTTGAAAAACACATCAGCAAAAACATATTTTCCTGCTGTGCCTGCATGTCGTGTACATGTGCAGCGAGTATTGTTTTTCCAGAGTAAATACAGCCCTGTTGGAGACATGAATCATACTCAGCATTGCTGGGCAACATGATTCATCAGACCTCTGTCATTTTGTCCCGAAACTACACAATCTCTAAAACCAAATGGGTCACATTTAGAGACATTTTGTATCATGTAATTTACAGAAAAAAATAATTAAGGGTTAAAGGTCACTAAGAGAAGACATTTAATTTTTTTTTGCTCCCATTATGCATGCTTATTCTTCTAATGATCCAAACATGTTTTCACCCACTCTATTCATTTACATCCAAACTTGTTTGCAGCCACTCGCTCTAATTTACATGAAACATGAAATCCTGCTCGCTGGAATGGTGATTACAGCATCCAACTGAGTCCTTTTCCCCTCAGTGTTTACTCTCCGTCGCTCTAACGTGTGGCGCAAGGACGCCGATAGATGGAGCTGTGGGTTTGAGGAGGAATAAAAGAGGAGGAGGAGGAGGAGGTGGTGGGGATGGAGATGGGGATGGGGATAGAGGAGGGTGGAGGGAGGGGGTGACTTTCTCAAGACTTGAAGTTGAGACAGAAGTGTGGAAAAGCCAGTGTTTCCAAATCTACGGGGCAACTCATTAGCGGCACCGTACCCACTGATGTCCCTGCGTTCAGAAACCGTGTGTGTTTACATTTGCCGGAGTGTAATGGAGGCTTTTGTGCTACACAGACTATCACCGTGTGTCCCTGAAGACTGTATCGCCATTAAGTTAATGATGGCTTCTTGATGATTCAGGGGGAAAATAAGTGTTTTTCTAAGGTAGTGGTCACTTTACTTAAAGGGATGGGGAGACGTCTCAGGAAACACACTCTTGGGACCACTGTGTTTATATGTGTGTGGGTGAGGATGTTTGTGTGCTGATTTGCAGCACGTGTTAGCGTGCATGCTCGTGCACTTGTGTGTGTGTGTCTCTGTCAGGTTTCCTGCTGCGTGGTGCGGCTGGGAGCCCTAGCGAGGGTAAAATTCCATTCTCTCGGCGGAGCAGCATTCTGCATGAGCCAATTCCCAGGAGACACTGCTCTGCATGTCCTCCAGACAGCCAAGCTGAGGCACAGGCTCAGGCTCGCTTATTAACTGACCTGAGGGGGGGCGGTGGTGGTGGAGGGTGGGAAGGAGGGAAGGAGGGAGAAGGGAGAAGGGAGGGGAGGGGGGGGCAGAGATGGAGAATGGAGGAGGAGGAGGAGAAGGGGGGGAGGGTGAGCCCAGGGAGGCAGGAGGAGGCGGTGGGTGAGGAGGGAGAGGGGGGAGGTGGTGTTGGGAATTATGGGTTTGTGTGTGCATGTGTGTGTGCGTGGGAGTGTGTGCGAGTCTGAGTGTGATCAGGGGTGATGGGTTGTGGGGATATGAGCGCGTGTTTGTGTGTGTGTGTGTGTGTGTGTGTGTGTGTGTGTGCTTGCTTGCGTGCGTGCGTGCGTGTGTGTGTGTGTGTGTGTGTGTGTGTGCTTGCTTGCTTGTGTGTGTGTGTGTGTGTGTGTGTGTCAGAGGCAGAACTGGTTGAAAATATTAACTCTTTGCTCGCTGAGCTGCAAAAAATTCAGCATAAGAAAAAAGAAGAGTGTGGATGTCTAACAAGCTGTTTGTATCCGTGTTTTCAGCACAAGGACATGTCGCCACCTTGTTAAAAGGGGCTGCAGGTTCCAAAAAAGCCCGCTTAAGCACTTTAAATATGTAGTTTGCCTTTTGCTCAACTTGGAGGGCTGTAATTTCACCAGCTATGTGTGTTGCCTCCAACATTTCCTTGAGCATCTTTGTCTGGATTTTGGTGGCCGCTCGGTTTCATGTCGTGTCACTAAACCACCAGGAATATTGGCGCAAATATGATTTTAAACTCCACCTTTGCACACACACTGGCTCTTTCAGAAACAGAACTAAAAGCCTCCACTTCCTGTATTAATCTATTTACTCTAATTCGTCATCCCTGTGTGCAAATATTAGTTTGTAGTTTTGTGTGTCTTCCCATAATTGCTTGACACGACTGTAAGACTCATTTGTCACCGGTATGAGGAAATAGCATAATTGAAAAGTGCTTTTCAATTACAATTTGTTTAACTTAAATAATGAAATAAAATATGTGGCTTCAAAGTTTTACTTCTCTTTTTTTATTATTATTCCATCCAGCAGTGAAGAGGAAAGAGAGAGAGACAGAGAGAGAGAGAGAAAGAGAGTGAGAGAGAAAAAAAAAATCACTCACGGCAAAATGCAAATGAGCCTGGAAGCTATTACGATGCTAATGAGATTCCACCATAGAAGTTGCTGCTCCGCCATCCGGGGTATATTTCATCCATATTTGGAAAACAGTTGTGTGCTCAAAATAGGGGACACACTTCCCGGAGTTTGTACTTTGTCCACAACAAGCTGAAATCTGGTCGTAGTTAGATAGGAGGAGGCTTTACTTAGTCTTCCTGAGCTCGTTTTACTTGCAGTTCTGCTCTATTTTTAGCACTTTCGTCCATCTCACGATTGCTTGTCAATCACTTGCAGCTCCTTTTATTAATATCACAATCAAACACCTTGTCTTCAAAATATCACAAGCATGTTGCCGCATGTTTTCCCTCCAAAAAAAAAAAATACAAAGCAGTGTGATTGTTTACACCAGCAGCAGCAGAAGCGACATCAAACACAACTTTATATATTTCCACGCTCTGCTGTGAAACAGGATAAGGCGTGTTCCGGGTTCTTCCGAACAGGAGCAGCACCGGTGCGTTCAGGTGCAAAACCTGTAGCACGGCTGCTGGAGGTGTGTAGTTTTGTGCGCTAAAGGCAGGTAGGTAGGTAGTGGAGATAGGAGTATGTTACCATAGTAACACCAAGAGGGAACCCAGCAGAAGCAGAGTGTCTATATGTGTCCTGACCCATTTCCATTCTCATCCACAAGTGTTTTGTCTCCCTCACCTTGTGGTTTCACAACTAAAAGCACCTTTCCTTCATCCTTGATGAAGTCTCTGCAAACTCTCAAGGTACATTTAGTCCTATTCATTTCCGATTCAGTTCAAATCCATTCAACTTTGTTGTCCCTGAGGGGGGTTTAAAAAAAAGAAACGGAATGAGCGGGAGTAAATAATAAATACAAATAAAGTATGTAAAACAAAGTACTGAAGTCATGAATTAACAACATTTTTCATTGAAAGTACTGCACTGAAAACACTCCTCCACAAAGAGACATGGACGAGAATAAAAGAGTTCCTCACACTGTGGACTAAACTTCCTGCAAAGAGGAATGAAAAAAACCCCAAATATGGCGATGAAGGTCAGAACAGAAAACAGAATAAAAATCTGTTAAATCTGATTTGTGATCAACATGTAAAACAGCATTAACTGTCTTCTACTTATTACTAATACTAATTTGCAGTATGTCCATACCTGTTAACAGTCTGATTAAACGGCAGCCAGCTACCATCGCACCCAACGCCTCTTCCTCTTCCTCTCTTTCAGGTCTATCGAACGACTTCTCATTACTTTATGTTTCAGTAATGTTCTACTTACTACCACCGGATTTACTGGAGGGGAATGTAACAAACACATCAAATAATGCCTTTTTAATTATCATAAGAGAAAATATTTAAATACTTGTACTTTACTTGAGTATTTCCATTTTATGTTACTTTATACTTCAACTCCACTACATTTTAGAGGTAAATATTGTACTTTTTACTCCACTACATTTAGCCGACAGCTTTAGTTGTTTTTTTTCCAGGTCAAGATCTAAGATTTTTCTTAAAACTCATAACAGTATATTAAGTAGTTAAAATGATCCCTACCTTGAAAGTTAAAATGCGGCTTACATAAATACATCAGTACAAGTACTTTTACTTTTGATACTTTAAGTACATTTTGGTGCTGATACTTTTGTACTTTTACTTCAGTAAGTTTTGAATTCAGGACTTTTACTTAGTGGGGTAATTTCACAGTGTGGCATCACTACTTTCACTTAAGTAAGTCATCTGAATACTTTTTCCACCACTGGTTGCATTTGAGTCTGAAAAAAGGTTCGATGAGGTTCAAAATGATAGTTGTTGAATTTGGGACATGACTTGTATTTGCTGAGTGCCTTGTGTAACTTTGCCAGCTACATGGTGGTGTAGTGGTAAGAACTTCCACCTGTCAGCAAGAGGGTCGCAGGTTCATGTCCAGTGAATTGCAGCTCTTCTGTGCAGAGTTTGCATGCCCTCTCCGTGTCTGGCAACTTGTCAGACTCTTGCCATCTCGCCCATTGTCAACTGAGAGTGGCTCCACGTTTGGATAAGCGGTTAAGGATAATGAATGGATGAATGTAGCTAACCATCTCAAAGCAGAGAATGTTTTCTGTCCATAATCCAAGAAATATTTAAAGTTTAAGACTGGCGTTGTGATGCAGGTGGTTTTCTTCATTGTTAAAAATCCATAATTGATAATCAATATCTATTTGTTGTGACTTGGACAGAAATATTGTTCATAGAGTTAGAGTTCACCTGGTGGCTTTCCGAAGGAAGCATAGTCGCAAGCCACGGGACAGCTATCTGCCGAGTGAGGGGGAGCTCACAGACAGACCGGGAGCCTTGATTAATCAATTAACATGCATTAAATTTGTTCAAAACACTTATACAGACAGATATCTGTGTGCTTTTAAACAGCTGTCTATGCAGATTATGCATCACTTAACGCAACGGAAGACGGAGATGGCACTGTCCTTATGAAACCAATGATAACGTGTTTGAAAACGTAGAGCAGGCAGCCTCAAGCAGCCCCACCCCAATTCACTCAGTCACATACAGACCCATGTGTAGGGCTGCCCAGGGGTCAGCCAATAACTTAATGAGCGTGTTCAACGTTATAACATTACTTTACGCATTAGCTTTGTGGCTGACATGAGCCACTTGTCATAGTAGCTTATCGTAATAAGCTGGATTGATATTGAAATATTAATAAATTAGATCTCGACGGGATTACTGTGTCGCAAAATGGCAGCAATTAATGAAGAAATGATGCTGTGTGCAAAAAAAAAATGCTGTAGAGTATAATTCTGTGACAGTGTATTATTTAAAATTATTCTCTAAAGCATAATCTGGTGTTTCCCTGAAGCTGGAGCAATTTTAAAATCACACTGTCGTCACTGACAATGATTTTGACATTGATGATGAAGCAGTGAATCTAAAATGTAATGATTTTAAAAGGAATATTGAATGAAGCTGCTTTGTGTTTTCAGTGCAGAACATCTGGGAGAAAAGAAAACCTTGAGAGCCTGGTCAACGTGTTCACAGAGAGGCACTCTGACCTCACATGTACACGTAGGTCCTGTTTACAATCGTCTGCACAATACAACCGAGTTCATATTGAAATCTGTTAAATGAGCTGTTCACTTCAATGTACTGTATTGCAGCTACACTCGAGTGGTAAGCGCTTCAGGCGAGCAACCAAATCCTGTTAGAAATGTCAATTGAAAAGGTCTTGAGATATTAAAAATGTAGTTTTTAATTAAAGGTTTATTAATAGATTTTTCAAACTTTTTTTTTAATTACCCGACCGGATGCCTGAGGCATTTGGATTACAACTTTTATCTCACTCGATTCAGACTGCCTCTCCCCATTCAGCCATTTTGGATTAAAAGTCAGACTTCATAAATGCTGTTCATTAATTCCCAGTGCGGGCAGTTAATGTGAGATTCGGTTGCAACGTTACGGCTGGTCTGAAGTGTCTGTTTATTTTTAGATTCTTGTGGCTACTTTGCAGCCCAGGCCTAATCTGTCACGGAGGAGAACATGGAGGAAATCTTAATCGCTGTGCCAAAAAAAGATTTTCAATGCACCTCGGTGTGTCTGGCTGGGAAATTCAACATGTTAGTGACACATACTGTCACAGTAAATGATGTTACTGACACGTGCTGCGTGGAACATAGTGTACAATCGTTGAAATAAATTAGAACCAGTCTGTTTGCACACTGTGTCCATGTGTCGTGTTATCCAAACTGCAATTTTAGGTAATTAGTATGCAAACTAGGCACACGAGTGTGCTCATAAACAGGTATTTTCTGATCTTAGATTAATGAATGCATTCAAAACGTGTTCGTGTTCATTCAATAACAAGTTTACAAGCAAGAAAATCAAATCAAAATGAATTATGGAGATTTGATGATGCGCAATCTGATCATTACAGGATTAAATTGTTTCACCCCAATTAAAAAACACACAAGTGGTAACAAAAACTTTCGAGATGTTTTCATCTGAAGTAATTCTGGGAAATGTAGGAAGTCACAAACTGGCAAGAAGTAGAAGGTAATTTAATGATTAGTCAGATGGTGGCGAAGGATTATTTTTGGATGATGGTGATTCATATGTGACATATGAGTGATTTATACAAGGTGTATTATTATTTAAACTGCTTATATGTGAGCTTTGATCACTTGTCAATCAACGTCTTTGATTTTTTGAGTTTCTGTAGGTGGCACGCTTTACTTTGAGTGATCAGACATAGCGGCTGACGGTGTTTTGAAACAGCTGTTGGAAATGTAAAATGCTTTTTGGAAAAAACCTTTTAAACAGTGGGCTACAAGAAATGCTTGTTTCTTGTAAATTGATTCACTGCAAATTTGTTTGAAAATTTCATATCGCTAGGTCGTTGTTTTTGACAGTTATGTTAGTTAACTTCTAGCCAGGTCATGGTCTACGTCACATTTTAAATCACCAGCATATAGCTACCTAACTTCCAGCAATTGTGTCCATTTATTTTATTTTTTTAACCATCTTTTCCTATACCTAACATGCATGTTTTTCCCTAAACCTTACACAAGTAGTTTAATTGCCTAAACTGCAACTGTTTCACAATGATAACGATGTGTATCCAACCGTTACGTTTAGGTTTGAGGACATGTTGATGTCCTGCCACCAGTGGGGCTGCTAATTTTGAGAGGAACAGACAACCTATGTGTTTGAATTAGTTGCAAGACTTTTTGTTTAAAACATTTATTGTTTTAGTTTTTATCGTGCATGCATGGTGCATATTCCTAAAGTTGCATTTACCCTACCACTAAGTAAAACAAATGAAATATTGTTATTCTAGCATATTTTTGTTGGAGTACATGGAAATATTCCACACAGGGTGGCTGGAAGAGGGTTATTTTTATTATTATCAACAATAATAATAATAATGGTGATGATGATAAATGAACATTTATAAACAAAGGTTACAAAGTGCTCTACAACAGCATCAGAGCTGAATGAAATAAGATAAAATGAAAATAAAAAAGAGTAAAAGCATGTGCATGACATACACAGAGAAAAATAAAAACAGAAAATGCAATACACGTACAAACACCTCAAGTAAACAGCAACCAGTCAACACCCAGAAAAGCATGTGCAATTATTGAAAAGCAAACTTTAAGAAGTGGGTTTAAATGTTTTTTTTAAATGATCGACAGACTGCTGATCTAATTGAAGGGGGGAGATCATTCTATAATCTGGTAAAAAAAGAAGATCAAAAGCACAGTTACCGTTAGTCCAGGGGGCCCAACTGCAAATTTTTGCCCAAGGGTCAATTAACAGGTTAATCCGTCCATGTGGATGATGAACAGTTATGTTAAAAATGCATATATATTAACATTCAGAAGGTGTTGCTGTGCCACAATGTTTTTTCTGATACTGCACTGAATGTAAAATCCGAAATTTGCTAATCTTGCACACAGTGGCTTCACAATAACGACCATCCATTATCGACCAGCCGCTGTGCACGTGTTTTTGAATTAAAATGGGAAATCTGACGGGTTTTAAATACATGTTTTGGCTTGTTAACATTCAGAGTGACATTGTGGGTTGCGGACGCTCCACTGCAGCAGACAAAGCAGCAAATATTCCCCCTCTGCCTCCCTTTAATCACAAATTATGCCACTTGGTGCATAACTAGCCAGGTACTAAGAATTTGTCATTAGCAGCATTGACCGCAGGCAACGCGATCAATACAATATTATGAAATCATGCTACACATGAAATGGACTATTTACGAGTGCAGCCTCGTCAGCTGTGCTGCTCAGCATGCTCTCATGGCTCACTGTGAGTCTTCACACCTTTAACTCAGAGTGTAGATACAGCACAGCTCCGGAGGAAGAATACTGAACTTTATTTAAAGGAGCAGATCTTTATTCAGATCCAGCCAAAGTCAGCTGATATTTTTATGTAATTATAGCTGTGTTTTTTTTTTAATTACACCCCTAGTATTTTGGCCCATAGCTTATTTTTTACTTTAACAAAGCTCTAATCTTAACACATCTGAAATTTTTCTGTGTTTCTGGTCTGCAGTGATGCTTTTGGTTGACATGTGTTCATACTGTAAACATAAAGATAGTATTTTGACTTAAAGTCTGTATTCACATTATGTTTTGTAATTTGTGAACAACATCAAGAATGAAGAGATACGTTTGTCTAGATTCTTGGAAGAATCTAAACTGATTGAGCTCCATTTCTATCATCTGATAGGCATTAAAACTGCTGATATGAAACTATGATGTTGATTCTTACAAGAATCGAAACAAACACATATCTAGATAGAAACATAAAGTGATTACTGCATATTAAGTCAAAAATGGTTTCTTTATGTTTACAGTATGAACACATGTAAACCAAAAGCATCACTTTAGAGCAGAAAACACAAGAAACACACATGCACATGCACACAGAGATCTTACTTGAACTTTGCAAGAGTGCAAAACTGAGTGTAGGTCTTGAGGGAACAGGAAACGACTTCCCTCCTCCCCCTTCAATTCAGCCCCCCCTCCTCCCCTGTTCCTCCCCCTCCTCCGCTCCTCTCCGACTCCCTCCTCCCTCCCTCCCTCCCTCCTCTCTCCTCCTCCTCCAGCACCACGCTATAGCAGCGAACTAGGCAGGCCAACTTGCAGAGTGCAGCTCAGCCTCGACAGCGGCTGCTTCCTACTGGGGGTCTTCGGAGAGCATCGCACTCCAATGTGCGCTGCTGTGCCCGCTGGATGTTGAAATCGCGCCGTGCGCCTCGCCAGGAGCCACCATGTCCAACCCAACCCACGACCCGTTCTACTCGTCTCCGTTCGGACCCTTCTACAGGAGACACTCGCCCTACATGGTCCAGCCCGAGTATCGGATCTACGAGATGAACAAGCGGCTGCAGGCGCGCACAGAGGTGAGCCGGCCGGGGATAACTGCTGCACGGTCCCGTTCAGGGTTGCGGTACCGGCGGGAGGGAAGCGGGGTCTGTGGAGGTCCGGTGCCGGGAAGAGGGAAGGGATGTTGGGGCTTGAGAGAGAGAGGGAGGGAGGGACAGCGGGCTCGGGTCGGTTATAAAGGTCTGTCAATCAGGTGGTGTGGATGTAATGCCAAAGTGCCAAACATTCCTGAGGTGAAAGTAAACAGGCTCCGGTGTGTAGACTGCACGCTGCAAGAAATATCATCATTTGAAGTCATCTGGGTTATCGAAATGAAAGATATGTGCAGGAAATGCTTTCACGTGGCCAATTAAGTTGTTTAAAATTCATGTGTCATGATGTGAGTTGAAGTAAAGTTGTGGCCTATAATGTCAAAATCAGTTAAAACTGCATTGCAAATATATTGAATTTAAAGATTTTAATCACGATTTAAAACACAAAAATTAACACTTTTTTGCAGTGTGACTTATTAATACAAAAAGTTCTAAACATAACATAACACAGTGAGGATGTCTGAAGTCGAACCATGCTGCACAGACTGAGGCAAAGAAGCCTTCTCACGTTCATTTCGTTCATTTGCATATATTTACATATCACCTTTTTTTATATTTGCATGTTGTCTGTGGTCATTTAAAAACTGCAGCAGCTGGTGAAGTGTTGGCAAAAGTAATGTCCTGATGCATCATGTCTCGACTCTGTGGGTGAAGTTTTCTCAATGAAAGTGTTCCTGATTGCAAAGTAACATGATCATGATATAATTGCAAAGAGGGCAAATTAATTTCATGTCAGTTTCCTGATGCTTCAACTAGTTGGGCGCACAGTGAGTGTGGCAGTGCAGTGTCATTCAGACTAAACCTTTTGGTGATCCCACTGTGAATTATATAGCAAGCATCTGTCTTCAGCATCTGTTCTGTGATCTCAAATGTGTAAATCTGCAGATAAAAAGTTCATCCAACATGTCAAGTTGTCCTCAAGAGGCATCTTTAGGGGAATGGAAAGCAGCAAAATGCAATAAAAAGCACCTTTTAGCAGCTTAGCTGTTTGCTTTTTTAACTATAAATGTTAGGGCATTAGGATTATTCTCATTATGCATTAATCCTGAGTGTTTCACGATTGATTAATTGATCATTGATCTATGAAATGAAAATAAATAGTTGTAAGAGTCAATACGTTATTGCTGTATCAATATGATAGGAATTTGCTTTAGTGAGCTCACTTAAAGAGAAAGAATGACAAAAACAGTAAAAACCACTCATTCATAAAGCACAAAATACATTTAAACAAAGTATAAAACAGATCCAAACCCTTAAAGGAATCATAAAAGCATAATAGAAATAGATAAAATAAAATCCAACACATATACCATAGATAATAAAATAGAAAAAAAAGACAATGACCTTTTGAAAATGTCTTGATTTGTCTGACCTGTCCAAAGATATTCATTTACTGTCACAGCAGGATAAGAAAAAACAGAAAATATTCACAACTGAGAAGCTTAAACCGATATTTTATTTTATTTTAAACAATCACTTTAAAATGTATTGTTTTTTCAAAATAGTTGCCAATTTATTCTCTATGAATCAACAAACTAAAGTAGTTTTAGCTCCAAATTCTTTAAATAATGTGAGAGTTCTGGTTGCTTGTTTGAGGATTTTTAAGGCTGGGTTTTGATATCCACTGAGACATTTAAAGGCTTAGGTGTTTTTTGATAAATATATATCATAATGAAATAATTTGATGTGAAATTGTTGCAGTCATTATTGGAAATCTGTTTTTTCGAGGCAGACTCCAGCTGAGTTACTGCAGCAGAATGATGCTGAATTTCCTGAAGAGGAACTTGCAACTTTAAGCAGACCAAGGCAATGTTGCTGAGATGCAACGGCCGAGTCTAATGCATTATTCATACGGAGTGGTCCAAGCCCCAGTGGACCTCAACTCCCGTACCACACATACCCAGACACCAAGTGCAATCACCTCGCACACACATGCACTTGCACAAACTCACAGACATGCACATGTACGTACATGCACGCGCACACACACACACACACACACTGACACGAGAGGACACATGCATGTATGTGAACCTACCACTGGACATGTATGCAGCTAAAACACATGATGTGAGCACACAAACACACATACATCAGTTTAAACCTTCATCTCCTCAGACTGAATTATATAATTGCATAATAATATAATTAGTTTTTTGTTCCCGTTGGTGTTCATAGCATCTTCATTCTCCTGCTCGTCTTTTTTCTTTCTTTCTTCAGCGACTGGAGTGTTTTTAATACGTCTTCTCTTTAGCGATGTGGTTATTGTTTGATTATAATGCAGGTGGTGGATTATAATGAGGACGGGGTATAGTGTCCTGTAGCGGGAAATAAATGCATCTGTCTTTTTATTTATTTATTTATTTTTTTGCAATTTGTTTGCATCCAGATGTGCCATACAGCTCAGTTCAGGCTTTCAACGAAAATTGTATAGCAATTATACTCAAACTGTAGCCATCAATTTACACAAACCTATAGAAATGTAGAAATGTGAAGAAAAATACTTGAGGAAAAGATACAAACATCAGCCTTTACGTTGCTCCTTTTAAAATGTGTCTTTTACTCAAACTTGAAGATGGAAATGTGTAACATATATATATATATATATATATATATATATTGTGCATGCTCCATGAAACAGACTCATGAGCTGTTTACTTCCTGTAAAGCGTGGTTAGCTGCTGGTCCCTTAATGATGATGCGTGCCTGAAGGGGTCATTCTGCTGCTTCTTTTATATCACTGAGCTGCTGCTTTAAAATGCAGCTCACATTTATAGGAACAAGACCATGTCAGTATCAGCGCAGGGTCAGGATGATGTTGTTACAAAAACAGGAAGTTTGGGATGTTTCTTGCACCAAAAAAAAAAAAAAAAATCTGGATTCCATTAGAAGAAAATAGCTGAATTGTCCTGCTGGATAGTTTCTTGAATATTTCATCAAGGTTTTGCTGCTTGCAGCTGTTGCAGATCCACATCCTTCTGTGTTTGATATGAACTGCTGGCAGTTAACTGGTGTTTCATGGAAGTTATCAGTTTGATTAATTCAGTTTTGAAAATATGACACTGGCTTTTTCCACACTGCTGTATATGTTAAAATAATTATAATTTCCCTTTAATCCTTTTAATTCTTTCCATGAGATATTTTTCTCTTTTCTTAAGTGGTACAGATATGAGCGAAAAGTATTATTATTACATTAAATAAGCAAACATTTTAAATATATTTTGTATGTTACATTTTTGCATGCTAATGAGCTGTGCATGAATATATTTATTATTAATTGATCAAAAAGTCATTCACAGAGAAAGAATATACAGTGTCACTGCATCAATATATAGTGATGTTCTGTTTTTTATCAATTAGGTGCCTTGTTAGACTTTTGCTAGACAAAATAAGAGAAATACAAAATTTCCGCGATCTGTAGGTGAAATAGGACTAACTAAACTAAACTATGTGATGACAACAGCATTTCTATATCACCTAAAATATTTTTTCTGCATTATATGTTCTGTAAAACATCATACAATACAATGTTGGTTTTGATACATACTGATATATCCATACAGCATATATGAATGAAAGATTTCGTATGATCTCCTGCACAAACATTACATATCATATCCTTCATAATGTGACATGTATCAGGCGCAGTTTTCAACACGTGACTGAAACTCACTGTTGACACATGACACCAACTGTGACCCCGCTGTTGGTGACGTCTGTGGTGGTTGGTGGTTACGTTTAGGCACCAAAACCACCATCCTAAGGTTCGGGTAAAAGAACTCTAAAAAAAAAAAAGCGACTTTCAGACATAACTTACATCAACAGACACAACACTATTTTCCTGGTTGAAAGACTAAAGGTTTGACCCACCCTCCATCAGACAAGCAACATATCTGTTTTTTTTACGTTGCTTACTCACTGAAAAAAAATAAGGAGGAATACCTACAAATTCAAGTTAATTCCTTTTCATAGAAAAACATACAAACCGTTTATTACGACAGCCTGATCTATGAAAGGCCAGTATCGGCCGGTAATATAGGCCCAACTATATATTGTTCTTCCTCTACAGCCAATAACCACAACAATGAAAATCCAATTTTCCAATTTTTTTTCTTCTTTTTTATATTTTTATAGAAATAATGCATAGTTTCTAGAGTTAGTTGTTGCAGCCTAATAGAAAAAAGTACAGTCATTCCATCTTTTATCAGATTATCAACTGTAAGTATATATATATATATATATATATATATATATATAATTATTTTTTTAATCTTTTAATCTTTTTTTTTACTTGTTTTATTGTGCAAATAAATGAATAAATAACAAATCAATAGTATACCCAACCAAGTGAGGATATATATATATATATATATATATATATATATATATATATATATATATATATATATATATATATATATATATATATATATATATATATATAGTAGCCACTTTTTAGTAATGGTTCAAAAACTATATGGAATAAAATGAGGAAAATTCATGAAGTATCAAGGTGATAAAGCAACATCTAGTTTACTCTTTTGAGTAGCTGAAGACGGGACGGGAATCCTTTCAGATGTGTCACAACCAGCAGGAATGTTTATTGTTGTTCAGAAACGTACTTAAAACCTACAGTAGAAGACAGAAAGTGTTTTAAACAAATCCAAAGAACATATAATAGTGAATTCTTCTTTTGGATTTTATTGTGGAGAGATGTATTAAAGCTTTTCTTTGACGGGGTTTGTTGCTATATTTTGTTGATCCAGTCAAAATGATTTCAAGCTTGCGAATAGCAGTCTTGTCAGAATTATCATCCAAGTAAAGATGCTTAACATCGTGAAAGGACTTCCATTGTTGGGGATAAGAATGGCTCGGAGCATACTTAACATCGTGCTTGCTGGCAGGCCATCGAAGCAAAATGACTCACTACAGCTTGCAGTTTGCATGCTCGGGTTAGTTTTTTTTAAAACAGGGGAACTGAGTCAGCCTCAGTATGACACCACCTTTTAGAAAAGTGTTGAAGGAGTCGACTGAAGTCACTCTTCTGTTAGAAATTCTCCCATTTGTCTTATTCATGAGTGTGCTTTTGAATTTGCTTGGCTGGTGGTGCAACTGCTGCTCGCACTGGCAGGCGCAGGACTCAAGGACCTGACACTTGGAGGAGACTTTCTTACCCCCAGAGGAAGCTATAGTCTGTTCGAGTATAAGTGACATCTGTAGCAGAAGCTTAAGGCAGTGAATCCTGCGGGAGTGAAATAACAAGTTGTTAGAATTAGACAGAGATAGTTTCTTCTGTTTTTATTCTTTTGATTTAACATCTTAGCCCCAATTGTTGTATGATCTTTCAGTGGACGATGTTTGTAGCATCTCAAATCAATTTAAAAGCCAGAGAGATGAACTTTACCAGCAGAAATCCACCCTCAGATGCTCTTGTGCCATTTTAGACAGTTAAGAGTCAATTTTGGTGTTGTCCAGTGCATTAGAGAGATTGTTTTATGGTGTTTTGTTTTGGAGTTTACTTTTTAGTTCTTTCATCTATGTCAGTGACTTACATACAACCCCCACAAAGAGAAAAAGAAACATTGGCTTTGAGCTATGAGGTGTTTGTGTAGGTGGAGAAAGCTCTAGTGTAGTAGAGGCTTGCGGTTTCTTGTCATTATCCATTAATCTTTTGATCGATTTATTCTCCCAAACTATTTTCATACTTCATCAATTTGAGCCTGAAACTGACATTTTGGTGGATGTGAACTGAAAAGATTGAAAAGTGATATTTTTCTATAGCTAGTCTACGTGGGGCTAGCCACATGTTTGCATTATTTATTTCATTATAGTTAAGGAAAAAACAGTGGTCCAAAGACTAAATATAGTATAATAATAATATGGCTATACGTCATAAAGACACTCAAGTATTTCGTAGTTGAACACAGATATTGACGCATATGTAGTTTAAAAATATATATATTTCATCTTTAAAACAATTTTCAATTAAAGCATTTTTCCACATTTTTCAAAAATCAAAAATGACTTTTATTATTGATAACACTGTGATTTTCTATGTGATCTAAACATTTCAAAATTGCACTGTTAGATGCTTGACCAATGTATGTGTGTACCAAATGTCAAGACTTTAGACCATTCAGAGCAAATTTTGTGGCGTTTTTCTTCATCATACTATTGCAGGATAAGATATTCCTTTATTGATCCCCATGTGGAAATTCAGGCGAGAATTCAGGCGACCAGAATATAATATACCTAACCTAAATCTTTGTGTGGCCGGTGTTGCTCCTTATACATCGTAAGTCCTCCTTCTCTCCTGTATTTATTACTACGGCCGCTAGAGGATGGTGCCTAACAATTAATGTAAATATAGCTGCCCACTGAATTAGTTGACAGCAACCTGATCAACCTACTAGGAGGTGTGCAGCCCCTAATTGCCCACAATCTTTGCTTTATCGTTAACTTTGATTAACTGAAAACACATTTTGAAAGTTTGAAGACAAAATACACACAGCACACTGTGATTGCAACCTTTTAATTACAAGGCAGCCCCACCTTAAAGCATACCCTGATTTATCCCATATTTAACTTTAAATGCGACCAAAAGTTACAAGATGTGAGGCGAGATGATTGAGACCATAGGAAAATGTTTACTGAGGTAGTAAATCAAGTGTGAAGTAGTCATTTTTCCTATTCCTATTATTTACACAATGGGACTTATTTTTGAACCCATGGAGTCGCCCCCTGCTGGTCATTAGATAGAATACAGATTGATAAAAACATCAAATTTGATCCCCTGTTGTCTGCTTTGGGCTCTTTAACAAAGACAATAGCTTTTTTTAGGTGTAATCTCCCTTTAAACCATACTGAAGGACAGTTGTACGGTAAATAAGAAGGAATCAAAACGTATCGACACAACAAGTGCTGTGTGCTTGCCTGGGATCGGCGCTAACCTTTGAACTGATAACTGTGCTGCAGCTTAAACAGTCCTGCTCCTGAGATGACTCGGGGTCTGTTTCTATCCCAACCTTATTACCTGCTCCATTCATACTTATTACCTGCCCGCCTGTATTTCTGCACCGGGCTGACTGCTATCCCATTACCTTCATTTTACACAATGTGAACCCGCTGTGACCTGGCAATCTAAACAGGCTTTGATGTGGATTTGATGCTATGCATACGGTGTGACCACATTGTTTCTGTGCTGTCGCTCTGGGGGCAGTGGCCTCGCCGTACGGAGGCAGCTGCGATGATTTGTGGGGGAATTTGACACTTAAGCGTATGCAAATGAGGCGGCGGATTAACATTCAGAGGAGGAGCTTGGTCGACCTCAGCCGGTGTAAGGCCATTAGCATAGGAGGCATTAATATTCAGCAGAAGAGAGCGGGGACACAGAATAACACTGTAAGTAAAACTACAACACAGAGGGTGAAACAGAAGGAAAACAAAAGCATTTTAATGGAGGCGCCATAATAATACCCACAGGGCTGTGTTCACAAACCTCTCTGCTGCTGCTGACAGTGGGTCTAATGGTCACACTCTTCCTCAGTGGATAGACATGCAATCAGTAACAGTGATTGGCAGGCCATTCATTGGATTCCTGTGTCTATTGCACATAGTTAGTCTCATTCTCATTATTCAAATGGACCCACAGACCTGACTCATTGGCTTGACTGTGGAACTGGAGGAACTGGAGTGTTCATTATGGCCAAATCCCTTGTTCCTGTCAGGGGCAAAGTGGATCTGTTCCCATCAGCACGACGTGTCAGATTGACATGAATAGGCTTATGATGTAGAGGTCAAGTTGGCTCTGAGCTGCGAGGTTCACGGAGAGGGATTAAAGATGAGCCACGGAGACATCGAGGAAGTCTTTACTTCACAAGACGTCAGAACTGCAAATAATGATTTTGATCATTGATTAGTCTGCAGATTCTTTTCTCCGTTATTGTTTGGTTTGTAAATTGTCAGGAAACTGTGAAACATGTCAATCACAGTTTCTCAGAGACCAAGCTGATGTCTTCGAGTTGTTTGTTTTGTGCAACCAATAGTCCAAAACAAAAAGATATCCAGTTTACTATTCGCACTGGGCAATGCATTGATTTTATACAACCCCAAATCTCTGAAATTAAAAATGAATAAATAATAAAATAATAGAGCATCAAATTCAGAATTTAGAGTGTATTTTGAAAAAAACAAAAGTCCATCAGTTTGACCATTAAATATATTTTGTACAGTTTCAGTTGAAAATTGTCATTAGAAAATCATCCGATTCATTTTTTTTATGTTTTAGACAACGTCCCAACTTTTTTGGAATCAGTGTTGTAACACCATCGGAATATGAGACTAGATTTGTCTGGAAAATGTAATATGAGTGTTGTCTTTTCCTGGTTTTAAAGGCTGCAGCACAGTACAATTATGCCAATTATGCAAATTGTGAATTTTTTCTGAACTTACCAGACAGTTCTAGTTGTTCCATTATTAATCTTAACCCTCTCAATAAGTATATCCCCATTACTTGTATTTATTCATCAAAAATGTAATTGTAAATATATAGTGAAAGTACCCAAAAATATAAAAATATGGTGATATTTGATTTTCATATATAATGACATTGGTTTATAAATAAATAAATAAATACATAAAATATTATTATTATTAATTGTGATTGCAAGACTATTTTAATACAACACAACCAAATAAATACAAAACACAAAGTGATCAGTAGTATAATTTAAGGCTTGAAATTACCGTAATTTAATACAAACAGCATAAGACAAATAAAAGCTAATTACAGTACAACTTTAATAACAGAAAATACATTAAATTTAAGACATGGCTGCTGTAGTTTTCCTTTAAGAGTCATATCCAAACTAGAGCTGAATTTTTTTTCAGCCAAAACCTAATTTTTTTTAGGTAATAGCTGATTAAACTATAAGTAGTAGAAGTCATTATTATATTTAATTCAAACAAAAATCGCAAACTTTCACATGTCTCAGCTTGTCATTCGTAAGAGGTTGTTGATTTTCTTTGTCTTATGTGATGGTACATTTTCTTTGGGTTTAACACAGTTGTAAATCAAGTACTTTGGAAATTTGAGGATATATTGATGGACATTTCTCAGGATCTTGTGACATTTTACTGTCAGTAAATGTCCAGGTATTTTACATTTCTTATGTCTTTAGTACATAATATCAAAGTCCATCTTAATGTGAATGTGCTGCATGCAGTTTATTACCTAGTCACATCGTCACATGATTCTTTTTTGTTTTTTATTCATTAGAACTTTCTAAGATCTGTACATACTCGGGCACACAGACATTTTTTCCAATGTACTTTGTGTACTTAACCAGAAAGGTGTTGCCCTCATCTGAACCATTACTTGGTTGGATTTATCTGCCATCAGGGAAAAACAAGCCACTGCAGATGCTTCTCATGTGTCACGACTGAGTTTTTTAATCATGTAAAGCTGAACAAAAGGCCTCAAAAACAACTAATCAGTTATTAAAAACATGTTAAGTATATTGTAGGCGTGGTCAAAGAACAGCAAGTGTTTTTGTATTGCAGATGTTTATATATTAATGCTTGTTTTCTGTTAAAAGCAGCCTCAGTGTTGGTAGAAATCTTCGCAGTTTATTTATTAATTAGTGAATTAAATATAAGTATTGATTTAGATTTTACCAGGGTCCATTAAATAAGCAAATACATTTAGATCAATTATCATCATTTATGCTCCCTGCCACTCACTGAACAACAAAAACAAACCTAACAATGGCGTTCTAAATAAGTCTATAACATTTGTTATTTACTTTGCCTCGACTGACTAAACAGCATTATTATTTATTTCTCTATCAGCCGAGTCTCTGATATGTGTTGTTATTATGATTCACAGACATATTGACAATGAGCAGACATTTGCTTTTGTGGACCTGTAAAACGTTGCTCGAAGCTTTTGCATTAAAAACAAAAACATTTTATATTTTCATAATGCTGAAAGGACTGAATCACATTAGCTTCTGCTTCCTTTAGTTAACTCCCTGCCTGCATCCCCCCCTCGCCAAATTAAAGAATAATGCTGCTAGAAGTGAGCGGACAGGCTGAAAAGTAACCTTATCCTTAGATAACTGTGGTCATTATTGTAAACTAGCTTGAATGCCTTGTGCCTGTTTATTATTATTCCATTCCTCAGAAGGCGGCTCTTTGGTCTAGAAACATTGAATAGAAACAGAAAGGACGCAATCATATTTTGTGTAAATTCAGTCTAGAAAAGCTGCACAGATTAACACACAGTTTTACAGCACAGTCAAAGTCTTATTAAAAGTTATGGGTGACAGTAATTAATACCACAGTGATAGATATTTAGATTAAGCTTTATTAAAGGCTGAAGTCTGCTCGTCCATGCACACTGACAAATAACAAAAGAGATTCAAGTCAGACATATGAAAGACTGTCACAACAACAGTAACAGCTCAGGAGGCTTTCCATAAAATTGAACAAACTGAACAAAACATGTCTTTAAAATAGCTGTTATTAATTTATATTTTGGTGTATCAAATGACAGTGTGACAATATAAAATGATTAACTAATAATGGTGAACCCACAGAGCATTAGGACCAAATCTGTAGCTCTTCTCTCCTTTTCTGAGCTTTATAATAACTGCAACTTTACTGTTTTGGTTTACTCTCACCACTCTCATAGCCTCGTTTTCATATCATTTGACACCTCAGATAGGTATTAATTGAAAAATAAAATCAATGTCACCTTTTGGGTTCAAGAAGGACAGGCCTCCTGTGTGAAAGTCATGTGTTTGTTTAACCCGTCTGTGCACCGGGTCCTCCTACTTACATGAACTTTGCAGTTCTTTATACTAACCCACCTGATTTGTAGAAATGCAGGACAGAGTGTCGTGGAAGTCTATCAGCATTGAGGTAATCCTGCATAGCACGGCCCAGATCAATCTAAATCTATTAAATTGTTATATATATATATATATATATATATATATATATATATATATATAAGACATGCAGCAAGGAGTTAGCCACCAGGACGCCCAGAGAAATGATAATTTTAAAAGTTCTTTGCTTGTTGTCTTGCACACAAACCTGACAAAGCATGAATTCAGGCTTTTTACAAATCGGCATTATGATGTAGTTAATCATTTTGATCCATTTGTTGCAATTAAATCACAACAAAACCTGTTTACTTTGGGTTGATACTGCTGTAGTAGTAGGAGTCATCCAGACACAGCGCGAAATTCTTTGAGCTGTGTGCGTCTCAGGATGATGTTATGAACCCAGACAGAACATTGTTTGGTTTCCCCCAAAGTTTCTGGGACTTTCAAATGGTACAACAGTCGTTATTTTGACTATGATTGATAAAAGAAAGAAAAGGTGGAAAGAAACTGTCGGTCTCTCCAATAAACACAAATAATCCCACGGTTATGAGTAGCATGAGTAATGCATTGTGAAAATTTGCTTTGTATATGGTGTGAATACAGCAATACAATATGTTGTATAATGAGTAATAAAGTACTCATAATATTTAAAGGATCGCAAATAAACACATTTACACTAGAGAAGAGGCATTAAAAGATATATAAACAGGTTTGGTTATGATCTCCTCCATTGTTTATATTTTATATGACACATTCACACAATAGCCTCCTTTCACTCTGTTGGTCCAGTAATGTCACACTGTACATGGGATGCTCTGAGAGGATGTTCCCAAGAAAATCATACCAAGAAACAAAAAACAAGGCCTCTGGTCAAACAATGAGCGTCAGTCACATCCACCAGGATGCTCGGACAATAGACCCACCTTTTTCCTGGCTCTTTCCCGAGGTTCCTTCCAGGCTGCACTGTCGCTCAGATAACAGAGGAGACAGACGGGCCTGTAGTCCGTCTATGTCCTGTTGTTCTCTCGCCCCAGTGTGGTTACACAGTCCGTCCCAGTATAGAGAGGTCACAGGTTGGATCTTTGCTGCAGCCGGTGTGCTGAAGTGTCTTTGTATAAGACGCTGACAAAGGCCTTGAGGATTTTTTTTTTCACATTTCAGTTAAAATTAGCTATGTATCCAAAGATATAAAACAATGGATGAATCTAGATCCATCCATTTTACCGCAGCTGTTCCTGTCAGAAATCTGTCTTTAAAATTAAACCATTAAAGAAAATGACCATGAAAATAAATCTGTTTTATGATCTAACAAAGGGCCACTGTTAATGTCTGGTTAGGTTTAGATTTAGAAAAAGAAAGTGGTTTGGTAAAAATGACTACTTTGTCAACATTAGGAGTTAAAGTTGAAGTTAATGAATAACTTAGTCTCGAAAGAAACTGCTTGTTTTTGAGAGTTATGAAATGTACTGCTACAGCAAGCTATTTTACCCAGCTAAAATTATCAGTTTAAATGTATGCTATATTTAGAATATTTTCACAACTTTACATTGCTGTCAGACAGCCCTTACCGACGGGGAACTGAAACCCTTCTAATCACTCGTCGAAGTCACCAGACTCCATGGACAAAACCAGTAATATTACCTTGCAGAACCAAGAGCTGCTGGTCTACTGCTGCCTCAGTCGGTTTGTTTGTTTGCGTTATTGTACACGTTATTTCCTCATGGTTAGGGCTCCTTCACAGTAATAACTGATGGAACCAACTCTGGTCTAGTGATACAGTAACTGTTTTGGGGGATTTGCTAGAGCGACTAATGCTTCTTCATGTTTCTTTTGAAATGTATCCCACTAAGACCATAGGTCAAATTTAAATAATCGATTTAAATCACAGATCTTTAAAATTGAAAGCTCAATTTGGTCTATTTTCGATTTATAATTGAAATTCCCCTATTGTTTCCGAGGCTTGTTTGAAGAACTGTCTGCTCCTGTCATCTTTACAGAAGTTTGTTGGGCTGTTTTTAGGTTATCTTTATCTGTATCTTCTTCTTCATATTTTGCAAAGTTTGTTTCTTACTGAAGCTGTGTTAAAATACAAACATGCAGGAGCATTTTTGTCAACAATATTATCATTTTTTGACTGAACTTTCACCCATTTCATGTCCTTTGTTCACTTTCCTAATTGTCCATCATCCTGTACTTTTCATTTGCGGCCCTTTACTCTGTTTGAACTTCATTTCCATACAGTCCAATGATAAGCTGGTTGAAGTTGATTTAGTTTAGTCTTTCAAAAATCGATTTGCTTTCTGGATGCCACTGCGTGTAAAAAGCAGTGCAACTTTTGCTGTATATTTGGCTGAAAAACATTATAATATTTCATCACTGAGCAGAAATAAACCCCTGAGCACTGGATACAGTGAACACGGGGGAGACGCACTGTACTCCAGGTTAGTTACACCAGGAGCCAGCCTCTGCTCTGTGCTGGTTTCTGGCTGTTTCGTCATTTTGCTGATCAGCTGTTTGACTCTGATGTAGTTTACTGTTATTCCTGTTAGATGAGTGAACTACTTTGAATAAATAAGGAATAGACTACAGAATATTACTGCCTGGACTGTTTTCATTTACTTATTTTCTTATATTTTTATGTACAGAAAACACTTACTGAGCATGCTTGCTTTTCTTCAGCAACCTTATCTCCCAGGCATATGAACTAACAATCCTCTTTGCCAAAACATCCTGCATGTAGCCAAACTGCTGCTCAACCTACATGTCAGTGAGCAAGACACCGAAAACCTCTGGGAGCTTTGTAGCCAACCCCCGACCTCTGGTCTGACCAAGACAGGATCTGCTGTTCATATCAAGAAATATCACATCATTCAGGTTCACAATAATTACAGATTATGCTGCTATTCATACAGCAGCATCATCTAATCCAGCAGCCTCACATTGACTGGCGCTGTTGTGTGATATATGAGCTCATACATAGATTTTGCTCTTTTGTCAATATATTTCATGTTCAACATTGATTTAATACCTTAATACCTTATATCAGTGTTTTTACTGTACAATCTACCCCCTTTTTTACACAGCTATGACATATCGAGGTAGTGGCCATACATGAAACTGCCTCACTAAAGTACTAATTGTACTTACAGTGCTTTAGTACAATTTTGAGGTACTTGTACTTTACTTGAGTATTCCCTTTTTATGGAATCTTATCCTTCTACTCCACTATATTTTGAAGCATATGTTGTATTTTTTACTCCACTATATTTAGCTGACAGCTTAAGGTACTTTTCAGGTCAAAATTTACATAAAATGATTAGACTTAAAAAAAATAAAAAATAAAAAAAAAACTCATAATGGTATAGTCAGTAGTTAAAATAAACCCTACCTTGATAAAATTAAAATGCTTATTTATTAGGGCTGGGCGATATATCAATACAAACAATACATCTATATATTTTTAAATGTGATATGGAATTAGACAATATTGGATATATCGATATATTTAAGAAAAAAATCTTTATATATAAATGCTGCCCTTACTAGGGTTTTTCATATTTAGTTCTTTTGTAATGTTCATTATTTTTTTCTCATATAAAGATATTTATTTCAGAAAAAGATTGGCCTATTTTATTTCATAAGCTATTTTTATTTAAGATAGTTTTTTTATTTAAATGTGCACTTTCTGGAGCTTTGATTTAAAAAAAAAACATTTGCTCTCACTTTGTGTTTATCGGGATATATATCGTATATCGATATTCAGCTGAAATATATATCGGGGTATGACTTTTCGTCCATATCGCCCAGCCCTACTTTTTTATATAAATGCATCAATGATAATAACCCAGTAATATATTTTGAATATATAAAATAATCTAAGAGGGGCCATTCTGCATAATGAGTACTTTAACTTTTAATAAGTACATTTTGATGCTGATACTTTTCTACTTTTACCTAATTAAGTTTTGAATGCAGGACGTTTACTTGTATTTGAGTAATTTCACAGTGTGGTATTAGCACATTACGACAGTTTCTTTTACGTAGAAGTAAGGGATCAGTTGTTGTTCTCATCCCATTTCGTCACATGGTGTCGTTTTGGCACAAGGGTGATACTGACACACACAGAACCCCTTTGCTTTGGTTTTGGACGAGTCAGGGGCGGTGTGTTCTGAACACCGGTACCCTGGGTCGAGGTCTGAGGGATTGTTTGACCCATCCACCTCCCATCCCAACCACAGATGGATTTACATTACAGTCAATGGAAAGCCCAGTGCATCATCTGCACACAAGATGAAGTGTGCCATGTACGGCTGAGGGCTGTTGCTAAACGTCTGTATCTGTTTGAAATGAGACCGAGCTGGTTTTAAGTGAGAGCTAACTACAGTGATATTACAACAAAACACATTGACTGAAACTGAACAATACCTGAGAATGTGATAAATCCAATATTGATTGAGGCTCTTGTTAGGCGTTGGTGGGAGGAAGTGTGCCATGTGTTGATTGTTTAATGGTCTAAATAGCTCAGCAGTGGGGAATACAGTAGAGCAGTGTAAGTGTGTCCCAGTCAGAGCCTGAAACTTCACCTTCCTCTTTATTTAAATTTCTCATGGGTGCTGGAAATAATTTCACTTCCCCAATTTGTCATTGATGCATTTTGTTGTTGTTTTATTATTTTCATCCTTATTGATGTTTGTTGTCACTTAACATGGGGCCTTAATTTCCTGGCTTATTTTTGTTTGTCTTCATTGAGCTCAGATAGTTTTTAAGCTGTTTGGGTGTTTATTGAACATTTTCATATCTCAGTTTTTAATTTTCAATTTAACAAAAATATACAATCTGGAACTAATTGTGTGATTTTTGTTTTGATTATTTGTTTAATCGTTTAATGTGTAAAACATCAGAGTCCAAAGTGGTATCTTCAAATAGCCTGCTTTATCTGACAAACAGTCCAAAACACAGAGATATTGAATTTACAATTGTATAAAACAGAGAAAAGCCGCTGATCCTTTAATCCAGTGTTTCCCAAGCTGAAGGTCAAGACCCCTCAAGGGGGTCACAAGATAAATCTGAGAGGTCGCCAGATGATTAATAAGTTAGGAAAGACGATCGTAACATTATTCCGCTCCATAAAGGGATATTTATTTTTCTTTAGGTAATCAGATTTTGCTGCCTTGTAACATAATATTCAGTTTAATGCTTCAGGCCTGTAAATATAATTCAAATTACACAATCTTAAAGGGGATGTATCGTGAAAATAATATGAATAAACATACTCCCTTGTAACAGCACCTTTTCATGCATGTTTTCTGTATTAAAACAGCAGACAAACAACTTCTGTGTTTTAACCTCAACCTTAAATCCATACTGTAACACAAAGAGTGATCTCTGACTGTTGCTTGTAACTTCTGACACTAGATAGATAGAGAGAGAGAGAGAGAGAGAGAGAGAGAGAGAGAGAGAGAGAATGGGAAAGATGCCTAAGTAAATTGGCAGACATGCAATTAAACGTGGGAACTTCTCCACTGACTTCATTTATATTAGAAAGTTCATTCCTGGTGAACGTGCAGAGGCTGTTCAAGGGCAATGACTTTCTTCCCCCCCTGCTGCATTCATTTCTCCTCATTTGCATAATGCTTGGCTGGTGGCTGTAAGGTGGCCAAATGCAGCAACATGTTAAGTTTGTATTATATAAAAACACTTAAGGCCCAAGAGGATAAACCTGCACTGACATCGGACATTAGTGTGCACTGAGTCTGACATGATTAAAGTGGTGTTGTCTATGTAGTCTAAAGGAGTGGTTCTTGTACTTTGTCATCCTAAAGAGCCCTTAATAGAAACAGTACCTGCATTTGTGGTTACGTTTTCTTCTAGGGGCCTCCGTGTCTAGGGATTTGTTTTGCACAGGTTGCATTCATGCATTGATAAGAAAAACTTTCCTTGTGTTTTTTGTTTAAGTCTCTGATTATTTGTTTGATCTATTAATGTCTTAAAGAATGAAAGCCCCAGTCCAAGTCGGCATCATCCTTCAACATATTGTCATGAAGGGGTTTGTATGATTTTCTACAAAAACATTTACACCGCGATTTGTATGATATTCTATGAAATGTGACATGTATCAAGTGCATATTTTTGACACGCTGCTTGAAACATCACAATAGCACTGTTGATCAGAAAAATGGTTATGTTTAGCCACCAAAATAACAGGGTTAGGCTTTTAAAAATCTCTTCTTCTCTACATAACTTTTAAAAACTTTCCCCTCTACATTCTGCTGAATTAAATACAAACATTTTTAATATGAATTTATTTGTATTTAAAAAATATTTTAGATTAAATCTGAAAATGTGAATAGTTTTACTTTCAAGGTTCTGCCACTAAAATGAAAATAATCACAGTCATGCACGTAAAGTGTGACTTTCTCTAAAAAATATATAACTTTATTTGACTTCTATTGAAAATGTGTCATCAATCAGTGGCCTTCACCAAAGAATGAAACAAAAGCTACCTTGCTAAAGATCCTTTTCATGTCTTTCTTTCTGTTAAGTTGCTATGCTCCCCAATAACCTGAATCTGTTTGAGTATCTGACAACAGTAAAAACTTCCTTGGCCCACCAGTCAGCCTGGCTACATGCTTTTCAGGAGCTGAATAGGGTTTCAGACATTGGTAATTCTCCAAGGTCAGGCCCCAGACACGCCTACACTCTTGGAGGCTTTTCTGCAAGAAGAGGCTGGAAGCAAGGGTGAAAAAAAACAGACTAACAAAAGCTTGCCGGGAAAAATGGTTCATGTAAAACGTAGAGACATTAGTGGTTTATGGACTGTTGGAAAAGATAGAGTGAGGGAAGAAAACGGTTTCTTTTATGTAGCTGTGTGAATATTGTGTGATTGCACACAATATTTATGCACTGCATAAAGATGTATGCAGCATGCATGAGTATATTTGTGTATAGACACGTGTACAATACATAGGGTTTTGTTTATATGCTTATATTAAAGCACAAAGAGGTGTTGTGCATCTTCACACACAGTGATCTTCTCTTTGTGTTTTCTGATGCCACATTGTGTCATCTGCCTATCCATCCTGTATGGACGTTTCTATATGCGAGGACTTAACCCGCAGATCTGTTGCTATTTACTGAGGATCCTCCCTATGCTGTCCCTCCAATCCTCTGGATTTCCTGTAAATCCCCAGGGTCTGGCCAGCACTGGTGATTTGTGGTTGGCTAGTGGGCAATTGACACATTGATAAATCCCCCTCAGATGGGATGCGATCCGTTTGAATCAATAGAGCCTTATCGGCTGACGGCCGTCACGGCTGCGACCATGTCGGTTCACCTCGGGTCCCTCCGAGTCGGCCTGATTTGTAGCATTTGACAACAAACATCGTCACGCCACGTGGTTCGTCAGAGAGTCCGCGGGCGTAAATGAAGGCAGGACGTTGTCTGTCAGTGAGCAGCTGCAGAGAGAGAGGATGGGAGACAGAGAGAGGGAGGTGGATGTAAAGGGAGGGAGATAAAACAACAAAAAAAAGCTGAGAGGATATTTGAGGACTTTTTCATTGTAAATATGTCTCATTTACAATGACAGAATAAAAGTAGAGCTCTTAACATTTCCTGCTGTAGTCGAGGGATTGAAATTGAAGACAGCTTCCACAGCGCCATGAGCCTTCAGTGTGGCTTGTTCAGCTTTAGCCAGAGGATTCATATGGCTTGTGTCCACTGGACAGGCTTTAGCTGTTCTCCGGCCGTCTGGCTCAGATCCAGCTTCTCCTCTGTCTTTAGATCCGAGCCAAACCTTGCCGGTCCACGGCTCAGCCAGCCACGTCTTACAACTTGGCGAGACTCTGGCCAAAAGCTGCCCAAAAGCTCCAGTTTGGAGGATTAATGGTTAGTGATTCTACATGGAGCATCCCCTGAATATAATGGAAAAGTTCTAAGCAACTTTTAGCTTTATTAGCTAGCGCTACTAAATGCATATTTATTTTACAAAATAAATGATATGGAAAAGAGCAATGAAACTGTCGAGTGCCATTTGTTTTATTTGTTATAAAACTAAATGCTGTTCATGTCGCATGAAATGTGCTTGTTATTTTCAGATTTCTTTGTTGTCTGGGCGGAGGGCTTTTTAACAGAGACACAAACTAAACCATATCATATGGTCGGACCCTGCTGTCGGCTCTGCTGTTTCTGAAATTCATTCACTTTTTTGGGTGGTTTATAGGCCCGAGCCAAATATCGATAGACTGCCAAAATGAAGTAAAGTGAGTTAGAGCAGAAAATATTATTTTGTAAAGAGGTTCAGTTTCAGGAAAATGCTTGGAAACAGGGTGGGAAGGGTACAGAGAGAAATGATGAAAATAATAGTAAATTTGAGTCTAATAAAGAAAGCATATTTGAAGGCACTGTGAGTGAAACACTGTTTAAATCTGAATGAGGGGGAGGTTAACTAACCCTCTTCTGTAAAACTGAATAAGAGGGATTTTAGGGAAGACAGTATTCTGTACAAGAAGAGAAGTGGGAGCTTAAATAAAACACTTTTCATTAAAACTGTCAGAGGAAGCTTAATGAAGAGTCTTTAAAACAGAGTGATGGGAGCCCTCAGGATGACAGCACTCGAAAAATGTATCTCCAACACTAAATCCAGGCAGTTTATGTCAAAATGGGGATCACACTTTTTCATGAAATCCTCTCACCTGTTTTAGCAAAAGGGAAAGTTCAGGTTGAATACTTAGTATGTGCCAAGCACCAGAAATGTAATGTAGCTGGTGAACGTCAATGAGAAAACTCCAGATATTTTTTGCCAACAATTGCCATGAAAACTTAAAACCAACAATAAATGCAAGTCGTGGCGGAGGAAGTACCAAGGGCTTTTATTTAAGTAAAATACTAATACCACACTTTATACTCCATTGCAAGCTTATTTTAACTACTTTATGCTATTTTATTTAATGTAAGATCATATATTTTTGAAGCTGATCATATGTGTAAAATATGAATTTACAAAATAACCATAGGTAGATGTAGTGGAATAAATGGTTAAAGCCATTCAACAGTTAATGTAACTTAACTAAATGCTCAAACATAGCAATGGTGGCTAATTCTATACTGTGGACATGGACCCACTATATCATTTTTATTATTTCTTAATTTTCTACCTACTCCCCCTTGGTTACATTTTCCGGAAACATCACATCAACTTCCACTGCTATGCGGATGACACCCAGCTCCACATTTCCGATGAACCTGAGTCCACCTTCCCTCCCTCCCTCCTCACTGACTGCCTCCTCGAAATACAGTCCTGGTTTTCATCCAATTTCCTGAAACTGAATAGCAACAAAACAGAAATTCTACTCATTGGCACAAAAACCACCCTATCCAAATCTCCCAGTTTCACAATATCCATAGACAATTCCAACATCTCTCCATCCCCCAAGGTAAAGAGTCTGGGTGTCATCCTTGACAGCACACTCTCATACACCTCACACATCAGTCACATAACCCGCTCAGCCTACCTCCATCTCCGTAACATCAACCGCCTCCGCCCCTCTCTTACACCCCACACAGCTGCCATCCTGGTCCACAGTCTCGTCACCTCCCGTCTTGACTACTACAACTCTCTCCTGTTTGGACTTCCGCAAAAAACTCTTCACAAACTACAACTGGTACAGAACTCAGCAGCCCGCATCATCACAAGGACCCCATCCAGTCACCACATCACACCAATCCTCCAGCAACTCCACTGGCTCCCAATCACACATCGCATCCAGTACAAGACTCTACTGCTCACCTTCAAGGCCATTCACCACCTCGCCCCTCCATACCTCTCTGACCTCCTCCACATTGCCACACCCGCTCGCCCACTCAGATCTTCTTCCTCCACCCACCTCTCTGTCCCCCCTGCCCGTCTGGTTACCATGGGGAGCAGAGCTTTCAGTCGCTCTGCTCCCTTGCTCTGGAATTCCCTTCCCCCTTCCCTTCGCAACATCACATCTCTCAATCAATTCAAATCACAACTAAAGACTTACCTGTTCAGACTCGCTCACTCCATTTGATCCTCCGCACAAACTCCCCTCCTTAATTGTAATGTATTTGTAAATATTCTGATTTGTTTAGATTGTATGATATGTATGATGTTCTGCTTGTTTTTTGTTTTTTCCATGTTGTAAGCCGACCTTGAGTGCCTTGAAAGGAGCCCTATTAAATAAAATGAATTATTATTATTATTATTATTAAGTGACAAAAATACTGAAAAAATGTCTGTAAAATAGTGGCACACAATAGCAGAGTAACGTTTGATTTTATTCAGCTGGTATTTTACAAACATGCTGTTTCTAAGTAGTCACTTACAAACCTTTTCCCATATAAAGTGTATTGTGAAAACAGTTAATATAATGCAACATGCCACATGACTTCTTGAGTATGCAAGTTCATGGGACCAGTATTATTATTATTTTTAAATCTTTACTCTGTTAATCCTAGTTATTTCCGACCAATCAAATAGATTTTTCTCATGTATAGGACATTTATAGCAACAATACAATAACATGTTTGGATATTGGCTGCTAATATCATACTTATTTTCTCAAACTAAAGTGTTCTTGATATTTGGATTTTGTTTTGGTATAATGGTCGAAGCTATTATTTTGAAGGCGTAATGTCGGTAGCAGATGTCACCGCAAGTTCAAACAAGAGACTATCAAAGAAATATATATATTTTGTGTTTGAAATGTCGTGTTTAGTGTGTGTTTGGCTGCTGGCTAACAAGATGACAAGGTTGGTTAGTTTTTCTTTTTATAATTAGTTTGATATTATGTGATATAACATTTTTTCGTAGTATATAAATATTGTAAAATATAAATATGTATATAAATAATGGACGTAGTCACTGTGACGTCACCCATTGGTTTGTGGACTGCCCGTTGAAAGCATCGAGTTCAGCGTTAAACTCATCGCCATCTTGTGTCGCCGTCTTGTTTCCGATATACGGAGAGCAGACCATATTTGGACTGTGGAGGAATGAGAGGGATCTGACGACACTGACTACACGCCTCACTACACCTCAACCTGACTGAGAGAAGCCACTGCTAATTCATGTTAGCATTAACTGGAGCATTCACTGGGATGTTAGTTTTGGCTAGCAAATCTTTTTATATCTATATAACGTTACACGTTGCCATGGATACGCATTGCTCTGCTTTCTCTCCTGATGATGGCTCGCCTTGTTAGCCACCTGTCAATCAAAGGCAGCCACGCCCCAAATCATACGATTCTTTATCTTCTATTTTCTTCTAAATGGGGCCATTATTAGAACTAATAACATCAAATTGTCTTGAAGAAGATTTTTTACTAGCGATTGAGACCATAGTGTTGTCCTAAAAAAAATTCTGAGGTAATAAATAAAGTGAGAAGTTTCCTCATTTTGCACTGAAATTAATGGACAGATTTTTTTTGCAGCCAAACTTAGTGCTCCCTGCTGGAATTTTCGGTAGAATGCAGCTTAAGACACTTCCTGGTTTGCCTCCCTGCTCAGACCCGGATATTGCCGCCTGGTGTGTATAAGCTAGCAAGACTGCTACATTAGCATAATGCTAATATACACTTAATAGATTAGCATTTTTTCAGTTTGCTTTGACAGGGAGAAAGTGGTAATAACCGTAATTTAAGTACAAGTATTGTAAAAATATTAGTAAAAGGTGCATTTATATTTGATTTATATGACAATTTTGTTTGTAGTTGAAATCTCACTAATTTTACTGAAGTTTCATTTTCAAGTTAAATATGTGGACCTGTAGCTAAGTCTCTATGATTTGTTCATTCACATTTTGTAGAAGATTGTGGTGATAAATTATTGGAATATTATAATATAATAACATAAATATTTAATCTTTGCTCTTATCTCTGTGTTAGACCATCATTCAGTTAGGGATGCTATAGTATAAATAAGCCACACACCTTTGCACCTTGAAAATATATTGCTTCAGTATTATGAACATGGCCACAAGGCTTGGTATGATATGAAAATGTCATGCCATAATTATCCTGGCCAAAATAATTGCAATGCATAATATTATCCTCATAATAGTCAAATATTCAGATTATTAAAACATATTCATACAACTCTTAAAAAAGTAGATTTACAGCAAATTAGATAAATATTCTGTAAAATACAATTATTAACACTTGATTTGAACTGTTACTTATGGGCTATAATGATATGACATTTGTTGTAATTCAAAATACATAAAGAAATCCTATAGGACTGTAGGTTATAGAGCTACCTTTTTAAGTCACTTGGCCATATTCACAGTTATCCCAATAATGGAAATTCACCATAATCAACCTTTTGTGAATGTTTCGTTATTGTGACTCACTATGAAATCCTGGATCCCTAATGGTCACTGCAGGAGTAAATCCCACCTACACCATCATGCTGCAGTTAATACTCACTAGGGCTCCTATGTTTGAATTCATGGTAAAAAAAATAAATAAATGATGGTACAATGAGGATTTTTTTCTTCAGCTGGAATGGAAAGGAACCATTGACAGATGAACAAACGTATTGTTTGTTTTGAACTCTTGGATGGCTTTCAAGATAATCAGAAAGAACAATGCCAGCCTTTAACATTTAATTTAGCTCTTATTTTGTGTCATTAAAACTGGTTCAAAGAGCAGAATTACAGAAATTAGCTTCACAGAACAGGATCATCCATAGTTACACAGTGAAATTGCAAAGATCTGCTGTGTGTGTGTGTGTGTGTGACTGTGGAGTGTCTTCACCCTTCACTTGACTGTCAATCCCAGGAGTTCCCGCCCCCTCATGGTGCTGGATTATGGGTTGAACTCAGTATGAATGCGGAGTAGCACCGAAGTCTGCCTGTTTCTATCTCTGTCTGTTTTGTCCTGGTGTGTCACTCTCCTCCGTCAGTCTTTCTAAAAAAGATGTATTCATATGAAACAGACACCACACACATGCTGGCTGTTCACACCTGCTGATTCTCACAGTATGACACAGTTAGTCAAACACACACAGACACACACGGCAGCTCATGCAGTCCCGTTCCCAGTGGACAGCTGGCCAGTGATACATGCACATACACAGAGATACACTGGCATGTTTCCACATAACCATTTGTGCTACAGTGAGGGTGAGTGAACTGTTCTGTCATTCATACAATTACACTGATTAAGCTAATGGGGGCGCTATAATTACTGGTAACATTTTCATAACAGTACATGATGTTTGTGACACAGCTAGTCTAATTTTTGATGAAACTTGCAGCATAGAGTGATCTTGTAAGAAAAGGAGGGTCAACTTTTTCAAATGTAAAAGGCCATAACTGCTGTACCATTATTCATTTTCTTGCAAAACTTTTAATAACATGTTCTTTTTCAGTTTTATCTAATCAACAACAATTTTGATGATTAATTATTGAGGGAAAAAGCCACACATTATCTGCCCCCAGCTCTTTAAATGTGATGATTTTTTTGCTTCTTTCTTTTTCACATCATTTGAAATTTACAGCAATACATGTGGGCTTTTGGACAGTTTGTTGAACAAAACAAGCAATTTGAAGATTTCATTTTGGTTTTTGGTAATCAATTTATGATTGCCATTTTAACAATTTTTTTTTGATATTTTATAGAAATATTTTTTTAAAAATTGAAAAGACAGTGACAAGATTCATTGATTATGAAAATAATCATTAGCTGCAGCTGGTCTCGGAAGAACGATGCAGCCTGTTACAGTTTCCGGCATCATCTGTGGAGAATAATGTTTATTTGGACAAATTGGATTCTTGATAGCATTTTGGAATAAATTTGGATGAGATTTGGATAAAAATTGAAACAAAATTTGAAAACTGGTTCTTAACAAGTTGATCTTGCATCTTTCTACAGAGAAAAATCTTCCAAAATGCCTCATCATGGTTCCACTCAGTCTCAGTTCAGTCTGTAATTCACAGTTCAGCTGATAGGTTTGCCATCCAAAAGACCTCTCCACTACTCATGATCACCTATTGATTGACCAGCTGGATGAAGGTCCAGGTTTAGGTCCTCCTGACCACATCTCTTCCTCTTTGTATCACACTCATTGTGTTTGAGACCCATTGACCTGCAAGGCACCCCGGTTGCTGCTTATTGGGCTTGACACTGCTCGATGGTGACAACGCTAATTGCCAACATCTGGAAAGTGCTTGCCATCCCTCAGCCCTGCACGAATGAAACGCAGTGATCTGTCATAACGTGTCAGAGGAAATTAGCATCAGTCGAACGTCAGTGGGTGGAGGGGCTAGGGCAGGGGAGGAGAGGGGGTCGTCCCACCAACATTATCTGAGGTTTTTGGGAGGAGGGGTAGGAGGGTAAACGGCTGTTAGAGGAGTAATTGCAGGGCAGAGATATTAACCTGATTGTGTTTCCTCACAGAGTGTACTCTAAGGACTGCTTCTGTTGCTCTGTACAACTACCAGCACTAGTGCTGCAACTAATATGATTACCACTTCTTCCTCCACAATCACTACTACAACTAGTGTTACCATCATAACTTACACCACTGTTGCTGCATCTGCTACTAAAACCACTAATATACAGTGCTACTACTTCTACTGCTATGTCCATCACTATACTACTACTACCACAACCACCACTGTTACTGTACTAGTACTACTACTAAAAATAATAGTAAAAATAAGTAAAAGTAAAAATAACAATAATTATAAAATTACTAGTAATATTGTTATTATTGTTTTTTGGTATCACAAGCTACTAATATTTGTTTTTGCAATCAAATGAAACTACTACCTTTACTATTGATTATGACTACTACTACTTCAAATGTAACTGTTACTCCTATAAATACACCAAATTCTGCTAATATTGTAGCTAGGGATGGGAATGATTCATCGATGATCGATTAATGGTCATCAAGATTTTGATCGATCACGTGGAATTTTTAATCAGTCTGTATTTCATTTTTTTCTATTACTGCGTATCAGTATTTACTGAACTCAAACACAGCCGAGCGTTCAGTTCTGCGGCCGTACGTGAATAAGCCAATGAGCTGAGAATTAAGTTGGATAAAGCTACAGTTTGCAAACTGAAAGTTGCAATAACGATTATAAAACACACAGAAATATAAGAGCATTAATCGGAGCAAAACTAGCTTACTGTATTAAACCTTGCTAGCATGAATTACTAGGTTTATTTTATCCAAAACTTATTTAAACACAAAACACATTTAAATATCCAAGATTACTGTGAAAACTAACCTCATTACCTCAGTAACCTCTTTACAGTATGATCTTGGTTGAGTTAATTTTGCGATTGACAGGATCAAGTCTCTCCTTTCAAAATAAAAGCATCTGTTAACAAAACAGAGTTTTGCATAGTACTGTATATGTATGCATGCAAAGTAATCGATTAATTGATTGTTAATTTTATAGATAATCCAGTTCGCAGGTTTCTTCCAAATGCCCGTCCCTAATTGTAGCACTTCTGCTTTAGCTCACTACTACTACTACTACTACTACTACTACTACTAATAATAATAATAATAATAATAATAATAATAATAATAACAATACTAAATCTACTTCCTCTGTGGTTACTACAACCACATCTGTTATTGCTGCTAATGATGCTGTTACTTTTTCTGCAACAAGTACAACTCGTACTAGAAGATGTCCTATAACTGTTGGTAGTGCTGGTATTACAGCTACTACCAACTAGTGTTACTGTTACTACTTCTACTATACCTGTGACTATTATTACACCTTCTGCTTATGATGTTGTCACTACAACTGTTGCGCTACTTCCGCTATTTATTCTACTAATAATACTTCTCACTACCAAAAGCAATCAAGTGTGCTTACATTTTTACTATATTAAAAAATATTTTGCATTTGTTTGTTGATGCATAGAAGACAATATGAATGATAAAAACATACAAAAGCATGTCCACTACCACTCCTACTCCCACAACAATGATGATAATGTAATGATTATTTATATTATACAATAATGATATCAATAGCAGTTTTGAAGGTGCAAGTTAAAGGTCTTCATATGCTGTAGAAAGTAGAAGCAGCAGTGAATTACAAAGCTGTTGGACCTCAACTTGTAATGCAGACTTGTAGGAGCCTCAGGCAGGGCTCTCCCAAAGTCCAGGCTTAAGAAAAGTAAAGGGTGTTACCAGGCTTTGGCTTTACATCGACCTGTATGGGAGGCTTAGACCAGCAGCCAGCACTGAGATCACTTTTTTGAACCTGATTTATAGACTCATTTTTATATGCTTTTTATTTCTTTGTGTGGCTGTTGGTCTTTTGTTCTTATCCCTCCATATTGCAGTGTCTTTTTATGGCCCTGTCATAATTTGTTTTACGCATTTCATGTATTTGACTGTTTTACGGTTCCTACTTGAACCCTTTTGTAAACTCAAATATAAAAACAGTGATTTAAATAAAGCTCATAAAATTCATTTTAATGAAAAGCAACAAACGTGCCAATCTACAATAAAGGGAATACTTGCCCTGCACTGCTGACTTCATATATCAAAAAACAATGTTCTTTTTCATTTCGTCACATAGCAAAACCAACACGGTCACAATATCTTTGTCTTATCTGAATGAATCAATATTGAATTTATGTAAAAAAGAATGCAGCGGCACAAGAGCAACAACCTGGATAAAAGATATTCACTGGGTTATTAAATAATGGAAGAAGAAAATGAAGAGTTGCATAGCAAACTGAAAAAAAACCTTTAATAAGACAGATGGGTACCTGAAGTGACATGCCTTTACATAATCTGTATTTATAAAGAAGTCCTACTGCTGTCAAATTATAGTATTCTTTTTGTCTTTGTACAGGAAAGTGACAGTTTGTGGTGGGACGCCTTCGCTACAGAGTTCTTTGAGGAGGACGCCACTCTCACACTCTCCTTCTGCCTCGAAGATGGACCAAAGAGATACAGTAAGAGTCCCTTAATATTCAACCAAACTACCAATAACACAATAAGTTTCTCTTGTGATTATAAATAATTTAATTGCTTTTTGTTTTTTTTTCAACAAAAGTCCATTAGTTCAGTTTAAATCTTCTGTTCCAATGGGTTTGTATTATGTCTAAAAGTGGAAAAAACTTGCTTATTGCTAGTTTGTCCATTTATGATTTTTCAATCTACACAACCTTTACCAGGCATCTGAGTTTTCTTCACTTCTATTCAAGTCGCACTGCCTTCCCACGCACCTGTCATACATTCTGGTGTGATTTTTTATATCGGTATTTTATATGTGTGTGTGTGTGTGTGTGTGTGTGTGTGTGTGTGTGTTTGTGTGTTATAAATTCAAGCATTCATTTTTTTGAGAGGGTTTTAAACCAGCATCCTCCTGATAACATGCCCACATCTGTCAGAATTAGTGTCCCAATAAGACAGTGGCTGAGAGGGACACACCACCATAAATTAGCACTGCTGAATTGAAGAGAAGAATCTCTCATACATCACTGTGAAATTTTTTTTTAATTTGGTATTTCCGCTTTACTTCTACCTGCTTTGTCTACTTACACTTAAGTTATAGATTTTCTCCATTTCCCAAAATGCTATTTAACACCTCTTTGAAAATAAGTGTGAGCCTTTAAAAGAAAAGAAAAGATCTGTTTCATTGAGTCAAACATTTCTGCATGGTGCTCTACTGAGTCTCCTGACACTGAGAAAATTGGTGTCTCTCCCTCCTCTAACAATAGTTTTCTCTCTGTATGTGATTGCCGAACATTGGTGCAACATCACACGTAACTACTGGTAACCTCTTTCTGACAATTTCATCACAGGCCTCTATTGTGGCCTCTGCCATTTAAATAAAGATGTAAATGTAAACCACAGTCTTGAAAATAGGCAAATTATTGGGTATATCTGCGTATTGAAACGCTTCACAATACATCTGCTTTTGTGCCAGATCATAATGGTGGTTATTTAAGAAAGTGTGTTGCTATCTTGGCACTTACCGTGAACTGTACAGAAGAACCTGATTCCATATCTGTATTGTAAATTTATTATTTTCAATAGAGTTGAGAAGCTGGAGGAGTCATGACAGGCTTCCAGATATAAAAGCTGTGTTCGTTTTCAGCATAGAAAGTGTTTGGTGACTGGCAGTTTGAGCTCCTAAAGCTAGAGTTTGGTCGATTTCTGGTTTTGCCATTCAGGTCTGAGCTTATACCAGTTTGATTTTATGTCAACCGACTGAGCAGGCGTTTGTTATTATGACACATTCTATATAACAATCGCAATAATAAGCCTTGTACAGGCAAAAGTAGGACCAGAAGTTCCACATAACAAAGAAAGACTACCTTGAGACTAATATGAGAAAACCTACAGTCTTGGACGACATTTTGAATCTCTTACCCAAGGATGAATCATATAGTATTCAAACATGGGTACTTTGGAGATCCTCGTTAAGCTGTCAATCAGCTATGTATTAATTGTGACAGAAACAAGCCCTATACTGAGTTAAAGATATCTGGTAGGAACATGTTTTTATATTTAGAGAGATCCTGGCTTGCTGCCTTCAGTCTTTCTATTTGTATGTCTTTGTATGCCTTTAACTCTCTGAAATAAGCAGGCAAATAAGGATATTTCAAAAATGTTTAAAGTATTGCTTTAAGTTAAATTCAGTTAAGATTAATTATATTCCCAAAGTCTACTTTTGTATTTTGTAAGTTTGCAAGGACCTGAGTTTCAGGAAACGTTCTCAACTTCTGTGTACTAAGAACTCAAGTTAGAAACACCAAGACTGCAGCCTCAGTATGTGGTCTTCAGCGGCAAGTGACAGAGCATAGGCTGTTATTGAGTTTGTGATATTGTCCCCTTCATCTCATCTGCATAGGTTCGTGTTTTGATATCTGAAACATATTGAATATCACACAGACATAGATAAGGACGTGGTGCTCTGAAATGAGCAGATATGTGTGGTGTCTGCTGTGTTGTGTGTCAGTGTGTGTGTGTGTGTGTGTGTGTGTGTGTTTGTGTGTGTGATTCAGCTCAGTCATGGAGGAGGAGGAATGGAGAGAGAGAGTGGAGGATTGTTGTGAGCCGGGCCCCGGTTTGCTTTTCAAATGTAAAAATAAAAATCCCCAGTGGTGTAGAGACGGTAACCCTGTTCCCCCGGGAACGGGAGGCTTAACGCCATGGCGATGATGACTCATCGTCAGTCGCAAGCCTTCCTCAATTCACATTCAGGTGCGCTAAGTTACACACACACACACACACACACACACACACACACACACACACACACACATCATCCAGGAAAAATCCACCATGCTCGCATGTACCCAGCTACAGATTTGACTCAAAAGAAAAACTAAGGATGACACCTTCAGAAAGTGATAATGTTGTCTGTCCAAGCTTCGCATCGGCAGCATTATATATAGAGAACAACAGTATAATAAATTACACAGCAAGTCATTGTTATATACGTTACAGTTATTTTGCCCACTACTCAGGGCTCATGTGTAATGTTGTTAATTTTAGCCTCAGCTACTGAAGAGCCTACAATGATTTTACAGGTAGGAGAACTTCAGTGACTTTCTCAAGGTTACCTAAAAGTTTTTTGTATTTTATAAGATAACTTTATTCTTATCTAAAAGAAAATGTAAAAAACAAACAAATAAAACACAATGAAAGTGGGCTGCAACTAATGAGCATGTTTTCAAAAAAGTCTGTCAGCTTAGAGACTGGTTGAATAGGCATAAAATAAATATGTTAGAAAAATGTTGAATTGGTCATAAATTGGACTCAGAAAAATACTGTATATAAATGTAAGTATACTAATACGTGGCTCAGCATTTTTATTACAGCACTAGACATTTGCAGTATTTGAATCTGTTGTTTTTTTAGGTAGAACTCTACCTTTTCTCCCTGAAGCTTTTTTCTTCACCTTTTCTATTACACAAAATCATTCTTGTGGCAAAGAAATTCCTGTCCTGTGTGTTATCAGGGGCTTTGGACTCTGGCATCCTTTGTTTTTTTTATTTTACTGTTGGCAGTCCAGAAATTTAAGCTTTCTCTGCTCATTGTTAGTCACTCTGTACAACAGAATCAGCTAACTGCCTTACATATAAAATGTAAATGTGACCGCCAGTGGCCTTACCCTATAATAATCTCTGCTTGCAGCCCTGTGAAAAGCGCATATATACGTAGTTATCGCAGCGGAGGTCAGAACAGCACTGACCAGTGGAGATGTGAGGGAGTGGGAGACGGAGAGTGGTTACCAGTGGTCATCTATACATGTTGGAAGAGTTACAATGTAACAAAAGGTCGTAACATATTTCAGTAGAACAAAGTCTCTTCACACAGTTGTACTGCAAATAGAACTAAATGTTTAAAAACTCAGTATATAGCGGTATACATTCTGGATGTGAATCCTGAGGCTGAAGTGCTGTAGTGTATAAAGATTTGTGCTCAATATAATAGAGGTTATTTTAGCTCTACAGTATCACAATGAATTTGTCATGACATTTTTAAACTACATAGAGAATATTTGTATCTTTAAAGATCAAACATACCGAGTGAATGAAAAGGGCAAGTCTTTATATTTGTATTCTATTATCATTAACATATCATTTAGCTTATAAAAACAAATATTTGATGTTGATCTGTTATTAAATAATCTAATAAAACAATCATTGTGTTCATTATTCCACAGAGACATTTTCTGTATAATGTATGGAGGTGTTAGTGTAAGAACTTCAGTCCCTGTTGAAACTGAATTATATTTTTTGAGGCATGCAGTAGCTTATACGATAATTACAAGGAAACAATCATTTCACTCCAGTCTGAGTTGCTCTAATTTCATAACGTTCAGCGGAGGAAAAATAACAAAAGCCAATTTACCTAATCTGTTTTGTGTTTTTTTTTTATTATTCCATGGACCTATGTTAAGGTGTTTTGTAACTCGTCTCCAGCTGGTGTTCAATGTGGCCTCTCAGAGGAAATAGATTATATTGGAAATGCTTGCGTGTTAATTGTTGGAGGACAAACACTAATGCATTTATGTCCTCCACCATCTTCCAATTCTTTATTCTAAAATCAGTTCTGACGCTTAGAGAGGCTGATTAATTAGTCGATAGACAAAAAGCTCATTGTCAGCCTTGTCAGCTTTGATAATCGATGAATCATTTATGTAATTTATCAAGAAAAAATGCCCCCAAAATTGGCTCCATCATTGTCAAAATGTAAGGATGTGCTGCGTTTCTCTGCTGTATGTTTGTAAATTTCATCTTTTGGGTTTTGGACGGTTGGTAGGACAAAACAAGATAGTTGCTTAATGACAAAAGACTGAAACAAGGCTGTTGAAAGTGTTCAGAGAACAACTTGTGTACTTTATACAGTATATTTTCAGAGCAATTATGTACTTATGCACAAGCCTGTTTCTCTAACCCCCATTAGTGTTACAGTTGCTTTAAACCATGATAAATCCACTTCATATTGGCTTTAGACTGCATCTCGTGTGTGCTGAAACAATCAGTAGGTTAAACAATTTGTTTTCAGTAGAAATGTCATCAATGTGCTCAGCACTCATTCATTGTTTCATTCATTTATCAAGCAGAAATGCAAATAATTTCCTGATTTTACTTTCTCAAACATTTTGCTGCTTTTTTATGTTTAAGTTAATTATAAACCGCATATCTTTGCATTATGAAGACTCAGCATTGGGCTTAGGAAACAGTAATGGGCAGTTTCCACTGCTTTATGGCATTTAAAATAATTGTGGATTAATGAAATAATCCACAATCAACACGATTTTGATTCATTGCTACCTTAATCTCAAATGCAGGGTGTTTTCTTTGGCTGCTGTGTCTGGTTTATCCCTCAATTTAACACTAATTTTACTGTTCTAACAGCCAACTTGAGAAACCTTAAACCTACAGTTTGGTGAAATGGCAGGGATTTGACAGTCTTAAGAGCCAGAGCATGTGGCTGCTGTCTGAATAATTCCCCACCCTGTGTCACTAATGAAAAGCAAACTTCACCAGATCGTCTGTTGTGTCTAATTGTAATCTACATGTATCAGTAACAATAACCATGTCAGAAGACGACATAAGCAGCTTATCCAGACAGATTGCATTATTTCTTGCCTCGTCTTGTTCTTGCAAAGATCTGAAGAGCACTAACTGTGAGCAGTGAGAATTTGTAGTCTCCAGTATGTCATAATATTTTATAGCGTCTTTGGAAATAAAACTTATTAAAGCCTTGTATTGCTATGACAGTATATTACCTTCATAGAAGTTAATATTTTTAATGTGTGCATCGTGTTTCATCTTTAGAGAGAAAGTGTTTCGGTGTGTATTTGTGTACCCCTGTACGTTTGTAAAGCAATCCTCCATCCGTGCTGGCCAATTATTGTTTTCTACACCGAATATTCAGAAACTCTATCTAATTATACCCCCAATTGCCATGGCCTTAACATTCGCCCCAGTACCTTGTCTGGCTCTGCAATCTATGATGCATCTGATGAAAGCTGCACTCCATGATGCAATCAAAGAGCAAGGCTCATTTTAGAAGTAGTTCAAACAAGAGAAGGAAAACTCTGCATGTTTAGTGGGCTGATTCAGGGCAAACTGCGAAAGTGATTCACAACACATTTACAATTCATCTAGTTATTCTTGCATTGCAGTACGCAATAATTGCAGCTATAAAATGACCACAGCTAATAATCTTTAAGCAAGCATGAGGACATAATGAGGAGGAAGAACACACGAGGAAACAGTTTTAATACGTGTAAAATGATAAACCAAACGGCCTCTGACACAAAGTAAGCTTAACAAAGGACTCACTTTGTGCTTGGAATTAAAACCAAGTTTTTAATTAATAAACACATTATGTTTTATATACCTTCCTCGGCCATACCAACTAAATAATAATTAGCAGTTTTAGCCAGTCATAGTTTATGCATCTGATAATATCCTTTTCATACATACAGTAAAACATTACTTCTTTACAGATTTTGTGCTGTGTCAATGAACAATGAACTAAAAGAGGCTGAAAACCTGCACCGAGTTGCAGTGTTGTTATCGCAACAAATGCCCTCGTTCATATCACATGTAGTCTTTTGACTTTATATTTATAAAGAAATTAATTTGATTAAGGCCCCAAGTTCCTAAAGAGATACACCAGAAGACCTCTTGTAATCGTGCCTTCAAAACTAGACTTTGTGTGTCCTTTGTATGTAATTTTATAAGGATGTTTGTTTGAGTTAGGACCTCTATGTACCTCACTGACATTACCAGTCTCTGCCTAGTGTTGGATCCAGTATGCCTTGGCCCTAAACATAATAAATGATGTTTACAGACCAAGTTAATACAGTTTTTGTGTGACAGAATCTGAATGGAGGTCTGAGATAGAAAGATAAGTCTTGTGCTGTGATCTGACTCCCTTTCTGTTGAATAAAAGATTGACAGCGGAGGGCTGGGAAGGGCTTGTTGGAGGGAGGCTGTGTTATTGAATTGGGTGGTGGAATGAAGAGAAGGAGAGGTGGAGTCCCAAATGAAGGTATGGGAGTGGTGCAGTGTCGGGGCCTGCCTGTCTGTTTGCGTGTGTGTTCTTGTGCGTGTATCTATGCCTCTGTATCTGAATCTTGTGAGTTTTCTCTGTTCGAGCGACGGTGAATGTCTGTGTGTGAATGTGCATGTGTAAGTGAATGTGTGTGTGTGTGTTGGTTTGAGAGTTAAAGGGGGATGTCGATGCGTCTGTGGAGGGGGTTGTTTTGAAAGGAGGGAGGGAGGAGGAGGGGGGCTGCGAGGCTGCTTTACAGAGAGATGGATAGGATGGATTGAAGGTGTAGAGCGGTGATTGGCAGGCGGGATGATGCGGCCCTGGCTCAGCTGCAGCGCTGAGATGTAGGCTGATTGACAGTCGGGCCGAGCCTGGGAACCACATCGCTGGATCGGACGCAAAGAGAGAAAGAGAGGAGAAATTGTACATTTAAACCAAAATATGTAGCCACAACATTTTGCTCTGCGTTCTGTTCCTGGATAGTTTGACACTGCCATCTTTTGTAAACTACGGCAGTCATACTTTCATGATGTTTCTGACAGCTGACAATGTGCTAATCAAGCTTGTATGTATTTCGCTGTGTAGGGCAAAGTGAGAATGATGAAGAGAGGAATGCAGAGAGTATGAGAGACGACTGAATGACAGCAAACTCTTCCGAGAAACAAACAATGAGTCATAATGAAAGCACAGGGAGGGTGTAGAAATCTATTAAATGTATGTGAGCAGGCACAAAAATTTAAGTGGTCTGCAATATCTGAATAACAAACATTTACTTTCATTCTTCACAATAGCTTTAGGTTGAAACTAATGTTTAATTTTCATGACTCAATATTTTTTTATATATTTTTTTAATTAAATAATTTATCTTTTTTTAGTTTATAAATTTAAAAAAATGTGAAAAATGCCCATCACAGCTTCCCAGAGCAAAAAGTGATGACTTCAAACTGCTTGATTTGTTTACAATGATCATTCTTCATTCTTCAGAATCAGTTTGCCATTTTCCAGTCCAATGTGTTACCTTAATAAATGACTTACACAATTAAGTAATTATCAAAATTGTTATTATTTTTATGCTAATCATTTAATGAAAATACTTCCATAGTATAACATTATATTATTTTTTAAGATTGCTTTCATTTAATTCAAAGTGTGTTGTAAAATTGGACCTTGAGTTTTTTTTATGGGTATCCGTGGAAAGCAGAAAAGGTTCAAAAGTTTTTAAAGATGGAGATTTGTGAGGTCGTGTGAGGTGTTTCACTTCATCCTGGTATCCACAATGCCACTTTTAAATAAGTTAATTACTTTTTCCCTTTGCTTGGTGATCTGAGTGTTGGGTCTATAACCCTGTGTTTTGCAACTTTGTGCTCTGGCCTTGGATACAGCCAGTTTCTGAATGACTGCAGAGCTGTAAATACTGGCTTTGTGAAGCTCACAGGACCCAGGCTTTGATGAGGCTGTGTTACAGTCTAAGGTGCTCATTTAATTCTTGGTAACACAAAAAAAGTCTTTGTCTGTCTCCATCCATAAATTTTGACCTAGAGGTCCATGCGGGACTTTTTTTTCCCCCATGTCACAGTCAGCTCTCTCCTGTAGGATTTCTGACCATCATCGACTGTTCCCGCTAATCCACGATCCCAATCCTGTCTGAACATTCCTGCCCTTCAGCAATTTTCACTGCCCCATCCTGCAGGAAAAATTATAGATATTTTATAAATCTAAAAAAATCTTATTACAGTAACTCAAGTATTTAATGAGGCAACCTTAGGAGACATGAATAGAAAATAAGCCTTAATAGCCTTTAAATGTAAAAAAATATATATAAATAATAATAATAATATTAAAAATAATAAATAGCTTTGATTTGAGACATTAAGAAATAAAGGTAGATAAACAAGTTGGATCAAGGATCAAGTCCATGTTTCGTTGATGGTTTATGTTGTTTCCTGTAGCAACCGATACATACAATATGTCGGAGGGTCAAAGATCAGAGCAGCATTGTTACCGTTTCTATTTACAGGTCTGATCTTGATGAGAGATGGCATGTTATATTTTTATGTTCAAAGAAAATGTACAGTATGTAATTAGGGGCAGATGAATACAGAATGCAAAGCAATTTAAACTCACACTTAACTTTGGATGTTAATGATGACTTTATTATTGTGTCACGTGGAAAAAATAAGCCCAGTCTGATTGGATTTTAATGATTCCACAAGCAAATATGAAACAGATGCAGAGAACGGCACATATTTTAAAATGTTCACATGAATAATCAAATTTACATAATCCGATTTTTCGAACTTCATGGCTACAACACTGCAATTCATTTATTGCTAAAAAAAAAAAAAAGTAAAGTCGATTCAAAGTTTGCTGAATTTAAGACATTAAAATTAAGACAATGGCTTTACATGTAAAGTTAAAATCAATAAAACTAGCATCACCAATTTAGTTGTTACGTTCCTTCGTCATGGCTGGACCCAAATATACAACTATTCTTTCATAGGGTAGATACTTGGTTTTCAATTTTGAGATACTGTAGAAAAACTGAATCCTAAAATGTATAACATATAATATATATTAAGCATTAAACAGGAACATGTGTGTTGCAACTGAGTGTTTCCTTCGGAGCTCAGTTTGAGAGTCTTTACTGTGTTTTACCTTTGGGTACGGTCACAGTATTTGTCTTCTGTCTTTTTATTTCTGAGCTTCACCGATCGCAAGGTTGATGCTGTAGCTACACACAGCTAAACTGCACTTTTATAATGTATAATGTTAGGTTGAAAGAAACATGCACGTAGGCTGAAATTCATTTTTGTTGATCTGTAGAAATAAAGCTATGAAAGAAGGAAAAGTCTGCTAGTTAATAACCAAATCTATGCGGCATGAAGTGCCATACACTAAATCATGTGATGCCTTCCATCTCAACCAAGAAAGGAGAAATGGTTTTGTTTCCAGTAAGACATGAGAGATCCCAATCCAATTCTGCCCCATTTTTTGACCAGTGTTCTGCTAAACCAAAACAGTTTGACCGTTTGCAATTTGTTTGCAGCTCTTGTGTCCTGGAACTTTGCCTAAATTGGCCATTAAAAGTTAAGTAAAGACACATCTAGTGTTATTTAATAATTATTAAAGGAATCCATTCTAATTGCTGCTTTTGCTTTTGTTATTTTGTACACTTTCCGACTGCAGTGTCTGCCTGATGACAATTAAGACACCGAGTTTGGCCAGTTGATTGTTTAGCCAGTGCCAGAACATTAAGAGTTTTGCTATTTCTGTCTATTTGTCAGCCGGCGATAAGCCTGTTATTGTTGCCTCTCTGCAACTGGCCTCCTCTCCTCGCTGTGTGTGGTTTGTGCAACCAATCAGATCGGATGCCACCCGTCTGAGTTAGAGTTGAGTAAGGTGAACATGGTGTTGGCTACTTCACATCACCAGGCAAATAGTGCAAGTAGAACACAATGTTTATTTCATCACAGGAGCTAGATATCTAGGGTTGAAAATGATTAATCAATCTCTTACCGTGTCCTGGCAATTTGTGAGTGAGGCAGATCAAGCCAGCACCAACAATTATCAGAAGCAATCGCTCGATTCCCATGACAAGAGGCAGTAGCACCTTGTCTGTATGTAGCAGACAACCTCCTATCAGGTCTTATTAATGCACTGGCAAGACAAAAGAAAGGAGACATGTTACTGCCATATGATTTCCTCCCTCGGTTTATGTGTTTTTCTCTCTTTTTCCTTGTTACTGCTTGTAACCTATACTACTCTGATAGTTATTATGAGAAGTACAAACACACTGCTGTATAGAATTATTCCAATCATATGATCTAAGTGCATTCATCATGAATAATTAAATGTATTTTGCTGTGTAAATTCTTAGGGTATATTAAACATTTTATGATAATGAATATTTTAAATGAGTCACTTCTCTTTAAGCATGCAGAGTTTATGAAAACATTCTGGCTCCGTCTCTCTGTGCTAAGTGGATATTGAATATTACACCATGATATACTGTAACTTTCAGCCAAATTAGTGGTGCAACTAAAAAACTGATGCAATTAAAATTATTAGGAATCACTATGAAGGGGAGCATGGAATAAGCAAGAGACAAAGACAGAATGATAAAGGAGTCAACTCTATGCCCTTATTATTCCCTTCTCTAAATCAACCTTTTGCAGTCATGCCAATCAATAATAGAGGCTCAAATTGATGTGAATCCAGTTTTGATTTCTGTTATTCTGTTGGCCATCTTTTAATGCAGTATGTGTGAATCTGTGGGAGTAAGCGCAGCGTGCATTTTATCTGAGAGTCTGATGAAAATATACAGCAGCAGGCGTGAGCTGTGGCTTTGTTGCACTGTTTGACCAGAGAAGAAAGAGATAGGCCTTTTAAAGACATAATGTGGTTCTTCTGAGGCTGATGGAATTGTAGCCTTTTCGTTCTGAAACAATATCCGATATCTGAAATAATTGACGCCTACTCTTGCACAAAAAGCCTGCTGCATGAAAGTAAAGCACATTAGGAGGTACCTTCAATTCATTTTTAACAAAACAAAGCAGAGGACTCTCTCCTTAAAAATATTATTGTGGGCCATTACTATTTTCTCGTGTGCCATTACTTCACTTGGGCTGAGTCAATTTTGTTTATTGAGTGCTGTCAACAAACGACTGACAACAAAGGACACATAAAACATTAAAAGAACAGGCTTTTTTTTTAAAGACGAGTTTTTTAGGCAATAGCACCTGAGATTTTTGCATGTGTGTGGAATGAAGCGTGGTAACAAGAGGAAAAGTCTAATTTTGGAAAACAGCATGTTAAGTTTCTCAAGTTCTGGGACTTGAACCCGACCTAGTTTTTATAGCAATAATATCCGAAAGGTCCTTTCCTTATGAGGATTATGGGCATGACAGTGAAGCAGCGAGCTATGACGTTTAGCCGCTGGCAGGAGGGCCCATAATTTACCGTAAAAAATGTCCTATTAAGTGTTCTGGACTTTCTTTTAACAATACATGACTAATGGCTAAAAACTTTTCTTCACAGTAAGTTCTGAATTTAAAACAAATGAGCAACTCAGTTCCCAAAAGAGTAAGCATAGCAATTAGGAAAAAAATATTGAAATACAACCTGGCATGCTTTTTTACAGGGTCATCATCAGGCCTGTGGTAATATGTCCGTTTTAAAACAGGATGAAAGAAAACAGGATGTCCATGCCAGCCTAGCACATCATCTGTGTGGGCATATTGGAAGTTAGGAGTGACAAGTACAGTTGGTTGCATAACTTGGCTATTTGATAGTGGTGTGATGTTGTTGCACTAAATTATGAATAAGATAATACAAAATACTGTAAAATGCTATGTGGACAAAGCATTTTTTAATCAATCTTGTGTTTTCTACACTTCCTTGAGTGTTGTTAATATATTTCTATTGTAAGAATTATGTTGAAATGAAGAATTCATACACTTTCCTATAAACAGGAGTGTTCTGTTTTTAGGGAATGTATTATAAGGGCTTATCTTATCTTTTGTTTTGAAATATTGCACCATAAAAATATGTTGATGCCTAAAGTTTGTATTCTAGCCCGACGAATTTTGGATTTTTAAAGGTCAATAATTATACAATACTGACTCTATTACATCAACATTTTTGAATGCATGAACAAACAATCTTGATAAGGGTCTCTTTAATTTTTTTGTATTTTTTATTTGTGTACATTAATTTATTCTAATTGTGAGTAAGATACTTATTTTACTGTTGAAAAATCCACTGGTGGACAAACCATGTAATGATGCCACTGAAGTGTCGTCCTTTTTAGAACTAGTATATGAACAATGTAAATCAGAGAAGATAAACATAATTAATAATTTTCACTTGGAACCTATTTATTCACTAATAAATCTGTTATGTATGGTGAGGTGGGCCTGTAAAGACTACACAAACCCAATTACAAACCTGCAGCTCCTATATTATGGTACCATGTGTTGTGGAGGGTGGTCAGTTGGGTTTCCAGGTGGCCTGGATAAGGGTGGGAACCATTCTGTGTAGCTAACAGGAAGTAGAGAACAGCTATCGGAGGGCACCAGCTGTCCGTGAGGATGGGCAGGTCCCCTGGCTTCCTGTTTCTCAACACTCTGTGTGCCCCGGAGCAAAACAAAACCAGCTTCCCCTTCCAGTTGGAGAAACAATAGATGTTGCAAACAGCCACCCTCTTCTCCCTCTTTTCCTTCTTCCTCACATTTTCTCCATCTTCTTCTTCTTCTTCTTCTTCTTCTTCTTCTTCTTCTTCTTCTTCTTCTTCTTCTCTCTTGTTTTCTTGCTCTTCATTCTCTTTGTCAACTCTCATCTTATCTTTCCTCCTCTGCTTGTTTATCCCCCAATTCTTTCTCCGTCGTATATCTCATCTTCCCTTCGTGATCTTCCTTCACATTGTCCTCCTTTTTCTCCTCTTTACTCTCTTCTACCTGTTCTCCTCCTACATCTCTCCTTCAACCTCACTCTTTCCTTTTTCCTTTTTCCTCCGTCTAATGATTGTACACTATGTATGTGTATCTAAACATGTACAGTCTGTGTTATTGTATATTTGTTGCCTGGCAGTTTGATGATAAATGTAGGCAGTGTGACAGTTTTTAGTAGGCGGGAATATTTTGACGGATAAATGTTGCTGGCCACACATTTATACAGCTTGTCTTGTTCTGCAGATTCAAAAAGGTTTAAAAAATATTGTGTGTACATGGGGGAGATGGGCTAAAAACTAGATATTTATTTTGTTAACAACTAGTGTTACAACTTGAGAAGAAGAATTGAAATTCTGTGTAGCACAATGTTCTTTTTAGGGGGTAAAATGAAATTCTCTTCCATGCAAAGAGACAAAGATACTGCAGCATCTTCTGAAAGTGGAAATTGCTGTATTTACTACAACCTACATTTTGTAATAGATGAAATAAACATGAAATTACATTTAAAGTATCTTGGGAAAGTCTTCCCATGAGACCTCTTACGGGACACATCTGCGATTTGTTTTGCTGTAATGGAATTTGTAAATGTTTTCTACAAGTCATGATGACAAACATGCAGTTCATGAAAAAATGAAGAGAGAGTGCAACTCGAGCTTTTAACTGTAGAACATTCCAGAAAGGTCAACAAGATGAGCTCAGAGAGAAAAAGAGAGAGAGAGAGAGAGAGAAGTTTTATTAATAATGAATAACATTTTCATCCACACACTGGAGAGAAGAAGAATTCCACCTGGAAAACCGCACACACACTGGCATACACACACACACACACAGTGAAAGCCAGAGTAAGCTCTTGCTGACACACAAACACACAGTGCGGCAGTGAAAGAGTGTTTGTAAGCATATGCTACTGCAAACATGCACAAACACACACGGAATCACAGAGAGAGGGCACACCTGGTCTCAAATACAAAGAGGCAGTAGAAAAAGTGTTGGCATATGTACAAAAACACACAAACAGTGCACACAGTTATTGACACATGGAGAAATCCATATTTATATATAATACAGTGGTGGAGACCCATCAGTCTCCATAGTCTATGAAAGGGCCTGCACCGCTTTACTTAAGGTATTAAATGTTTATGTGGCGCTTTTTCATCCCTCAATAACCATTCTTTCCACACACACACTCTCTCTCTCTCTTTCACACACATACACACACACACACACACACACACACACACACACACACACACACACACACACACACAATCAGGTGAGAAATTCAAGTCAAAATTATATGAAAAAAGTACTTGTTCATCTTCTTTTGTATGTATCCTACTGACAATAAATTACAATTACAAAGATTTTTTGATCGTAATACCAATTCTAATGAGCACCTTGTCCCATATTCTGACTAATCTTTGTTCCAGCTCCGCAGGTTAAGTGAGTTTACTATGTCTGTCACAATTTTAAATCAAAAATGGATGAGAATAAGCCCTTAATTTCAGTTACCAAAATCGAAAGCAGGATCTGTGAAAATTGGAAAAAAATTGACCATATGGCCTGAGTGCAGTACATTCCAGAAAGTATGGCTGTTATATCACACTTAATACCATGTAGTTGTTTTTTTTAAAGAAGAATTTGAAAATGTGGGTGACAGGGGCATAAAACCAATGATCTAACAGTGGTTTCCCTTTTAGTGTTGAAAAAAAGTTTAAATTGAGACTTTAACTGAATCTCGATCTTAAAATGTCAAGTCTAATCAAAATGTAGATTTAGAGAATCATGAGACCCCTATTGTTAACTGACTGCAGGCATAGCACTTTGAACCCCAGCTCGTCATGTCAACACGTTGAAGTGTCCTTTGGCAAAATGCTCCATGCTAAATTGCTCCTGATGGTTAGGCCAGCACCTTGCATGGTAGCTCACTGCCTTGTGTGTGTTTTTGTGTGTGTGATGGAATTGGTGAATGAGAAGCAAATGTAAATAGCCTTGGATACAAAAAGCAATATGAACGCAGCCAATTTACCATTTTCAGTGTATAATTGATTAAGAATAATAATTATAATTTGAGGGGCAGTGGTGGCCTAAAGGTTAGAGAAGCTCCAGTCGCTCCAGTGGAGCTGCTCAGTGGCCAGCAGATTAGAAGGAGCTTGTACTGGGCAGCTTCCAGGTGTGAATGTGTAACTTCCTCTCAGTGAACCTTCCCTGAATAAATAAGTAAATGAGCTCCCTGGCAATATTTTGTACCAATACTAGAGGTACTGTGATATTCTGTCATGAGCATTAGTTTCCAACCTTTTTTGGCTTGCAACCCTTTAAAATGAAATGTTTGATTGTTATATATAAGGGAAGTCTGCCTTTATTTGAAGGATTTTTAAAGCTATATCTCATCTTAAACAAGTGTCTTATTCGCTTAAAATCAGGCTTTAGTAACCAAAATCAAATATTGTAGAGAAAACAAACAAAAATACCTGTGTGTTGTTTTTGTTGATGAAAAAATCAAAAGGGGAATAATCTGGTTGGACTTTTTTTTCTGATGCAAAAATAATCACTTTTTACCCATGTGGCAACGTAGTCCCCTGTTTATCTTTTGTTTAGCTGCATCCCTGTGGGTACGACTGGTTAATTTTAAGAAGTACAACACCCCCCTCCACCATAACTGCTCCTCCCTCAGGTGAGCTGCTGAGAGCCTAGCAGGTATCGCTGCCTCTTTCAGATCAGAGCTCGATTATCAGAGGCCAAACAGCGCAAAGCGATGCTCATTACCATTGATTCTGGCTCACCAGGAGTCTGAGTCACACTCAAACTGTGTGTATGTGTGTGCGCGTGGTATTGTTTGTGTGAACTGTTAATTCACTCTATAAGGATCCTGCGATCAAGTGTTTGGCGTCTGGTTGAGCACTCAACGTCACGCAGTGTGTGATGATATTTCACCATCGCAATATGTGCCACTGGAGTTTGATTTACTTATTGGGGAAATCATGCATCTCACCACTGACTTCTGGCATTTTTTTAAATTTTTTTTGGCGTTACACTAGTTGGCCCACTATTTGCGGTGTGAGGTGGTGATGCTGTCTTTGTCTCTTCCTCCTCTGCGTGTTGTGTCCTCCCTGCGGAGCTGCGCCCTGGGGGTCGGTGCGGCTATGGGGGGGGCTGTTGAATTATGGATGGAGGTGAAGAGGGGATGAGGGCTGGCCTCGAGGGGACATACCCCCCTGCATCCCCAACAGTTCCGAATCTCCGCCACCCCTCCCCCATCCTCTCTTTTCCCTCATGCTTCCCTCTCTGCCCAAACAGTCACCATCCACGCGTGGCGTGAGGTTTGATGAGGGTGACTGGAGATGTGTCTCTCCCTCTCTCTCTCTCTCTTTCTGTCTTTCTGCTTTGCTGTTTTTCTTTTTCTCTTGTTACACTTTCGTCCTTATCTCTCTCCTCCTCTCCTTTCCAGATTTCTGCTGGGAAAGTCAAAATGATAGAGGTCCGTTCAGCCGAAACTGGTCTGCAGATGTTGAGAAAACAAGACAAAGACATACAGTTTCTTGATTTTCTTCCTCTTTGAATTGCCAGCAGTATTCGCCTGGTGCTAACAGTGGTTCTCTTGGCTTTTGTCTGATTGTTCTTTTCAAAACATGGAAAATGTATTGTAAGGTTTGATTAAAAGGTAGTATACAGTACCTTAATTTATCAATAAGATACTGATATACTCTTTTTCAGTCTCATATTTTTGTAAAATCAACCCAACTTAACAACACAGCAGTTTTATAGAGCTGTGAAAGGCATGAGGTCCATCTTGGAAGTGGTGACTGTGGTGCTGAAGTCACATAATAACGTATGTGACATTTTGCAGCATTGTTGTCTGCACAGAGAAGACTGTTTACTGTTGATTTTCCTTCCAGCAGTGCACTCAGCCCTCAGCTTGTTAGCTGTTGTAAGACTGGGGAGAAAGGACTGGTCCATCTTTTTTCAACTGTAAAGCATTTCTTAGTGCAGAAGTCACCTGTATTTGTAAAATCACAAGTACTGAAACAGCCGCATGTGAGTCGTAATCCTGAATAACACAAAGCTGCCGTTTTCTTACTCTTTGCGTCCTCGTTACTTTTAGTGTCATTGAATCAAACTGCCAAATTACATCCCTGTCTTGTCCCGTTTCCCATCAATGTTAATAAATTAACATTTCTGCATAAATGTTTATTCTGAAAGTATTGTATCTGTAAAATGGAGCAAACTACATATTTTGGTTGTATTGTATTTATATGTATTTCCTAGATATGTTTAATACATATTTCATATGTATTTCTCTTTACTTACTAAGAGTCCAAAAGTATAAGAAAAATAGACTTGAAAAAAAGATTGAGAACTTCTGATCATGAAACCCAACTCCAACCTGAAACACATGGTGGGACATATTTGCACTTCCAATAATAAAACACTATTTTTTTCCATGAACCTTAACCATAGTGTTTCAAAAGACAATTTACAAAGTTTCTAATATAAAATGGTGTCAGCTCTGTGAATGAACAAACAAATATCAAACTCACAAAAAAAAAATATCTAGAAAATCTATTCTTCATGAGTTTTAAACCAATCAAGATTGGACTCATTCTCATGACTGCCTTGATCACGTACAATCATTTAAGATAGAGGAAATAGTTTTTGCCTGTCTTTGGTTCAGCTTTGATCCCTTGTGGTACTGCCTTGGAGTTGTTCAAATGTTTATTGTGCTAAAATTGAAGCTAAACTCATCGCTGCACTGTGATAACACAAGATAAAAGTATACAATCTACTGGTTTTCTTTTCTTTTTATGACATATATTGAGGCATTGGTATGATTATACTTTTCTTTCTTCTTTTTGAGTGACAATAACTTTGATAACAGGGGACCTCTAAAACTCAGCATCACAGTATTAAACGTGGACCGATCCTCTCTTTGCCACCCAGCAGCCTTCCTTTTTGAAATGTAATTTTGAACTACGTGAACAGTGGTTTCCTCCATCTGAAATGTAGCGGCTTCTTAATGATGTGCTTTGGCTCGTGCGTTTGGACAATTGTGCAAAAGGGGTTTTAATGAAATCTATTATTGTTTTTCCTTGCAGGGGCAGTGGGGGAAGTGTTTACCTCAAAAAATAGAATACAGCAGCCCCCAAAATGACAGGAAATACAGAGAGATAGAGAGAGAGAGAGAGAGAGAGAGAGAGAGAGAGAGAGAGAGAGAGAGAGAGATTGAATTAAAGTTTTATGACTGATGAATATTTCATGTTCTGGGCAGTGATTCCCACATTCTGGTGTGTGTTTGTACGAGTGTGTGCATGCATGCCTGCGTTAGTGTGTGTGTACATTTTAGTGCGCGGGCGCCAGTATGTGTATGTGTAAGTCTGTCTCTGGAATATTTACTGGGTGTTTTTAACCCTTTCTCTACTGTTTTGGGACATTTCTATATGCAGTTAGTTGCCTTGTTGCCAGTTAACTTGTTGTACATTCAAAGAGATGGTGGTTGCTGTAATCACTCCTCTTCTCTTCTTAGAAATCTTTTCCTAGAGAAACTAAAGCTTAAAGATGGGGGAAAGATCCACTCTCAAAAATGTAGTCTTAAGTTCATTCAAATCTTAAAAGGAAAAAAATCAGCAATCTTAGCTAGCCAAAAAAGTGGGTATATTTGTCATGCGTAATTTTATTGTTGGTGTTGTATATCATATACATATCTCTGCCAAAGTGGAAATTTCCTATTAAAACAGCTACTTTGGTACATATCTACCTAATTTAGCTAACAATGTTTTTATACTTGGGGTTACAGTAGATGTAGATACCTACCATAATCTATTTACTTCAGAGTTGGATTGCCAATGGACAGAAAATAAATATGTAACTAGGATTACCTGTAAACAACTTTGTATTATTTTTTAAACAGGTAATTGTTGTGCTTTAGGAAATTGTGATTTAATTATGAATATAATTATGAATTATCTGACAATCTACAGATTACTTAATAATGCAAATAATAATTAGCAGTCATATAATCAGGCCGTATCTTTCTAGAATTATATTTCCCACAGCAATTGTTGACATTCTTTCCATTACTTTGTGATTAACAGCAGTGGTTCCTAACTTTTTGGGCTTTAAACTGCTTAAAATAAAGTAATGTTAAAATACTTGTACTTCAGGTCAGTCTTCAGTTGGATAAATAAAAGAATAACTTGAAGATCCCTAGTTGCTTTTACTTGAGTATAACTTTATTGCAACACAAATCTGACGAGAGAAGATCTTGGTACAGTATTCATAGACACAGTCATAACAAAAAACTTAAAGCAACATTACAATAGTATTCACCAAGAGATAAGGAACATCTTAAAGTTCTTCATCTTATCTACCTTCAGACACCCAGAGCCTCCTCACATCATAAATGTCAAGAGTGAAGTATTCTCAGCATCTCAAAGTAACAAAACATGAGCATGGACAACTCACACCGTTGATTTTGGACACCTCATCACATGTTGCATGTCTTCAGCCATTCATGGATTATATTTGAATGGTTTCTAGGACATGGAATAAGTAAATTTCTTGTCTGTGATCACCAGGTTGGATTGTAATGATTTAAAGTGACGATGGGAAGGATTTCTTTATTTCATTACTGTATGAGACTGTTGCCATGGGATTGCTGTCTTTAAGTTGCTTCATTTACCATGATAGAGAAAGGTAAACAAAGGATTCGCTGTGGAGATGTCGGGAGTTGTTATGTGTGTTTCTGAAAAGGAAACAGGGTTTTTCACTCCTTCATTCTCAATGAAAACCTCAAAACAACATGTCCTTTCAAGCACTTTTCTCCAGTTTGTGAAAATTGTCATTCTTCTTCAGTTTTCAGTGACCTAATATGCAGTTTGCATGTGGACTAAAGGCCAAAAGGCATAGAAAAAGCAACATTTTAAAATAAATACCTGTGTATGTTTGGACTAGGCCTGAACTTATCCATTAGAAGTCATGAGTACACTGTAAAATAAGATAAACAATAGCTACTCAATAAAATTGAGGCAACAGATTGCACACAATATTATTAATTAAATCTAACTATGTTACAAGTTGAGTTAATAACAACTTAACAGGAAGTGCCTGTCAATTAAAAACAGACTAAATCTGTTGTGTTGGATTCATTCAAAGTTCTCTTGATTTAGAATTACATACACATAAAGATTATATTTAATGTGATCAAAATAAGTAGATTCCATCTCAAACATTTTTATATTAAAGTTACTTAAACAACTGCCTCAAAATCAAGGACGCATTTATAATTAATACATTTTATCAAATATATTAAGTAAAATGCAATGGCTACAGAATAATTTATTACAGTGTATGTTGTCACTTACATCTCTGCTCATGTCCTCTGTGAAGCTCTGTGCGACAATCCTGTTTGTCAGAGGCTTGACAAACAGTTAACTTGAGTTGACTTAATCAGTTTACTGATGATCTAATACCCCTCCCAGTTGACCCAGTAATGGTAGCTCATGATTGGTATTTAGATAGAGATATGAGTCCATGAAGACAGACATTTGTTTGCCAAGTAGTGTCGACTCTCCTCAACCATTGATTAAGTTCACAGATCAATATGTCAGCTTGGTTTTCATCCATGCGTCTCTCCTCTCACCGATCATCAACAGTAGCTTACACCAAGGGGTAATAATCGATTTTAATAGTATTTTTAGCTGAGTTTATTGATTACAACACATACTGTAAGTCTAAGCAAGCACTGGTTTGTACACACGTCACAGGCTGAAGGAAAATCAATATTACCTATCTGTGTCTGTTGATCTACCCAGTTTTTAGTCCCGTAATCTGTTTGCTTTCCTCTAACCTTATGTATATGTTATGAGGTTACAGAGACCATTGAGTAACTGGAAAGTCAGAGATTATCCTTGAGAGACACCAAATCCCCGCTCAGTCATTTTATCCACTTGAGACTGGAATCACTTGGAGAGAGCTGAATGTCTTAAAATGTAAAAATGTAGAGCAGAAGTGTTAAGAATCAAGATATAGTCCACTGGGAAAACATATGCTTCAAACAAACCGTCAACACATTAGCTTCTGCCAGTGATCCCAAATGTCTTTTTGTATTTGCTCTTCATTTAGCATGACGTGATGTGACATGACATAATATATACACAGAGTACATCATAATAAGAGAAAAAAAATAACATGGTGTAAGACAAAGAGGGGGTTATTATGAGAACATTACTTCAACATGACACTTTCTGGATTTATTTTCTGAAAATACAGGGGTTTTTTTTGTAAATCTGTCCTCTAAAGTCTCCCTTGGTGTCTTTATTTATTACCGTAAAATAGTGTCCTGTATTGTAATATGACTCATCATTCTGTAACTGTCAGATCTCCCATTGGACGGCTGGTGTTTTTTGAAAATATGTATCATGATTAGCAGTTTCTTTTTAAAATTCACATTGGCATCCCACTAATTCAATTAATTAGACCCTCTGCACACCACTCATTTTAAAAGAAAATGTGTTGCTTTGAAAGCTGATTCACCCCCTCCATAACAGGTAGGGTACCGGCATTATCGTTACTTTATCTGTTCAACTGACTTCAGTAGTTTTGATGAGAGATACTCGATCATTCTGCAGTTATTGGAGACATGTGAACTAACCACAAACTTTTTGCGTTGTTCTTGGACTCACAGCAGTGCGCTACTGCAGAATTAATATATGAGAAAAACTGGATGGATATTTGGCATTATTTTTGGCGTTAAAAAAGAAGATTTTTGTTTGGGCTTGGCGGGGGTTCCTATTGGCTGCCAGGCCTGTACAATTATAGAGGAAACACTGGTATTAATGTATTTGTCAACGACTAGAACTTATTGTGTGGGCACCCAGAAATGGAAGTTAGTGTAAAAACAGATCATGGCTGAGAGGTTGTAATAATATCAACAATTTAATAGGAGTAGTTATAGTTGCTAACAAATACTGAACACTAATTGCCATATGTCTTAAAAAAAATCACTATTTTATAAGATGTATCAGTACCTATATATACTGCTATTTAATTAATATTAGAAGCTCCTAGTAGGTATAAAAACACATTGTATTTCTTAGTATAGAATGACAACCAATCTAAAGCATTAGTGCCTTGGGTTTTCCAGGAAGCCACAAGGGGAACCAAACCTCTCACCCTGCAAATGTTAATAGAAAGAGGTTGCCACTACGCCACAAGGGGAATTGAACCTCTAACCTGTAAGTACCTTGCTCTATTTAGTGAGCTCCACCTGGTTACTGAAACGAGTCAGAGATTGTTTGATGAATATTTGCACGATGCAGACATTATGGATCATACACAATTTCTACTCGCTCTCCCCCTTCTCATTTCCATCCTTTTCTCTTCTGCACTGCGGTGAGCTGCATTTGCTGCATAATCGCCTACTGAGTATCTCCCGACTTTCTAGCCTGTTTTTTTTTCACCCCCGCTTTTTAATTTGTCTGTACTCCACCAGCATGCGGTGTAATCATCAACTAGCTGGACAGGTTGGACGAATAGTGCTGACAAGTCTTGAGTGGTCGGGGTTTGACTAGTCTCATTCCAAATTGAGATAGTGTCATTCAGAAAAAAAAGACAACATCTTTTTATGCAAAAATGATTGATAGCTCAAAATTAGACACAAATGATGGTACATTTCAAAAGGTAGAAGTATCTTTAATCTGTGGCTGACAAAACAAAATGACCCTCAACACAGTTGATGTCTATATTTTGCAGACATTGAATGATGAACCTTAAGTAATGACTGCCAGGTAACGACTTTTTTTTAGAGTAGAGCTCCTCTTGTATTTGTGCTGCCACATCGAAGGTGTTTAGTGACAGTCTGTCAAACTCTTTTATAATTGTTACTATTTAAACCAGTCATGGTTCCAGCCTCTTAGTCTCAACTTCATGAAGTTGAAAAATTCAGGCGCAGCCTTGTCTTAGGAACTATACAGTACTTGTTCTTTCCTGTCTCTAACTGCTGGGTTTGAAGCATTTTTAGTTTTAATATTTAGGGCATTTAGAAGGAGGCTTGTGTTTGCCCTCCAAGACTTATAGCAGATGAGTTTATGAAAATAAGGTTGCTTGCTCAATAGGGCTGGGCTTAAAAATTTGATTAAGTAGTTAAAATCAATATTAAATTTCATTTTCCGATATCGATTCATAAATTCCATTCAGTAACATTACACTGTGAAGCTCTGAATATTCAGAACTGTGTGTTCCAACAGTGCTCCGGCGCTCGAAGCCGTTAGCTGAAGCCGACCGGACAACAAGGTTTTTCTCATTAGATCAAGAAAAGTCTACACCAGGGATAATTAATATGCACACACCACCTGCTGGACAGGAAGGTGAATTACTGTAATTATGGTAGATCATCCTAGTTTTCTAATGTGTCAAAATGATGGACGGAAAATATTGGGTTAAAGCAAACCCTGGTTGGGAGCTGCTCAACTGCGACCACTGCAAAACCTTAAGGCAGATGTCTGGTTGCATTTTGGATACCACAAATCTCTGAATTCTATTCTTAATGTAGAAATTCATATTTTTTAATAAAGCAGAGGGTTCCTTGTCCATTTACAGCATTAAGTCTCTGAAAATTTCTTTCATATAAAAGAGGAATTGATATTGTAACAGAAATATATGAATTGGGACCTTGTGAATCAGAATCGGACCCTATACTTAATTTCAAACGTTTAACCTGTTTAAACTAGGGGTGTAACAATACATCCATCTAATTCAATGACCAACAATCAAATATCTTACAAAGTGAAAATATTGATCCATATGATCATATTTCATTTATTACCTTTATTTCCATTATTGAGAAATTGTGAAATAATAAATTGTTTTTCATTTAAATGTCTAAAAGTTTGTGACATAGTTTACGTTGCTTTTTTGTGTGTTATTATAAATCTAACTGATTGTATGAAACAGGCTTATAATACCACCATGGGCTCCTGAATTAAATAGGATCTAATTCATGTGGTGGCAGACTATGTGATTTCTGACTATGTGATGGATGAAAGAGGTGATGGCATTGTTCACTTATGTGTCCTGACACATCTCTGCATGTTTACATGTATTTATTTTCTTCATGCCTTTGGGTGTGCATACTGTTTACATAGCTGCCTCTGTAGTCCCTCGGTGCATCATTACTGGACATGTATATGCTGCATGTATGTGTGTGCATTGGTGAGTGTGTGTGTGTGTGTGTGTGTGTGTGTGTGTGTGTGAGCATCAGAATGGACAATTCAGCCATCTCGCAACATATAGCTCCTCTGCTCTCCTATACACTATAGATTTCAATGTCAACTTAAACAAAGATACATACACACAGACAAACGCACACTGAGAGTCATAGAATAATGTACAGTACACACATACAGAAGCCCTCTATGCATGTACACACAGTTCATATAAAACCACCCACACACATGTACATGCATCTAATGTAAACATAGCATAAAACTGCAACCCTACCAACACAAGCTGCACTTTCGTTTTTCAAGTTTTTACAAACAAAGGCTAGGGATGGGTATAAAACCCTGATTATGTCATTCTACTGAAATGTGTCAATGCATTTATTTTTTTTAAAGTAGTAAGTAAAAGTAAAAAGTTTTTTTCCCTTAATTCCTGATTTTCCAGATTAATTTAATTCAGATAAAGTAAGGCTGCTTGAATGTTGCACTGGCTGATAAGTCCCTTCATTATAATGAAAATGGACTCTGTAGTTTTTTTTTTTGAGTCAGTGCCGCATACATCGTCCTCCTGCTGTGAATACTCATTAGTGCACCAAATTTGTGTTAATACACAGCTTAAAATAGTCCCCAAAAATGCAGTATTTGCTCCTGTAACGTTCACTAACAATTAAAGTGTCCAGCTGTTAAGAAGATTATTTATATTTTTTTAAAAATAAACATTTGTGACCTGATTTTAAAGATTTACTGCATGTCATCAGCAGGAAGTATTGAGAGATGGACAAATGCATTGTTGGTTTTGGTCTTTTGATGGGATTTATTGAGAATAATAACAATACAGAATAATGTTGTGCATTTACTGTTATCTCAAACATGAACACATACACACACATGTGCATCTGGACATGTGGTTGTTTGTTTGATGTATGGCTATGCACATGTGTCCATAAGGAGGGGATGAACTCTTAAACGTGAATATTAATTACATGCACATTATGAATGTATTGTTAGGTGCAGTTGCTTGTATGTATTCTGTGTGTGTGTGTGTGTGTGTGTGTGTGTGTGTGTGTGTGTGTGTGTGTGTGTGTGCATGTGTGTGTATGCAACTGTGTGTTCACCAGCCAGCGGCCCTTCTTTCTTCTGACGCCCTGCTCTCGCTTCGGAGCAGAAGAACCGCTCTCGCCGTCTCACTGGCTGACGTTGTTGGCAGGAGTCCTGGGGACCGACGGGGGGAAACAATCCCAACAAAGTGGCATGAATTAATGTGACTAATTAACACCACGTTAATTATTTGTAAATTGCATGTTTGGGTACACGTTACTTGAGAGGCATATGCTGCTTGTCGTGTTCGCCCAAACAAGTGCCAGCTAATCTGTATCTCTGGAGTGCCCCGCGTCTGAAGACGGGCCAATCAGCACGGTGCAGCAAAAAGAAAACATGAAGAAGAAGAAGAAGAGAGTTAGAAAAAGAGAGATGGAGAGAGAAGTGGGGTGAGGTGAAGAGGAAGGAAAAACAAATAGGATGGCCAACAAATGCATTTCATCTTGTCTGGACTCCATGCAAGTTTTTTGTTGTTCTGCAGTTCTTTGTCTGAAGTTTGTTTGGCTTGTGCGCTGTTGGTGAGAGTGTAAACTGACTGCCTATTAAAGATAAATGATTGTGTCTTCATCATGGGGCTACAACATGGGGCTGATGAGGCTCCTTTTTTGGCAGTGTGCTGAATGATTGTGTTGATAATTTTGTCCTTCGTTTCACCCTGGAGTTCTCCTTTGTCCACACTTAATACCATATGTGTTGACTTCATTTGTACCTTTTTTTGTGGCAGTGCTTTTATGTGGATTTTACAAATTTCTTCTCCCACTGGTTATGTGGCTGTTTACTTTTTGTTTGTTGGATAAAAATCTGCACCAAAGCCTTCACCCACTGAAGTGGGTAGTCGTGAAACGATTTTTTGATTAATCATGTAGTTGGCCAACATAAAATCAATCAAGAACAATTAGTCATTTAAGTAATTTGTCAAGTGAAAATCAGAACACTCAGCTTCTCTGTCTCTGCTTTTTTGCTAGTTTATACAATTCTAAATTGAATGTATTTGGTGTAGTTTAATAAAGTTGGACTGTAGGCTGCACAAAGCATTCAAATTGAAGACATCACCCTGGACTCTCGTAGGGCTACCATGAATAACATTATGTTTTCAGTTTGTCTGTACGTCCATCCCATTCTTGAAACATGATATCTCAGAAACACCTTGAGGGAATTTCTTCAAATTTGGCACAAATGCCCATTTCAACTCAATGTTAAACTGATAAGAAATTGGTGTTCAAAGGTAAAGGTCCCAATAACCTAATATTGCACATTTTTGGCCATGATGCAAGTATTCATAAGAAAATTATGACAAAATTTAATTTGAATAATTTAACAGGCTATACATGCTAAAGGTCACAACTTCACTGTGATATCATAATTCTGAAAAAAAAAAAACCAACTTTTCTGTCCATTATTCAACACCATAACTCAGGGAAGGGACCATATCTAGATACTGAATAGGTGACACTAATCTTGGGTGCCCACCTTGAAACTGGGGATTGTGTAGATCTTCTGTGCTGCCAGGTTGAAGATGTGTGTGGAGCATTGTCCTGCCAAAAAATACACTTAATACCTTTTATCACTTTCATCAAAGTCATTACTACATATATTATACGTTTTTTCTGGACAGACATTGATGTAAGCTGAAATTTGAGTTGTTGGTAGAAGAAAACAACCATGAGGCAATTCTAGTTTCCATTAGATTAATCACCATTAAGTGGTGAAGCGTGCCCATCAATAGATCAGAAAGCCCAAGATGACAACGTCAAAGTAGTTGCATTGTGCAATCAACAATCCAAAACCCCAGAAAAATAATTGTCGAGAAAAGCAGAAAACCTTATTTTAAGATATGTTTATGCTGTCATTCCTTTTAATTTCTGAACATTTTTAGACTGCTAGTTAACGATAGAGAAGTACAGTACACAAAAACATGAGTGGTTTGATCATTGTTGCAGTCAGATGTCCTTTAAAACTGCCCTTGAGCAGGACAATGGGGCCTGCTGATGTACCGCAACTCAGCTACGGCATTGGCCTTCAATGTAAATACTGAGTGAGAGAGTCTGGAAAATATTTGAAGAAGAGAAACACAAGACCACTGTGCTTGAAATGATCCAAAACTTGCTACCATGGCTGCCATTACATGCTTATCTATCACTCTGTCACTCTGGGCTACGCACACTGGGTTTTATTAGGACAGTTTTGGTTGAGAAGACGCAACCAAAACTCCTGCATGGCTTGGTGAGGCGGGCAAGAAGCAGATCTGCGTATCACCTGAGCATCCCCCCTCCTTCCCCCTGTCTCCCTCTCCCTCTTGCACTGTCTCACCCTCTCTTGCTGTCTCTCTCTCTCCTATTACCCCTCAGTGAGTCTTCTCTCCCTCATTGACAAGCCCTTATTTTTTCATCTTCCCTCCTAGTTTCTTCTCCCTCTCTCTCTTTCATCCCTTGCTCATTTTTTCTATCCCAATCCCTCTACACCCCACCACCACTACCACCACACACACACACACACACACACACACACACACACACACCTCCTCCCCCTCTACCCACCCTTCCTCCCCCTCGTCTCCTCAGAGCTCCTCCGCATTAGCAGTCAGCTCCACTCCTAGACGTACTTTGTTTTTCAACCGTGGTGGAGACTGAGCGAGGGAGGGAGCGAGATACAGAAGAGAGAGAGAGCAAGAGAGAGGGAGAGGGAGAGAGAGAGAGAGAGCAGTGCAAGTGATACAGAGAGAGAGTGAGAGAGAGAGCATCATTTACACAGTCATCCACGCCGAGCGGACCCTGCAGCTCGCCCTCCCTCCCTCCTCTTCCCTCAGCCACTGCTCACGATGCCAAACATTTTATGTGTTATTTAGTCATGCCTGACTTTATCGAATTTGAAAAACATGCCAGTCACGGGTACACCCTCCCCCCCTTGTCTCCCCCCTCCACATCCCCCACACCCTCACCCAACCGCCAACATCATCCTCATCTCCCTCTCTTTCTTTTTCTCTCTTGATTGAGACTCTACCATCCAGGTCTGACCTCAAGAGCCTCTCGAGCCACTGTCTTTGGGGACATTTCACTTCTAAATGAAGTTTTATTCCCAGGCTCCCCCCACTCCTTTCCTCCTCCTCCGCACACACACCTCCTCCTGACCACCCACCCACCCTGGGGGAAGGGGAGAGAGAGAGAGCATAATTCTAGCTAACAGAGTGTTGACTCTAAGATGGATTATTTCTGCTCGAAATCAGAGGCCATGTGCTGCTGGATAATATGGCTGTCCCGATTTTTTTTCCGGCACTGTTCTAATGATGGAGATTTGACGGGCAGCAAAATGTAGAGGAACAGAGAGACTTGTTCCACTAGGCGAGGAGCGAGAGGCTAAAGGAAATCCCAACATGCTTGCCTTCATAATCCCAAAGTCAGGGTTTATGGTTGTTTTGTTTTTGCTCTTATTTAACAGGCTGGCGTAGCGCAGTGGGTAGACCGGGTCACTAACACTTAGTGGGATTAAAGGGTGGATTCCAAGTTGAACTAACGATGCAAAAAACAAAACAAAACAAAGGAGAAACAACTTCTTCAACGTAGTGTTTTCAGGGTTGCTAACAGTGTTTTTTCCCCTTTTCTTATTGATGTACCCGACAGCCCTTTCAGATGAGTTTAAAAAATCAGCTTTTCCCTGATACCTCCTGATTCAAATGTGTTCATTTGAAATTATTTAATTAAATAACTGGAGTACAGACCCCTGGCAAGGTTGTGTCCTATGTCACAATGTTAACAAGTGATAAATAATGTGTGTATCTGCCTTAAAGCCTGGCCTACTGATTGTAGAGGGGAAATATTCACTGATGACCAATATGGCAGTTCATATAGTGAATGTTTGAGTGGGGATGAAAATAGACCTTTTCTACATCGAAAGTGCATCGATTCTGCAAAGATATGACTATGCAAAAGTACTCAGAAAGCTACTTTCTTAAACACATAACTTTATAAGAGATAGTGACACTGGAATAACTGATGTTTAGACTTCCTTTTCAGGGTTCTTTTTCAGGTTCAGTCAAATTAGCATTTTAATACCATCACTTGTAAAGCGGAAGCTGGATGTGTCAGTCATTACTTTATTTGAGCATGGTAACCACACACTCAATGGCAGCACATGCTGGAAAGGTGTTAGAATCGGCTTATCACTGCTGGTAGTTTATTGGTTATTGTTACAATACATTAACTGAAGATCAGCTTCAATAAATTCTAAGCATCCTCCTGAACGCAAATACATGGACGTATGTTTTTTAACCATAGTCATTTGTTCAAATTAGCCAAGCTACTCCACAATCCTTCCATGTACCTCCCTGTTAACTGTAAACTGCTCCCATGGGTACAAGTACCCCTGGTTGGGAATAACTGATTTCGGAAGTGTTCAGACCGACATTAGCCCTGCATAAAAAACACAGCCCCCTCATTCATTTTAATGAGGCCATTCCTGTGACGCAGCGGGATGCCAGTGCAGACGCAACCAAAAAACTGCAGCGTTGACCAGCAAAGAAGGTGAACATGGCTAAAATTTGCCGGAATTGAATGGCCAGCACATTTGTGATATATATATTTGGAATGAGAACGGTGCAGTTCTACTCTTTACCTCTAACTGTTCGGTTATATTATAAACAGCTGTGATCTGTTCTAAACTCATGGATGTCTTATTTAAAGTGGATCTACTTGATGTTTTTGTGCTGTCTCACTAGTAATGTCCCATTGGTCCCCACAAACACAGATCCCTGTATACAGCAGGATTGTTCTTTGAATGTCCACTTAAACTGTTGTGTGATTTGTGTAGCTTATTATATATAAGATATATTGATGTACTCTAAACACCAGTGTTTTGATGTGTCTTGTATCCATTAGAAATGGAAAATAAGATGGCACACCACTTCAGTAAAATTCTTAAATGTTCAAAGTTCACATAGTATCTGAATATTTAGAAGTGGGAATATTAAAACGTTTGCAGCCAGCGGTAAAAAAAAAAAAAATCAGTTAAGGACCAAACATTCACTGGTTCAGATCCCCCATGCATTTGACTGAATAAGAAGCACTTTGCCCTTCAGTAACTATGGGCCCTGCCCTTGAGCAACTCGAGTTGCTCAAGTGGAACTGTCCAGTGATGTTTGGGTGAAGCCTGTGGTTGCAGCTCTCAGGCATGTATGTGTGCAAGCAGTATGAAGCAGTGGCAGTGCTGAGAATGAGTATCTGTGTTCACCAGAAACCCTATAGCTTGAAAAATAAAGGCTTGAAAAAAAGAGGGTCTTTAAGGAGAAATGTGCTGCTAAGAAGTGGTGTTGGAGATGGTATGGGCCGTTCCACAGATTGGGTCTGCACAGCTGCTCAACAAGTAACAGAAACTGCAATATTGAGCTCTGCAGTTTGCAATTTTTGTCCCAAACTGAAAGCTGTTTGACACAGCTGCTCTCTGTTGCTGCTGTGCAGAATCCCTGATCTACATATTAAGTTGTGCATTGAATGCTATCTTGCTTTATATTCTGAGTAAATCCTATGCATTAACATCTCATTTTTCACTTTCGCCTCACATTATTGTATCCAATAACTGAAATAAAGCTCTGCCTACACTGCAAAATATCAGTCTTATACTATTGTCTATAATTAGACTTTTCTGTAGTGCAAAAACAAATAGATTGAAAGGAAACTGATCTTTTTAAATTATTTTTGTTCATATTTATATCAAATCCAGTTATTTGGCTTCTCACATTTCAATATTTGCTTGTTTTTTTTATTTTCTTTAATAGCAAATTAACATGTTTTTGGACTGTTGGGTGGGCAAAACAAGACATTTGGAGATAACTTGTAAACTGTGAAAGGAATTTTTCACTATTTTCTTTCATTTCAAAGATCAAATGATTAATTGATGGAATAATTTACAGATTGATTGAAAAATAATAATTACTTGCAGCATTTCTTTCCTTTAAAAAAACTGTCAATATCATACAGCGTTGGTGCTATAGGTAGCTAAAAACTCTCTGGACTTTCTGCACTCCAGTCTGCCCGTTAGAAAATGTGTAGCAGGATTTTGGGTTCTTAGTGGGATTTCCATTGACGTTGCAGAGGGAGAGAAGCTCTGAGACAAAAGAACTCCTAAGCTGTAAAGCTGTAAAGTTTAGGTGCGATGGTGGTGCTGTTAAAGACTGTTTTGCTTTGTCAACGATGGTTTCAAAACCCTTGATGAGAAAGCTCCCCGGGGAAATTTCATTTTTATTTTATCCAAGTTAACAAGCAAAGTACTGTTAATACTTTCATAATTGCAAGTAAAAATGTTGGAAGGAAAGGCATTTAGGACATGATTTCATACTATAGACAGGAATACAGGAATATGTGCATGCAATCACAGTGCATCCCTAATGTAACGGGAAGTGTAAGCCTCTCTCTCTCTCTCTCTCTCTCTCTCTCTCTCTCTCTCTCTCTCTCTCTGTATCATCCAGTCTTCTCCTTGAAGCCAGCTAACAGAGGAGATAGAAACCAGACGAAGCCTGAGGGCTATAAAACACTGAAGACACTTTTTCCCTCCCTGACTCCTCCTCCAGTTTTCATCATGCAGCCTGTTCATTGTCTCTTTAGGCTTCTGCAGAAAGTTTGCACTGCAGAAGTTGTCCATCTTAATAATTCAGTTTAATACCAAACTTAGTCATGGAATCATATCATTCTGAAAAATATGTGAAAATACTTCCTTGTGCAGTCTCGCTCTTATGAGGAATATTCAAAAGTGAGTTATATGAAGTGTCATATCTTGGGAGAAGTTGATCGAGCTGCCCAAATTCAAGATATTGTCAGTTGTTTCAAGAAAACCTTTAATCTTCAGATGTGTTGGAAAGAGTTGAATTTACCTCGCTGCACTGGAAGATTTATTTGACACTTGTTTCAGGGGAAAATCACACTCTATCTTACAATAAAGGATTTGGGTATTTCTTGGAGGGTGAGCATGTTTCCTGAAGGCAGCCCAGTTAATCCATAGGTTTCAGGACAATCTACTTGTTTCCACGAGTAGATCTATAATGTGCCTGATGCATTGAGATTCTTGATTCATAAATTGACTACAATCAGCCGAGTGGCTGCCGCTTCATAGCATGTATTTAGCAGAAAGTTTATTGAGATTTCTCATGATTACTACAGCACTGCTAAAAATATTGTACATGATTTGTGTGGGTTTATTGTTATGCACTTATTGTTTAGTCCCATTAGAAGGCTTTTCTGCTGTTAATGAGACGAAATAAGGGAGGAATATGAATGAACGCATGCTCTAAAAACTGACATTGGCAGTATTACAAGCAACCAGCTGTAATGAATACAGAGGTTAAAGTCAAATCAATAGACAGCAGACTTAACAGTCTTTCTCGTGTTCCGTGAATTATTTTGTATGATAGAAATGAGGGTCGGATAGGAAGAGCAGAACATCTTTGTTCTCAAATATTTAATCAATTTCATTCATTTGAACATCTGATCAGTTTCTGCCTCCAAGGAGCTTTTGACAGCCAATAAAATATTTATCTTGATTAATGAATCTACAGCAGATGTCCTTATCAAGCAGTTTTTATGCCATTATGATTTTCTTAGCATAAAAACAAACATCACCTTTTTTCCTTTTTTTGGTTGTGTTAAAAAAATCTTGAATCTTTGATATCATTACCATGAATCTAATTCAAATCATTGTTTGTATGTATGTTGAATGTCCACTGTAATATCTAAATTGCACACTATATACCAAGTGTGTAATGAATTTTATCCTAAATTGTTAATGAAAGCTTCCATTTCAACTATCAACTAAAATGGCCCTTCAGCCTTTGAAAAAAAAAAAGAGATTGAATCGAAAATTTAATTGAATCATGACCTTAAAAATCAAAAAGTTAAAAAGTCAAATTGTGACACACACATACTTTTCTGTGTGAGTAAACAGCATCATGTATCTTTTTGTACGCAAAATGATGGTAACTCAATTTTTGTTCATTCTTTGATCAGTTTCTGATTCAAACCATAACACTGTATTTTATTAAAGTCTTGAAGGCTGCTTATGTTTTTTGACATCTCTCTTTTTTGTTAAATTGTTTTTGCTGTTAAAAATACAGGATTTTGTGTAAAAATGTGTTCATAGTACTCTAATTAAATAAAGAGTATGAAAAGTTGTTTTGTTTTGTTTTTTGCCTCTTTTGCATGAAGACTTGAAGAAGTGTGAAACAGCTAGCAGGACCATCTCTGTCCAAAACTGCAAAATATGCCTATCAGCAATCGCATCAGTGCTACTACTAGTACCACCAGGAGATTGTAGTTATATTTAATATATAATAGCAGTAGTTACAGTTATACCAGTAGTAGCCCTAAAATTGAACAGTAACTACTGTAGTATTAGTAGTAAAAGGCCTTATACTAGTAGCAGCATCATTATGGCCTATTACTCACACTGTGTCCGTGGCAGTATGTAATCTCCCTCCTCTCTCCTATCTAAGCATACTGTCTTCCCTCCAGATCATTCCATGTTTGCTCTCCTTCTATATTTAGCATCTCTGTCCTCTCTTTTGTCTCCTCTCAGCGATCGGCCGGACGTTGATCCCCCGTTATTTCAGCACGGTGTTCGAGGGAGGGGTCACCGAGCTCCACTACATCCTCAAACACTCCAAGGAGTCATTCCACAACTCCTGCATCACCCTGGACTGTGATCAGTGCACCATGGTCACCCAGCACGGGAAGCCAATGTTTACAAAGGTAACACCTGACCCCTGAGCTTCTCCCAACATGAATAATTGATCACAAGCTATGATAATGGACCAGGCAAGGTGTTTAACTGGTTAAAGATCAAATCCATTTACACCCTTTGATTTTTTTTTTTCCCTCCGTTTTTCATTTTGTTTCAGTGTTTTCATGTCATACTCGGTGGCCTCACTGTCAAATGTGGGATGATCTTTCTTTCTTTGACTTGCTGCATAAATATAAAACAATTAATTCTCTTCTAAGTTTGTATACACTTGAAATGTTAATCCGTGATTTCTGAAGGACCATTTAGATCAGAGCAGTGGTGGAAGAAGCATTCGAATCTTAAGAAAAAGTAGAAATACCACCACATTAAAAATCTTTCTTCAGTAAAATTACAAAAGTATAAACATCAAAACATACTTTAAGAAAAAAGAAAGTAGTAATTATGCAGGATAGCCAATTTCAGAATAATGTACACTATAATATTTGATTAAAATTAAAAAAACATGTTTTTTTCCTCTTACATCTATGGCTATTTATCACTCTAGATTGTTGTGCAAGTTGCTGCGTGTTGAGTTATCAGCTATGGAGATATCTGCCTTCCTTTTGAAAATTGTGGAACTAGATTGTACTCAGCTTGTGGCGCTCCAAAAACATACATTTCTAGCAAAACTAGCAGTATTGAATTATTCTTTTTGCGCAGTGATACAGTTGGTGGGTGTAGTTCGGTAGAAAAAAGTAGTTCCTGCATGAAACTGCTCATACCAAGGTCTTTGGATTATCTTGGGTAACGGGGTCATGATTTCTGGAAAGAGATATTGCTTTGAGTTTTTCAAATGTATTTTTTTGCAGCCTTGAGCACCACAAGCCGAGTGCCATATGGTTCCATTATATTAGAGATAAGGCAGACATTTCAATGGACAATATCTCCAACACTTGGCATCTCACAGAAAAACAATCTAGATTGATAAATAGTGCTACAGGTAAAATTACAAAGATATATTTTTTTGATTTTGGGGTTGAACTGTCCCTTTAAGATATTACACAAAAAAGCCTAACCACAATCATAGTTTTTGTTATTGCATGTTAAATATATCTCAGCTGAAAAATGCCCCCATACCTGTATTTTCCTGAGACCAAATATCTGCTCTAACCAGAGTTTAGAATTAATGCAGTGAAATGTCACATAGTCATATTTACCCTCTTTACTTATCAGCATTTTGGCCTTCCCCAGACCCCAAAAATCCACTGGCATTTCTCATGTTAAAGATGTCGACAGATTCTTAAGCCCTCAGGTACTCAAAGGCACAGCTAAGGGGACATGAATAAGATCTTTGAGGAGTACGGTTTAGTTTGCAGTATAAGTGAAGCACAGACAGAAGCTGGGGAAACACAAATTGCGCAGGTGAGATAATCCAAACCTGACACCGGGGTCTTCTGAAAGCACTAAAGCTGAGCTCATCTGCTTTTGTCTTTGGGGAGAGAATCCCCTTGTGAGCCGGAGTGAATATCTGCTTCACCACAGTCTGATCCAGATGGCTAGCTGACTCTTAGTGTTCTTCTGCTGACTGTCTAAATGAATCTGAGGGCAGATACCTTGTCAGCGCCGAGCAGCCGAGCTAAAGGGATTCCATGTTCCCTGTACCATGAACCCTGAGCTGCAGCACCGGACCGGATTGTTCTGACATTAAACAGCTATACGCCCTCTTGTTTTTCAGCACTTGACAGTATGCACTCACTCTTGTGTGTCAGTGTGTGTGTAGAGTGCAGAGTCTGAAATTAACTTTTTGGCTGACCTGCCAACGGCTGTGAGACTTCAAAGTGAATTTGAAAAACATCACTGTGGAAAAAAAAAAGGAGGAAATCGGCATTTTAGCAAGTAATTTTGTCTGTTATTGAGATATAAAATCTTGTTTTCTTAAAAGAAATACATTATTTTTCTAGGTTCCAATACAAATGAACTTGATCCAAGAATTTGTTGGTTTCAGCTGTCATTTTTTATTGACACAAAGGCAGTGATTAGCCTTTTCCAGTCTTGTTTTGAAAAACAGAATCTGGATGAAATTGAGCATTTTTTCACCTTCTGGCAGATTGTTTTCTTTTGTAAAGAGTTTTAGGGCTGACTTAAAATTTATTTTGGTAATAAATTGCAAAATATCATACTTTTGTGGTCGATGTTAATGTTTATATTTGACAGCCTAAAAGAGTCAGACAATGGTATTGTGACTGATCACATAAATGCAAACTGTAACCTATAAAGGTTGTTGATATTTGGTTATTATATGTAAGAAATATGTTTTTAAATTATATAAAAACTATATTTAGCCTATGTTTTTTTTAATAGTTTTCTCTTACTTATCTGTAGACATACTGTATACAATACAATACAGTGATAGCATTATATATACACACATAGCTTAATGTTATTTGTGCCCAGCAAATGTATCAATAGGGTTCTGCTTCACTTTTTTCAGCACTGCTGTGTAGAACTATTATTTAAAAATACACATTACACACACAAATGTTATATCAAACTATATAATAATTTTGTATTAATGGTAAATTTGTTCAGGCAGTGTTTCTAATTTCATTTTCCTGTGATGTAATTTTGGCTTGACATTTGTGTGACTGAAAAGGGTGAGCACAAAGAGTTTGGAGACCTATAAATATCACATTTTTCATATCAACGTACACGCTACCTGCATCACTCTCCCTGTGTTGAAGCACAACCTCCACACAATCAAGAAACATATGCATTATGCAGGAAAAAAAAAACATTTATACATGAAAAGTTTTTGAATAGTGTTGCACAGGAGCTTTATTTTGCATACCAATGTCAATTCTTACTATAATTTCTGTTGTGATAGGTGTTTCCCTTATAACCAGTGTTTGATGTATATTTTCTTGAGGGGCAGCTCACCATTTTTTTGCTCTATAAAATGTCAGAAAATGGTGAAAAGTTAAGTTTACTCTCATAGAGGAGTAGGGAAACAAGGAAATATTTACATTTTAAAAAGCTGGAATCAAATCATTTAGTTTTTTTTCTTCTTAAAAAAGTACTCAAACTGATTATCGAAATAGTTTAGATCAATTTAGTAGTCGATTCACTTAATTGATCTTCCTATAGCTTTAATAATTACATGCATGCATGCCTACATGCAAGTTGTGTTGAGGGATCATATAATTTTTTCTGTATGTTTTTGAGGGGAGAGGATTTCGTATTAATGTGATGGTTGTGTATGTGTGAATGGGTTGTGGGGGGCTCTTTGTCTTATCATATCAGTAAATGCTTATGAAACATCCCCAATAACGCACACAGGAAATGTCTTTTTATCCTGCTGTTGTTTGGTTTTTGTAAACAAGGCTTCCTAAAAGGAACAAAAAAAACCCCCATAATATATTACGAGTGTCCGATATTAACCGTACAGAACAGAAACAGAACGGTCCAGGCCCGGTCAACAAAAAGCTAAATTTGATGCTCGCAGCGCTGCTCTCTTTTCATCTTCACCTAAATTGGATGAGAAGAATTAATTCATTAGAAAAAAGAAAAAAGAATTCCAATAACGGAGCGTGTTCTCCCTGAGCTCCCAGCAGCAGCAGCGAGCCTGCAGCTCTGGAGGCCCGAATCTCAATCAGCTCTGCCTCGCCTCGCTTTCCTCGACCACCACCACCACCCCCGCCCCCCCGCCTCCTCACCCATCCTCCTCCACCACCACCCCCTCTTCTCTCTCATCCCCCTGCCTGACTCGCTCACTCGCTCATTCTCCCCTCGCTCTCTCTACTCCACCGCTCTCTCTCATCCCCCCTCCCCCTTCTTCTTCTCAACCCCCCCCTGCACCCTCAACACACACACTTACACACACATGCACACACACTCGCATCCTTCATCCCTAGAGAAATCATCCCCAGCTCCCAACTCGCTCTCTTGCTCTCCCACTCTCTCTCTCTCTCTTTCTCTCTGCCTGTATCTGTCTCATTCTTTGCTCGTCTCTCTCTCTCTCGCTCTCTCTCTCTCTCTCGCTCTCTCTCGCTCTCTCTCCCTCCCTCTATCTTTCTTTCCCTTTCAAAATTTCAAATTCAGATTCACTTTCATTCGCATGACAATATTTAAAGAATAATTCCAGTTTATAACAGTTTGGCTATTTATTTTTGTAGTTTTAGCCATCATTCTTGTCAGTGATAATAACACTGTTGTCACCAAGTAAATTGCTAAAATCTGGGACGTTAAAAAGACGCCACACAGGGAACAAACAAAAGCAGTCAGATACTTTAGTTTATTTGACTTTACAAGAAGAGTGAAATTAAATAACACACAAAAACATACTTGTCAAGGGTAAAACAATAAAGCCAAATTGAAAACTAATTGCAATTGTGATTATGGCTGAGCAGTATGGCTAAAAATGTTGTCACCATAAAATGTTGACATCTATAATTATCACGATAAATGTCAAAGGCTTATTTTAGCTCCTAGGTGAAATTTGAAGAAATTGTGGTTTAAAATATTCTTGATTGTCAGAACATGACAAACACTTGTCAAACAGCATAACATTTTACAAATATGAAGTAAATTCAAATAGTTATTAATGAACAAACCATCACCGAATAAATTTAGATTGCCGGAGTTGCAAAAATCGGCTCAAGTTGACATCAACCCCAATTAGCCTTGAAGCACAGTGTTGCCACTGTAGAAGGTTGTGCAAGATTTTTTTTTTTCTCCAAAAAATATAACAAAAGCTATACTATAATGAAAGAAAAACAAATCAATATCTATAGATTCTATAGATAAAGATATAGCTATAGATATATGATTAAATTTGATGGTTGAAAAGGAACAGAGTAAAGGAGCTCAGCCTAGTGTCATGTCTCCTCTCTCTATCTCTCCCCACCGTTGCTCACCTGGCAGGATGCTGCAGACTAATGAATGGGTGGAGTTAGCAGGGTGCTAGGAGTTGGAAGTGCTTCCCGGGTGCTGCTGGACAATGTGTGAGGGTGTCGCAGGGCGTCGAGGTGTTGACAAGGTGACACAGGGTGCCAATTTGACCAAAAGCCCCCAACCTCCCAGCGGCCCCCGGCATCCCAGCACCTCTATTCACTACCCAGCAGGCTTTGCTTTCCCCGGCCAGTGTGTGTTAGCTCGGAGGGCACGGCCCTTGTTACCGGTGCCCAGTTGGGGGTTTCTTCACGCTGGGAGGCGAGCAAAGAGCAAAAGGCGAGTTCGTGACATGGTGATCTCAGCTCAAGTGAATTTAATTCCCCGAGTGGAGAAATTGACTAGTGGATGTGTTATCAACTGTGTGTGTTTTTCTGAGCTTTGCTCGGATTGTAGTTTTCAGGCATTGGAATTGTCACTCTACCATTCTTGTGTTATACTTAACTAAATTGTATTTATGTCACCACCACAGTAATCTATCTTTATTAGTTAAAGGACTTTTTAAAATCCTTATCAATCATAATTGCAATGTATGTAAAAAGGAATAAAATCAATACTTAACTTTAATATGACAGTGAAGGTTATTAGTTTGGTTATGAGATGTACAGCATTATGACTTCCGCTGGTGAATATGAAATAAATCAGCTATAGCAACAAGCTGCTGACATTCCTTTTAATACTGCAAATTAACATGACCTCCTGTATCTTTAAGTAAAGTAGAGCTTCATATTATCCATACTTGAATATCTTGCGTGTCCTGTTATGATTATGTTATGATAGGAGACCTTGTAGATTGACTCTTTCCCCTTTTCTTTCTTATTTTAAAGAAAAGTTTAAGATTCTTTGACATTCAAAGTGTTATTGATTGAAGACACTGGGTACATTCAGGAAACATTGGGAGAGAGAGGTGAGGACTTTCAACAAATGCTGCTATCAAACCAGCAATGCTGCAATTACTGTAGGTATCATGCATCTTAATAGCACTGTGGCCACTGTGAAACTCCAATTATTCATACGTTAGAATTACATTCTGCTGTACACAATCACACCATATTTATCCTTATTTATCACAGGGTATTGATTTAAAAGTGCATTTAAGCTGTTAAATTATGTTCACAGCTGTAAGTTGATTGTCATGTTGAGGAAATTATTCAAAAACATCTTGCAGCCACACATCTTAATTTATTTGCTTTTATTCAGCTATGGCATATTTTAATATCGGAAGTGTACAGGTTTCCATTTGTAGTCAGTTTGTAGTCAGTTTGTAGTATTGATCAATCACGTTTGAACAGGTTTTGATTGACTGCAGGTCAACGGTTTTTGTAGAGAGCAAAAAATGTGAAATGCAACCTGGGAACCTATTGGCTTTGCTAAACTAGCTTCTTGTGGGACAGTCTGATCGTAGACGTCTTCTCTCAACTCCAACTCCATTCGTGTGTCTCAAGTTTCTAATTGGACTGTAAACAATGACCGGCACATGGCAGAAAAAGTCTTGGCCCAGATATCTGCTGGCTACACAGGAACCCAAGAGATAGAGGCTTAATTGTCAGAACGATAGCTGATGGATTTCGAGATTGGGTTGCAATCCTTTTCATCTTCAATTCATTGATCAGTAGTTTGGTGTATAAAATGTCAGAAAATAGTAAATCACAGGTTCCCAGAGCCCAAGTTGACATATTTGCATTGTTGTTTTGTCCAACCATCAATCCAAAACCTAAAGATACTTAGGTAACTATCATATAAATGTAAGAAAATTGGCAAATATTCCTGTCAGATGCTGAAACTAGTAACTTTTCCTTGGATTAATTAGTAAAAAAAAAAAAAAAAAGATTAGAAAAATTGTTTCCAATTACATTTCTGGATATAATCTGGTGACAAATCCAATAATCATTAATGTAATACATTTTCAACTCAACATATTGACCTTAACACACTTGATTACTTATACATTTGCCATAATTAACAATATATGCTATAATCTTAAACTCTATACTAACTCATACTGAGGGTTGTGTTGAGGTGCAGTGTTATAGAGTCTGCCAGCAGCTTGTCGCTATAATTGAGCATATTTAGCCAACTTTGATCCTATTTAAATTCACCAGAAGCAGTCATGAGTGCTCATAATAATCGATTTAATGACCTTCAGCTCCACTGTTGTTAATTGATTGTCATGTTTGGGTACAGTATTGAATAGTGTCTCAGCAGCAGGGCACTGTTATTCTTTTCTTGCTCTTTTGAGCCGGAGATCCCCTGATCTCAGCCCCGTTGTATGGAAGATTTATGACCCTGCTCTTAAATCAATGGGGACTCTCTGTGAGGGGCTGGTACCATTTAATGGACCACTTTTTAATTCAAGGGGATTTTCCTCTTTTTAGTTTTCATAAGGGAACACTATTTAGCTAAAAAAAATCGGTTACAACCATTGTGAGAAATATTAGATTTTAACCAATTCTCTCGCAGTATGGAGAAATAAATAGCTTTTGTATGATTGAATCCACACTGAACTCTGGGAAAGGGCTGCCTTGGTTGCATTTGTGGTTAATATATATCTGCACCAGTGCCACTAAGATAAATTCCTGCACGTTTATTGCACTTGGCAATTAATGTGATTCTTATTCTGGTTTTGATTTAGCTGGTTTGCCAATTTATTTATCGGTTACAGAGGAGCAGAAAGCCTGCAGAGAGAAATAAGAGCAATAGTGGAGGCAATGCTAAAGACACAGTTGGCACTATGGAAAAAAAATCAATAGTGCAGCGTTGTTTCACTGTAGGCTACAGCACCTGAAAGCATCAGAAGACAGTGGCTCACTAGCAAACACAATTCAAGTTATTTTACTGCTGGTGGCTAAATACTATAATTCTACAAAACGTACACTTTCAGGAACGATGTAAAGAAGTACTTATTTTCTCATACATGCATTTGGTCTTTTAATAGGTTTTAGCAGCCCAGAGGGCATGCAACTCATCCACACACATAATGACCATGATGCATTTCATTTTCAAAAGGAGGACAAGAAAAACACCAATGTTGCAGTTGTTCTTTTCTATTTTCACCTTACTAGTGAAAAGAGAGTACTAGTGGATTCATTTTTACATTCTTTTCTATAATTCAACTTGGGTTTAAAATGCTGAAATATGGTTTGTTATTTATGATCGAAAGTTAATTCTTTTGCAAAATAAATATTATATGTGAGTTTTTTTCTGTCACATTTAGAGATGCACAGTTTTCACTGGACGGCAATGCTTCATTCCCTACACTTTGAGTTCTTGGGAAGATATTGTTTTACATTTGCATTAGTGTCACAACTCATGCTGCATCCTTCCTTTCACTCTGAACTCTGTGGTCAGCTGTTGGACTAACTGCTGCTGGAAATAAAAAAAAAATAGAAAATGAGATAAAGACCATTTTTTTAGCATCCATTAAACACCAAGGATTATTTTTCCAAACATTGCTTTAGTCTAATCCACAGTGATCGAGCCCAGACAAGCCCATTATCCAACCAGGCAGATCCCAGACATGTTGCATGTAAAACCAGCATTGAATTATGTTAGTCACTGAATAGAAGTGTTAATATCCAAAATACTTTACATCTTTTTTAGAAGAAATTAAATCATAACCTAAATTTACTTGGTCAGTCTGGTATAGTAGTAAAGAGGCAGGTTGAAAAGTTTGCAAAAAAGAGACATGCCAAGACATATATACATTACACAGTAATAAAGCATTACATATGCTACTGCTACTTTTGTTACAGCTATGTAAGGTTAAGATGTTAGTGGTGGTCCAGTAGTGTTGTCCAAATTAAATAGTCATGTAAAGGATAAAAGTGCAGTTACTGTCTTGCAAAAGTTGCTGCAGTTCTTTATTTGTTCTTAATAGTTGCACATTATGGAACAAAACTCTCTACATGTGTCAACATTTTTGGGGGTAAGAGCACTTTACTCAAATAGAGTTTGTTAAGGTGCTCTTTGGAACAGGGTACATGTAAGCAAAAAACATTTTTTTCAGCAATTTAAATGCCTTTACCGTCATGGCATCGTCATGTTAGACCTAAAAACAAATGTTTCAGGATCAAACCTTTGTCAGGAAGTCAAACACATTGCATTTGAGGCCTTTTAATTGTTTAAAAACAGAGGGCCTTGGGGTTTTCTTGTGATTTTTTTGTCTCCCTATATCCACTTGATTGTAATCTGAGTCGGTTCAATACCTCTGGAAACGCACCGTTGCACAAAGAGTGAGAACATTACACAGTATCCACATTTTACAGTCAAGATGGCAGAGAAGCAGCTCTGCATTCAGGATATTTTTTTGAGCAGTCAAGCTTATTTTTATACTTTTATTTGTGTGTTGGAGTTAGTGGTGGAGCATGTGACCAGCAGGGGTAGGTGGGTGTGTGGGTAGAATGAGGGTGAGGAGGTGGGGAAAGTGTTGTTGTCCAAATAAAATAGTCATATAAAGAATTAAAGTACAGGTACTGTCTTTCAAGAGTTGCTGCAGTTCTTTATTTGTTCTAATTGGACATTTTTAATAGCCGGTGTTAGCCCAGACTGCCTTGCGCGCTCGAATTTAATTTCGAACTGCGAAAGGGTCTGGAATCCAGGAAGGATTCCTAGCCCTGTTTTAGGGATCCAATCACAGAGCGGGGAGCGACGGCAAGACGATGACGCGTACTACTCGGCAGACGGATGCTTGTAGTTTTCCGGATCCAACATGGCTGCAGCAGACGCGAAACTCTCTTTAGCTGTAGATGGTGTTTTAAATAGTTTAGAGCGAAAGTTGAAAGGCGAAAGGTCTCTCTGCGGCTCCGCTGAGATCACCGGCGTTATGGTAGCGGGGCTATTAGCGTCGCTAGCGGCTATTAGCGCCGTTAGCGGCTAATAGCTAATAGCCGCTAACGGCTAATAGCCCCGCTACCGCGGACAGCGGAGCCGCCGAGAGGCCCGCAGCAGCTTGATTATTGCCCATAAAATCAGTGGATGTGTGTGGCTGAATGACATGAGGGGGAATAAAGCGTGAAAATAAATAATCTTGCAAAAAGCGAGAACTGGAGAAGCAAAGCAGCAAGCAACACTCTCTCACAGACACACACACAACAAACATCCATTTCTGTTGCTCTACTACGTCATCTGGTATAACTGATCTGATTGGCTAAGAGCTACCTACAGACGCTTTTGATAGACATTCTAAGCGTCCAATAAACGGCTCTGGAGGATCGTAAACCACACCTCCTCTACGGAAAAATACATTGCTCGTTGCCAGACTAGCCCTCATTTGAGAATAGTCTGGTGTTAGCCAGGCTAAGCCGGTGTCACATTTTGGAACAAAACTCTCTGTATGTATCAAAAAAGTTCTGGTAAGAGCACTGTCTGAACTAAAAATAGTTTGTTGAGGTGATATTTGGATGAAGGTACATGTAGGCATAAAATAATAATAAAAAATATATTAATTATTAAAACAATTAAATTGCCTTTACTGTCATGGCATCGTCATGTTAGACGTAAAAACAAATGTTAAACCTTCATCAGCCTTATTTTTAATAATAAGCGTTGGAGACCTTTTAAGGGTTTAAAAACAAAGGGCCTTGGGGTTTTTGTGTTTTTTGTCTCTATATATGTACTTTATTGTAATCTGAGTCGGTTCAATACCTCTGGAAACGCACCGTTGCACAAAGAGTGAGAACATTATACAGTATCCACATTTTACAGACAAGACGGCAGAGAAGCAGCTCTGCATTCAGGGTTTTTTTGTTTTTTTTTGAGCAGTCAAGCTTCTATTTATACTTTTATTTTTTTGTGTGTTGGAGTTAGTGGTGGAGCACGTGACCGGCAGGGGTAGGTGGGTGGGTGGGTGGAAAGTGGGGAATGAGGGTGAGGGGGTGAGGAGGTGGAGGGGGGTGGGGGTGCAATATGGCCGCTAGCCTCTTTCTTGCTGATCCTCAGGAGACCATCTGCGCTGGGGGCATTGATTAGAGTGTGTCTGGTGGGATTACATCTTTGCCGTTGCCATGCCAACTAATCAGCTGATTTTTTTCCCCCCTTCGCTCTGTCTGTCTCTCCGTTTCTCTCTCTCCCTGGTTGTCACAGCAACGAAATATGGGAGAAGCGCAAGGGCCCCGGCAAGCGCTGAATTCAGCTAAAGGGGCGAATTTTTTTTTTTCCTCACTGTTTCTCTCGCTCTCTCTCTCTCTCTCTCCTCCTAATTGGCAACTCTCTCTGACCTGAAGTTCTTTTGTCTCTGGTGTAAACACACCCCTCTCCAGATTACATTTATTTTCACATTTTTGAAATAGCTGGATGGTTGAGAGGCCCAAGGACAGATGCTCTGAATGAGGGAAGCGAGCAGAGTAAATATTGGGAGCATAATAGCTCGCTCCGTTCTACAAAGTCCTTGAACAAATTCCAAAATGGAGACGAAACCCTTCCAGCGTTTTTTATCAAAATCACGCCTGGCCAATAAACACTGATTTCTTTTTTGTCCGTGTCCAAATCAGCTGACGGCTGCCTGCCAGCCGGTGAAAGATTACTGGAACAGATATCAGACTGAGAAGAAATGTAAAGTAACACTAACTATGTGATCTTTGTCCAGGTTTGTACAGAGGGTCGTTTGATACTGGAGTTTGCCTTTGATGATCTGATGAGGATCAAGACGTGGCACTTTACCATCCGGCAGTACCGAGAGCTCATCCCCCGCAGCATCCTGGCCATGCACGTGAGTGTGACATCATTAACACGCGACAATAAAAAAAAAGAAAAAGAAAGAGATCTGGCCGTTTTAGGTGTCGCTTTTTGAATCCTAACGAGGGTCTCTGCACTCTGCCAAGACACTTTTTAGAAGCTATTCATGAGCATATGAAATTTAAACGCCAACAAAGCAGTTTGGAGGGATTTTTGCAAACCAATTTATTTGCAGACATCAAAGGCCACTGAGGATAAAAAAGGGCCCTTGTCTGAAAAGGGAGAGAGGAAAAAAAAAAAACAAGGTCGAATGAATAATCTGCTTAATTCCACTAAGTGTAACACACATTTAGTCACTGGAGCTCTGGAGTGGAGTTGGAGCTAGCACAAGGTCTTCTGTTTTCAAATGATTTTGAACTGAAGCTCTACAATGAAGAATGGCTACAAGATGAAAATAATTAAACTTGTATACATAAAGAAAACCAAATTAGACTTGGTGACAAGTGTTTCTAATATTTTGTCCACCCCAATTCTCTCAATGAGGATAGGATTCTGTAAATAACTTTGCAACATCTCTGTTAAACGTAATACAATTCAACAGCACCACAAATGTACAAAGCACTACAGTGCTTTTATACACTCTTCTAAGCCATTGTAAATGTTGCACCTTTATACGTAAATGTGATAGGACAGGTTGGTCTAATTTTAAGATAATCTCCAGTCACTTTTATATTAAAGTCATGGCAATGATCTTACTACGCTGGTCGTACTTATACATTTATGCAACGGCAAAAGTCTGATTTGAATGCCGTTAGATTTATGTAAAGAGTAACAGTAACAGTACAGTTAAAATTCACTAAAAACAAGTAAACATATGTAAACAATTCTCCCATGCTCAAGAGAAAATACAAATAGTTTAATAAACTATGAGCCACTTTTAATGAGTCGGCTTTACATTTTATAGTTTTATGTTTTCAGAGAGATTTTCTATATAACACTTACTCTATTAGGCCTTTCGTGCGCTTTTCAATTACAGTTTTTTGAGCAAATCTTGCTTTCATAAGATAATATTTTTTTTGAGTAGAGGAAGAATCCAAAATACACATTTAGATGTTTGTTTTACAAAATTTTGTCTATTTGAATCTCTAATTTTTTCCTAAATTCAGAAAAGTTAGATAATGCCTTAGTTGCATACACTTCTGAAAATCATCATATAGAAGTTTCATGGTGATATCGCACAGCGTCATCTATTACCCTTTTCACCTGTAGGGTCTCCTCATCTCACCTTGTCGGACTAACATTTCTACAACACTTCATGCGGCACAAGTGTGATTCAAATACCATTTGATTAGCACTTACTTAAATACCTAATGAGGAATGAATATACACCTTGTTCACTTGATTGCGATCTCTAATACTTCTCCCATACTAAAAGAAAAGAAAACAAGGTTAACAAACTATGAACCACTTTCAATGAGCTGACTATATGTTTTAAGGGAGGTTTTTCTCATGTCAAGATAAGTGTAGTTTTATTTTTCTCCTTGTGGTGAAGACGCAGAATAAGAAGGTTAAAAAAAATCTTGTCAAACCACAATAATTTATTAGACACAATTATTTGATTTTCTTTTTAGATGTTTTTAAATGAGCATTGTTGGAGGGAGCCTGAGACCAAAAACTGCTTCTGTGTAATTGTTGTGCGATGACAAATAAATAACTTGAAACTTGATGAGACCAGCTGCCTTCCTCCTTATTTTTTCAACATTCCACTTAAAAGTAAAAGGATATCCCATTAAACACTTATAGAAATTCCCAAACTCCCATCTAGTCATTTCATACGTATGTACTGTCGGACTTCATAAAACTGCCAACAGAATTCACTACCTAATAAATGATGAAAGTGATGAGAAAATTTATTAGGAGATTCACGAGAGGAGAAGTGGACGGCGAGCCTCCATCGACCCTCAAGATCGTAATAAATTAAAGCTTTAACTGCAAGAGAGTAAGTTTTAAAATCCATCAGTGATGCAGCCTGTGAGAAACAGAAAACACCTTTCTTCCTTCAAATCATTAAACTTCTCAACTCACAGTTGAGTTTTACAGCACTGATGATGCCTTGTGTCTTTCCGTAAATGTCTTGTCATGTTGGGAAAAAGCCGTGGGGAACAAATACATGAAAGTAACGTCCTATCTGAATGACAGAAGCCATTATTTTAACAGACTGATATGTCCATGCAGAAATATGTCTGAAAATGGCTTAGAAAATGACAAAAATAACCTCTAGTGTTCTTATATGCGTTTTCCATAAGCAGAAATATCCAATACAGTTTCTATGTGTGCAGGTCCTTCCATTTGATTGATGAATAAATTCAAAGTATTTTCCATTTACCCCCTATGGACCTAAAGGTGTGTGTAAAAGGCTGCTTCGTCCGTATAGCAAGCCAAATCTTCATATGAATTTTACTCACCAATAAATTGGCCCCTCAGGGTATTCACACTAATTCCTGGAGAGTGGGATATTGTGGGGTGTTGTGGGTCCTGGCCAGATCTTCCGTGATTTGTGTGCGAGTGTGAGTTCAGTCTTTTGATCGTTGCCTGGACTAATGAAAGCAGATACAGACACATGGGAGTCAGAACAGGAAAGTTGAAACTGCAGATAGTAGTAGTGTGGATGTAGTCACTGTGGAAGACCCAGTTTTTGATGTGAGCTGAACTATTACTGCACTTTTTTTCAAGAGGAACTGCTTGAAAGATAAATAAAGTTTGTTCTTTTTTTACTTTTCAAGTTAAAGAGAAAGAAACAGGCTGTATTTGATATATGTATGATAGATGTTAGACTGTGTGTTTAATGATGGAAATGGTATCAAACATTTAATCTTACTGAAAGTAGAAGGACGCAAGCTTTGGAATAACATGCAATGTGTGAATATCTCCTTATTTTAAAAAAAGAAAGAGCTTATTTTAACTTGAAATGTACCAAAGCCATCACTTGATATGAGGACAGGACAGAGTAGGTGTTTGTTTCTGCAGTTCCTGTAACAGCCACTAGATGCTGACTTCAGAAACTTATCTGGTTTGAAGTCAGACAAAAAAATTGTCAACCAATTTGTGTTCAATTTGGGTGTCAGTAGTTTTTAAGTTATTCTTATGTTTATCTTGATGAAGGCTTTAATTGTGCTTGTTGGTAGCCAGCAGTAAACTTTTGCCTTCATTAAGTCCCTTCAGAAACCTTTTGTTGATGTTTGTTGTAAGTTTAGGTTTTACTTTATTATACATAAATAAGCAGTGGTGAAAGTATTCAGATGCTTTACTGAAGTATAACTTAAAATACTCAACTTTTAAAAAAGTCCTACATTCATAATCTTATTGAAGTGAAAGTATGGAAGAACATACAGAAAAGTTTACAAAGCAAAATCACTCAAAATGCTAAATGGCCTCATCCAGTATTTGATCATTTTCTACAGCATTATTATTAGTGATCAGAAAAGCATTTTGTTATGTTTCATAATACAGCTTGTGTTTTATAATCATAATATATAATCATAATAATCATAGTTTTTTTTTTTTAATTAGAAAGGTTTTGTTTTTACTGTAAAATAAATCTACTGACGTAAAAGGTCCAACATTTCCCTATAATTTATAGAAGTATAAAATATACATTAAATGGATATAATCCAAACAAAGTACAAGTACCTCAAAACTGTACTTAACTACAGTCCTATAGTAAATGTTCTTCTTACTTTACACCACTGCAAAAAGATTAATGTCCTTGTTCGAAGGTGGTAAAAATACACAAAGACAATAAAGAAATATACACGGATGAAACATTATAGAAGTTATCTCTCAAACATCTGCTACACCCACTTCCCACCCACACATACAGTATGCATACCCTCATATACACATATGGTACAGCAGTAGATTAGAATTCAAACAGTTACATATAGATACATTAAAATATATGACATAAAACAATTAGAACTAATGCAGCTTGGCAAAGATACAACAGCTGTTAAACAGATCAATAGAAGCAGTAATACAACCTACAGTGCAGTCTACAAAGAGACAGTTTAAGCACTGCATTGTGTTTTTTACAGTAAATCCAAATGGTTAGTAAATATTAAAAATGTTCGGAAGAAGAAGTTTGCTTTCAAAATAAAATGTTGACTGGAGGAGTATATATGCAAAGTCCCTTATTAACCAATACATTCTTGATGATGATTTGGTGTGTTGAACACCATTAACCACTTGCACACAACATCGTTAGTATATGTTTTCTGCAAAGTTACGAGGTGAGCTAGGTACAAGGTAAACTTCCAGAATATCTCTGTACCTCTCTCTGTCTTGATCCATTCTGAAAAAGTTGGGACACTATAATGTAAATAAAGCAGCGTGCAATAATTTGATAATCCCTTTTGACATAAATTCAATAGAAAACTGTACAAAAACAATAATTAAATGTTCAAACTTAATGTTCCCACTGATAAAGTTTTGTTTTATTTGTAAATATAAAGTGAATTCTGAATTTGATGGATTCTGTTTTTATTTACATTTTTAAAAAGCGGTTTTTGGAAAGGGGGGTTGTAATCCCAATATGGGATTATAAAATTGTATCTCAAATAGTATTAAAAAAAAGTATCTCCAAATTGTATTTGAGTGTATTAAGTTGCATTGCACCACTGCTGAGAGGTATCCACACTCCTCTAACATCAGGTTTAATGTGCTGTGGAGCTTCTTCACTGTTTAAACCTTTTTTTTGGACAGTTGCCATGCATCTTAAATTGTGATTGTGTTTAGTTTGTACTCGTTTGTCTGTCTTTGGCCCCTTGAACTGAGTGTCTGTGTCATCCCTGTGCCAGCATTTTACTCCTGTTACTCCACACAATTTTTGTTACATGGCTGCATCAGTGCTGCCAAGACAAATTCCTGTACAGTGCGTTTAGACTAATTCTACTTGATGAATAAAGTAATTCAGATTCTGATCCGCCATCGGCCAATAATGCACACTAATTCAATTCTCCCGTCACTCATGTTGGTCTGCTGACGGTACAGAAGAAGTCTCTCGCTTCCCTCTTGACTTTCTCCACACAGAGATGCGACTGGAGATAGAATTATGCATTTTTCATGAGGCGGTGAATGCAAGTGTGCTCACTGCTTCTCCTCAGTCTGGGCTATGTTTTGCTCTGTCAATACCTACAGCTTTTTATGATTTGACTGCTTATTCTTGGAGCGGCAAACAAGCTGAGTGAATTTTATTTTCCAATCAGATGTCATCCTATAATTGCTATTCTCGCTTTGTTCTTATTTAAGATGTATTCTTTCCTCCTATACATACTGTATAATAACAGGGTTTCCAAGAGTTTTCTATTTTGCAATCAATTCATTCATTCAGTGCTGATGGTGGTCAGTTCTTAATCTTTTATGTGAATAATGCAACTGTCAGCTGGACCACATGATGCTGTCACTTCACAGGCACACAAAAAAAACACAATATATAAAATGAAAGAGTGGGTTAAAACTGCAGATTTTTGCAGTTTTTCCAACAAACTCAACATTATCAAACTAATTTCCCTTACTGCACACAAGACACTGAGCAACACCATCAAATCCAGGAAAGATATGAAATTGAAAATGTGTGGAAATGTAAATGGAATGACAAAATAATATTGATTAATTAGCCTCACAGTTTGACAATAGTGTGAAATGAAGGCCTGAAATACTTCCATTCAGCTTCATGGAACAACTGCGATAACAATGTTAAGTAGTTGCATTTTATGACTCGAGGGTGTGAATGTGTTGAATGTGCATTATCTGATGAATGCCAATTAGCCTAATTGCCTGTAGATAATTAGTTTATTCGTAGTCAGTTGGATGCAAACACAACAAAATAAAGATGTACAAATATATATCTTATATATGCATTTGTTCTTCATTTTCATTTCACTGCTGCTGACTTCAGGCACAAGACCCTCAGGTGCTGGAACAACTGTCCAAAAACATCACTCGCATGGGCTTGACCAACTTCACCCTCAACTACCTCAGGGTAAGGACTCTGTGTGTGTGTGTGTGTGTGTGTGTGTGTGTGTGTGTGCATGCGCGTGCGTGCGTGTGTCTGACAATGTCTATGATTGTCATTCTGCTTTTGTTTTTGTTCCCATCTCCTCACACTTAAATGCACACAGAGGAACAATTCTTGTCCATTTTTAACTGTAGTAATTCATGTTGCTCATACTTTCTAAACTAAACCTGTTGTATGTGTCTAGACAGAATAAAGATGTCTTTATTGTGCAGACTATTCATGCTTTCTCATATTTAATACGGTCCTCTGCGTGATTACATTACCCACTCTGCAGTAAATCTATAATGGTTCATGTAAAATGTTACAATTGCAGGTATATTTAGTGTTTGAATATTCAAGTTTGAATAAGATATGCTTTTCTACATCCTCGTGTTCACTCCTTAGTGTATTTAAGGTCATATCGTGACTGTAAATGTAACTGTTTTTCTCTGTCTTACTGGAATTGAAAAGCTTCTGCTGTTATTTATGTGCTGAACACGTTTTATGACTCTCGGGCGTTTGAAACCTGAGTGTATAATTTCAAAAGTGCACGGCATCAAAACAAAAATATAAGCACTTATTTCTTCTTTACTCTCTGCATATACATGTTTTTCTACCTGACCGCAGCAATATAATTTACGGAAATAGGAAGTATAAGCCTGCTGAATACATTAGTGATTATTTCACAGGGTTTTGTTTGTGTTTCTCGACGCCACAGTTGACTGACAGCTACGATTTCCAAATGGGAGAACAAGAGCGAGCGGGAGAGAGATGGGGAGAGAGAAGAATTAATTGGATACAGAAAATTAGCATAACATTAATGAACGCTCCCTGTTGAGACTCATAATTGTGAAATGGCGCGCGAATCAGGGAACGGCACCTCCGCTGCTTATAATAACTAAGTGAAGAAAGACACAGAGAGGGAGAGGAAGCAGGGTGGCTGTTTTTGTTTTCCAATAACAATGATTTTCTATACAGAAAGCAACTGTAATGCGGCTAAAAGAGAAAACACATAATTCGAGTATCTGTAATTACACACTAAAAGATTCGGCTTCTGTTCATTCTTTATTTTAGTGATTCAGATGGTCAGTGCTTAGCAAACGAAACAATGAAACAAGGATCATGCCGTGTTTTCTGTTTGCTGACAACATGCGTTTTATAGAAATTGTTTGTGTCTAAATAGCCCAAGCTTTGCTTTTGAAGAACAGTTAGTTTGTCCAAATGACTTGCATTGCCTCAGTGGTCTAAACCTGAAATATTTCACATAAATCCTTGTGCGTCTGCTAAATGAGGAACTTTCCCAGAGCACAATGTGGTTTTATTTTAAATGCTGCAGAAAACATTCATCTTAACGAGGAATTTAACCTTCATCTGAGGTTTTTCTTTCATTTCAGTAATAATGAAAACACCATAAACTAGTTTAAAAGCAGTGGCATGTTAGCTCATTGAATTTGCATTTTAAGTATGCGAGTTAACAAAATTGCCAGTTTTAAGGAGCAGACAGACGTAATAATTGGAAACTCAGTTACAGATTCAGTATTTAATTGAGATTTTATTGTGTCCTGTAAAGTAATGGGTTCCAACCTTTTTTGGCTTTTAGTGACCCTTAAAACAAATAAACGTCTACTTGCAACCCCTTATTGATTTATAGGCTGTTTCACTTTGTTACTATTTTGAGGCCTGAAGAAGTGAAACCACAATATTTCACAAGAACACAGAAAAGATCAGGGAAAAGTCTGACAAACAAACATTTTTTACGGCCAGAATCATCTCATGATTGATGTAGATACATGTAGCGAACCCTTCTGGGGGTCAAGATCCCCGGGTTGGGAACCACTGCTGCGCAGTCACTGTTATTCATCAAATCACACACTTTGCAATTTATATTTTCCTCTACTGTTATCCAAGGATGTCAAAGCAAAATACACCCTTTCCTCACATTAAGCTGGTAATAATGTGTCTCTGGAAAAGGCCTTTCCCAGCATTTATCAGTCCTTCCAAAAGAGACTGACGGTTTCCTGGCTCAGGGGTTACAACCGGCCTTTCTCTCACTCTCACAAACACACACACACACACACACACTCTCTCTCTCTCTCTCTCTCTCTCTCTCTCTCTCTCTCTCTCTCTCCCTCCTTTTTTTTCATTTGGAGTATTTAAGCCTTTCCATGTATTGGAGCTGCCGGCTTCCTACTATTCAGCCTGAAAATAGCCCTTGTTTTCAGGCTGAGAGCCAGGGCTTGTTGGCTGAGCTGGGGAGGGATATTACTGTGTCAGGAGGGAACTATCAGAGGAGAACATGGGATTAGTCTGCTGCAGGGATGTTCACTTTACCTAGAGCTGCATGGCATCAAAACACTGCTGTCCTAACACGGAAAACAGACATTACTATGTTTATGTAGGGTAATTTAGTGTAAGCAGCTAAGGTCGTTAAAATGACTACGGTAGTTTAAAACGGGGGACTGGTCAATATCCCTGTTTTGAATTCCCATCATGTTAAAACATTTCTGCAAGGATTGCTGGTGTCATGGGTGATTTGTATAAAAACCTCCACACCTGCTTAAATCATAGTAGTCGACAATAGATACATGCCGCACAGTGTCCTTCAAAGTTTTTCCCTTGTCTTTTCCTTTTACCTCCAAGTTGCTGTACAGTACGGCTGAAGACAGGATGAGCATGTTGATTAGAATTGACATCAGAAATGTAGGGGTGGTGGGATGCTGAAGGTCAGATGAGATCATTTGAGCATGCAGTGAATGATTAACAGACTCCTTTCTCTCGGTAACGACTGTCAAAGTGCCCTTGAGCAAGTTGGTAAGCCCACGCCTACCTTCACTCCAGTAATTTTTTACCTAAAATCACACTCATCATCACTCAAACCAAGTCTGTTTTTTGTTTGAAATTAACCAGTTCCAACCCTAACTGTCAGATTTTTAAAAAATGTTTTCTTTTGCCGCAGCAGCAGGCAAATACAAATACAGTTGTCCTGTAAATAAGAGTTTCAGATCAGAAAATGCTTTGATGCTTCTATATCTTGTTCTGGATCACAACCACAACTCACACATTTAGTGATTTAATTTCAAGAACTTGTTGTGAGTTGTTGTTTTTTTTCATCAATAATAATTTAGTCTATGAAATGTCAATAAATGGTCATTGCAATTTCACAGGGCAATCGAAACATCTTCAATTTGTTTGACCAAAAGTCCACAAAAATTTACAATAAAATAAGACAAAGAAAAAACGGAAATCCTGTCATTTATGAGGCTGGAATCAGAGAATTTTGGAATTGTTTCACTGTGTGCTTAAAAAAACAACTGGAGCATTTAAAAATGTACAAAATAGCTGCCAATTCTTTGTCTGTCGATCAACTGATAGATTGATTGATTAATTGATTCAGTATCATACTTTTAAGTGCTGCTGTTAATTGAAAACTGCATTTGGACACTTGTGAATCAAATTAAAAACCTTCCTGCCATAACAGCTGAATACAGACAAAATACTAAAGGGAAATTTACAAACCATCTGAAAGATAATATGGAAAAAAACAAAAGATGTTTTGGGTGTCAGGGACTGAGAGAAGATGGTATTACGGTCAATTTTCCAAAGATGGAGAAAAGGCAGGAAGAAAAAAAATAACAGTTTTATCCAGTTGCAGGACAACTGACGGGCAGGTTGCCTGGAGTTTGATCCCAGTGTTTCAATGTGATTGGTCCACCAATAAGACTAGACTATAACTGTCCAATCACTGTCCTCTGACTGCACCAACAAACATTGGATGTCTCTAAAAGAAGGGGGGCTGAACAATAATGTTATCCAGATGTTATCTGGATAAGCTAAGCCTGATGTATTTAAGATGACAGGCTGACCCCTGGTTCCTCTCACTGCTGATCACCAGAGATTTACAGTTTTCTCCGGACTGAATATTGTACTTAAAACTGGAGAATATTGTTGGAGTTCAGTGTGGGAACAAGGGACTGCTTTGTGTTTTCTAAGTCTGTGTGTGTTGACGCATGAATGTGTCATCCACATGTTGCTCTGAGTTGTAAACAGCTCAGCAGAGGCTGCTCATATTAAAATGTGCGCCGCTGCCCATCTCTCTCTCTATCTGTCTCCTCTTTAAAGCTCTTGACAATAAACCTGTTTTTTAAAGGTACTTTATAAATAGTGTCCATAAAAAGTAGATTTACGGCACAATTAATCACTCAAAGTCAGTCTGTGGGTGATTAATTGCGCAACAAATTCTGTTTTTATGGACGTTGTTTTGCTTTACCTTGATAAGATGCCTCAGCAGTTGGACAGGACACTGTTCTTTCATCAGATGTTGAGTAAATCTGCTGAACTGAACTTGTGGTTTTGTTCTGTTGTGTCTGCAGTTGTGTGTCATCCTGGAGCCCATGCAGGAGCTCATGTCAAGGCACAAGACCTACAACCTCAGCCCCCGGGACTGTCTCAAGACATGCCTATTCCAAAAATGGCAGAGAATGGTAGCCCCACCAGGTAAGTACCTGCTGTTAAAACACATATCTTTACTGTCCATACCTTCAGAGAAGCAGGTCTGAATGCCAGAAAACAAATTCCAAAATGGTATCAAAAGACGACAGAAAATCATTTACATGTTTTGAGCATTGTGGATCTAGTCTTAAGTATTAATCATTTCCTCTACTGAGGTTTAACAGCTTTTAATTCTGTACCATCACTCACTTTGTAGGAATATGAATATATTTTCTCAGACTGTGTTTTTATTGCATCATTTATGTTTCCAAATTTGCCATTATATGTCTTAATCCCTTAAATATGTTTTGCCTGTCAGGTATGTGAAATTAATCAGAATTCAGGGCTGCCTCTTGAATCTCAACCTCGCCAATCTGAGCGGGCCTCTCAGCTCTCTATGATTGATGTTTTAAGGGCGGTTTCTGAAAAGTACCAGGCTTAAATTGGCTGTGCGGTCTTAAGCTGGAGAGAAAGAGTAAGCTGAGTTTTTTTTTTGGACACATCGAAGTGGCTGCAAATTACAGCAATGCTTAGCGAGGCGTGACGAGATGTCTTTAAAAACCAACACCAGTCAAAAAGCCTTTGACTCAGACCTGTGTAACTTTAATTAAGAGTGCCGGGTGTAATCAGACTTGTAGATCCAGCTCCCCGGCCAGCGGCTCCCCAGTGTCAACGACGTTCTTCAAAGAAAAGAAGAAAAAAAAATAGAGAGGAAAAAAACATGGAAAGCATTTTATGAATATAAAGTCTGAGGAGAAAAAAAGCTCTTGTATTGATGATTAATTGTGCCTGTGGAAAGAGAGCTAGATATGAAATCCTATATAGGCGAAACAATTTTATATCATATATGTGGGATTTTTGTGAAACAGCTTGGGATTTAATGTAGTTTGACTTATTTGGTTTGATATTGTGTTTGTGCTGGTTTTGGATTCATTTTTAATTATTAGACATAGTAAGTCTAGGAATTTCTTTTCAGGCCTTTCCAGTGTGTTTTTCAGGGTCATTTCATGTCATCTGTCTACATTTACACAAGACATTTTCATGCACTTAACTGGACTGTAGCTTAACTGGATGCGGTTTTCTGTGGAAGTCCATTTCCAACAAAAAAATTTAGCCTTGTGATAGAAAAAAGATCCCGTAAGTCATTTTAATGACAAACATTCTCAAATGAATGACTTAGTATCTCAAAATATATTTTGGGAAAGCCTCTCGTTATTTTGAGAAATTCTCATAATTCAGAGAAAGTTATTGATTTTTTTGAGACAGCTTAGTAAAAAAAATTTGACAAAGTTTTTCATCATTTTGGGAGTTTCCTATAATTTTCAAAAGTTTTCTCTTTATTTTTTTGGAAGTTTCTCATTATTTTAAGATAAGTAAGTACATTTTTTTGGTTTCTCGTCATTTTGAGAACATTTCTCATTATTTTTGAAAAGTTTCCTATTATTTCTAGATAGGTTCCTCATTATTTTGAGAAAGTTTCTCATTATTTTCAGAAACTAAGTTATGAAGTTGGGTCAAGTTCCTGTCTGGTCCAGTGTGGCAGGTGGACACGCACATTGTGTTTGTTTACTTGTTTACTTACTAGAAAAAAATATATTTTTTGGGATATGAGACATGGCAAAGTAAGTCTCAAAGAAAACTTAAACTGCGCCAATGTAGAAACATTATGGATAGAAAGATTGTGAGCCTCACTCTGCTTCTTTTTCTTAATCTGTTTATTGGTGGTTGACAAACCAACTTTGTGGTGCATTACTGCCATCAAGTGGACTGGAGTTCATTGGCTCTATCGGTCTCATTATGTTACACTCGGGAACAGCTGCTGAGTCAAGTGTGACACCTAGTGGTGAAATTTGATACAGATCCGGTCAGGTGTTTAATATCAAACCAGTTTGAACATTTTTACACTGGTCATTATTTTGAGATAATGAATGTATTACTTTTAGAAGTTTCTCTCTTTTAATGACTTAAATTATTGGGTTTTTTTTATCACAAGTCTAAGTTTTTAGAAATGGGCTTCCATAGGTTTGCTTATTGGTAAGTTTTTAATTATAAGATATATGCTAAGTTAAATGCTGTCTCTAGAGTCAGGCCTCCTCAATGTGTTTGTTCGGGCCTATTCATGCCATCTGTCTATACTTTCACATGAAGTTTGCCTGAACTTTGCAGTTTAGCTGGAATTGCGGTTTTCCCTTATTGGTGGCGTGTTATTACCCTTTTCCTGCAATTCTTCTCCTGCTTGGAAACTGGTTGGGATTTTGCCAGGAAGGAAGCCACAGGCACATTTATGCTCTGATAAGTCCTTTTGGTGGAAATGGAAGTGATTTTAGTGCGTCACCAGTTCAGCATAGAAGGAAACCAGTCGGATAACAGAAATTATTGTCTCTGACAATAGGCCCGCTTTTTTTTTATTTGCTTTTTTCTGCATACACGTCTGTCAAAGTCAGGAATCAAAAGAGAAAAGATAAAGATAAAAAAATCCCCTTATTGTTTTGTCTCTGATTTATAGTTGCAGTTTTGTTTGTATCATGAGTCTCTGGTTGTTGTAACTGAATATGAAAGCATCTCCCTTAGTGTGATTAGTAAGAACCTCGAAAAATGTATTTCATTTTCAGACATCTGTTTGAAGATCACAGCAGTGTTTTCTTGTCTCCCTAAAGATTAAAAGGAATGATTTTCTTTACAAATGTGGGTAGAATTTGCTAAATCATGTAATCATAAATTATGCACTACATAGATAATATTGTTAATACTAGAAACACTAAGATCTCTATTTAACATGTGTCTGTTCTTGATATCTTTTTGATAATAATGATTTTACTTATGATTTAATTGCACCTTCAGGAATTATGTATAACTCATAATTGGGGGGGACAAACATTTCAAAACAACAACAAATTAAGTTTCCCAGTGGTGTTAAGTAGCATCTGCATGGCATTGAAAGTTCAGTTATTTCTCTTCCTTTTCTCTGTTGTCATCTCTGGTCTCATTCTGTCTTAACTTGTTTAAGAGATTATTCATTCACCTGAACAAAATAAGACTGATTTTAGCTCCGGTTTCAGCTGGACACCCACAGAACTTCAAAACGGAAATATTCCCCACAAATCACAAAAAAGGTATCTTCTCTCTTACACAGTCTCTAGTCATGTAGGAAAGAAGCATCTTAATTGCTTACTGGAATGCCTTTAAATACATTTTATTTGTGTGCAAGTTCAGGTGCATGTTCCTGTGTTACTCATACTTGTGATATACCAAATAGAGGTTACAGCTTAATGCATGTAAAAGCATCATTCTCAAGCAGTGGCTAAAACATAATGATAGGAGCGAAAAAACACACTCATGCTCAGCGAATGAAATCCATAGTAATGCAACAAGAATGGAAACAGTATAATTACATGTTCAGTAAGACAAACAGGAATGTGCTTTCTGCCTCAGCAGAGCGGTTTTAATCTGGCACATGCTATTGAGGAACATCGCAGCGCTGAAATCATTAACAAATTTACATTACGTTGAGCATCAGGGTCCATTGTTGAGCATTTATGCAAATGAAACGGGTTCTTTCTTACTAGTGCATGCCTTGGGAGATGTAAACGCTCTTGTGGTTTCACCTCTGAAGAAAACAAAGCATGGATCAGTGTAGACTGGTCGGCCTCTGTCTTTAACATGTCTTTTTGTGCATGCATGCATGCATGTGTACAGGCATTTTGCACAATTCTCCTGCATGTCTTTTTGATGATGCCGTCTGTCCGAGCCTCTCTACTGTATGACCTAACACTCCACACAACACACACCCCTACACCTTGTCTCCGCTGTATGCTTTATGTTCTTGGCATTGCCTCTGTTTCTGTTTGCTGGTCGCGCCAAAGCTGAGCCTGCCCGACTGACAACCACGAAGAGGAGGAAACGGAAGAACTCGGCCAGCAGCGCCAACAGCGCGGGCACCACCGCCAGCAAGAAACGCAGCCCCGCCACCAACTTCAGCCTCTCCAGTCAGGTACCTGTAAGCATCAGCTCGGTTTGCCTCCTCTTTTATTTTTTTCTATGACTTCACACGCATGTTTGCAGGGCTACACAAAGGCACGAGTGTATTCCTAGTGGTATTGCAGCTATTAAGTTTAATTTATTTGCACAAAAGAGCAAAAAAAAAATAACACAAGGAGGAGAGGGTAGGAAAAAATCTGAGCAGTGAGACAAAGAAACCTCGAGGGATTTGTGTGAAAACATGTTGCCACGAAAGACAAAGAGAAAATACATAAAAAATCATAAAGAGTAACACAAAAGACATTAAAAATCATCAAAGGAGGAAACAGCACAAAAACAGCTAAATTCATAAACAGCAAGTAAAAAAGGTGAATAAAATGTTCCTTTACTGCAGGTTGTATCATTCCACTAGCTGCTTCTTAGTTTTCTACCAGTTTTCTCTCCAATAACTTCAGAATATGTATGTTTAAAAAGACCCAGCTGACCCTGTTGCTCAACCAAATGAACGTAGCCTAGAGGGTTTTTTTTTTTAAGAGGAATTTCAAGACCAAATGGGAAAATGTGGGTGGGGAAAGTGACACTCGGGCCTCTCTCAGCCACCACAGTTGAAAGTGCCCTTGACCAAAACACTGAACTCACAACTGCCCAGAGGACTGCTGGTACTGTAGCAGAGTTTACTTGTACTCAGAAGCTCTGCATGTTAGGAAGCATCTGAATGTAAAGCACAGGATAAATAATATGAGCTTTAATAAAACAAAAAGAGCACAAAACTAAGATAGCTTCATTTGGAGTTTAGCTGGTGAATAGTTTCTGATCTGTCAAATAACCTGAAATGTGGTTTAAGGCCACCAGAACCCAGTATTAAATGTGCCCCTGGATTAATTATTAAAGACCAAAGTATTGATAAGTTCCAACGTTAATGGTTCATTTATTGGTACTTTATAATGTTTTGGTTGCTTCATTATCACACAGCAGCATCTCCTCTGCTCTCTCAGTCGGAGTAAGCTCCTCCAACCACACTCAATAAAACCTTCTTGAGTTTAAAGCCAATACTTTATCAATACACCTGTTCAACAAGCATAAACATGTACAGAGAGCGGGTGTGCAGCAGTGCAGTGTGTGCACAGTTTAGATGTTTTGTTGGCAAATAAATGCTACAACTCCTAGAAACCCAGAGCCAAGTTCCTGTGTCTTGCTGCCACCCACTGATTAAAGAAGGTTAGCTCTAAAGTTAGCAACAACTTCAGCTCACTTAAGGTGGCCTTAGCCTTAATGTGGACCAGCTATTTTCATTGTAGAAACCCCCTCCGAGGTTTTCTCAGCCCCCCTTACTCAGTATTGTAATGCAAGGTATGTACTTTATTTTATTTATATATTTCCAGTGATACAATTTTTACTTTATATTGTGACTTTGCTGAAACTTTTCTGTTGCTTCCCCAGAAGAAAAAAAAACATTTAGTTATATTTCAATTATTTAAATGTCTTATCTAATTTAATTATTTAAAATTCTATTCTTGCTCTGAATTTTATCTTTTTTTAAGAGCAACAGCAAATAAGCAAGTATGAATTAACTATAACATGTCTGATGTTTTGTTGAAAAAAGTTCTGGTACAGAGTATAAATCCTCCACATCAGACTCTCCAACTGCAACAAACAAGCAAAACAAAAAAATATTACCATGGTAGTTATACATTTTATTAATTTCACAAATCACAAGTCATTTGTTGACCAGAATGTAGCTTTTCACCATAGAATTTTCCCCATAAAATTCTGAAATCATTTTAATTTGGGAAATCTTCCACAAAGTGAACACTAAAACTCCTTTATATCAGCAGTGGACAATGTGACTCACCATTATCCAACAAATAAAACAAGTAACCTACCAAATACCAAATTTATATTGATCTATCATCCAGAAAAAGGTAACCTGTATACAGAAATATCCTGCATGCTGTGTTTCAGGGTCTGATTTCGCTACATGACTCCATAACAGGCCACTTGACACAGTTAGAGGTTAAATAGCCTCTTAAACAGCTGAGTGTTACACCACATGTCTGGCGCTCCCCTGGAGGATTTGATGCTGTTGCCAGTGTGTTGTCTGCACCGGCTCTAGTTTTCTATCTTTTCTCCATACACTTCTCATTATACACATACTGTATTATATTTACACTACTGCATCCAATTTACTGTTCTGTGGCCACGCTGATGCAGCACTCCGGTGATGTTTTTTGAATGCAGGTCATTGCAGGTGTGCAAGTGTTCTGATACTAAACAGCATTAAAGGTTTGCAGGTTGGCATTAACGTGTATTCACGTTGTACATCGTACTAATTCTGCTTAATGAGAATTTTAAGGGTGCTGATGTTTCTCTATTCTCACAGCATGTACAGTATAACAGGCCAGTCACAATCATTACATTATCAACTTGTCGTATAATGGACATGACCACATTAATTTTGGCTGAGTTCGATATTGTGTTTACATGCAGGTTTGTTTTCTTAATAATGTCACCAAACATGACACATTGAGACACGTTTTGTGTCATTTCTTTTCCGTTATTTATTCATTGAGAATATTTTAATATTTTCAAAGGTTCATTGCTCTTTGAGGGTGTACTTTGCATAAATAATTCACAATGATCATTACATCACTGGCATAAATTGGTCTTAAAATTGCAATAATATCATTTATCACAATAATTTATGGCACAATATATCGTGTAACAAAATTTGTTATTGTGGCAAGCCCGTATAACAACCATGTCCCCTAGAAGTAACATTTATATACTACTTATTTGTTTGTTTGTTAATTTGTAACCGTAAAATTATTTTTTTTATGCTTTACACTGCAAAAAAGGGGTGTCTAAACAAGATTTTAAAAAAACTAAACCAAGGGAAATTATCTTGCTGCATGGACAGATAATTTCACTTGACAAGATTTCTTCAATTAAGATTGTTAAATCTAGAAATAAGCATGTTGAACACTTAAAACTGAGAAATGAACTCTTAAAACAAGATAAATTATCAAACACTTCTAAAACTAAGTTGTTTTTTTTTTATCTTGGTAAGAAACAAATAATTTGCAGTGTAGTTGCTAGAAGTAGATTTAATCTTTTAATGCCGACTTTCTTTCTTTTCCCTTTTTTGTCTCCTATTTTCATACCTAAATGAATAACAGAAAAACTTTCAAGTAAAGCAAACTAACTGCAACTTTTTGCTGCTTGATTAAAAAGTGAAATGGTTCATGGTCCAGGTAGGCCCGCCTCTTCACGATTTTACACTTTACACTTTTTACACTTTTCAACGGAGGGGGTCCGTAGAGTCCGCCCTCTGGATTTAACTTAGTGGGTCAGCTCGGTGTGGAGGACTTGCTCTCTTTTTACTTTATAATGTATAAAATGATCTACTGGGTGAGCATGTCCCTGAACCCCCCTGGAGGTAAAAATTCCTCTAGGATATTTTTTCATGTCGCAATATACATTGAAGGAAAAGGAAAGAGGAAAAGAAAAGGAAGCTTCATTTAAAAGCTAAATCCTTCCAGTTGATGCAAATGTGCTTGTCTAGCTTGTAGCCAAAATAACCTAAACTACATCAGTTCAAACAAGGTTAAAAAAAGTCACTTTGGTCCTCATCCTTAATAAGTCATATTTTAATAACAATATCTAGAACATGCTTTATGCCCGAACTAATCACCACACACCTTCTAGATCTAGTCAACCAGACTTGACCTTCAGGCTCTATAGACTCTATGGTAGCTAGGGAGCTTTTAGTTTGGTGTTTTACTGTTATTTAGATTATGTGCGGTTATTTGCTGCCATTGTTTTTATTAATGTCAATAGTGTCTTAGTTGTATTTAATTTTCTTGCTCTCCTTGGCTGTAGAGTTTTACTTGCATATATACTTCTTTAAAGGAATTTTGTGATGTAATGATTACTAATGTGGACGAGTAGATGCTGCCTTCATAGTGGGGTTCCAAATAAAATAAACAAATAGAATAAAAAACTAGTGTCTCTGAACCGCTCCAAAACTATGAAATGTGTATGAAAAATAAAAAAGGTGTGTGGTAGCTATACAGTAACAGCTTAAGCTTCTCGCCAGCAGGCAGGATAATGCTGCAAAAGTAGATATAAACAATATGTTGTCAGTGAACATGTTTTGCAACTTCGCAGTGGAATGACAACATCATGTGGATTGAAGACCTACATCCGAGCAGCATTATGTTTGTTTCTTTGCTGCTGCAAATTTACATAAGTAAGACATAAATGTACTTTCTAGGAGACAGGGTTGAATATAAGGATACTGTGTATAAGTTCTGTGTCCTATTTGGGTGAATAATTTTAATACCGGATGGACTTTTTCCAAATAAGTTGGGCTTGTTCATCTGCTTAATGGTAGAAAACTTAATTTTTCTGGCATTTTTTCAGTATTTTTTTCTCTCACCTACGCAGACACACTCACACTGTACCGTCCCTCCATCCCGTGGTTAGCTGTCTCATCATCTTCTTAGATTTGTTGCCCTAAACCTCCAGTTTAAACCTCCTTCTCTCCGTCTCACACATACATACATGCATAATGTACATCACACACACACACACACACACACACACAGCATGCACAATTGTTTTCTCTCTAGAAGGCAGTTTGGCTCTGTGCCAGCTCTCATTATCACCGATATCTGTATACAACCCTCCAACCCCCAGCCCCTTCCTCCGTCACATGCACACACTCTACTCCATCACTGCCCCCCCGCCCCACCACCACCTTCTCTCCCCCGCACACACACACACCACCCGTACCACTCATGCCGTGCATTCACACGCCTCTTAAAGACTGGCAGCGTGGCTGGTTACATGCTGGTTACATATGTTGCGCGCCTGCTGTCTTTGTCTGAGAAGTTGTTCGTTTGTGGCTGAGCACAAGCCTACGTGAGCCCAATGACAATAAGGAGTGGACCCTCGCGAGGGGAAGGGGGGGTTACCAGCGGCTGGAGGAGAGGAGGTGCGGGGGGAAGATGGGGAGGGTGTGTGTGTGTGTGTGTGTGTGTGTGTGTGTGTGTGGAGGGGGGGGGGGGGGTTCTTTTACAATAAGCAACACTGACCTCTAGTGGCTTGAATTTAGTGTCGGACGTGTTGTTTCTTTTACCAAGCAGCAGGTTTCAGTGGATTTGAAGCAAGTACAACACATATTATGCACTGAACCTGTAATTAGACATCCATCTGCTGAATATTAAACCAGTAGATTGAAGATCATTTGAGGATTACATTTACAGGGTTCTGCAGTCAAATGGAGTCGCCTGTCCTTGTGTGGCACTGGGAAAAATATTTAAACTCATTCTTTAATTTATGCAAATATTAAGACTTTGAAATTATTGCAATTTATACAGTCACACACAAAGTGTTATTTATGTTGCATACTTAAAAACTTTGCTTGGTGATTTTAATTCCGATGTTATTGTAAGAATTAGGCTGGTGATATTCTATACTTTCCTTAAAATCAACCTTATTCCTCTGTGCCACAGAGCTAGTGTCTAAGAACTATTAAATGAGGCACACTGCTGTTGATTTTAATCAAATTTATTTATTTTTATTATTATAAATGTATCATTTATTATATTTATTTAATGATTTATGATGTATTTATTTATTTATATTTATGTATTATGTATTTATATATTTTTTTTCTTTCTTTACATTTATTCATTAATTTAGTTCACTATTTTTAAATTTCAAGAAAAAGTTTGCTTTAAAAAAGATCCATCCACTATTTTTTTAAGTTAAATAAGGCATGATGTCACCAAAGTCAAGTAATCATGTTATAATATGGATAATTATAAATAATAATAAATAATCACAATGTCATTGTTCTATTTGCCACTGAAACTATTCCCCAACAAATATTAACTCTTCAGCCTACTCTATTGTGTAAGTAATATACACTTAAAACTACAACTCACAGCTTTTTTAAAAAGCAGTATATCTAATTATGGGCATTTTTTTTTAAGATTTTCACTTTCAGCAGGAAAATCATTGAGAGACAAAAAACACAGTTACATTTTTGTCAAGAAAAATAAAATATAGGATATTCTTTAAAATTGTATTTTGATATAATCGTGAAGTCAAAAAACAAACTAACAGAAGGGTAACAGAAGATTGGGGGACAGTAAACGTGCATCAGGCCAGCAAACTAAACTTTATTTAAAACTTTTCTAAGTGTTATTTCTTTGCTGCCTTAATGCACAATATATTTGTTCTCCGTCACAATCCGGCCATTTCTACTTTAAATTCCCACTTGTTGTTTTGGAGGCCTAAGGAGAAAATATGTCCTCCAAGCGTTTCACTACTAATCTCTTTAAAAAAAAATGCTAATGACTCAGCTCAGTGAATGAAGGGAGCAGGGAGGCGTTTATCGTTACGGCGGCCCATTCAAAGAGTCGCCGCTTAGCTAGAGCTAAAGCTAACTCTTAACGAGATGAGTAGACGAGTTGACAGTATTAATTAGCTCACAATTAGCGCTCCCCAGTCTCAGACTAGCCACCAGCTGTTATCGTCTGAGGGATGTTTTTTTTTTTTTGGCCCAAAATTGGCCAGAGGTAGGTTGACAGGCCTCCTCACAGGAACAGATGGTGAATGCATGGCTTGTTGGCAATCAGCACGTTTTTAGCTAATGACTTAATTAGCTATGCAAATTGACAAATCAGTGTGGATATTGTCATTTAGTTGAAAAGCTCACCTAAATTAATTAGCCTGATTAAGGCATAGTGGGGTGTAGAAGTGGTCGCTAGGGGGGTTTTGGGGATGGCTTCGATAAATAAACTGCCTCTCGTGCTCTTCATCTAAGTGTGTGTGTTTTGAGTTTGGGGGGGAGTGAAGTGTGAAGTTGTTTAGTTCTGCTTGTATGTTTACATCAATGCTCGCTGGAAGTGATGATGTGTGTTTGTTCTATGTGTGTTTGTTTATTTTTGTCAGATTTCCACATGCAGTCCTGTGTGTGCTTTATTGTGTACAATACAGAGGGTTAATCTGAGTTTGCATTCAGCTGCTTTTGTCTGTGTTTGTGTTCAGGTGTATGATTGTACAGTAATCTGGGTTTGTGTGCCAGTGTGTGTGTGTGTGTGTGTGTGTGTGTGTGTGTGTGTGTGTGTTGCGGGGGAGATGGCTGAGAAGAGCGAGATCTCCCAAGCCAGGCGAGCGTTGACACACTTGGCCAGTGAAGCGTGCGCTCCATTTAACTGTACAGCTTCTTCCCGGGTTACAGTGGGTGGCGCTGGGGCTCGCCAGCAGGGAGATGCTTAGTCAGTCAGAGGCAGATGAGATTCACAGAGTCAGCACACGCACAAAGAAATACAGCCATGATTCACAGCTTATTGATCAGTGTTTGAATTCACAAATTACTCTCCAGTGATTATTTGTCAAAAGAAATTCACTTTGTTTGTGAAGAATTTGCCCCGAAACATGAAATAAAACAAGCACACACCCCTCTCTTCTAAAGACTCGTCACAGATAGCGGTGGATAATGGCTAAATCTCTCTCCTTCCCTTCCTTGACCCGCTGTGAGAGGGCCATCTCTGTGAAATATGTCTTACATGATGAGTATTGATTGGGGCGGGTACAGAGCACTGGGGGAATCCGCTCTCTGGTACGGGAAGGTTTCATTTGCACCGAGTGCTTCTTCGAGAGGGGTCGACCGTAGGGATGGGTTCACTGGATACACCAACATCTGTCCTAAACACACACTCGCACATTGAAACATACACACAAACTCTGTGCAAGCAGGGGGTCTGTGTTGAAGCAGGAAAATTCCTCCCATCGTCGGTGGTTTGGGTGCTTCTCACAGAAAATATGGGAAACACACAGAAACAAATCGGTAACTGTAGAGATATCAGCTGCTGTCTTTTAAACATTTGTCCTCATGAGCTTGTTGTACTTTTAACCCTCCGTTTTAGAAGACAGCTAATTAAATACATTTTTATAAATCCATGTTAATCAGACAAACATGCATATTCATTTATTCGAATTAACGCAAATATTGTAAGGTCTTTTTGGGTGCGTGTGAGTTCACTTGATATTCAGATGGTGCTTTGGTCTCAGAACTAGATGAAACAGATATGCATTAATTTCTTCTCTGGTGATTTTAGCATATTAATTTTGAGTCACCCGGAGGCTAAATGTGGACAGCCCTGCACAAAACTGAAAACACGTCACGGGTGCTCGTGTAAAAATTGATTATATTCGTGTGCCAGTTTTAAAAACTGAGTCAAAGATTGGTTTAAAAAATATCAAACTGGTGAGAAAAAGTAATGGTCTTTAGTAATGTAAGCAGAAAGCAAATTTAACCAGAAGGAAAAAAGGTAAATATGTTTTTATTCTGTTAGATAATGATTATGTAAAATCATTTGTTTTATGTTTATGTAAGCTGGTTGGATACATTTTGATAAAGAGGATTTTTAGGGCTTTTTCAGGTGCTTTTTTTTTTTTTTTTTTGCTCTGGTCACATTTTACTCACTGTGGCCTTGTTCTTCACAGCAATATAAAAGTCCTGCACCTCCATTGAAACAGCACAGTCACTGCTAGAAGAAGAGAGAGCTCAAAAATGTCTCTCGTGCAGTAAAACAGTTTTAATGCCAAGTCAAATTTCTATGATCATTTATTTGACAAAAAATGGGGAAAAAATGTATCAATACAATTTGTTACCAACACATAAGCTCCACATGGATATTATGAAACTATTTACATTTTGACAACCTCTCCTGTCCCCTCCTCTCTGCAGTTCAAAATCTTTGTCACTTTTTTGTCAATTTAATATTGTTGTTTTTTTAGTTGTTGTTTTTTTTACAAGAACTGGCTTATTGAAACACTTTATTTTTTGGCAAAATTATAAATGAGACTTGTAGAATAAAGTGATTTTTATGAATCATCACTAACTATTTTAAGCTCAGGTTTGGTTATCTTTCAGAGTGTTTAAGACCTTTGGAAGTTTGAAAATACGTTTCAATGGTGTCATTTTTTTTGCAATATTTAAAAAGGCTTTCAAACCTGCCAACTAGTTGGGGAGGAATAGGTCCCAGCAACCTTAATTTTGCAATGTTTTGATCCAACATCAATCTTCTTCAAACCCATTCGAACCCAACTGGATCATCTAAAAAATGATGTTGAATACAAGGTTTCTTGTCTCTTTCGCTAGAAATACAACATGATACACAGCAGTGACGTGATTGTATGTAAACATTCAAATAGCAGAAATATGTGAATAGAAAGTGTGCTTTTGAATAAAACAACACAGCCAGAACATGATGTGCAAGAACATTTGTCCCTTTCTTTTCATTTTGTAAACTTGCTCTCCTGTCTCTGCCTCTCTCCAGGACGTCATGGTCGTCGGAGAGCCGACCCTGATGGGCGGCGAGTTCGGGGACGAGGATGAGCGTCTGATTACTCGTCTGGAGAACACGCAGTACGACGCCACCAACGGCTTGGACGACGAGGACGACTTCAACAGTTCCCCGGCTCTGGGCAACAACGCTCCCTGGAGCAGCAAACCCCCAGCCGCCCAGGACAGCAAGCCTGAGAGCACAGCGCCCCAGCCCTCGCAGTAAAACAAAAGAAGAAGAAGAAGAAGAAGGAAACAACAGATCCTTGACTCCATGTGGACTGGACTTTTTAACCTCTCCTTTCCCCCCTGAGGGCAGTGCTTCTACGCCTCATAACATTGTACTGAATCAGAATCTGCAAACTCACCACTGGCATGTCCAGCCAAAAATATTCTGGATATTTTCTTCTTCTCTGAATCACTGTAACATCCTGGAGAACACTGAGAACTGGCAGCATTGCACAGCAATATCCACAAGTCAAAGACAACAAATGCGTACAAAGTCGTATGCAACTGTAATGTAAAAATACCAAGGCGTGGGCGTTTTTTTGTTTTTTTTTTCCTGAAGAATGCAGTGGAAAATTGCGGCTCAAATTCTCCCTCAGATACAAACCTCTCGTCTAGTGGAATACTACAGCCGTGATTGGTTGACCTGCAGGTCGCAAGTCATCACGCTGACAGTAGACAGAGGGGAGAAGAGAAGAAGAATAAAAACAACAAACAAAATGTCTCAAAAAATGGCAAGCTCAACGGTGAGAAGGCAAGGTGTTTTTTTCTTTTTAAACAGGGCCAATGGAAGCGTCTAACCACATTGGAGACAAATGAAACATTGTGTGAGGCAATTGCATTTTTATTGGAAATTCAGTCGGCTGTTGGTTTGTTTCTGCTGTTGCAGTTTATTTCCATTTCCAATTAAGAGGAAATAAAAGTTCTCCACCACTATGGACTCCTTTCAAACGAGGGAAAATCGTGTCCTAGGATTGTTTTTTCCACATTACCGCGGTCGTCACAGATTGTGATTTCATGCAAACCAGTTTGATTGTGTTCGTAGTCTATTGGTATTTTGCTTCTCTCAGAATCTTTGAATCACGTTGTAATTTTGCAGATCAGTATGTGAATTTTGCCGACACGCATTGATGCATTAATGTTGATTTTTTATTTCAATTTTTTTCCCTCCTCAAAAATTGGACTTCTTTCCCTTTAACGACCTACTCCCAAACTGATACTAAGCCTTTTCCTGCATGATTTTATAGAATTTTTATTTTGTTTGATATATGTACTTTTTAAAAAACACATCAGTCTGATTTTCCTTTTTGGGTTCATCAGTTTGGGAACACTGTTTCAAGGTTTGTAGCTCTGTATATAGAGGTGGAATCTATTTTGTCCACTGTAAATCAGCCACTGAAACCAGTTTGGATATGGCAGCTGTTTTGTTTTGTACAGGAGGGTCAGATTTCTGTTGGGTGGTTTGGATGGACGCTGCTTTGCTTCCAAACTCTCTGATGTTTTCCATCTTCTTTAGCTAGTGCAGAACCAAAGTTAACAGTCAAATAATCTTTAATTTCTTGTATATTCTGTGACATATAAAGGAGAAAACAGTTTTACCTTTTGAAAAACAGCGCACAGATAAAATCCCATCCACCCCACAGAAATAGTTTGATATCCCTGTATTTGTGCTCACAATTGTTCTTTAATCTTTAATTGAATTGATAATATATCCCTGATCTCTTTTGTTTGACTTTTTTTGTTTGAAAATGAGCAAGAAGGACAGCAACTTATGTCTTTATACAATTGGATCTTATGGGTATTTATTTGTGCATTTGTAAGGAAGCTAACACATTTCTAAATATGTTTGAGCCTAGTATTATTAGACACCATTTGTACATTATATAGCAGAGGTGTTCAGTGTCATATCTGATGTCTGGTATGTATGCTTTACCATTATGTGTGCCAATAAACCGTGCTTACAAAGGAGTTGAACTTGCTTTGGTTACATGCATCATGTGTCCTTGTAGCTTCTGGTTATTTATTTCCTCTATTGACTCTGGAGAGGTCTTTTTCTGACCTTGAAATCAACAGCTTACTTAGAAATCTATTCAGTAGCTCTTCATTTACTAGATCTTCTGGAGCTTCGGATTGTCGTCCAACATGAGCGAAATGTCTTTAAAGTGCTCAGCAAAATGTAAGTTTGGTGCAAAACATCTCGAAATTTCCAAATCTGTCGAGAAAAAAAGTGCAGTGCAATCGTAAGTGGATGTTGTGGTGAGAATGTTTTTCTATAGAGTTAGAATATCTTTGTTTTTTTTGTTTAACTGATCTTTTTGGACGGGTTACAGGAGACATTTTCATTCCCAACTACATCTTTAAAGACAAAAATCTAACATACACTTTTCACATTTCTGTACTGAAAGTACCCTACTGATAACTGATGATAGAAGAATATTGGAAATTAAATTATGAAAATGATTCAGTGATCCAAACATCATGTTTTGCTGAAATTTGTTGATCATATTTGGAGGAATCTAATGCAGAAGAACCAGACATAAAATACTCAGAAGACCAGAATGCAGTGCAGCCACAAAACAGGTTAAATATCATATACATACTATAATATTCAAACTCTAATTCATTACTTTATTTACATGCTCATGATTCAATGTCTTGACTTACAGGTTAATTAATTACTGGAATGTGCTGAAGACATCAAAATTATATCTAGTGGTGATTTGGGTAAAGATTTTCTTTTTCTTTCATGTCTAGCATCCTTCACTATATATATTGCAGTTATGTTTTTAAGTTTCCTGTAAAAGGACACTGAAACTTTAAACAACAGCATTGGATAACAAAAATGTTATTGGTTGTTTTCTGGTCTGTTGTATTTGTGTTTCTTCTTGTCTAAGGATATTAAAACTTTAAGCTGCAGGTTATCAAGTTAGTAACAGGTTACCTGGATTTTATCTGTCTTCCCTGTATTCCTCCCTCACCTGCATACCCGAGTTACCTGAATTATTTTGCCAAGTAAAACTTGTATGTATAAATGTATGAAATACTTTGCAAAGTTCTCCAGATAACTGTGGAAACAGACTCCGGTGCTGTTGTTGGGTAGACTTTTAATCCAGGAAGATTTGATGGATCTTTGGCGACACCAAGTGGATTGTGGTAGGTACTGCAACAACATTTAATTTTTCAGTCATCACTCCTATGTCATTATTTCTCTCTACCCGTGACATCACTCTGCAAAGGAGCATTCATTTCTAAAGGTTACCTTGATTTAAATGAAGTGGAAATGTTTTTTATTTTATTTTTAAAAAAGGTAGTAAAACTATTTGTGGTCAATTAAGTTTTACTGCAAATGCTAATTTTAAAACGTCTTTTCCTCCAAAAAGCAGAACAATGTTATCAGTTATTTTTTTAATATTATTATTGTTGCATTTTTAAATAATGGTAGAAAAAACAGCATATGCTCTTTTCTGACAACGAAAAGTGGTTGTGTCAGGGACATACTGTATATGAAAAAATACACAAAATAATAAGTAATAATTTTAAGTATATATCTTTTTACTTTAGTAGCTGTTGCCATATTCAATCAGTGCTTGGAAAAAATCGATTATGGCTTTATTTAGGCAAATTCTTTATGCATATGAAATGTATCTACATTATTATTATTATTATTATCAATATCATTAATAATAATAATTAAAAAATATTAAGTACCTATAAAATGGATATAAACTATAAATATTATCAGGCTTTGGATTAATAGAGAAACGTTCTTGAATATGACCAAATGAAGGAAAATTTGTCAATTTGTGATTTAAAAAAAAAAAGATAAACAGTTCAACAATATAGTTTCTAACAAATAAAACAAAACATTTTTTTTTCTCAGAGGATGTAATGTCAGAATTAATGTTGATATATTTCTTGATGTTTAATATATCTCATGCATAAATAATTTGATAATAATTTGTTATTTATTATATATTATATTGTATATATCGTCACACTAAATAATCGCCTAAGTCATTTTTGGTCAAAATCATCTCATGACGCCGGCCACCTATGGTAAAATCGCCTACATCCTCAGTTGATTAGATCATGTGATTTTACCCCTTTAAGATCATCACTTCTTTGACAACTTGCCACATTCATAGGCATCAGATCCCCAGAACCCAGCAAAGAAGAGCAAGAGGGAGATTGTTTATTTATCAGTTTAGTTTATCAGTGTTTTATTGTTGACACTAATATTGGTAACACTTTATTCTAAGGTGTCTGCATAAGAGAGACATGAGCGTGTCATAAACATGACATGGGATGTGCCATGAACATTAATGAGACTCTGAAGTAACATTAATGCTCATGATACTTGTCATGTCATGTTTCTGAGAGGCTTGTGTGACTCTTATGTAGACACCTTCAAAATAAAGTGTTACCATATCTTGCTTAAGTCACAAAGGCATGTTCAAAAAAATTGCCTAAATCATGTATTTCTCTTAAATTAAATAATTTACACACAGTGTTATTACTATGCCAATAGCCATCCTTGTTGGGTGAAATGATCAATAAATGTCGTATGTTACACTTTTGGTGAAGTTTTTTGTGTTTCCTGCAAAACTTAAAAAAATGAGCTAGGCGATTATTTCAACAGGGTGAAATAACCTTTTTTTATTAATAAAAAAAGGTTGAATCTCCCTCTTGACGCTCACCGCTGTGACGTCGTTTGTTTTTACCCACAGTGCGGTGACGTTGCACAGGGCGACGCGGCGGCCAAAGTAAAGATGGCGGACGTGTCTGGGACTGAGCTGTCAGAGGAGAAAGAAGCAGAAATTGAGCTCAAGAAAAGACAGAAACGGCCGTGGGATGACTTGCACAAGTCCGGGAAAATCGGTATAACACCGGAGCTGCCAGAAACGTTGGGGTTTTACGATATAAGCGCTGTCAGGAGGGAGCAACGGGAGCGGCCAGCAGGTAACCGTTGGATCCCCCAACTGACGTTTCTGACGTTACGGCTGAAAACGTTCGGAGAATCACATGTGTTATGTTAGTTTGCTGACTGTTAGCTTTATTATCGTAGTGAGCTTGTTAATATGACATTATAATGACAGCTAGAATAAGTAAGAAAAGCTTTAAGATCAACGTTATGTTGTCACAGCTGTCAACGCCTGTTAATTAGCGTTACATTGATTAACTAACGTTAGTTAGCTAATAACGAACTGTCGCTAAAACAGCTGTGATACTAACACAATGAAGTCATTCTTTAAAATTAGCTCTGTCTCACCGTTTAGCTGCTGTAGTAATGTCTAAAGTTAGTTTGCATGGCTGCTTAAAGTTCAAGTTGCACTATCTTACCACAGTTTTTACTACAGGGTGGCTTAACCCATAAGAACCCATGCTAACAGCCGTGTAACAAACACTTTCAATCTTCTATAATCTCCCATATTCAGCTTTATGCTTCACCTTAACCCTATAAAGCCTGAACCACTAAATAATTGCCAGAATTTTTTTTGTTTTAAACTTGAGTGTTTATTGAACCTGCTGACAGATAATTTAAAAAAAAAAATCCAAAAACAATAGGGATATATGATTCTAATTTGTACCATATTTGATACATCAGTTCTTTTTGTGCAATTTGTTGCTCACAGTTTGTATTTCTTGAACTAACAAAAACATATAAAACCCAACATTTTTAACCTTTTAAGGCTTTACTTTCTTTTAACAATTTCCTCAAACATGCAAAATATTTTTTTCCATATAACACAACATCATACATCTGCTTATATGAAGTTTTCATGTAGCAATGACTGATCCACAAGTGGAACCTGCATATAAATTTTGCTATATCTTGTATTTTTGTGCAATTTGTTGCTCGGTTTTTTTTCTTCAACACATGTATACATCAGGTTTTTCAGGAAAAAAATATCACACTGATGATGTATAGGTCTCAAAAACTTGTGTATCAAATATGATACACTTGGCTTTATAGGGTTAACTCATTAAAATCCCTAAGCGACATATACTCAACACCCTGGTGTGGTGAAGTGACTTCTCCTAAATGTGGCTGTGACTGGAAACAGAAATGTGAAAAAGTAGCTAGTTTCAAAAAGCTTAATTTTGTTACGAGGCTAAATTTAAACCCATTTAACAATTCTAATCCGTTAACAGGATGTCCTGTATTGCATTTAACTTTGTTCTGACCATATTTCCTGAACAAATTTAAGTCACAATTTTGATATATGTCATGGAGATGCAAACAAAAAGGCAAATTGTTATTTGTTTTTATTTATTATTAATTTATTATTTTGTTATTTAAAAACTAATCTGAAAAATAATTTGTTGTTTAACAGCACTATTAATGTCACCATTTTGATAAATGTTGTAGGGATGCAAAGAAAAAGGCAAATTTGTGTCTCTGTAAGCAGAAAATGTGTCTAGTTTTTTTATTTTAAAATAAGAAATATAAACAAAAATACCATAAACGCCCATTGTAACATATATATGTCACGTCACAGATCTTTGACATTTAGGGGTAGTATTTTTTTTTTTTTTAAAACATCATAAATGTCCACTTCTATAAGTGGACCACATAGAAAGTTTTGTCACCCAGCAGATTCTGTGACTTGATTAATTTTAGCTGTGCTGCTTCTACAGACCCTTTTAATCATGCTTGAGATATCACAAACTGTGACATAAAGAAAATGAATGTGACCACACTGCGAAATGACTCCACTACATGTAAAAGTTGTACATTCAAAACTCTTACTTAATCAAAAGTACAGAAGTACCAATATCAAAATGTACTTTAAAGTATCAAAAGTAAAAGTGCTTGTTATGCAGTAAGTAAGTTACATTCCACCACTGCCCCAGAAATACACAAAGGGTCACCGGATTTGATAGTTGAGTTTAGGGCTGACACAGTTACTTGATTAATCGATCAGTTTATAGACAGAAAACTCATTAAATTAAAAATCTATCAATAGTTGCAGCTATCTTTCAGGCAACATGCACTGGTTCCAGCTTCTCCAATGTAATGTCATATGCATGGTTAACTGAATATGTTGGGGTCGGATTAAACAAGGCATTGTTGAATTTTACTCACATCGTTTTATTGACAAAATCAAATCAAATCAAAATCAAAATTACTTTATTCATCCCCGAGGGGAAATTCAGTTAGTCTGGTAGAATCTCTTGAAGAATGAGACAGCCTGATGGCTGTAGGAGCGAAGGATCTTTAGAAATAGTTAATCAAAATGGTTAATCAATTAAAAGAGAGAGTGATTTTCAGATAATGATAATTATCATTAGTTGCAGACCTACTGTAGTGACACCTCGCCTGCCAATATTTCTGGTCATTTCTTGTTGTCAGTGCTCTAGTGTCACAGAAACTGATGGGTCATAGATTAAAATTGTATTTAAATGCTGTTGAGACACCAGGTTTTGTAATAACTATGATGAGTGATATGATAAGTGTTTGCACTGGTAATATATACAAGTAGAATAGATAAACTTTACTGAGTCATAGATGTTGGTTTACCATGTTTCCTCATTTGACCCGGTACATTGTGACTTGATCTAATCAGGTAACGGCCACATCTGTTGTTAGGTACACACTGCTGAGTAAATATTAGATGGTATAAAGTACAAATACTAAAGAAACTGAAGCTGAGACAGGATGCAAATTTGCACCAGAGGAAGATAATAATAATTAAAATAATAATAATAATAATTGTATTAAAATATAAGTAATCCATGCATGTTTGTTGTGTTAAATTAACTTAAATTTTCTTGCTTTAACCCCCTCAAACCCCATTGTGTTTAGTCTCAGTGTACGATTTACACTTTAACAGAAAAACTGTTGCTTGTTGAGCAAACATTGCACTGTTAGGTCATGTGATGTTTAACGTACATGAATTCATCTTTGTCTTCATTTTATGAAGCATGACATGTTTGACATAGTCTCACAGGTTTAAGTCAAGTGGAAATAATTTAAGCACAGTATGGTGGGCATTTAGGATGAGGTCAGACTGGAACAATTCAACAAATCCAGCCTGTTTACTATTAAAACGTTATTTTCCCACGTATTTATTATTGTTTTGCATCCATTAAACTAGATTATAATAAGAAACATCACATATTAATTTGAAGAGCTTCTATTCTTACTTTAAAGGATTTCCAATGCAATAATTTAGTCTTAGGTTTTGATTTTGAGTTGTGCTGAATATGTAAAAGGCCTTCCTTGATTTAAACACTGTATGTAGTCTTTACAATGCAAATTGTTAGTTGACAGAAAAATATATGTATTTTTTAAAACAATAAATGGCTGAAATTCTCTATTTTCAACCCCTCAAATGTTAATTTTTGCTGGTTTTCACAGTCTCCTGCAATGCTTATTAAACTAAAATGAATATCTTGTAACAGAACCAACTGTATATCACAAAAAAAGTTTATTGTGCATATTCAGCTATTTTAAAGATGTGTTCACGGTGCATTCAGGTGCATTCAATCAAACAGTGGGCTCAGAATATTCTTAAACTTCCAGTTTTCACCGTCCAGAGAAGTTTCCTTCCCTTTCACTTTGCAGTGTGACACTCAAAACGCCGGCACTCTCATTGTGTTGATAGCTGTGGTTGTAATTGTTGCAGACAATAGCCTTGTGGTAACAACGCTGTTCTGATGTTGTTCCAGATCCGTCGTTGACACGCTTCATTAGCGCAGAGCTAACCAGAGGCTACTTCCTGGAGCACAATGAGGCAAAGTACACCGAGCGCAGAGAGAGAGTTTACACATGTATGCGTATTCCCAAGGAGCTGGAGAAGGTACTTCATCATACAGCTCCTGAAATCAGCTGCCCTCTTTATCTTTTCTGTTTCTCAATGTGTCTGCTGTCATTTCATTCAGTTTACAGCCCACAGTCAACACATAGCTGTGTCAAACTGAGTCAGTCCTGAACCTTTTACTCCCTCTGCACATTTTCCTTTCCAATAATGAACTCAATTCATTTTTTGGTAGTTAATCAAGTAGAAAATACTAAAGATTTGTTGGTTAAATCTTAAATCAACATATTATCCCCAGCTTGCTTTCTCCTTTCAATTACATTATAAATTAAACTTAGTGTGTTTTATAAGCAGTTGGTCAGATTAAGTTTGCAATTTAAATAATAATTTTAGGCTCTGTTGAAATGTATTTTTCATTATTTTGGGAAATATATGAACAAATTAATTAATTAAAGCAACAATCAAAGGCTAATCAGTAATGGAAAACAAAATGTTGTTTTGCCATGTGGTTCACTCACACCAGTTTGTTTTTGTTGTTCTCCTCATAAGCCACCAGATGACAGTGTTGTAACATGAAATGTGGATTCATTTGAAATGTGAGCTGCTTCTCTCTAGGAATTTGTTAGAAATTTCATTAGGGCTGCTAGATTGTGTCATGATCACACTTTTAACAGTGGATTTTCTTGTACTTTAAATTTTCATTTATCTAAAAAGAACAATTGTAAAAAAAAAAAAAATGTTAAAAAAAATAAAATAAATTAACCATATATATATGCACAATCAAATAAATAAGCTCAACTAGCACTTCCACAACCTATTAAAACTACAAAACATGTTAGCAATAAATATAAATAAGTAATTAATAATAAATTAAACCAAAATAAATTGGATCAAATATGTTGTAGTGATGGCATAACCTCCTGACAGCAACTAAACATATATTCAATACATACAAATAATACAATAAAAATAAATACAACCAAAATGAAGGCCTTCCACACCCTACTGAAACATATATTCAACATCTGGTAGGCTATATTCAACACAAGATAAAAACAAAAACATCATTGAGAGAGGGAATGTGGCACAATAATTATTTTATCTCGATTATCTTGTTTTCATAAATGTTATTAAAAATAAAATTCCATCAGTAGCACTGCCTAAAATGATAGTCCAGTATATATAAAAACACAGGTTAACATGTAACCAATTTAGAAGATTGACCCAATATATGCTTTAAAATCACACAATCAGACGATTAAGGCAGTCGTCCTCCGTGTCTTTGTCTGTTGTTTCGAGAGTTAGGTCTCTGCAAAAATACATCCAGACAAGTAAGCCCAGACGCACGAAGCTCTCACTGGCTTGGCTTTCCCCTCAGGGGCGAGAGAGGAATGTGTGTAAACATAAAGGTCCTCGCTCAGTGACTTCGCTATGTTAAGCACTAACCAACTTCATAAGCAACTGACAAGTCACATTTCTCTTCCACCAATGAGAGACAAACCCTCCCACCAGCTTCTACTGAAACTTTCCTCAGTGGCTTCATGTTGCTCCAGTTGGAAGCAACAAAACAGCAGCTGACTTAAATTCACTTACTTTTAAAATGACACAGCAATGGCTCATTGTCTGCGGGCAACTCAGAAGGTATGTGTCTGCTGCAAAGTTGGGTTTAGAAGTTTTATTTTTTTTGTGTGTCACATGTTGTAGTTTATTAGGCTTTTCCTCCAATAGATGTGACCTCTCTCGTAAAATAAGAGAAGTTCTTTTTTTCAGCTAGAAATAATTTTGCAATCTAAGGAAACGGTTTCCCTCCATATGATCCTCTTTCATTGTTTTCCATTATCTTATTTTATTATATTGTTCTTGTCCTTTGACAGAGACACACTTGAACATGAGTGAATGTGTCTGCAGGCTGTATGGTATTTCTAACAAATGTTTAACTTGAAGGTTTTGACATTGTTTGACTTGGAGGTGTTTCTGTATGTCTTTTGCCAGCTGATGATCTTTGGCTTCTTCCTGTGTGTGGACGCCTTCCTGTATGTCTTCACCCTACTGCCCCTCAGGGTGCTGCTGGCCATGCTGCGCCTCCTCACTCTGCCATGCTGTGGCTTCAGGTTAGAGTCTAAACACACAATCTCCTACCAGCAAACATACCAAAGAAAACCACTTAATTATACCTACATACCACCAAAAAATCCTAACATAAACCCTCATACAATAAATGTTATAATCACAAAGCAGCAGGTATAAATCTGAACAGAAGTAGCAGCAATCTTCCTTTGTGGTTTCTTGATTTTAAGGAAACATAGTGGCTAATTCTTGCACAAAAACAGAAATGTTTATGTTGTTTCTTTCTTAACTATTGGTTGCTACTTTTAACCGCAAATGTACACATTCTATGCAGTAAACTATGTTCAAATGTGGGAAAGAAAGCATAATGATGCTGATCAACTGCAGTAATATGTCACCAGTTTATGACTATTGTTTGTGTATTTCCCTATAAAAAGGCAGCACATACTATATTTTTGAACATATCTGTAGTAAAAATAGGCCTAAAGGCATTCTGGTTAAGGTTTCTGTCTAGTTTTTTTTGTCCAGTTCTGTCCACATCAGCTGTTGAGGTTTATCAATTTTCTGATCTACCTTTTACCAGGATTATGTTGCTGTGTTTCTGTGGGCCTATAGATTTTTCTATAAAGATCTAGAAAGTCTAGAAATTAATTATAGTAGTGTTTGTCTTGATAGATTTGGGATTGTACGACATATCTGGAAAATGAGAAAAAACACAACTTCAAAATTCGTTCTCTGCTATACAGATATGTTTTCATTAACAGCGGGTACACTTTGAACACACAATTGATCAAAATGTCCAAAAAAGTATCAAATTTGCAGTGGTGAAATTGACTACATACTTTACTATAGTATTGTATTTATCAGTTTCGAGATGCTACTTTTTACCTTTTGTAAAAATTTTACTTTTTACTTGGTTTATTTGATAGCTTTAGTTACTTTGCAGATTTAGATTACTGATAGAAAATATAATCAAAATAATTAATTATAATGTATTATTTTAGATGAAGTTTCCTAGCGGTTAAGACATTAAAATAAGCTCCACATTTGCCATTTGTAACATTAAAGTAATATGTTATACACAATATATATACTATTCCTTTTCTATATATTGAATACTTAAAGTTCTTCTGGTACTTCTGGTACTTCAAGTGTATTTTGATGCTAATCCTTTTGTACTTTTGTATTTTGAATGCAGTACTTTTACTTGTAACAGTATTTTTACACCGCAGTGTAGTATTACTTTTTAAAATTTTAGACTACGTAAAATATCTGACTACTTCTTCCGCCACTGAAAAGCAGTGCAGTACGCATACCTGAACCTCTTCTGATGGACACTACCCGTCCTCCTCCTCGCCTCACCCTCTGTCTTATTCTCCCCTCGCCTTCCTCCCCCTGCAGGGCACGCACATGCCCCTACTGCAGAAGAAGCAGGTACGCTGCCTAAAGCCTATAAAGTCTATCTTGAGTGTTATCACTGTCCTGAACCGGCTTCCACCTCCATTCACCAGTTTCTCTTCATCCTCATTGTGTCTGGTAATACACAGCTTGGCTCCTCACGTCATGTTTCCAGAGCAGCCATGTTGGTTCCTGGGTGTTTTTAATTTGATTTGATTTTTTTCATCCAGTGAAGGCTTGCTGAGAATGCATGTTCATTCTGATCACCGTGTTGCTTGTCAGTGATCTGGCTACACATGCTTAAACTGGAGGGCTGCTTACTGTACAGCTCCCCAGGAACAGTTCGGGGCTCATCTGTCTTGTATAAGTCAGCTGTTGTTGAGGAAGAGAAAAATGTATTCACCTTCCCTGCACAGATACCCCCAGCTGCTCTACAGGCCGCAGGTCTCCCACACTCTCTCTCTAAGCTTTCTCTTCTTCTTATTGTGCAGAGTATTATGTCTCCTATCAGCCTAATACAGTATGAATGGCACATAGTGGTGGCTACTTGGAATGCAGCACAAGGCTGACTGCACTGAAACATACATAATATTCATGTGTGTCATGGAGATAATGCTTGTAGAATAGAGATAGTGAGGACTGCTTTGTACAGGCTCCACTGCCAGCAGCTTCTGAGTGTGTTGCACATGTTGGTGATAAGATGCATGGGCACCTTAACCACCTGAATACAAAAGCTACTGTTTATCAACATATGTTTCACAAAAGATGAACCAGTAATATTTTAGTGATTGATAAATCATTTATGCAGCACAAAATGTGAAATATTTGCAGGTTCCAATTAAATATATTTAAGATTTTGCTTTTCAAACCAAAATATTGAATGTCACATCACCTTTGGCTCAAGGAAATTAGACATCGAAATTAGTCTCTTCTGTCATTTATAGACTAAATAATTAAGTTAATAAAAAGATAAACTGATAATTATATAATTTATATATTATAATAAGTTTTGTTTATACTATTTTTTACAGAAGCTCTGAGAGGCAAGTGACAAAAAACCTGAATTCTTAGTCTGATCTAATTGTTTTCTTTCCTGTTTCAATGAGAATAAAACCTTTTGGGTTTTATTCATTTTATGGTTGTTTGCTTCTTTTCTTTAAAAAAAAAAAAGATCCTGGCAAGCCCTTATTTCCCACCTACTCTTAAGTTGTAAACACAGGAGAGAAAACTATTTATTAATAAATGGATCACCAGAATTGTTTTTCCCACTTCGTTTTTCTCTCAGTTAACATTTAGCTCAGCAGCGCCCCTATTTTATTATATGTTTTTAATCCTGTCTATTGAGTCTCTTACCTCAGTATGCTTTGTCCTAGTACACTAAGCCTTTATTTATCTATCTCTTGTATAATTATACATTGATCACTGAACAAAACACTTCACATTAAATGGGAAAAAACTAAATTATAAATAGGTCATTTGTAGGAGCCCTCAAGCTTCTGTTGTTATATTCAAGCCATGCCTCTTTTACATGAATGACTTCAGATGTGACCACTGGATGGAGCCATAGCCTCAGGAGAAAAAAACATGATAAATATATGCTTTATTAATCCTTACCTTGACATTATATAGTACAGTTTTATCTGATTTTTGTAATTTGCCATTTATGTATATGAACGAAAACAACAAGGCTTAATGGCTTTTATCTAAGTTCACCTCATCACTATATTTCCTGGAAACAAATTCAGTGTATTCAAACTAAACCCCGACAATCCTTTTGTTTTTCTATGAAGGCAATGATTGACTCCATGTTTTGGACAAAATGGCCCAGATGTTTACCTCGTCCCGTCCTCTGCACAGTGCTGTGTTCAGCTGCACACAATTTAGAAGATGCTTAATTAAGCTCATTTACACATCTTCCCGAAGTCAGGCCGTCTTCGCCTTTCTCTTGCTTGGTGTCAGCTCCTAAAATAGTCCACATCTCGACACCTGGCAGCCCCCCTTTTCTTCTATCTCAAACATGATTTCTTTTCCTCTCTCATGTTTTAAAAAAAAGTGTAGCAGGGTGAGGAGGAGTAGCCCTGTTGTTGTGATGCAAGACTAATCAACAACCACTAAAGTAAATTAAGGTAATGATGGCTGTTAGAGTAGCTCATTGTTGTCCTTCCATGTCTTGTGCTTCTAGTGAGTTAGTTAAATAATAGTCTGTGTGGTTTATATTGATTTAGTGGAGAATTGTTGCTTCAACTTGTACAATACTCAGAGAGATGGCTGCTAATTAGAGACATGATGCTGCATAGTTTGTGGCAATTAGGGATGCATGGAAATATTGATTCACTTGAGTATCATGATACTGTATCAATTCTCAAATACACTGTAATGATTTTTAAATAATGGTTTATATGCAAAGACTCATAGCAGACAGATTGCACAGAAAGTAGTTCTGTAATGTTTAATGTTGCAGGGACTGAGATAAATGTAGATTTCAGTGATTACATAAAAAAAAAATATTTTCTCACTCAGATTATATGCATATGGTGGTGTATTCTTTATACTGTGTAGTTTTAAAAAATGTCAAAATATTCACTTGCTTGCACTACTGCAGTATATCACAATATATTGAATGCATCAATATAGTATATTTACAAAAGTTTAAAAAGTTTATTAGTTTGAACATAAACTACTATATTGTCTAAATTAATTAGTTAATGAATGTATGTCACAATTGTTTTTAAATCAGGGTTGTGTCATAAAAAAACATACATAATAAGTAGAAGGTTCCTTTTCTGAAAGGAAATCTAATGGTTGGTGAATATTGAAGTTGTGATTTATTGTCAGTAGGCCTGTCATGACAACTAGTTTGTTGGACAATATATTGTCCCAGAAATAATTGCGATAAACCATATTATTGTAATTTTAAGAGAATTTAGTTCCCCTGATATGATATTTTACAATAATGTACACTCTTTCAAAGAGCAATTAACTTTGAATTCTCAATAATATCCAGAATTTTTTATTGGAATGTGATTATTTCTTTAAATATCCCAAATAAATAAATAAAATGGACTATCTGTCTTGTTTAACTTAAATGAATATTTACCATTTGGCATTGACAGTCATTAAATCCTGAAGAAACAATAGATTGCCAATCCAGTTCCTCTACAGTTAGACCTTTGTTAACCTCAGCATAGTTTTTTTTTCAGTTTTATTTCGGTTCAGTGTGATAATAGTTGGGAGATGTTTGGGAAAACCCTGCTGTTTTATGGCATCATGTTGCCTAAAATGTTGGTGAGGCATGTCATCAAAACGGGCTATACCTTACAATAATTGGCCATGACAATGATCATTTTTGGTAAGCTCGATAAGTCAGTATTTTAAATATGGTGACTGCCTGTGTGTGGGGAGTGGATGAAACATATTCTTCCTGCTTTAGTTAGAAGTGGTTGTGGACCAACAGTCCAGTCTAACAGCCGACATGTAAAATATGCAGACATGTCTTAGAGTTAAGCTCTCTCTGGCTCTTCTCGGTTATTCCCGTCATAGTAAATACTAAATAAGAGGCCCTATGGATTTGTCAGCCCTCCTCTTAACATGATCCCAAGCTGCGGCTGCCAACCATTGCTATTAATTATGAAAGCTGCACGTTTTAAACACATTAAAAGACATGCTTTGCTGTTCTCGCAGTATGTGACAGCTTATAGTGTATTCTGCCACCCAACACCATTTTAAACATTTCTGTCCACAATGCTGCACCCATTTTGGTGTCAAAACTGAAATATTTCTATAAAGATAGCTGCTCAGACACAATTTAATCTTTGTTTGTGTGTTGTAGTCCGTTTGCTAGATAAGAAAGATTTAATCTTTATGAGAGCGGAAGCATAGAACAAAAAACAAAAACATATTAAAAGTAGATAAATGTTATGAATTAGATAACTTGGTATAAAGAAGATACTAACTTTAATATTTCATATTGTGTTTTTGTGTTATCACTATTTGTAGCCTTTTCCTTCATGTGGCATATCTCATTTTGAACAGAAATTATTTACCCCTGTTTGTGTTGACCTTTTGTATCCTCGCATGCTATGAATAGCCGAGATCCTTCAGAGCCTGAAGTCAGTAATGCTGAAGTCATTGTCATAACTTTACTTGATAAAAATGTGTGTATTTGTGAGCATACACATAAGTTACATCTGGGTACCAAAGGCACATTTTATTGTTTACCCAGGTGATGTATGAGCAGTATATACTGCACTGACAGCATGCAAGTATGTGTTCAAGTATGTGACAGTGTTTTGCAAGGTTAATTAAATATGTTCCTGTATTCAATACAAATATAATTTGATCTCTCTGTGTGTTTTCTGTGTGTGGCCAGCGGGTCTCGGCTGCTGCAGCCAGCGCAGGTTTGTGACGTGCTGAAGGGTCTGATCATGGTGCTGTGCTTCTCCATGATGCATTATGTCGACTACTCCATGATGTACCACCTGATCAGAGGGCAGTCTGTCATCAAACTCTACATCATCTACAACATGTTGGAGGTTCATCACTTTTTATATACTCACATCTGGTAGTAAAATAACTGCATGTACAATTGCAGAAGCTAGCTCAAAAATAGTAATAATAATAATAATATGCATTCATTTAAGTAAGGGGAAATAAACCTGTGTTTTCTTAACTTATGATCTTATCTGTTATTTCTTTGTAAGGTGGCTGACCGCCTCTTCTCCTCCTTCGGTCAAGACATCCTGGACGCTCTCTACTGGACGGCCACAGAACCCAAAGAACGAAAAAGAGACAGTATAGGAGTCATTCCTCACTTCCTAATGGCCGTCTTTTACGTCTGTATCCTTCTTGTTCAAATCCACAGCCGAAATAGGGTTGTCTATTTGAATGTTGTGATTGATATTGGGTGTCTCCTTCCTCTGTGTTATGTTTGACAGATGACACACAGCCAGTCTCATAAAATGCCCCAAAGCTGTTTCTCTGTGAGCCATATGACCAATAAAAAAGATAAATTAGGCTTTTAAGTGATGCATCACTTGGCTGACAGACACCAGAATGAAATTTGTTTTGTTTTTTCCTCCAATGAGACAGATAGGACAGACCTAAAAGGCAGAAATTAGGTTGTAATTTAGGTTGGACAGAAGGGCCTGAACCAGCAGAGTTCCGTGCAATATAATGTATTTTCAAATCTTGTTTTCTTGAGCTTACAGTGTGTACTTAGTCTTTCTCTATTAATTATTGTTTGGATTTTAGTAGATTTAAATTACTTTTACTTAACATTATGGTCTTGCACAAGAATATTATAAAGCAACTCTTGTTTAACTATTAAGATGCATACTCTTTTAAATTAAGCTTTATTGAAGTAGTATTAAGCTGCTGAAATGTGTTTTAAATCAGTTGTTTTCCTGAGCAGCTGTCCATCAGTCCTTCATGCCATCCTCATCATGGTCCAAGCCTCCACCCTCAACGTTGCCTTCAACTCACACAACAAGTCCCTGCTCACCATCATGATGTCCAACAACGTAAGTGCACGGAGATTCACAGATAAACATTTGTATGCAATCCAAGATATAGTATTTATAAGCAGCTCCTCTCTTGCACGAGCAAAATATATGCACATGTGCTACATTTAACTTAAATAATTTGTAGATGTATCCCAAAAAAATTCAACTTGTCATGCTGGTGATGAAACATTAATGTTGCAGCTGCAACATGATTGTCTTGTGTTTTCTGGATCATAAATGCTGCTAACTGCATTTATTTTTTTGTTCTTCCTTGTTGTTTCACAGTTTGTGGAGATCAAAGGAAGTGTGTTCAAGAAATTTGAGAAGAACAACTTGTTCCAAATGTCCAACAGTGGTAAGATATTCAACTTCCTATCAGAAACCACACATTTAATACAGAAATTTAAGTGTTAAAGACAGCAGAAGAACGAAGAAGTTGACTTCTTTTTTTTTTTTTTTTCAGAACTTGTAAAATGATTGCGTTTCATATTATTTTACTTCTTGTGTGACGGTGTCAGTCAGGAATTTACGCTTAAAAAAATTAAAAACGAATTATTCTATTTTATACTATTTACACTTTAAGATCCGTGATCATCATTTGCTCCATGAGCTTCACTGCTACGGGGTGTAAAAAAAGGGAAAACTGTGCTTCAATTAATATTACCTACAAACAAGTATTCTCTATAATTTTTCTCTTTAGATGAGTTGTAAATGGCAAAGCAAAAAAAAATCTTGTCACTTGTTGAAATACTTTTTTTTCTCAAATCAAATCCCGCATTTTATTACATTTCCAATAATTAGTTTATGCACCATCTATTACTTTGATAATGATTTGGGACATTTTTCCAAGCAAAAAAAAAACGGTAAGGGTTAGGGTTTGGTTGTTCTGGTAAGAACCCTAACCCTTCCAACTTTTCAGTTGTGAGGATTTGCTCATATCATTAATAGAATACATTTAGGATTTGTCCTGTTGTTTGTACAAAACAAGCAATTTAAAGACCTTATGCTTTTTGTTAAAAAACACTCATTTCAAAAAGCATATTTTAATCTTGTTATGTAGCTGAAACATTGCCAGTTTCTGTTTGATAGATGTATGACTAATATTAGTCTTTTAGGAAAATGTCAAGCATTAAACTGAAATGGAAAAACATTCAAAACAAGGACTAACCCAAGTGAAATGGTTTATTTCTCTTATTTATATACAAACATTTAATAGAGCTGTCCATTCGGCTTTGGCAGTTGAACAATACAGAGATAATAAATGTGTTGTGCGGTTCCCTTCTGATTCCCCGAGGCACCATGTTTTTATCTCAATCACTAATCTAGTCTCTAATGACAGCAGAAGACAATAAGCCTTAATCAGCTGCCATTTCCCTCTTGATGTTCAATCACATCATGGATGATTTCCTGTTTATGCGGCTGAACTTGGTCCTAACTAGCATAATATAATCATCATAGAAAATGGCATGCTAAACATTTATATCTGTGTCTTTAAATTATACTGCATGGATGATTATAGCATGCAATAATTTGATGAGATTCATAGCCTTGTGACTATAATATGCTGCTGTGATGAATGTAACAGTGATTTATTTTAGTCTTTTCTCATCGCACCTTTTAGCAAAGCACATCGCAGTAAAACTGACAGATCTCATTTTACACCTTCTTCAACACCTTCCTTTAACACACAACTGCAGAACGAAGATACCAAATGTGGATGAATGTGACGTTACTGCAGTTGTGTCTTAAATGTTAAAACTTCTTTAACCAAGTTAAGAGATTGCATTCACAAATTTGGTTTATTTTTTTTCTACAGATATCAAGGAACGGTTCACCAGCTACGTCCTCCTGCTCATCGTTTGTCTCAGGAACATGGAGCAGTTTTCATGGAACCCAGGTAACCATCTGTCCTTTCCTGAACTGCACTTTAATAAGCGTGCAGGAGGCATTTTTGGGATGCTCATCCGTCTGTCCCGTTTTCTGGAATGCAATATCTGCAGAAAGCCTTCAGGAAATGTCTTCAGTTTTGGCACACATATCTGCTCGGATTAAAGGATGAAGGTTTTGACCTCATAAAACACTTTTTTGGCCATGTCTTTCTGACAGATGTGGTTATTAGTAATCATGTGATGGAAGATGGAGATCAATATGTACATTTGCAGTAAAAATTAAAGTCTTAGTGGCAAAATTTAGAATGACACAACTAAAACAGTTCTCTGGTTTATCAGTGAAGTTACACTGCAGCCTGAAAACTAATAGGACAATCTGTCCTCATATTACAATGCTAATCTGCACCCTAACACACTAGTCATGACAGAATTTCACACAAATGTCTAATAGATAAAGTGATGACATTTTATTTTTTTAAAAAGGTCAAAGGTCAACCTCACTGTGACATCATAATGTTTTTTTCTAGCCATTATTTAACACTATAATTGAGGAACAGAAAGAGTTTCCCATCTTGGGTGCTGTGGCAATTGTAAAGATCTTCTGTGCTGCCAGGTTGAACCTGTGTGTAAAGCAGCCAATTTTTAGATTTTTTTTTTTAGCATTGTTCTTATCTGAAGCATTGTCTACCATCATTGCTACAAGCTTATGTCCTCTCCTGTTCCTCTGGTAGTCCACAGCAAGCTCATTGGTTTTGCTGATATTGAGCTTGAGGTTATTGTAATTGCACCTTGTGATAAAGTTCTCTCTGTTTTTTTTTTTTTACTCCTCTGTATGAATAGTCTCTAATTGAAGACTGGATGTTTCTCAGTGGAAATTATTAACTGGAATCATACATATTAACAGAGTGATAACTTCCATTTTGCCAAAAAAAATACACTTAAAACCTTGTTATATTTTCCTTCCTAAAGTCTTCACTACATATATTATTAAAGTCTGGACAGACATGTATGTAAACTGTAACTTGTCCTGTTGCTGGAGGCTTTTAACTGTGAGGCGGTAATTATAGTTTTTTATTATAGTAAATGCTCGCCAAGTTTGCCCAGATAGAAAACTCCCTAAATGGTTAAAGTTATTTTGCCACCCTAGCTGAAGAGTCAGTGTTTAGAAATTCAGAAAAATGTGCTGAGCATCTTTTCTTCCTCCTGTTTTTGTTTTGTTTGACCGACTGCAACACCTTGGGGATCGTTCTTTCTTGTAACAAACAGTGAACGAGACTGAGCAGAGTGAAGGAAGAGAGCTGGGTGTTTGTGTGTGACAGCCATCTGAAAACACTCTGCTCCTCCTGTCAGTCTCAAAGCCAGACTCACAGTAGATGACAGACGTGGCCTGTCAGCTGGAATCACAACATTGATGTGCTAATACTAGCAGAGCTACAGCCTTCTGTTGCCAAAGAGGGATACAAATCGCAAGTCCAGTAATTTACTTATCTTCCATGACACATTTGTGGTGCCTGTACTACTTTGTTTACATTATACAGAAGCAAAGCACCAGCTCTCAGCAAATTACCTGCTAAACACTTTTTGAGAGTTAAAATGGATGAAATGAGAGCCAAAGCTGTTGAAATGTATACAAGTATAGCAATCTGTTTTCTGACAATGCACACCTTGTAAATCCCAACTGTCTGTCCACCACCCTAAATTGATGCACTGGCTGGTAGTAACCATAGCAACAAGGATGCAATGAAAGCCTCCGTTTACAGTTTATTGAATTTATTTCCAACACTGAGTGTCATCCTTCATTTCCTCATCCTCTGGACAGCACCCAATATCAACTGGAGACACCCAAGTGGCAAAAAGTACACTGCCCCTATGAACTTCTGATTTACTGTTTGTCAACCATACACAATGTTATATATTTAAATCTTGCTAAACTGGTAGTTAGCTTCAAGTCCTCTTTAATACCGCATGGTGTTCATTTTGTTAATTATGGTCCCATGTAGAGGAAAAATAGATGATAAAGCAGGGTATGCCTTAGGGCTTGGCTACCTTGTGATTGATGAGACTATCACAGCGACCCGCCAATGAAATCTGTGGTTAACATTAGTAAACTAGTTGTACTTTGTGGTTTGTTGTGGGTGGAATGCAGAAAACATCCAGCGAAGGACTCTCATACATTAAAAAGTGATTTATATAATAACACAGACTTTTTGTGCTGTTTCTTCCCTCAGACCACCTGTGGGTGTTGTTTCCTGATGTCTTCATGGTCGTCACCTCTGAAGTCGCTGTTGACGTCATTAAACATGCTTTCATCACCAAATTCAATGACATCACTGCAGATGTAAGGACCAAACCTGATGTTCTTTATGTCTTAAGTAGTATAATACTGTATGTGGGGCTTTGTCTTTGGCTTGTTGGCTTCATCCTTCTTCTCGTCTCTCGTCTTTCGCAGGTGTACAGTGAATACCGAGCCAGTTTGGCTTTTGATCTCGTCAGCAGTCGACAGAAAAATGTAAGCAACTGTCATTACACTTACATAACCAGCGCTGAGCCTACACAGCTAATCAAACAGTTTTGTCGAGTGCTGTAACATGTGTTTGTCTGTCACTGTGTAGGCTTGTACAGACTACAGTGACTCAGTGGCCCGGAGGATGGGCTTCATCCCTCTGCCTTTGGCTGTTCTGGTAAGAAAGGCTGCACTCTGTTGCTGTTCAGGCAATAAATACCAAAAGTTAGTCATCAGCACATAAACATGAGTCAGAACTTCCTACAAACTTGAACAAAATGCCATATGCTGAGGATCGCTGCCTGCTGGTTCTCACCATTCTTTTAATTTATACTTTATTTCTCATGCTGGAATGTCAATTTATTTAGCTTTTTAATATTTTAACAGCTCATCCGAGTGGTAATGACGTCCGTGAAGGTGCAGGGAGCTCTTTCATACACTTGTGTGTTCCTCTTTTATCTCGGGTAAGTCTCTTAAATCTCTACTTTCAAATTAAATTATACTGTTATTACTAGGGGTGTTGTAAGAATTTACACAGTTGAATCTGATTGGTCAGGTCTTTCCTATTGTTGACTGATCATCCAGGTTATGCTTTGTTTTTTCGTTTTGTGCTTTTCGTTCTGTGTTTAAGCGTGGTGCTGTCCATAGGGCTGAAGCAGAGCGGAGATCAGTAGACAGACAAAACACCTCGCTTAGTTTGGTTTCTCTTGGCCCGCTTGCTTTTCTGGGTGTAAGTCAAACCGCAAAATGTAAAACTAACCTCCTGGTAAATCTTTTAGTGTGTCTCAGAGCTGCCAGTGTTTTGTCAGCAAGGGAGAGAAACGGCAGCTTTACCCTTAATGTTTGTGTAATTAATTCATCTTAATTAACGCACTAAAGTCCCGGCCCTATTCATTATGCTTAACCGCTTATCTGCACTCGGGTCGTGGGGGGCTGGAGCCAATCCCAGCTGACATTGGCCGAGAGGCGGAGTACACCCTGGACAGGTTGCCAGACCATCACAGGGCTGACACATAGAGACAGACAACCATGCTCTCATTCACACCTATGGGCAATTTTGAGTCACCAATTAAACCTCAGTGCATGTTTTTGGACTGTGAGAACCCACGCTGATATGGGGAGAACATGCAAACTCCACACAGGAGAGCCACAGGCCGGAGTCGAACCAGCGACCCTCTTGCTGTGAGGCAACCACTATACCACCGTGTAGCCCATCACCCATAGTTATTACATAATTTTACTGTGGATCACCCTGCCCAGCATCTAATATTGAGGGAGCTTTTTAAGCCTTATAATGCTGTACTTCAACACTGAACTTGGCATTTTCATTTTACATATGCCGCATGCATTTTAATCTGACTGTAAAAATGTAGCTCCAGAGGAGATTTAAAGGCTGAAAATGATTTTGGTTGTTCATGCACATTACTCTGGTGATAAGATACGTTGTTATTCCCTCCCTCTTCTCATTGAAGTTCAGCCTTAAACCATTGAAATTGAGGTCAAAGTCTATATTTCCATATTTTGTCATCTTAACACTGCAGTCATTTAGGCATTTATCGGTGAATATTTAAATGTTTACAGTTTTAGTTAAACTATGGTGTGTTAAATATGCACACAGACTCTCATGCTATATACAGACATGATGGCAGAGTCACACAAACACATGCAGGCGCTGTAATAAACACAGTGAGATTCACAGACACACACAGTTACATAAGTATAAACACTGTGCCCTCACGTTCTCCCTGTGCTGAGTTGCTGATTGCCTCGCTCACTCTCATTCGGCGGATCCCATTGGGCTCGTTGTACCATTGAAGAGTTTCCCTCAGGGTGAAGAATACAATGTTGTCATCTCCAGTGCCATCTCTGGCCTTCCCCACCCCCTGATTTAAAAATAACTCTGGCTGGAACAGACCGCTGTGCCTTGGCAAAGACTCAACCATGCTGACAACGCTCTGAGTCCCAAACGCCCTGTCACAGCGAGCAGTGGTCCACAGACCCAAATGTGTCTGTCTCTTTCATATCACAGTGTCAGAGGTTGGGCTCATAGCAAAGCTCAGAAACGCATCAACGTCCTGGTGTCAGTGGTGGGATGAGAACAGTGTCGATTGAAACCAGATGGTAGAGGAGATTCATTATAACTGAGGCCCAAGACACTGTTATAACTCTGCTTCATCACTGAATGTAATACTGAAAAGCAGTAACAAAGATGGAATCGGCTGTTCAATTATGACTAAAATTATTTTTTTTAGATATATGTTTTTCATGAAAATCAGCTCATTTTGGCACTGAATCCATCAACCAAATAGACAAAAAGGCTCAAAAAGAATATTTTAATACATTGGCTGCCAGAAGCGATAGCAGATGTTAATTCATTCATTTATTCATTATCCTTAACTGATATCCAAACTGGGGTCACTGGAGAGCTGGAGCTGATCCCAGCTGGCATTGGGCGACAGGCGGGGTTCCTCCCGGACAGGTCACAAGGCTATCACAGGGCTGACACATAGAGACAGACAACGGCGATAGCAGACATGCTAAAATATTCTATGATCATTCATTTTACAAATGAAAGCTGCCATCAAAAAATGAGTACATCAGAGCTGGGACGACGTTATCATGTTTTTCTTTTTATTAATTTGTCCAGCAGCCAGTTAAAACTCCACAGTATTTTTTAAAGAGTTTTTATTTCTCTGTGTGAGTGTGTGATGTATCAGATACTTCTTTCAGTCAGAAATGCACCTCTCTTATCAGCCGTCTTCTCCCTCTTTAGGCTGGTTACACTGAAAGTGTTGAACAGTATTGTGCTTCTGGGGAAGTCGTGTGTTTACGTTAAGAGGGCCAACATGGAGGACAAACTGTTTGAGGGGCCCACCAGCACTCCATCCTCCTCTGGGAAAACCCCCAGCAAAGCTGACCAGGCCAGATGTCCCACACCTTCAGGTACCACTTTTTTTTTTTCAGAGCTGATGTTTGTCTGACAAACTGCTTGTAGCTTGTCTGTCGCAGCTCCTCTTGCCTTTTTATGGAGCTTTTTGGTTTCAGCTCATTGTTAAGCTTTCTGGTTGTAACTTTACTTACTCCACCACCCTCATAGCAATACTTTTAGCTAAGGCAGGCAGCTGTCTGCAGGAAGTTATCTCTAAAAATCCCCTGACTGTACAATGCATGCTTTGCAGCAAAAAGCAAACAAAGTAATCAAGGCGTCCAATCTAAAAACCCAACCAAATCCCGAAACTTCTTAGATTAATCTTTTGTTGCAAGTCTTTCTTGTACGTCCAATGTACAGTTGGTGGGGCGACCTCATAGTCTCAAGCACTGAAACTATAGTTGTTTGTTTCCTTTTTCAGAAAAAGTATTGTGGAGCATTTGACAGCTACACAGTCAGATGTTTCCGTGAGGAGTTGGTAGTGACCAAAAAGAGAGCTTAAAGAGAGTAAATACTGTGCTTACTTTCATCATGTGGAGGCTTAATGACCAAGTGCAAATGAACGATAATGTTGCTGCATAACTGCTGGATGTGTAAAGCGATTGTTTGCTAACAAGTTCACCATAAGGGTTTTTCCACTGGAGGCGGAGCCTGGCCAGTGCCCAATTGAGAATGGTTCTTTGGTTTTCCACCACCAAAGAACCGGCTCCCGGCCGGGAAAATGTGTTCCATAGTGGCACCAACTCTTTGCTGGTCTTGAACCGCGAACTGCTACGTCAGGGCCTGAGGGCGGGCTTATCTGACCAACAAGACCAACTCAGTGCCGTTAAAAGAGCCTGTATCAACCACATTTTTTAACTGCAATGTGATTGATACGGGCTAGGGTTAGCGTGATAGCAATATGTCGCCCACTGCTCCTTGCAAGGTGTGGTCACTTGTGTGTAAAAAAAAAAAAAAAGGATAGGTTAAATGCAGAGGTTGAATTTCCCCATTGTGGGACTAATAAAGTAATTAATCTTAATCTTAATAATAATGTATTCGGCATCCATAGAGATCAAGATGAGTAGAGACATGTAGTCTGCCGTTGTTATTATACTTTGCAGAGAGGGCGGAGAAATACAGACGTTAGCAATGAAGTGGCTCTAGAGCCTGTGTAAAGGCAAACGGGTTCAGAGCTGGTTCGCAAGTTGAAAACTCCGGCTGCGACCGGGCACCGGCTCCTGGTCTCAAACAGCTTGTTTATGCCACCCCCAAGTGGCTAACAAAATAAGATATTTATGTAGTACGTTAACTTATTTTAAAAGAGGAACACAGGTTGACCCAGGCTTGATAATTCTCCAACCTACTCATCGATTACACCATGTGAAACTATGAGGTGTCGTACAATCAAGAAAAAACAGAATTAATTCTGAAATGTTTAAGTTGCTGTATATAATTACACTTGTATTTGTCATGTTATTCTGTTAATGCATTTTTCTTCGTTCTAGTCAGTAGTCTAATGATAAGCTTAGCACTTTGTTAACTGATTAAATGCATGCAATTAGCTGTTAATACACGACTTTAAGCCAACTGTATTTTATATAAATACATTTCAAACCAATATCCAAAAATAAATGCTGGTACAGTAGACATTGTGCACTCACATCTTAAGCATGAAAAATTCAGAGAATTTGGAGGAGCCCTCAGCCGAGGTCATTATGCAGTGTTAACACAACACTTTGATTTGGGATCTAAATACTGAAAATGCAGCATAGACGTGTTAAAACAGTTTTTGCAACTGCTGTGCAAGCAGTGAAAATGTCTTCTACACAAAAGCTTTTCATCACAGAACATCGGCTTGAAATATTTTATTGATTTGGGCGGTTGCATCCTATTTTGGAGATATGAGAAGTGTCGAGACCTGAGAGAGCATCCTGGTGGTTCTCAGAAATAGATATCTACTAAATGAGACATCCTGGGATTTAATGTTTCTTATGAATAATATAGATGTTGCTCTTTGCCTCCCACTCAAACACTGATCTCTCCTGTCTCTCTGCACTTTGACATTATGTATCTAATGTAACAGTTGATGTCTGGCAATGATCTCTATAAAACAAATGCATAGAAGGCATAGCACTGTTGTTTATATCTCACACTAAGGTGGAAAATAGTAATTTACATGCTATTTAAATCGTGTTTGTCTTCACCAAACTCACCTTGCTTCAGAGAAGAATCATGTTTATATTAACATTTTTAGGCATTTAGCTGACATTTTAATCTACATAATGTATTATTTATTTATCTTAGGCATTTAGCTGACACTTGTATCCAGACATAATTGTCAGCAGGTAGGAGCTCATTGTCCAGCTTTAGGCAGCTGATGGAAACATTCAGTGTGGTGATGCAGAAATCAAACTTGTGACATTATAGCTTTAAGTCATCCAGACTATCTAGCTATTATTTGAAAGATGTTTTGTTTAGTTCAAACCCTTTAGAGGTTAAAACAAATTTGAAATTGTATCCAAGAGGCTCATCAAAGCTGTCTATAAAACAGTAAACCTAAATACTCATTGTTTGTATTGTGGTAAAAGCACAGTATATTGTCATGAGGTCTTGTGTGTATGGCTGCAACCAACAATTAATTTTTAGATTGATCTGCCACAGTCATAAAGTAGTGAAAATGCATATTCTAATTGACATATTTGTCCAAACAGCCATCACAAAACTGAAGAGATTCAATTTACAGTCATCTTTATATATGAGGTTTGCCGTTTTTATTTTTTGGATTTATCTACCGTACAAATTCTGCTCCACTTGTGTGTACATTTGATCAGTAATGTAACAATAAAGTAACTAAAGTTATATAAAGTCAAATATAAGTCAATTAGTTAATGATAGAAAATTGATCAAATAGAATTTATTCAAGACACTTATCAAGAAAAGTTAATTGTTCATGTTAATTGTAGTCGTAGTTGACTTTTGAGGCAGTAATGTCAAAGATATCAACCCAGTTTGCCAGATTTCAACAACTAAACAAAACCTCATTCCAACATTTCCATAAGGATCCTGTTAATTAACATTCATGTAAATATCTTGACAAAGTGTTAAACAGGCCTTGTACCTTAGACACAGACACACAAATACACACACATGTACGATCAGACACACTGATTTGGAGGTGGCAGTATCTCCCTGTCATCCGCAGCCAAATCCCTGCAGATCTTTTCTCCTGTGTGCCACAGACCCGCCTGCTGCTCTGAGCCAGGAGCTTTAAAATGACAAAGATCCTGATGGTGCATCATGTCATATCAAACATCAAAGCTACTACCAGCGCCTGTGTTTCAAATGAATCTGGTTTCTCAGAAAGCAGCTGCTACAAGGCTTAAGGCTGCACTCTCCAACATATAGAGTATAATAATAACCACTTTGAGGTTGTGGGAAATTAATGTGAGTCTCCTTCTGCTTCCCACACATTCAGCTGCTGGGATTTGAACCAGCTACCTTCCAGCACATGCTCGCTTTTCTAACATTGAGTTACTTACGTCTGTGCCTCCAGCTTTACCTGCTGCTCCAGTGGATTCACTGCACAATTATGTTCATCTGCATGTCTTTGTCTTTACAATGATCTGGATTCACATAACATTAGATATGCCATCCGTCTATACTGCATGTTTTTGTCCAGAGGGCAGAAATGGGTAATGAGCGGTTTCATATCAGCCATTTCTAGCCCCATATGTTAGTTAACTTTTATTAAAGCTCACATATCTTCCAGAGAAAAAGTTGAGAACTCTGCAGTATGTGACTGGGAAATAACATTTCTGCTAAACCCTTTATCATGTGCAGCCTCAAGGACTCCACAACAGTGTATTTACACATGTAAATGATGAAGCCCAGACAAAAGGGTGTAATTAAAAGAAAAACAACTAACCAAGTAACTAACATAATTCAGAAGAAAACTCCAAAAAATAACTTCTGCTAATAATCCTGCATTAATTAATGGTCACTTGGGGGTAACAAAACCTGATAAAAAAAGTTTTTGGTGTCATATTCCTAGTAGTTAAGATCCTTTTACCTCTGTTTATACATGGATCAGAAAAATTAGTTACAGACTGGTAAAGTAATGTGGATGCCCCCTTCAAGTCTGAAAACTTGACTCACTTTTTTGCTATTTTTCTTGGTCCTCGGGCTTGGCTATTGATCTAGTTGTTTGTGGCAGTTGATTTGGGATCAGATGTACAGGATGTAGGCTGATTCTACAAACATAAGGCATTGGGATTTTCTCAAGCTCGGTTTGGACTTATAGATTTATTTTGCTTTCTTTTTTGGCTAATTGGACTGCTTCTATGACTTTTGTGATGTTGTTAAATGATGAATCATAAGATGATATTGTTGTTGTGGCCACATGGAACAGTGAATTTGCTTCTTATTACCTGACTGATTTACAGTGTTGTCAAAGTTGTGGAAAAACTGCAAACTTTATTTGGCCTTGGTCCAATCTATATTCTGCAGTGTCTCTAGAGCAAGTCACAGTGAAAAAGTATGACTTTATCTGACACATCTCAAGAGACAAAAATATTGTCTTGTCTGATCTTGGCATGAGCAAATATATCAAAGTTAAACTGAACCAGGAAAAGAAATAACAAGGGAAGTGAGAGATGTGTAAACTTGTTTATTTATTGACAATCATAAACATGCATGACTTATTATGAATTTCTCCCCACTGACTTATACAGGCCGAACTGAAGGTAATGTAAACCTGATGCTCTCTAGTATCCAGTTGGCCTACAATGTTTTGTTCACTGCCTCAATCAGGTCTAAAATTCTTTTTAAAGCTGTACTTAAACAGTATTTCTGTATAGTAAAAGTGTCAGTTCAGTTTTCTGTCTCCAGTAAGAATTGGAAGTTTGTTGTAGCCAGATAGCCTGCAGCTGGGCTGGTTGTCTCTGTGGATGGCCTTGTTAATATCCAAGGCTGCTTCGCTCGATTCTCTCTAATATGATGAATTATTCTGTTTGGTTGGTTTTTCTAATGTAATCAACTCTGTATGCTGAAAGTGAAAAGGGCTATGCAGTGTTTTCTCTTAACATAATGCAGTGGAGTCATGATAAGAACCAACTGTGCTTCTTAATGTCCCATCTCAGCCTTTTTTTCTGGCTGTGTTTCATTATTTTCACTCTGTGCTGCTTTGAAACTGAGCAGTCAGGTGGGTGTACGTTGGCAGGTTGAATCACTTCCTGTCACTCAAGCCAGAACACTTTCACTTCTTCTGTAACAGGTTGAGAAGTGCTGCTCGTAAACAGCTCATTACCCTATCCCTGACTGTAACTTCTTCCTCTTCTCTTTCAAAAATATCTAGAAAAAAATGTCTTCTTTCTCATCCACTTACAGGGTACCTGTAGGAAAGCAAAAGGAGAAAATGTAAAAAAAATAATAATAATAATTTAAAAAAGCATATCATAGTATGTTTTGATGTCACAAATGTATTTTGGCCCTAAACCATTCAGTGCTTAATAAACCAGCAGCAGTATTTTAAAATCTATTATCTGGTAGTACATTGATCATGGCAATAGTAGTTTGTGTGTATATATAGTAAATTGTATATATATATATATATATATATATATATATATATCATTTTAAAATGCATAAAATGTTAAAATTATAATTAAAATTATAGCCTGTTGATACATGTTAGAGCATAATATGGCCAGAAATTACAGAAAAAATATATGGGATGTGAAAAATTGACAGAAAAAAAAGTTTTTTGTCGGAAAAGGGTCATGGTGTGCTTTGTCCAAAAATGCCTAAAAACACTTTGTAATAGTACATGGATCATGGTAATAGTATAGTATGTATAAAAATGTTAGTGTCATATGCCATAAATTTATCATGAAAAATGTCACTGTATATGTTGCCATAAAAATATGATAATGTCATTAAAAAATAAGCTGAGTAACCTAAAATCTACTCGTCTGTTTGGTTCTACAGGTGAACCAAATATGGAGCAGGAGCCTGTCACACCCTGCAGCCCACCACCACCACCTCCCTCCTCTGTGACCACCCAGCCAACTCCCAGGTCTGACTTGTTTCCTCCCCCGTCCACTGAACCTGCTCCTGATGCACCAGCTGCCCGTCCTCCAACGCCACCACCTGATCCTGATCAGCCTGCACCTTCACTCTCCACAGAAGAGGAGGGCGGGGCGCAGGGAGCCTCTGAACTGAAGCACAGGACTCCCAAAAAAGACCTGCTGGAGATCGACCGTTTCACAATCTGTGGTAACCGCATCGACTGACCAGCGGCAGCCGCTGATGTAGCGATTAACCACTCAGGAAAGACGGAGAGTAGAGGGCTCTTCAGCCCCGCTGTCCAGGCCAACAGCAGCAGAAAGCTGAGTATTTATTAAAGTCAGTGGCAATACACAACTATGGTGAACATAGACCAGCCTGCTGTTGTTGATGCCTAAAGTCGAGAAGTTTTACACAGAAAACTTCTGCAGAGAAAGTGTGACTGGATGAACTGTCATGTTCGTGTGTGAGTGTGAGGATGGTTCAGTATTTGGAGAGAGTGTGTGTGTGTGTGTGTATGTGTGAGACAGTGTATGTGAGAGCACACAAGCACTTCCTGTCTGAGCAGCACTGGGGACCAGAAAAAAAGAAACTTCTCAGTTTGCTCAGCAGCCAGAAAACAAACTTCCAAATTCGTACATTAAAGGTAAAACCTGAATCACTTCAAGTGTTTCCTTTTTCACCTGATTTTAATCAAGTACTTTCAACATATCAACAGAATTTACAAGAAAAACTAGCTTTTTTGTTTTAGTCATACACTGAGTTTACTCACACAATTCAGCTCTGAAATTTAGATCTGGAATTGGTTAAAAAAGATTTAGTGACTCCTTCAATATTGGACTTGAGGCCAGTGGTTCCTTCTGTTTTAAAAGGTCAGACCCGGACCCAATGGGGACAACAATTTCTGACATTAGTCCAGTATTAAGTGAGAGCTCTGCAGCCGCTTTACAAGTTGCAGCAGCCATGTGACAATAAGTCCATTAAAAGTGTTTGCCACAGGCAGGCTCAGAATATTATTATAAGCGTCTGACAGCCTTATGGAAAAGACCCGCCAGAGAAATCAAAAGTTTTTAGCCTGATCCGGTCCTTTTCCCACCTAAAACACAGAGCACAATGTAAGCTGTCAATCATGAGGTCACAACCTTGTTTTAAAGCATCAAACAACTAATTAAAACCGAACTTATCAGAAAATCAAGTCCCGTCCACTTAAATGGAGTGGGCGGGGTTTATTGACCTATGGTGCAGACGCCACCAGGGGGCGATCAACATTGACACTGACAACAACAAGTAACCTCTCCAGAACAAGACTTTTCCTTGAATGAGACTTGTGAGGACACACAAAATAACTGACCGGATCAAGTGGACTGTAAAGAGAAACATTCTATTTCTCTGCGAAGTTCTTTCTATGATGTAGTCAGAGGCAAAAAACGTGAACTTTAAGTGGGCGTATCGTCCAATAGACTGCTGGCTGCAGCGCTCTCACTCAATACTGGACCAGTTTTGAAAAAGTGTTGTCCCCTTTAGTCACTTATACATTAAAAAAAAATTGGGGGGAAAAGGGTCCAGGTTGAAAAAACACCAAAGTTTCCCTTTAACTACTGAGTCCAAAAGTCCTTCAGTGTCTCAGTGGGAGAATTGTTTTACTCTCCAACATCATTTGACGGAGTTATGAACACGATTCTTAATTAGAGCCTTTGGTTTACACAGCCAACAGATAAAGTCATTTGCAGCCTACACAGCGCCTTCAGCAGCTGAAGGAGGTTTCATTAAAGGAAGCAGTCGGCACACAACATTAACAGAAGCTGCCGGTCAAAAGAGAAAAGAGCTGACAATTAATCTGCTGCTTCCACCAGCCGCTTACAGCCAGACGTGTTTCAGACGTCCATTTAAAACTTTAAACTTGTAGTTGGTTCATAAAATACAAAAGAATGCTGAAGATAATCTTGACTTTCTTTCTGCTTTGGGAACATGTTTCAGATTGCTTTAAATACAGTATATTAGGCATCAAATCATCTGACCTTTAGAAAAGGATTACAACTACATTATGCAGCATCATAATGTGGAAAAAAATCTATTTAATTTTTTCATTTCTTTCAGTCTAAAGAATGTTTGCACTGATGGACCGTATTGTCTTAAATACGACGGGTCATGTTTCTCATTCGACTCTCAAGTAATGTTCTAATGTTTACATCTTAGAAAATAGAAGCAATATTTCCACGACAAAATGCCTTTTTTGCATGTGTGTTTTACATTTTGTTGACTGACCTTGTAAAAAATGATTTGCTATGATTGAAACTTTTCTTTTAATGCAATGAAAAATCTATAAATATGTGACAGACCAGTTATACATCTTCCAGCTTTTAATTTGTCAGCCATATACTATATTATTGAGTGTAAAAGATAATAAATTATCCTTAAATATTATATCAGTTTTACAGTTTAATGTCAACCAAATATTTAGTTAGTGTCAGAACTCGATAACTTTAGTCATCTGATTTAGAATAGTTAAATCATTTAAATATTCTGTAGCACTTTAAACTTTTTGCCGTCTTTACAAATTGCGCTCTGCAGGAGCAGTTTTGTGCAGCAAGCTGAGTAGTTTTAGCAGAATTATACAGACAGATACATCACTTTTACAATATATAAATATTTGGGTTTGAATCAAACTAAATACTGGTAAATTATTGAAATAATCTCTGACAGAAATCACTTATCTTTTAGTTGAATTTGTTTACTTTTACTGTCTCTGGAATCTAAAATATGTCACAGTAATACATATAAAGTTGCCATAATTAAAAGCAAAGCCTCATATTTTACTTTAATCAAAAGAAAGATATATATATAAATATATAATGTAAACATATCTGAATTTAGTTGATTGTTCTGGAGATAAAAAGATTGTTTTAATGTTCATTACAATTGTAATAAGGAAGATAGTTCTATTTTTGGAGCTGCAAGTTGTGATATGATGATATTTTATGCTCATGGACTCTGACTCTCCTCAGTACCTCACGTGGTTTGGGGAAATGTCTCGTCTCCACTGGCCTGAGCTCAGCCTCGTGCTGGTCTGTTGTGGTTCAGGGTGGAGAAAAACCTGCACCCCGAATGGACCCAACTAAGGTTGTCAAAAGTATCAATTTTTTTTTTGATACCAAGTGTTTATAACAATACAATCTCTTATAGCGTTAAAAATACTGAAGCTATAAAGATTAAAAAAACATAACAAAACCCCCCCATCTACAGTCAGGTTTTACTTAAGGCTTCAATGTGAATTATATTGTAATATTAATAATATAATAATGTTAATTATTATTACATGTGTGTAGGTACTGTGAAAGTGTGCATTTTTAAAAAAGAGGAAAATTATCTGATATTTTCTTTTTGCTGTGCTTCCAAAAGAGGTATCCAGTATATAAAGTTTAAAATCCTGGTATGGTGACGAGCTCAGGCGAGCTGATGGAGACGAGACAGAAGTGTTGTTTTAATGCGAGCTGTGATGGTCCAGTACACTGCCTGCTTTGTTTCATCAGTTTGGTTCCTTATTTAATTCCTACCTCGATATTGTATGAAAATGCCCCCTTTTTTTGGATTAATAAAAAGTGTGTTTCTTAAGTGTGTTGTTATATTTTAACAATGATCAGTACAATCATGAGAACATGTGTCTGTTGGTGTAAATTTCATGAATGAAAACTATAAACCTAATATAATGGATTGTTTCTATCTATATTACATATTATTATGTTAAATAAATTTGACTTAAATGACAATTTATTTTTAGTTCAACTACAGTGACTGAAATGTTAAATATCAACAGTTTAATTAAAACTATACTAAAATAAAATTTGACTTGAAAAACTAGAAAGGGTAGACTAAATATGATAAAACAATAAGATATTTGACAAAAGTAGCTGACTAAAAGAATGCTGGTCTCGCCTGCCTGATGCAGTCTATTGTTTTGGGTTTTCTTGGTCACAGGTTGAATTTTAACCTCAGACTTGTTGTTCGAGACAGCTTTCCTGATTAAGAGTCACACTGAGACAGACTTCCTTCCTTCAGATTTGAATCATCAGTACATTTACTTCACTTCCCTTTCTGCAGTTTCTGGCGTTAGTTATTCTCAAGTCTGGAAAGCTGTTAACCAACATTACTGGTTAAATGATTTAAGTCAGTCAAAGTGGAAAATAATATTTTTTATGGCAGTTTTAGTAAGGGGACACTTTGTCACCTAAGGTAACAAGTGGATTTTTTTTAATCTGACATTGCAAAAATAATTATAATAATAATTAAATGCATCAAACTCAGTCATGTCCCAGTCTAAAATTTAAAAAAAAATAGAATCATCTCATTTTTGTGTTGTTTTTGTTGTTTGTTTTCTTTCTTTTTTTAACTTTTATTTAACCAGGGAATATCCCATTGAGATTAAGAACCTCTTTTTCAAGGGAGCCCTTCTTAACAGTGGCATTATGTGAACCATCTGGTAATTAAAGAGTAAAAATGATTTTAATTAATATCTGGTCATTATGACAAAAGATTACTGATGTTGGTTAAAAGACTCAATATAGTGAAAGTGAAAAATAATAAAATATAATTTTTTTGGGGTAGTTTTTTGATGTGGACGTTTTTTGTCCTCGAAGGACACAATATAATTTTTTTAATGTGATTCACACAGGTTAAAAGCTTTAAAAAAGCTAGTATAAGTGGGCCTTTATTATATTGATGAATTGCCTTGTTTTAGAAGCATTGGAACTCGTGATTCCAGCTTGTGAGACTGATAACAGGAAAAGGAAAAAGCTTCTCTGTGCGTTCCTTTCGCTGCCAACCTGTAAGTGGAGGTTTACACCATCGATGAGCTCACCTGTCCTGAGCCTCTCAGTGTCTGCTGAGGAGCTCAGGTCAGCTAGAGTACATCTGCAGCAGACATTCTTAGAGGGTTAATCTCCTGAGAACTGCTGAGGACAGAAATGAGCCTCACCTCAGCTGACGGGAAGTCGTCTCTCTACAGGACGACAGTAGTAGTAGTAGTAGTTGGAAGAAGGCCAGAACGTCACACAGACTTTGAGGATGATACGACGGCAAAATCTGACACACGGCTTAAAAAGATCTCACTTCAAAAAGGAAACAAATTGATCCGACATATAATAAATGACAAGGAGGAAAACTAATTAGGAAGCAGAAAAATGAATTAATCCCTGCAGCCCTGACGATGCAGAATTTCTTTTTTAAGGATTATTTTTAAAAGCTATATGAGGAAAATGTGCTGGCGTTTGTTGATTTTACATTCGTATTATTACATATATTTATATCAGAGTTCTTTTTAGCCTGTTTATTTCTAACCGCAGACAGAACAAGTCCTGGTTACACTTTGTTATACAGCAAGGAATAAAAAAACACCTGGTCATTTAAGAAAAACTTTTCTTAAAGACTTTTTTTATTACATTTTTTATATAATACTAAATTATGAAATGTTATTTTTGATAAACTTAAGTATTATTTTTTTATATTTTTTTCATAAAATATGATTTTTTTTTACATATATTGTTGTTTTTTTTAATCATTTTCACTGCATACCATACATTGCCGTTTTTATTCTATTGTTTATGACTCACTATAGCATGTTTTTTAAATGGTATATTATGGCATTTTTCAACTTTTTATCGCATACACAATTACTTTTTAATGACATACTTTATTAAGGCATTTTTGATAATTATACATTGACTTTTGCATTTTTTTAAATAAAATACTATATTGTTATTTTCAATACATACCATGACAATTTTTATGATTTCTTTTTACATGTTAGGCATGGATACAGTAGTAGAGCACAAAACTCAAGATTTGGTAAAATTAACATAAATTATATTTTGCAGAACTTTTCAAGTAAGTATATAGTTATTTATAATATGCTTACACAGCTGTGGGAGTAACCATGCTGCTTTCCAGATCTGAACACTACAAAATAGATAATAGAGTATAATTTCTAGCATTTAGAAAGTTATTTAGGCAACAACAACAAAAAACTTCATTTCTCCAAAATGCCCAGTTATTCCCCAATAGTCATTATTGGTACCTGATTCATAAAAAAAAATCACACTATAAATTGCAGACTGTGTCAGAAAATCTATCTAAAACTATTTAACACTATTTCCTGTCTGAAGTATCTGTCGGGCTAAAAGTCCCATCTGTGCCTCTGCAGGTCTAATGAGTGTGTGTGATCAGTGAATAAAGGTGCTCTCAATCAGCGATCAAAGCTTCACAAACAGGAGTCCCTGTTGTCTCCAGGAGCCGGGGCCCCACCAGCTCCACAGAGAGGACAACGATGTTATTGTGCAAAGAGACAGAAGCAGAGCCCACCTGATCTCCGCTCCGCCAATCACGTCTCCCCTCTGGGCTGGACCTCAGGTATCCTCTGTCTGCCATCTGGGTGGGAAAGGGTCAAAGATCACAAAGAAAGAGCAACTGGTAGGAGAAAAGGAGTTTGCTTAGAGCCGTGTTTCAGAAAAATACAGTAAAACATCTCTTACTAACAGCTGTCAGACACGTGGTGGTGGGTGAAGTACTCTGATCCTTTACTCAAAAATTTTATTCATAGCATCATCTAAAAATGTAGCATTATAAGTAAAAGTCTTGCATTCAAAATGTAACTTTAGGTTACTCTATGGTACAAAAGTGTTAGCTGCAAAATGTACTCAAAGTACCAAAAGTAAAAGTCTTTCACTGTTTCAGAAGGCAGTATAGGACTGATCCACTTATTACAGTCCTAAAACTAACATTAAAAAGACAAAACCTAGACAAACTGCACACATTAAACTAACATTTTTCCTTTAAAACTTTGTTACATATTAACATGAAAAATGGATTTTTCCTCATCACTTTACATATTACTTTATTGCAACAGTTTTGTTTTGTATATTAGCTTAAATAAAAGTAACTTTCTTTAAAAAGCAGTCTATGTGAAATTTCTGCCTAAACCAGTGTTGAATTTTAAAGCCTTGACGCTCTAGTTTTATAAACAATACATATTTTGATATTTGAGCTTTTGGGCAGATATCAGGGAAGTCATAGCACAAATTCAAACTATTTCCAAGCAGCAGGAGTCACACTTTTTCACCCTCGGGTGAGTCAACGTATTGATCAATTTAATACATTTTATCTGTTTTTTTCTGTATAATACATTTTGGTTTCCGCTGTCCATTTCATTAAGGGGACAAAGCAAAATCACAGCAGAGAGCAGGCAAATGAAGGTCGTCAGAAAAACGCAAATAAATAGTACTATAGATAATAAAACTGTTAAATAAAAACACGTAAGTATAAAGAAGTAAGAGAATTTAAACTTTAAATGTGAACTTTAGTTAAGTAAATGTACTCAGTTACTCTCCGTCCCGCTCTCCCCGGCAGGAGGAGCGCTTCCCTCCGGACCGGTCCTCCCGGTAGATGTGACGGAGGCGCGCAACCCCCGCCCGCTCCTGTGACGCAGCGCCGCTCCGTGCGCACAGATGCTGGAGTGGAAGCGACAGGCGCGCTCATCTCGTTGGGACTGAACGCATCGAATACCGGAGACAGGAGAGACAGGGGAGAAGATCACCCGGTTTGCGTCCGTCGGGAGCCTCAGAGCGCGGGGAACGATGCTCAGAGCGAGTCGCTCCGCGGGCAGCAGGACTTAAAAAGCTGCGGTCCATCCATCTGGACACTTTTTACTCTCGCCCTTTCCCCTCCGATAAGGAAGACAAGAATCCAGACAGTCATCTTCCAGCTCGCAGTCCTCTTTGGGTATCTAACCCTCAGTTTGACGGCCAGTCCGGGTCTGATTCCAGCACGATGTGGAAGACCGGGATCCTCCTGCTGCTGTGGGTGTTTCTGGCGTCCGGCGAACTCCAACAAGAGACGGAGCCGCGGAGACTGCCACCCCCGGGAAAGTTGGATTTCGGTTATGTGCCTGCGGGAGTTTACGAGACTCTGGCCCACTACGAACCGGGACCGATCGGGATCCTGTTCCACATGGTGCACGCTTTCCTGTACGTCGTGCAACCCAACGCTTTCCCGCAAGGTAAGCAGCCTGACCCAGCCTCACAGTGTGACAGAGAGATGAATCCCCGAGGGGTCTGTCAGGAAGAGACAGCGAGAACTGAGACGTTTCTAGGAAACGCGACTATACTTATACTGATTATACTTATACTATACTTACTACAGACTATTATCTGTCTCGGCATGTAGTATTGATAGTGCATTTGGTGGTCGAGAGTATAAGGAACCCCAAATCACCAGTGAAACAGTCAATTATGCGTTTTTCCTTGTTTGCACTTCTCCCTGCGCCAAAACTCTGCATGCAAACATGTTTAAAGTAGTTCTGATGAGTGTTTTATCTGATAATATCCGGTTTGTTTTCTGTCTCGCTGCGTAAAAATGTGTCAACTCGCGGATTTGCAGCCCATTTGTGCGTCACCGTTCCTGAACGCCGCGCGCGGTTTTGATTTGCGCGCAGAGCTGACAGCGCACTTGAAGGTGGTGTTTGTGCCCGCGGTGCACTTTATGTCAGGATAATTACAATTAATGAACCTCTCGCTGACAGCGTCACGTGCTCTTTGGCCGGTTTTACACACCATGTTTCCTGAGAGAGAGAGAGAGAGAGAGAGAGAGAGAGAGTTTGGTTTGAGGAAAGCGCGCATGGCTCTACATTTAATACAATTAGAGCTGACTGCTTAACCATACACACATGAGGTGTGTGTGTTTAATTGGGTCGTGGATGCTGAAAAGATGCGGCCCCCTCCATGCGTCACAGTCTGTGTCCACACTTCGTCGGAACATTTTGCAGATTAGCAGCTCTCTGAGTCACCTTGTTAATTGGGTAATCCCATAAGCCCCTGCGCCATATGTTGTTGGCCTTTGAGTTTCCAGTTTGTCACCAGCACTCGAGGGGCTTGTGGCCAGATCCTATGGAGCAGACCACTGCCCGGTGGAGTGGACCCGTTCATGGCTGCAGCCACCACATGATGCAAAGAGGAAATCATGTGGAAACTGTTGGTTCAAGAGTTCAGCAGACTTTTACATGTCTGCAGTTTGGTCACTTCCTTGATTAGAAAGCCTCAGGGAATTCATTATTATTGGGTTCATCAGAGTCTAGATGGAGTAAGCAAAGGTCATCTGTCTACAGTAGTTTTTCTCAGTCACTTTGGTAATCTCCACATCATTTCTTAGTCTATAAAATGTCAGAAAATAGTGGAGAATGTCCATCAGTTCATCCCAGAACCCTCAGACATCTCCAGTTAGATTATTTTATGCAACCAACAGTCCATTATCAATAGATATCCAATTAGCAATGAAGTAAAAACAAGAAAAGCTGCAAATACTCTTAATTTAAGAAAAATGGAATAAATAATCTATAAATTACTTAAAGCTCCAAACCTTTCCATTTCACAAACAGCACCGTCTCCATACAAATATAAAGTTTCATAATCCAAACTCAAGCTTTTGTCTGAGCTTTGCTCTGTGGACATGCAAGCTAGAGCTGAGCATGTATAGTTGCAAATAAAAAATATTTTATACCACCTCAAGGTCTGTTTACTTTATAAAGGTAACAGAAATACGTAAATGGACCTTGAGCTCAGATGAGTATTGACATTCTTAAAACTACTTGTTAAACCTCTTGTCACTTTTGTACATCATGAAAGAAATTTTTCATTCTTTTGAAGAAATTGTTTTAACACATTGATGAAAACAATTATGCACAATTGTCTGCTGTTTTCTACTTTATAACTTTATGTCTCAAGCCTGACCGATATATCATTCAGCAGATTTTTTTATCGGCCGAGCCCAGTTATCAGTGTCTGGCCTGTTCATTGTCATAATTAACCTAATTTTAGAGGAATAAACGGAGAATCTTGAGAAAGTTGCAGGTGCTTTTGCAGGTGTGGTGCTGTTTCTGTGAATGGTTTTTAAAAGAATGCTCTTTTGCAAATGTAAAGGATGACTTGAGAAATGCAACATTCTGAGAGAATGTGTAATAGCAGCACTGCATGCAGGATATTTAGCAGAAAAAAATGCAGTGATCTGTCAGGTCTGTTTTGATGAATACAGGCTAGTTTGCAGCAAACCTTTGGGACTTGCAGAGCTTGTCATTTCTGTGACAACATACTACAGGAAGTCCCTCTGAACTGTGCTGTGCTTGTTGGGAAACATAACTTTGAGTTACATTAAAATCTATAAGACAAGTGGAGAAAGGAATCTGCGAATAGTTTCCACTCCAGTGGTTTGAGACTGGAGGTGGTGCAGATGTCAGAGTGGAGCTGTGTGCAGGCTGGGTGGATGCGAGTGTCTGTTCACTGCAGCCTGTGGTTAACCACAGCATTAGTCTTCTTCCAGCAGACATTTAAAGAATGAATCACTGAATCCTTGAGGGAAAAAAAATGCAAAACTGTCCCTCCTAACAAGTGCTGCATGTCTTGTCGTCAGTTGTCCTTCAAAGGGACAGTTAATCAAAAATGGTGTTTGGACCTACGGCTTGGACTCAACATGTCTTTTAAGTTCAGTGACACAAACACACAGATCATTTGTGAACTGTGAACAGATCCTCTTTGTGTGCAGAAAGTCGGTGCACAATGACATCTTGATTATTGCGATATTTGGGCTGCAACTAATTATTGCATCTATCAATCATTTTCATTATCATCAATTCTACAAAATGTCAGAAAATAGTAAAAAATAAAATTAAAATAAAGAAAAGATCCAGTCAAAACATATCGGGTGACATCTCCAGTTGGATTGTTTCATTGAACCTATAGATATTTAATATAGAATAAAAATAAAAACAAGAAAATCATCAAATACGCATTTAAGAAAGCCAGAATCAGCATGCTTCTGCTTGAGAATTTATTAGTAATGTAGATTGTTGATTACTTAAAAACTCCAAAACTTCAAAAACTCAACACCTCTGTGAGAGCATAATGCGTTCACTTGAGAAAAACATATTTACTGTGTTTTCCTGAATTACTGAGTCATTCAATAATTGTGAATTCATTTTTCTGAATTAATGTGTGAAGTATCTTATTATATCAGTCATATTTCATTTATTCAGAAAACCAAGAGCAGAATTATTTGCTTACAAATTATCAGGGCTTTATTCTGAATTAATTTGATCATTTTCTTATCAATTCAGAAAAACAAGAGCAGATGATTTTTTCACAAAAAGAGAATTCATTAAAAAAGTGTAAATTGTCCCATTAATTCTGAATATCACAGCAAAATATTGCTTTGAATGAATTACACTAAGTCATAGTCACCTTACAAATATACATTTTTTTGGACCCGAATGAAGATCCACTTTTTTCTGCTCTTTGGATCTGTGACATGCAAGCTCAGAGACTGAGCATGTAGTTACAGATATGTATTTTGACATGTTATCCGAACTTAAGGTCCATGAGTTGGGATTTCTTGGTTAAACTACTATTTTCAAGGTCAGGAATGAACTATAATTACCCCCTGGTGGTTTATGGTGTGACGAAGCTGAACAGGAAGCACAACATCCATCCCATGGTTCAAGCCGCTGGGGACCTCTAATGTATCTCTATCTCCCTCGTTTCCTGTCATCTCAATTTAAAATAAAGGCTTTAAGGAACAAAAAATACAATATTCTGATAAAGCTCATGTAATATGGTTAAAATATAAACATACAAATAAAACAACTAGTAAAGTTGTTGTGCTTTGAGCATCATAACAATATCAACAATATTTCATGGAGCTAAGCTTTCGTTAGTCACTGCATACAATATCTATAAATCTCAAAACTGCCTGGTTGGAAAATGTTGTTATATAGTAACCAATGAACAACGCAAGCTACATATTTCCCTCTTTACTGATCACTAATAATTCATGTTTGGTGTAACTTTAGTTGGTCTCTTTTCATACTGTTTGTTTTATTTGTTTATATGAGAAACTTTTCATGCAGCTATCTTAGCCAGGAAAAAGAGATTTTTTGAATCCCAGTGGGAAACATCCTGGTTAAATAAAAAAATAAATGCAATATTAGTCAATCCGAAGAAACAACTCTGTTGCTGTGTAATTAGCGACACCCCGTCAACACGTCTTCCACAATCACCGTGTGACATTTTACATTGTGAAACGTCTTTATATCTCGTGAATGTTTGATGCCGTCGACTGACACGTTCATTCTCTGCATCAAACCGGCTCCCAGCTCGTAGGAGGTGTTATTAGCAAAGAAGCAACAAATGTCTTTCACCGACACCCACATGAAGCAAATGAACAGTGACATATTCTCTTCAGTTTTTCAGCTGCCTTTTTTCACTGCAGTGTGGAAGCCTCACCCCTCCCTCACACACACACACACACACACCCACTCGCTCACCAACACACTACTGCTACATGCCAACACACAGGCTGACATAACATGCTGGTTCAGACTGTAGAAGTGATGGATTTCTGTCAACCTTTTAAGTAAATCTTCATCACAGATTTATTCAAACTGGGCTTGCCTTGATAGTAGGGATGGGCGATATGGGCAAGAAAAATATATATTTTTTCCATTTTTCGATAACGATAATCTGACGATATCCTTTGAAATGTGATTTCTTTACCAAAAAGAAATGCTGTTAAAATTGTTCTTGCTTACCAGGACATCTATGGATGGACACGTTTCAGAACAACAGCTTTTATTTATTTTATTTTCTTCTTATTTTCTTCCAAAAAAACAAAAACCTAATAAAAAAAACTTTGAGACGAGCAAACTGAAAGTTGCAAAAATCATTCTTGTAACACTACAAAAACTAAACATTTCTGCTCTGTACAGCAGCAGAGTTGTGTAGTGGGAGTCAGTTTTCACTTCAGTTTTCACGAGACGATTAAGGCAAGTTGACTGACAACATGATGATGGAGAATTTCGTGTTCAAGCTTAAAAAACCTATTGGTAAAGATCTAACATTAAAAAAGTTCAGATATTGAGCGTCATCAACACATCAAGGTCTTTTCTCGCAAAAAAAATGAATCGTTTCTTATCTGGTGTTTTCTTAAGTTTATTAACCAGTGGGAAAATTTGCTCCTCCAGTAGCGTTCCTAGTTCAAATTGGACAGGACATTTATGTACACTAAGGGAAGCTGTATCACATCTGGGAAAGAGTTGAAAAGTTTAATGATATGAATGAAGTGTTTTCAGTTCTCTCTCAGGCTGCATCACTGATGCATTTTAAAACTTATTTGGCTTTGAAAGTCTTAATTAATTACCATCATTATTCTCCCCTGGTTAATCTCTGAAGTAAATTATAAAGTCAGAGTGTCAAGTATAGAATCAAAACATGCTTTTCATTCCTATATGCTTTTTTTGCCAGATATCAGTGTATTGATCTTGCAGTTGATATAGATGAAGGTTGAAATATGAGAAGGCAGAATGCCGGTCTGATTTGACTGTAACTGAGGTAGTATGAGGTTGTTTTTGCACTACAGTTGCACCACGAGGGGAAAAATTATTTTATAGACTGATCAATGACTGCAAGATAGGAGAAACAATCTCAGTAGTTTGTCCAGTCTTTGTATGTTTCAACATTTCTCATCGAACCCTGGAATTTAGATTTGGAGACATTTTTCTGATGTGCCTGTTCGGGCTGGGCGGTATATCAATATACAATCAAGTTACAGGATGAGACAAAATCGTTCTTATAGATGTAGTTTGATGTTGCTTTATATAATCGGTTTCTTCTCCAAAGCCTCTCTCTCACACACTTTTCATGCCACTCGCTCACTACTGCTGCAACAGGGAGAAAGACAGAAGGCCATGTAATAGGGACCTGCTGATGTTTATTATTTTTATTAGAGATTCCAATGTAAAGTTCATAAACGTCCCTGATAAACCAAAGAATTATACAGCACCAATTATTATCAACCAAACATTTTACATCTGCACTTCTGTCTAGAGCTCAGCAGATATATCGGTTGACAGATATTAACAGCTGATATTGGCCTATCAAAGGCAAATCGGTATCTGTGTAATTACACAGATACCGATCTGCCTGTCCAATATGTGCCATTATGGAAACTTTTTTTACACAATATATAATGCAGTTTGCCGTGATTTAGAAATGCCATTAGCTATTCATTTTTTAGTCAGCAGTTGACTGAAACTGAACAGCAATCATGTTAATTTTGCTATATTTTAATAATGTATACCAATGTTAAATAACATTTATTAAAGTTTTTATGTCTGAGAAAGTAGCCCTGGGTATATCGTCCACCATAACAGTTATCTGTGAATTTCCCCCCTCTAAAATCATTATCCGCGTTGGTCTCAAAAACCCAATATCGGTCGGGCTGTACCTCTGTCCATACTGACTGACAGTCAGCCATTCTCTCTCTCTCTCAGTTAGTACAGCATGGTAATTACAGTAAAAAAAAACTATTAAAAAAACAGTGAGTAAGTTGACAGTGTTGCAGTGTTTTGTTCAAGGACACTTTAAAAGAAAACTAGACTCTTTTAGCTACAACAAATTAATTTTCCATCCATGACTGTCCCAAAAGTAATTAATAAAAAGAGGGAATTTAACTTTTACTTCTGAGTCTTTTGATTAATCTTGGTATAAATCAGCCATCATTGGAGAGTATAGGTGCATTAAGCTTCTTCTGCAGTTTGAACAGTATCATTTCACGCCTGTGGGTGAGCGCGGATTGGGAGCTGGTGCCAGCCACCGTCATGCAGCAGATCCCTGTTGGAAATGTTATCTCATTAGTGTCTGTATTCCCTCTCCTCGAGGAAACCGCACCTACAGATACCAGAGGCCTGGTGAAAGTCGGCATTAATTCAAGACAGTTGCCAAGGAAACCCATCGGCAGCTATCATGGCCGATGTGTTTTGGTTCACCTCGCTGCACCAGTGTGATGTGAGGTAAATCAGTTCAGGTTATACAAGCTTGGGCCACGTTTCTTATTTAACATTCATCAAAAAGGATTTTATTTTTTTTTTACATCACAGCAGTATAAAGGGACTTTGTGTTCGGTGAAGGACACATAAACATAAAAGAAACTGAAGAGGAAGACTTCAAAAGATTTCCGACCAAGGACAAAGCTGAGATCGAAGCACTTCGTGATGCGCATCAAAGTAGCAGATTTTTCAGTTTAATATCATTCATGTTCAGAGGAAGAAATATCAACAAAAAGAGCCTCTAAATGCTGATAAATCTGAACTATAAGGGTGAATATGGGTCAAACAATTGTATGTCCAGTCCATAGTTTAGTTTTTAGTAGTTTTATCTATTTTCCAATTTAGTTGTAAAAAAGAAAAAGGTTTAACATGTATTATAAACATTTAAGGGAACAGGTAAACCTCAGTCCCAAGTGCAATTTTTCCTCTTACTTGAAGTGCTATTTAGTAATTTAGATTGTTTTAGTGTTTCAGTGCCATACAGATGTCTACCTTCTCTCAAATATAATGTGACTTTATAGCATACATCTGGTGGTGCTTAGAGCGCAAAACAAAGAAAGAATAATAATAAATACATTTGAAAAATGTTTCGAGATCATGCAACAGTTATGCATAAAAAAACACAGACCTTGTTATTTTATATAGGGAATATACTAGAAAGATTGATGAATAGAACTACAGGTAAGAGGATGTGATTTTGGGGTGAACTGTCCCTTTAAGGCTGACTGGAACATGCACTGTATTAACTATTAAATGGGTATTCCAGGGACTTAATAGTGCACTTCTACAAAGTTCTACAAGTTCGCAAGAGACTCATTAAAAACAAAGGTGAAAAATTGATGCCTCTAGGAACAAAATATCCAAAGTTTTTGACTCTAGTACGGGTAAAGCTTCCAAAAGCAGTCAGGCTTGAAGGTTAGAGAAACTGACTTGTGATGTGGATAAAAAGAAAAATCAGCACAAGAAGCTTCAGTGGAGCCTCTTGGTGGCCAGCAGATCAGACTGTGGTTATATCAGGAGGCTTCCAGGTGTGAATGTGTGTAACTGTCCCTGCCAAAGAGAAGTTGGCACACAGCGCAAAAGTGTAACTAACAGTTAATGCAACTCAGCAGCATCTTTAAGTCTGTTAAATCTGTTAAGGTTTTTTTTTTTATAAATTAAAAAAGGAAACCCTGATTAAAAGTTAATAAAAATAATATTAAAGAAACATGTATTTGTGATATGCAGGTAATAATTAAATGAATTAAGTGAAACCACATGCTTGAATTTGTTCTTAGTTTGGGCTTTAATAGAAGTGAACGGGGAGAGCTTAATTAACTTAACGCTTCAGAGCTTAACTTAATGTAGCTTTCAACTAAAACCCCAGAATGGCTCAGTCAACCTTAAAACTCAGGTGTATTAAAGAAGCTAAAACAGTTACACTAATTATTGTTTACGCTCACATTTTGCAATTTTCCAAATTAGAACATGATATCATAATTTTTTACTCATAATCTATTCCGAAAGCTCATTAACATGAGTATAGCCCATTAAACTAAACAAGAACTAAATTACAAGCATGGCAAATCACTGTTAGTGGATTAGACTGCACACACTGCCTTTTAGCCTTTTCCATAAGTGGAAATGTCAAGAACTGACGACTGATTGGGAAGAAAAACTGCTTTAAAATTAATCTGTTTGTAAAATCCTCTTAACTGATTTTACCTGCATTGCACACTTGGATACACAGAGCCAAATAGAAGTACTTTTATGTAAATTAGAAAAAAAGGTTTTAAGGATTTCACTTCAGTTTGGTTGCGGCGTTTTAACCTTGAACACAGCAAAGGCTATTTAACTCTCCAGAGCTTAATTTGACTGCACCAAAAAGCCAGACTAAAACGATCTGGTGATAGATGAAGTTGGTGAGCCCATGGGCCAGTCATAGCACATGTGGATGACTGGTTACTGCTGCAGGCGCTGCTATACTACAAGACAGTGGTAAAGATTAAAGAGACTGTCCTTCAACTGGAAGGTCGGAGCTCGAGCCCCATGACAGAAAGCCTCTGCTCCGCTGAAGTGTCCATGAGCAACACACTGCGGCTTTTCTTACTCTTTAGCATCTCTGTGGAGGAGGCTGAAGCCTTAGTGTTGATACAGCATCAGAGAAAGAAAAAAGGAAAACCGAGCAATGACTCATTATTTTCAGCATTTTTTCAGCCAGTTGCAAACATTTTCCTAATTAGTGATGTCTTCAGTGGCGGGCACATCTGTGGAGATTACCATTAGATGCTGTGATGAATCCCCCAAAAGGGCTTAAATTTGCAATCATAATGTTTGGCAGATCTGAATCATTCCTCCATTCATAACATCAAAAACAAGGGGATACCAATGACTTGCAGAAACATGAAATGATGACCTGGTAACTGCTTTTTTCTATTTTTGTCTTTACCAAAGACCTAATTATTCAGTGTTGCAATAAAATAAATGAAAATAGTTGACAAAGTGGGGTGCGTCACAGCTCAGATCATCTTACTGCGAATGTGAACAGCTAAAAAATATCAGCTGTATTGTAGGGCTGAAAAATTTGGAAAAAATATTTAACTGCAATTATTTTTTATACTTATACTGCAATTGACATATGATTCACAATATTGACGGGAATGATTAGTTTTGCATCATTATTCTAATTTTCATTGAAAAATATAATAAAATGATCATGGTGTGCCAGGATATCGGCCAAAGGACTTTTTTACTTATTTCAGAATAGTATTTTGACACAAATATTGCATCTCCAGCTATTTGGATATTGCATGGTTTTTTTTTAACTAATATTAATTGTTGAACAATTTATACCAAATCAAAGAACCAACCTGAAAAATTATGCATGCACATCTTGCAGAGCAGAATGTTCTCGGTGCAGTGGGAGCTCAGATGCTTACAGTGCATGAGGGTTAAAGGGTCGGGCCAACTTTACAGACTGACCGGCTTGCATTTTGCTGGGCAGAGAGCAGTTTGTGGACAGCTTGTCGCAGATGGCATTGGCAGTTAAAGTAGACTCTGATGGTACATTCAGACATCCAACAGCCCTCTGGGGAAAAAACACACACAAGAGGTTAAAAAGATACTACATAACTGTCAGTTCAGCACTTGAGCTGCACTTTGAGGTGTTTTACAAGTCACCCAGGTGGCCTGACCAAAAAAAAATCCTTTATTGAGCATGAAAAAAATTAAATAATAATATCCTGGGGTCTTCTGTCCACGATGGAGCTTTTACTGCAGAACATTACCACTTGCTATTAGAAGTTGAAACCTTGGTGATTTAAACAAAGTTAAATAACTACAGCTCCCATTAAAGCTTCAGTGCAGTAACATTAGAAAGTTATCGTAACTTGGTTTAATACACTGATGTTAAATTCACCAACAATGTTTTAGTAGGGGTGTATTGGGATTACGTGTGTTCGTCCTGACCCAAACAGTCTCTTAATGTCTACTAATCACATGCTAGCAGGAAATATGGAGTGTAAATTTACCCTGGAAGGTTTTGGCAATGTTGTTAGTAGTAGTAGTTGTTGTCTATCAAGTCGGTTTTGTCCGAGTTCTTTTCAAATTAAAGAACAATATATGTATATTATCTCTCCTCTAGAACAAACACAAAGGATAACATAATTTTTCAGTGTGTTTCAAAACTGATAGAATGAGATATGTTAGGTTAGGGGGCTTTCAAGTTAAAACCAATATTAACCATCAGTTGGAAACTGGAAACAAACAGCTTGCTAAAAAAAAAGATAATTTTTTCTTCTTGGGAGGACAGTCTCACTTTTTAATATTAAAACATTGTCAATGCATATTTAATTTGCATGTTTCTGTCTTCAGGCGGACTAAAATGTGGCCAACATTAGCTGACACATATAAGGAATATTCACTTGCCATCAATTATCAAATCCTGATGGATTTTCACCATTTGGTCTGTATCATGTCTCAAATGTCTGCATGAAAACAGTGTGGTGGAAATATGACGTTTATTGCGGCCAACTGGACGTCCACAAATCCTGACACTCAGAGAAAATGGGATCATGTAGCTGCTTTTCTATTATTCTGTGGCATTGGATAGCTGCCCTGAGGCCGACTGCACAAACATGTCTAGATGTGAGGATGGCGTGTTTTCAATATTTTAAACTTTTCTCAGCTTCCATCTGTTGCTAAACAAGATCAAATGTGACTGTGAAAAGATTCACTGAAGCATGACAGGCCGGTTAATATGATGTCATATAATTATCTAACCAGACAGACAATATTGTGAACTGGATGTTCCACAAATCCAAATTGTAATGCACGAACAAATGGCAACATGCGGTGTGATGTGTTCTTTTTCTCTAATCAAAGAAAAACATCCTTCTATTCCCGATCAAGCCATAGTGTAGTAGCATCCACACGACAGAAAGTGATGTATTTGGTTCCTCTGCTCTGTTTTCGTGCTGTCATGTCATTGCACTGACAGTGATGGCCCTTGGCACCAGGGCGCTTCAGGACACTAACAGGCACAGCCTTACTGGCCTACAACATAATGCCAGCTGATCGCCAGAGGCAATGTGTCACTGCAGCACAGAAGTAAGCAGGCCATCGTAGGTGAATGTGTTCAGAATCTACACACATTTATTATATTGTAATTGAAATATTGCAATATCTCATTGCAATAACAACAATATTTAAAGATATTTAGCATACGTTATATGTTTTTGTGGTATGCTCCATCAAAAAAAGGAAAGAAAATACAAATCTTTATCCAAGAAATGCTGGTTGAACGCTACAGAGCTTTGCTTATCATGCAAACAATGTCCCACAGTGTTGGTGGAGGCCACTACCATTCAATCACATACTGCTGGCCTCTGACAGGGTCTAGTTGAAGATTCAAAAATAATGTCTCTGCATTTTGCATCAGGATAATCTCATGACATTTCATGCAACTCGGCTGCAGATAGAGCGCACCACGCTAAGAAAATAAATCGATTTCTAGAACTCAGTGATGGTGCAGGCAATTCTGATACTGAAAAGATAAATAGTGTTGCTTGTTCTGCTCTCTGTTCCTTTGCGCCCCACACATCTTGTAGTACCTGCTGTGCAGCAGTTAGCTGTAGATTGCTAACAAAATTGTAAGTGTTTTTGTGTGACAGCTCAACCTCTGATTGAGCTCACTGTGAAAGAATTGTTTTGCCAGAATAAGAAGAAATAAATTGAAGGTTATTCCTGTTGTTCACTTGTACAGCAGTGGTGTTCTCGATAGCACCATTGAGCTAAAGGCATGCTACATCCTCCGGTCTGAAGACAGACCTGATAAAACTTGGTGTGGACAGGGGGCCACCTACAGGGTACATTTGGTGGCCACAGAGAAAGTTTTTGTGGTCACGGCCCACAGAGCCATGGCAATGTCCAATCCTGTTATCATTATTTGCAGCCAGATTCCTTACTGTTCACTGGTCATGAGTCAAACTCTGGCATCCTAATGTGGGTTTTTTGTCGTATAAACCTTTTGTGATGGAGGAACATAATCTTCCCATTAACTGTATTATTGTGATTGAGAATAATGTGACAGTGTTGCATTTGGCTGTTAGCTGTAACAGGAGAGAAACATGCTTCTCATTTCCACCCAAGAGGTTTTCTAACAGGTTAAAGATTCAAACTGGTAACACTCTCGTCACACACCGGCTCCTTTTACATTTAATCTTCCGCTGCCACAGCTTTGTGAGAGAAGATCACTCTGCATAATCAGAACACAAAAAGAAACATTGTACAGCACTTTAATTCCTTGCCTGCAGCCCCAGTCCTGTGAAAAGATATCAAAATAGCCTTTGGCTACATGTTGTTACTCCTGAAATGGATCCACAAATCTGGGATTAGTCTTTCTGAATGCTCAGCCAGCCAGACGAGGTGGCCAGTTGTAAATGAACCGCTTCAATCCAAAATGATTATTCTGTCAAATTATTCTGTTAAATATGTGACAAATCCACAAACAAATTTTAAATAATACCAAACGCTAAAACTCCCAAATCCACCTGAAGGACAGATGACACATTATCATATCCTAGAACGGGCAGCAAATTGAAATGACACATGCATGTGCTTAAATAAATTGATTTAATGGGGGAGGCAGCGAGAGAGTGCAGCAGCTGAACATCAAAAAAGCTCACTGGAAAGTGAAGATGGTGGTGGACAGGCAGTTAAACCTTCTCCAACAACCAGCTCCACTTCAGCATGGAAAAGTTTCCTCACATTCAACTAAAGAAACACCTTACTAAAAAATGCCATGTTTCCTCAGACAAATTGAAGTTCAAAGAGAGGCAGACAGCAGATTTATGTGACATTTAAATCAGCAGCAAACTAAGGACCTTTCCTAATTTATGGCTCTGTTAAACCTGTGATAGTTTTATTGAGCTATTAAAGTCCATTAAGCCTTTACGTCTCTGTCTACATGCATCACTTATGAGGCTTTTACTGTTTATGGGCTCATCAGCGTTAGTTCATGAGTGGCATGACACTGAAGGCATGCTTAGTAATAAGACAATCAAAGAGTCAGAGGTCAGATTTCTGTCACAACAGTTTATGTGTCAAGAGCTGTGAGTCCTTCAGCTTAACCTCACGACTCTTCTCGGGCTGTATTCAGACACTGAACAGCCCCTTCATGCACTGAACTGGACCACTGTGTCGACATGGTGATGGTGCCAATGCAAAAGACTGTAACTTTCAAGTTGTTGTTAGGGCTGGTCGATATGGACCAAAAGTTATATCCCGATATATTTAAGCTGAATATCGATATACGATATATATCCCGATATTTTTATCGCAAAGTGAGAGCAAATGTTCAGTCAAAGTCATAGCCAAATATGACATGTTACAAGTAGTTTTAATGAAACCGTTTACTTAAGTGAACATAAATACTATAACATAAAATAACAACAGAAGTACCTGTTTATTTATTTATTTTTAAATCAAAGCTTCATAAACTGCACATTAAGTAAAAAATATCTTAAATAAAAATAGCCTTGAAATAAAATAGGCCAATCTTTTTCTGAAATAAATATATTTATTTGAGAAAAGAATAATGAACTTTACTAAATAATGAATATGCCAAACCCTTGTAAGAGCAGCATTTATAGATAAAGAGAGAACAAAATTTGAACTATATCGATATATGCGATGCGGTCTAATTCCATATCACATTTAAAAATATATCGATATATCGCCCAGCCCTAGTTGTTGTACGCAGAAGTCAGAGCATATCGATTGCACACACAGGGCTATCCACAGGGACGTGGCAGAGCTGGCAGCTAGCAGCCACAGTCGTAAAAACGGCAACAATGGGGCCAGAGTAACAGTGTAACCTGTGGGGGAATCGGGGTGTCGTTGTACGTTTACGAAACAATTGATGGATTGTAAAAAAATTATCAGTAATAACCGGCGTATAAGAGCAGCGCAGAGCAGCGCAGAGCAGTGGAACAGCGAACAGAACAATCTTCCGTTGTTTGTTGGTAACAAGTAACAGAGAAGCTTGGATTAAATCGCACAATAAATAGTAGCAACAATTTAAGACAATGTACTCTTACTATTTTGTCAATTTAAGAAACAAAAATTTTGAAAAAAATTACAGAAAACAAATCCCTGTATTTAAGAAAAATACTGATTAATGGACATTTTAGTGCACATATTCCACTTAACAGTCTGAGGTCAACTGCAACACACTAAATCTTCAAAATTATACCAACAATGCAGACACTGTTTACTTCTCTCTACACTTTTTACTGTAAATTCACATTGTCCTTTAAAAGAGAACTCAAGATGAGCTTTGTTCAAGACTCAAAGACCCTTCATTGTGATAGCTTAATTTGCTTTTAGATAACTAAAAAAAAGTATTAATCTTGTCAGTGCAGTGGTTATGAAGTGTTTGGTAACTTGTGAAAGAATTAAAAATCAACAGTGTTTCCAAGAAATGCTTTTGTAATGAGAGATGCTTCTTTAGTTGATGCAGCTTTGGTAGTCTTACAATACAAACTGTTGAATTCAAGCAGCGCTGCATCACACCATCACAGTGTTCTGCCTGACACATTTCACAGTGAAAGGCCATTCACTGTGTCAATGAGTCTCAGTCTGAAAGTGTATTCTTACACTATAAAGGGAAAGAAGTAGATCAATAGACTGAACAAGCAGCTCCTGGTTTCTGAAAGGAAAGTGATGCATCTCATTTAGACAGCGTTTCACCGGGGGCTGGCATATCAGCACTCTAAGTAAGGGGAGATAAGAGCTATGGCATTAAGATTGTTGAAAGTTTCAGACATTTCAAGGTAATATTATAATGCCACCATTAGCTTAAGCTCCCAGCTATCTGACAGGGCAGGTGAGAAATGTGGCACAGGTAGAGAGGAAAATCAAAAGATCACTGGAGCAAGAAAGGCTGCGACGAGATCAGCTTATTTAAAGAAGCAAGAAAGAAGGGAAAAAAGGAAAGGGGAAAAGAAATACATAGAGGCAGTGCGTTGGAGTAAGAGCTGCCACTTCCCCGGGTGCTGCTAAAGCCGTGTCTCATTCGGGGACGTCATATTTGGGTCAGGCCTGGTTAGCCAAGCAGGAGAGGCGAGGGCGAGGCGAAGCGAGCGGCTCAGTCCTGCTGAATGGATGGCAAGTCATGCCTTCTCTGTCCCCTTGTTCCGCTTCATTGGTGGGTGCAGTGGTGCCCGCTACGAGTCGGCTCCGGGGACATGCTGAGTTGTAATTGCAGATGTGTGGCGGTAAGGGGTCAGCCTGCCAACGCCAGAGATGACTACTCTAAACGGCCTTCCTCTTTCAACTTGCTGTTTAGCATCAGCGCCACTCGTCACACCTCTTCACAAGATGCCTGTAGCCTTCACTCAGCGGTGCGGAGACAATTCCCCTGACTGGGACGTGTCACAGAAACATTGCTGCGTCACTTTTTGGGCCTGTAATGTAGCTCTCAGTGACAAGCTTTGTGTCAATGATTGATCAAAAAAGTAGCACTGATCTGCACTGGTGTATTCCCAACTGTCCCAGTTGACTTTGCCTCATGAATAAGGAGGAAAGCTCTTAGGAGTTTATCAATACTGATACTTCTTTTCAGTAAAGATGCTTTCATAATTCTTCTTAACCGAACAAGGTGCACCAGTGCCCAGTGTACCGTTCAATAATATATCAACACCAGGGATGCCCAATCAAGTTTTAATGCCACCGATTCCTAGCCCAACTAATTTAAAATGTAGTATCTGTCAATACTGATTCCCGATCCGATACTTCTACTTCCCTAGAGAACACCTGCCTAGTGCACAAATCAATTAAATTACAGTTATAAAAATGTATCTGATGAATTTGCTCGGAAACTGAAAAGCTCTAATTTAAATTAGAGGAAAAATGCCTGCATCCAAGCTGTTTTTTTTTTTGTTTTTTTAAAGTAAAGTATAAAATGCCTTTGCCTGAGTTACTTGAATTAACTGTATTTAGTTAAGTGTTTATTTTCTGAATGGAAAAATACTCTACGCTCACGGTGGAACACTACACAGTATAAACAACAGCAAAACACAGAATGACACAGTTAGTTTACTGCATGTTGTTTAGCTCATTTATTTGCAGGCAGGCTTAAAGAGAAGTACCCTTACAATGAACCAAACACGGTGTAAAAAAAAACCGATTCACATAAATTAGGTAAATAAACAGTCTCATCCTGCTTTTTGCTGTCATTTGTGGTATCTGATGTTTCCTTCGTGAGCGTGGCTCACATCTGCTCTTATACAACAGAGAGTTGACAACACTTAGTGTGTTCCTGCAATGAAAGCTTTGCAAGTGAAAACACCAAAACAAAGGATCGGGCTGGGCTCAGCGTAGCTCAGTAGCAAATAACCATGAGTAAAAAAAATGCCTTGAGTGACCCGGATACTCTTTTAGATCCAATCAGGACATTCCTAATCTTCCTTTTCCTTTTTGGCGAACTGATCATGACTCACTGTTAAATGTTGCTAAGTTGGAGGCAGAGGGAATAAGTGTTTAAGAACTAGACCAGCGACTGGCTGGTACAAGAAAAAGACATCCCCGTCTTGGGCACAATGCAGGTATGTCTGGATAATAACATCAGCTGCATGGTGAAAAATGAGCAGGAATGTTTTTATTGTGTCCTCTTGAGGAAGTTCTGCCGCAGACAATTAGATAGCACATCTCCTTTTTCTCTGGTGAACTCTAGATGTTAGATTGTCTCCTCGGATTGCTCTGTAGGTCACAGTTCCTGTCCGCTAGTGTCACCTTTGTGGCCCGGCTTCAGCCTCGATTATCTGATGGTAATCTGGGACGTTGTTTACCTGGGTCACAGTGCAGAGCCAATCCTCTTGGCTGTCTGTCAACCGGTCAATATGCTGACCAGACTGCTTGGCCTTTTGTCCCTGGGCTCTTAAATTACTTCTTAGCCTAAAGGTTAGGGTAGAATGCTTTTAACCACAGGGTCGCGATTCAATAGATAGAATCCAAGATTGGTAAATGTTTGGCTGAGTGATTTGGCTTCAAATAATGATATTTTTGTTGCACTTCTTTTAAGGAGAAGTACACATTAAAATAATGTGATCCCACCAAACTGCACTCAAATAAATCTGCACAGATTTCTTCAAGAAGTACCACATCACAATTAATGAATAAGTTCAATATTCTGAAAAATCCAACCAGTCTCTACTTCAAGTGGCTAATACTGCCTTACTAACAAACTTGTTCATATGATGTATCATCTGACCACATCTAAAGGTCAAAGTGTTTATACCTGTTCAGAAAATCCAGCTGACAAGGCCTCCTTGTGGCTCCCTGATCTGTCTTGAGGAGCTATTGTTTGTCTTTTTTTTTTTGTAGTTTTGATGCTATGATGCTACTTTTGAATATTCCCTCCACTCAGGAAAAATGTGATGGAAGTAGTTGTGTGAAGAATGAAAGGTACAAATCCTTTTAACTTTCTCACCTTCACACTGCTGGCAAAGTTGTTGTGAGCGTAGGTGTGAATGTCAAAAATGTCACTTTTGCAGAGTTATATATTGTGTCCCAAATGCAGCCAGTGAAAATATAATGATTCATTTTTCTTCTGTGACATATTAAGAACAGCGGAACTCCAAGTAGGGCACCTATTGGTTCACTTAGTTGCATTCCATTCATGGAATAACTTTAGCATAGTGGTGAGCTCAGAGTAGGGACACTGCGACTCCAGAAACCTTGTGGTCGATACCAAAACAAGTAAATTAAAGGAGAGAAAAAGACTTGGCAGTCTGCTAACTTGTTACTCTTGCTATCATTATTAGCTGCTCTGTTTCAACAATGATAAGATGAAAAAATGTCCATGCAGGCTCAAATTCAACCTTCTTACACCATGCTGCAGTGCACAAAGCTCATTTCATCCATTGCAGTTTTAGTGGTGTATGACCGATGTTTTTCCCAGGGACACTGGGCATCCCCAGGACCTATTGTCCCTGCAATACTGTAGAAAAATTAGGACCGTTTTTTTATACATTTATAGACTGTATGCATTGCCTTGTTACTGAAGTATTGGCTCTATTGACATCAGATAAAAAATGTTATATCAAGATACAGTGTTATACACAGTGTGTAAACATGCCACATGAATTATTTACCTGGGAGACCTCAGTGATGTTGGTCTCAATGTTCTCAAGATGTAACACATTGTCCAGTCCGGTAAAATCAGCACGGTAGCCTGAAGCATGAAACTGAAAATAAAAAAATATCAATGTAGATAAATATGAAATGAGATAGGAGCATTACTTTTTAATTTTGCTTTTTAAAATGAACAGATTAAGTTCTTTACTGTACTGTTATAGATAACCGTCTGTAGAATACTAATCATCTTATACACTGCGGAGAAAAACACACACACAGTAGACAACATCGTATGCCTCTCTATATCAGTCGAGTTCATGCTTATCATTCACAGCCACAGTACACAGGATTCATATTGCTATTTCTTAGTGGACAAGATTGCAGATTGAAGTCTCTGTGCAATATAAAAAAATGTATTAGTGTCTGTTGCCATGTCGCCCACATTTATTTTTATCTGTGTGTGTGTGTTAGCGTGTGTGCATCTCCGTCTGTCATGCATTTGTACCCATCAAAGTGATTTTCACTTGAGGGGAGGCTGTCAAGTTTATTAATACACTACATGTGCAGACTGGATCGTATTAACAGGACAACAACATGCATGCATTGGTGCATGTGCGCAGATGTTAGTTTGTTTTCTATGTGTTTGTCTTACTCATGTGCTCATCTGGCTCCTGTGTGAAAACAGAGCTTAGTGAAGTGTGGCACTTCAGCTGTTTATGTAGCCAAGAGACTCAGCTGTTTACAAAGTGCTCCTCACACACTCACATATAAATTTACTGTACGTACACAGATGGAAAACTACTTTCTTGATCTAACAAAAGGCTGAGGACAAAACAGCAGGGATGTTCTTTTTTAATTGAAATGGGAGGGATAACTTTCTCATGGCAGGTTCGGACTAACTAATACCTTTTTTATTAGTTTCACCATCAATAGGAGGCACACACACACACACACACACACACACACACACACACACACACACACACACACACACACAAACTCTCTTTCAACCTCTCAATTTACTTGCCTGCAAAGGTCATTAGTAGGAACATTTGTTAACAAGTCATCAAAGTAAAAGATTTACAGTTTTAAATTAAATGCCTTTCCTTTCGTGTGTGTGTGTGTGTGTGTGTGTGTGTGTGTCCTTGGTTGTGTAAGCCTGATTTCCTCTCCATAGTTACAGATTCTATGGTAACAGAGTGTTTACCTTGTGCGGAGGTGTTTTTACATCAGGCTCATGGGGAGTCAGCTCTGATATGAACAGTCAGGAGACACACACACACACACACACACACACACACACACTTGTTCTCCTCTATCAGAAACATTTCAGTTAAATGTCAAGTCACTGGTCTGCTGCCGTTCACTGGAAGACATTAACCAAAACAGGATCTGATGTGACTGTGAACATGGTGAAGAAAAACCCAATAAAGGATTTTCACTACCTTTTTATGGGCATTGTGTCAATTTTTATGACACCTTTTTAATATACATGAACGTATGTACTGTCAGGTTGATGTAATTTCAATCTTAGTTAGTTGTCATTAAGCAGCAGTAGGTATAGTGGCAATTAATTATAATATATTACATGTTTGCGTCATGTGGATCACTAACTATAAGCCAAACATTACCATTAAAGTTTAATGTTTCCAATATATCCAAGGAGAAACGCATAATAACTGGAATTTATAGAGGAGGAATGTGCAGTGAGTTTGTTTGTCGATTTCACTGACTTATAATTTTTGTATGCTGCTCAGTCAACTGTAAAATGCCAAAGAGACATGCAGTTATAACTTTTTTAAAGCTTTTAAAATCGTTTATTACAGATTGATCATTACTTTCATCTACATTTTAACCATCATCTCCCTGTTAATGCTCGTTTTAGTTTATCCTAAATTGAGAAGCACTTTCAACATGAGAGTTATGAATGAATCATTGAATTATTATTATATTTTATTATTATAAATTATAACGTAACAACCGAATGATAAATTATAGGTATGGACCATAGACTGTAATATATAAATACACATAGTGTCCGTGACATTACTAGAAATAAAGCCCAAAGTGAGTGGCTACCTAAAGATGTAAAACAATTCCGTATTTTACAATAAAAAGGAAAGTAGAAAATTCTTTAAAAAGGAGAACAGATGTGTGTGCAGGAGAACTGCGTTTTTTCATATCCTGTTATTACTAACGTCACTACCTTTCATATGAATCTAGCAAGCCACTGTGAGATCTCAGGACCTGTGTGTGTAAAAAGCAGGGATAAAGGAAGTGGGACAGTGTACATTTATGGTGTGGTATTTTGTTTTGGGTCACACTGACACAGGTCACAATTTCTAATGCAGCTGCTCTTGTTGGTTATTTTTTCAAATACACATCTCGCACAGACTGTGTAGCTTATGATTCGGAAGATATGTATTTTGGGCTAAGTAAGAATGATCCAACGATTAATTTTGCTGTCATTAATTTTTATGTATTATTTTAACATATTGAATATAAATATGTATTTATTGAAAAAATAAATGTATTATTTATTTACAGTATCTATTTAAATGGATATATTTTATGCATTGTATATTATTATTATTAATACTGTCTATTCCTTTTTACATTTTTTTCTTGAATTTGTTGTTTAATTTAATCTTATTTAAAGTTCAAGAAAATCCACTGATCTCAATATTCTTCAAAGTAATCGGAATTATGTTTTTTGCTATAATTGAGCAGCCCTCCTACTGGAGTAGTGAACGACTAGAATATAAGTTAGAGATGATTTGTCCTTCAGTTTTTATTGCTGCTAGATAATATAGATGCATATCATGAAAATGAATGAGGCTCAGGACTTTTGTTGCATAGTTCTTGTCTCTCTCCGTCTTTCTTGTCTGTCTTCACTTGCTTCACTCTCTAGTTAAGACCTTTCTAGTAAACACACAAAAAGCCAAAGTCATTATCTAAAAATACTGAAAACTTTTTTGTTGCATAGCAACAAGGATGAGTAAAAGTTCCTTGCATGCTTTTAGCTCCTTCTGTTGCTCGACATCCACAGCGGCAACTTAAGAAAAGCCTCGTCTGATCATAGCCTGAGGCCCGATGACACCTCCAGAAGGTGTCAAAAGGCGTCCTGGGTACCGAAACGGCTCAACAGCCAAACATATTGGCATGACATATGCAGTTGCTGAAGCTGAAGCCGTCTGTTTAATTACACCTTCATTTTGGTCGCTGAGCTCTAATTGCTGTCGTTATTTTACCTGCCAAACAGCGTAGGAGGTATTTTTCTTGATTTCTCTATTTATAAGGTTTCTTCCCTGGTGCACTTTTATCTGACTCTTTGTTCTGCTAAGGTACTCCTCTGTTTATTCCCCACAAAAAAACAGTGTTTTCTTAAAACAGACCTGGCCGACCTTTGTATTGTGAGCATTGAACATTTCTGTCTGCATCAAGAATTGTTTAAAGCTGCCTTTATATATATATTTGGTGACTTGGGGCTGCAGAAACAAGCTCTTAAACATTATTTAAGTTGATATGGTAAACCTTTTTGCTAAAAAAAAAAAAAAACTGCCTAAATATAAATCCAGTAGATAAAAAGAAACCGTACTGAGGATTTAGGGTTTTGTTTTTCTGTCCACCCAATGAACATAAGGACATATTCACTCAACTCTGTTTTTTCTCTCACCAACTCCTGAGGGAAAGATTTGGCTTTTTTTGTCTGCTGTATCTGAAAACACTGCTGATGAGAGCAGATAGACTGCATCTGAGCAGTCAAGTTGCATGCTGTGAAACCAAAACAATTAGCTGAAAGACACTAAAACACTGGAGCTGAGGGAAACTGCAGAGTCAGGTGAAGAGTGACTCATTTAACGTTAATTTGACGTTTCATTTGATAGTTCTATAAAAAAAAATTGATTAGCACAGCTTTAAATAAAGCATATTTTTTATAAAAATATAATTACCATAAACTATGTATAAACTCTTTCTCATATTGCACAGACACTGGATGTGGAAAGGCAATTTCCCACTAGCTGCCACCATGTACCCGTTCATGCATTCACGCATAAAAACACAAATTTGACCCCCATGGCAAATGTCAGTCTCCTTAGGCTAAAACTGTGGTCACAAAATGGTGAGGAAATATTTGTGGACCTGACCATCTGACCAACAGACAAACAAGCTATAGAGAGAGCTGGTGCTCTCAGCTTAAAAATGAGGGCACCAGAAAAAATCCTGGTTTATGTCATTCAAGCGACAGAGAGGCCAGGCAGAGTTCCTTGTCTGCATTAGTGTAACAACTGCTGAATTTAATTCTTAACATAAAGCTCTCTCCCATTTGTGTGTGTGTCCTCAGATAACTTTGTGAGGGAGAATCCACGTAGTTGGCAACAGCGTCCCTCTGTTCAGGAAAAATCCCCAACTGGCTGTCTGCTTTGTTGCACCGTACGCCTTACAAGCAGAGCAGGGCTGAATGAAGTTTTGTGGTGTGCAAGTGTATCTCATGGCCAGGCTTACTTACTTATTTATTTATTTATTTTTCATAATAAGCCTGTTAGTAACGGGTGTTGCCACAGACAACTGCCAGGGCTTAGCAAGGGGAATATTAGAGTTTTGTTGATTCGGCTGGTGGCTTTTGGAGCAAGTTGATTGGAATTTTCACCCTTTTTTTTCTGAGTAGTTTAAGTCACACTGCCCTCAGTAAATGCTGCAACAGACCGTAATGACAGCATTAAAATAATAGTTTCCATCACACTTAATTTCTGTCCAATTATATGCATTTATTTACATATCTAAGTACTGAACCACCCTTCCACTTCTCTCTGAGAGTCGTGGGGAGGTGTGAAGGGACAGAGTGTGAACACTTTCTCTCTGCTGTTTTTCATTGTCCATCTGTCTCAGCCTATTCCAGATCCCTTTTCCCTTCGGCAGTCTGTCTCTTCGTCTTTTACACTTTCTGCTTTTCCATTTCAGCTGTTTAAGCTTATGTTCTTATGCAGAGAAACTGAATATAAGTGTGGATGCTAAATAAGCTTCAATTCTGACACCAGCAGGATTGAATAGTATTTAATAGCAAGTAGTACTCTTCTTTAAGTCATGTCTTTGACTTTCTTCTTCATGCAGTTTTACACCTGATGGATATTTAAACTATAGCACTTATTAAAAATAATAATTGCATGATGTATGCTAGTCCAATAAAATTGCCACCTTTCTACAAGAAAGAAGAATGTGTGGGGTAACATGACTAGGTCAAACCTCATTTAGGCCTGTCAGTGTGCTTAATAGTGGCCAAATTGTTGCAGGGATAGCCAGCAGTGGTGTCTACAACGTGAATTCCTGCATATTAAATGTTCATCTGCGATGGTCCCAGTAGTATTTGATTTTAAAGTAGCATAACACATGACATTGTTAAGCTCGGGTTAAAACAAATAATTGAGGACTTCCATAATTTAATCATGGCAAGACTGTAATCATGTTGGTCCGAACAAAGTGTTATTGTGTAATTAATAATTACATAGTTAAACAGACCAGACCTAGCTTACAATCAATGACAGTTATAAACATGCCCATAGCCTTAAATGCTGTTCGGAAAAGCTGCAGCATTTATTTACAGACAAACTGAAAGCTACTCTGTGATTTGCTACTCCTAACTTTACTGTTTATTTCTCCTCTCTGATAACCACTGTCTGTCTGCTCTGAAACTAAAGTGGCTTAACTGGCATCTTTTTTTGTGCTACTTTTAGATGGTTTTACTATAAAGATGAGTATTTTCTTCCTTTATTATGTGTACTCAGTCGGCTTTAAAATGGCGGTGGCAGCAACAATAACCCCATATTGATGAAGTGGATCAACTAATCGATCAGCAACTGGCAGAGGAAAACACGTTACCAGCTGACGTTCTTGCTGATTCATTTTTAAATAGCAGACTAATGGGGAAGCTCAGATCATCACTAACTTTGACCAATGGTGTAACTCCACCCAGTGACAGACTTTTGCGTCCAAAGGGCGGCTTGAGCAAAAAAAAGAAATCTCTGGTTCAGCTTCCTCGACTGGTGGCATATACTTTTAGAGCCTCATCAATGTTTGTTAAAATTATGTGTTAAAAATAATGTTTTTTAAACTAACTAGATTAGTTAAACTGTAATTGACTTTATATCATAAACAAAAGTATGCTCCACAAAGTTTGAAAAGTGAATTTCCTTTGTTCAGTCACCAAATAAAATGTTTACAAGACTTCTAACAATATATAACAGTTCTCTATCTTCACCGTGCAGGTATGATGTTGTGCTGTCTTTGAACAGCAGCATTGACAGCTTAATAAATAAAGATATCATCTGAATGAGCATCACGCACAATCTAACGAAGAAAACATTTTTGCACACCGAAGCAGATGAGATTAATATGAGGTTTTCAAACATTACAGGCAAGAACACTGACACAATCATTGATATGAAGTTGAAACAGAGTATGTTTTGTTAATTATAGAGACTGGCGGAGAAGTCAAAGGTTAAAACCTGGCTTCATCACAAATATATTTACTCTTCAGCACTATAGTAGGAAAGTGTCTGGGCATCATTTAAAACTAGTCACTTCATCTCCCCCCATGCCCCCCACCCCCTTGTGGCTGCTTCATTGTCAGTTGGACCTGTTCTGTGGGACATTTATTTGAAAAAGGCTTTAATCTCCCACTGAGGCAAGGTTATTGGCTTTTCATAGATGTTATGTTACATGATGTTTCTGAATAGTTTTAGCAGTTTGAGCCTCAGTGCAGCCTTTACAAAGGTCAGTCATCTCTAAAGCTCTGCTTCAATAACAACCACAGGATGTCCTATTGGTCCTACAGACCGTCTCATAACAGTAGTTTTAACAGGGATGGGAACAGGAATCCATCTGTCATGAGAAAAAATAACACTTAACTGCTGAGTAAAAAAAGAAATATCCTTAAAATAATGGTAACATTCACAAAAAAAAACCACAAACGAACCGCAGCAGAAACACGATCATACTAGACCTCACGCCACGATATTTTTAGATTTACAAGAAATCTTTTCTTTCTTTAGTGAAAATCTATCAATCTATCCTTCTGCAAATATCAATGAAAGGATGAAACTCTTGTTTTAAATTACACAAATAAATGTGAAATGTATGCATTGTGGTTGTATGTCTGGGTGTTGAATTCAATACATTCGAAGCATTTCTTTGTTTTTATCAAAAAATCTTAAAGTCAGTGCTGAAAGCTGACATCAAATATCCAATGTAAGAAAATACACAATGCAGAAAACAATGCTTGGGGTGATTTAGAAATGATGTTATCTATTTCATTCATTATTATTTAGTCTTCATTTAAGTTGTCAGAAATTCACTGATACTTGACATAGAACTCATGTTTATTTAGCTATTTGTGTATTTATTCTTTGTTTTCTCAGTTTTAATTTCTAGAATTGGTTAACAATCAAATGCATTATATGTATAATAATGTTATGGTTAAAAGTTATTTCATAGTTATTTGTTAAAGAAAGCAGCCTTCTGAGTGTGTCACCAGCTCATAAATTCACTTTATCCTCAATATAGCTCAAAAATCTCATATCGGTCAGGCTTTATGAACGAGACAAACAAGCTTCACAGTGTTTCTAGTTGTATGTAAAAGTAAACCAGGACACTGAACCCCACCCTGTTCACGTTTATATCAAAATACGCTCCTCTGGCCAAGTATGACGACAAAAACAAGGAATTTGACTCTGGTTCTCAGTCGCTTTCAATAAAGTGCAGAGAAAAGTTGTCAGTAGGACACAAAACCAGATTAAAAGTTTAACAAAGAAAAGTACATCAACATAGAGCCATGATGTACAGACACATTGATTTGGATGACGGTGTCACATAAACAAAGCTAAACCTTACGGCGTCTCTCCATTGATTAGTCTGCTGTGCTGTAGTTCATCTGATCAATCATGATGCACTCTAACATGCTGAGCAGTAATCATGCAGGGCTGCCATTTCCTACTTTTCTAAAAACAAAAAAACATTATGTAGATGATAGTGTAGCTAAATGTCATTGTGTGTATTTCACCAACACCTTTCTGCTACAAATCCTTCTAAACAATAAATGCATGGGTGGACGTGAGTGTTTATTGTATTCAGTCACTAAAGGCGTAGGCTTGAACACTTCTGTCAAATCATTTAATCCATGGCACTAATCGCCTTTTTCTCCATGGACACCCTTGGAGGGGCTGCTGGGAGGATTACTACTCACACATCCAAGTCTGTTTGCTGTGATGGTTTTGTTTTTGTATCTCTTTAATTAACAAATTAAGTACAACGTCTTATGTTGCAGTAGACAGTAACTATGGAGTTGCACTGTATGGAAATGCAGCACATGGCACCTGTGGATTTATTCACCAACTCCTATTTCAGTTGTGTTTCGTTTTTGTAGGGCTGCAAATAACGATTATCTTAGTTACTGATTAATTAAGAAAATAAAAAAGGCTGATTTACCAGTTAATTGTTTGGTCCAGAACATGTCCGGGAATAGAAAAAAATGCCTGTCGCAATTTTAGAAAAGCCCGGGGCGATTACTTCAATTGGCTTGTTTTGCCTGTCCAAAAGATATTCAAATTAAAACTGAATAGACACAATCCCCACATTTGTTGCATTGGAATTAGAAAATGAAATTTTGGATTTAAAATACTTTGCACAATTTATTGATTATAAGAACCAGTACTGGATTTGACTATTTGATTAATCTAGCCCTGTATTGGGTTGTACCTGCTGGGTGACCCACAAAAAAGGTGATTCATGGGTGGCATTTTGGTCCTAATTTTATTTATTTATTTAGTTTTTCTAAGGTTTGGTTCTGTGTAAAACAAAGAACATGTGGGTGGGGTTGTGGATGATAGATGATAAATATAATAAAGTTCAATAAAAATAATAATTTAATTAAATACACTGAATCTGCTAGCATATCAGTAATCTGCAACTTTTTCTCCTTTAAAATCGGTATCAGTCTGAAAAGTCTCTTATAAGTCAGGCCCTACTGAAAAATTATTGTACAGTGTACGCTTACTTTGGGATTTGCGGTTTGGGATTGGGCCACGGATCTTGTGCCAACGGATTGGGTTGCAGAACTAATTGGCCATATGTGCGGGTGTGGGTCAATAATCTGTCATCTACTAATTGTTTTGAGTGTGTCTCTATGGAAGTTTTGTTCCAAAGGGGTTCCATTGGAATCAATAATGTTATAAAAAAAATACATTCAATGGCAGTTGTTGACCAACAACTACTATTGAATGTATTTTTTTCCATTAGTATTCTCTGCAGAAGGAAACATATTCAGCCAGTCAAAACCAGGACGAGTAGAATATACTACTATAAAAAGTAGTTATGATTTAGTGTTAAAATTAAAATAATTGTTTTGAATCAAATTTCACTAGTAAACTCAAATCAATGCTGTTGGCTTAATGCAGGTGTCAGTCCGATTTACTGTAAGATGTGTGTTTGCATATTTTGAACCAACTACAGAGAAAAAATACATATTTTATGAGTACAACGAAAAGGATGTTGTTATCTGGCAGACAGAAGGAAAGCCAAGCATAAAAGAATCAATTAGGGGCAAAGTGCAGTCTGGGTTGATCATATTACGCTGTTTATATGTGTCCTTATTCGGGGTGAACACCACAGACGGTAAATTAAGGGAAAGAGTGGAGACAAATCCATGCAGATGTAAAGATAAGGTTACATGGACTGGAATGTGATTTGTTTTGACTCCCTACTGTCAGAATCACACAGGATCACACAAGACTGTTCAATAAACATGCTGACTGAGTTCATGTTCTTTACAAGCCCTGGTTCACAACAAGCCAGAAAAAAAACAAAACCAACTTTAAAAAGCTGCCACAAAGCCCAAGATTCAACTGTAGTTTGAACTAAAAAGAAACTGATTGCTGTTGCATGCATAGTATGTAGTTTGTACCGCAAGGGGTCTCTGAATTATACAACAAAAGATGGACTTTGAGAATACAGTGAAGTTGCATGGCATCATGGGACTTATTTTCTTAACTGCCAGTGCCAATGCAAATATATTTGACTCAGTTAATGTATTTGAGTTATATTCAGGTAACATTTAATCAAGTTTATTTACTTCATGACATTTCATTCTAAATAAAAAGTCGCAAGTTTGGTTGACCATTAGATGAGATGAATAATATGGATGTTAATAACGAACAGTTAAACCGCTCACAACAGAGAGCTATATCGTGCCCCTATGTGAGTGATGATTGTTGGGTTAAATCAACCCCACAGAGTATGCCAGGCAGATGCACAGCTGAAGAGAGAGAAAAAATCATTCTAGCATCCCTATTGAATTCAATTGTGGGGCAGCTCAACACTGTTATCCCTGCTCAAAACAATCACACCCCAAATAACTTTTTGACTGTGTTGAACGTTGTTGTAACATTATAACGTTAGCGTTAGCTGGGATGGATTATTGTGTTGCAAGATGGAAACATTTCATCAAAAATAAGGCTGTGTGACAGAAAAAAAGGCTGTATTACTGTTACTGAATGTAGTTCTGTGACATTTTTTTCCCATAAGTTAGAGAAACTAGAGTGGGTAATGACCCCATTGACAAGTATACAGGAAAAAAACAGGAGTAAAATTTAATATTTCTCTGGATTTGAACATTGCAGGAAACATTTGGGACAGTGACGGTATAAAATTTAACAAAATATATAATGTAGGCCTTTCCTTTTAAGACATTTTAATGTGGAAATGTTACAAATGTAATGTATTCACCTAGGTGAGAATGATGTTATGGTCCAGGAAAGCGTTCAGTACCCTGGGAAACCCCACTGTTCATGGCCTTCAAAATAGCTTCTTCCTCTACTATTATAAAAAGCGAGCAGCCAAAATAAGATAGAGAACGGCTGGATTTCTCGGGGCAGGCGACTCCCTTCTAGTGAAACTGATGAAAAATTCATCTTGCCAGGTTCTGCTTTATCTTGAGCTCCCTGCAAAGCTTCATTAAATCTGCTGTAAAACCTCTACCTTGCTTTGGTTCAGAGCAGAGGAGCTACAGGAGCTGGCCTCTGCTATGCATTTACATTTACATTAATTCTCTCATACATTTGCATTAACATTTTCAATACTGCATATGCATATTGCTGAGAGGGCAGTTTGCAATCCACAGAAAGACCTCTGAAACTAATATAGCATCAACATAAACAGGTTAGTTTGGAGGGTTAAAGGCCACAGCACCCTGACAGATACATTAAATGTGGCTTTAAAATGACTAGTGCCAGCAGAGAGGGCGGGGAGGAGAGAGTTAACGTGGGTGGAAACATAGCAGCAAGTGAGCTTTTCGTTCATGGAGAGGGATTAGACGCCTCTCACTAGAAACGGCGGTTGGATTCAATCCAGCCCTCTCTCCTCGCTGCTTTTCTCTCTTCCACCTCTCGTCTTTTTCTCCTCTCTCTTATCCCCCTGTCTTTGATCTTTCCCTGTCCTTTCTTTCTCCCTCCTGTCTCTTATATCCCTCCATCCTCCACTGCTTCTTTTATTCCTTATGATTACAGCAGTTACAAGTTCATTCATCCATTTTCTCAGACACTGGCGTTCTGGTGGTACAAATATTTCTCAAAAGCAGAACAAACCCTCTTCAGTCAGAGTGAAACCTGTTAATTTTTTACAATTTCTTTGATAATGTTAGAACAAAATCTGCTTTTCATTCATTGAATCATTTTTCAGTCATCACACACACATACACTTTGACTGATGCAGGCTTTGTTTTCTCTAACACAGTTGGTCTACTCCAGTTGTTCTGGGTTTGCTACACTGACTACGTTTACATACACAGTAATTTTTCACTATTATTCTGAATATGACAATATTGCGAATTTGATATGGGTCATGTAAAAAGCTTATTACATTTTATTCCAAATAGGACTTGAGGGATATGTCTATATTATTTAGATTTTAGGATCATTCTTTGGATATGCATACAGTGCATTCAGAATAAATGCCTCAATTGGGGTTGTTACAATTTGCGGCCCTTTGCCTGTTTAAAGTCTGCTATATGTATTGCTACGGTAAAAAACACAAACTAGCCGGCAGTTTGCTAGGGTATGCATGCTAAAAGAGAAAGGAACTTTAAAACATTATTAAAAACTTGGGAATCAACAGGTTTTTGGATTTGGTCAAACAAGTCCACTTATGATGGGAAACTATGTAAAAAGTATATTTTGATGTAACAAAACAAAATGGTACAAGCGGCTCAAGCTGTTGAATTTTTCCATATTTTGTCATGATAGACGACAAGCAAGAGCATAGACACCTGTCAAACACATCAGATAATGTTGTTACGTTATGTATGTATATTTATTTTCATTTGCCATGTAAACAGCTTAGTAAAGATATTGTCATTTTCAGGATTGGGCTCCAATCAATTTAGTTCATTTAAACTAATTTGCATTGATGATAATGTTTCAGAGAAAAAATATACTATTGCTGGGATTGCACCTTGGTTGCTGCTGGCAACGACCCTCAGCTGAATTTCGGGAAAGGTTAGCTCTTGATTAAATATTGAAGATTCAAAGCTGACTTAAAGCATAAAATCACCTGCAAACCGCAGAGTCCAAAGCCTAAGTCATGTGCTTTGTATGCTCAGCCATCCACTCCACCTGCTCCCCATGACCTTTTGCTGCAGTAAATGAACACCTCACGAGCTACTGCATTACCACAAAACAATCCGGTTGGAAATTAAGTTTCATCAAAAGTATAACCTCATTTACAATCTGTAACATTTTCAAAAATGAGTTATATAAGTAACTTCCAGCTTCGGTGGAAGGGTGTACTGTGTGACTATTTTTCTTTTTTTCTGACATTTTGACATTAAAATAATCAGCTGTTGGAATATCAGATGAGAGGGTTCAGGCTGTCAGTGTTTTTAGAAATGGTACTAGAATATTTGTTCCACTGCTTAGAAATGCTGGAATATATATTCCCAAAAAGTGTATTAAAAAAAAGTAATTTGCTATTGATCCATCCCTCTTAGCTTCAATCATCCTCTTTTGGGGCTGATATCTTCCTCCAAAATCTCCGCCTCTCGAGGTCAGCACAAGTCTGAAGCAGCATTTCACATATTTTGACATATTACAGCACTGCAATGTTTTGGCCTGAAGGCTTACTGTGCAGTTGTAGAGATCTTGTTTACCATCGTTACAGTTTGTATCCTGTGGGGACAAAAGGAATTTAAAAACACCTTCACGACAAGGTCAGGGGCTTCTGTGAAATGCACACAAAGGGCCACTACAACAAGAAAAGACGATAGCTGGGCTCAGCTCGCTGTACTTGGATCATTTTACACCTCGCCCAGAAAAATGCACAATAGTGACTGACGACAGACGTCCTGGGGTGGAGGAACTAACCTAGAAGCTGGAAAACTACGATGGCAGGTTGACCTATAAAGTTCATTTGTGTTTCCTGAACCATGGTGGGAAAATTCTGGCCAGAAAAAGGTTATCAAAACCTTCAGTTGTTCACTCACTGTAACAACGATCAAACTGCCTAAAGCAAGGCACCTGAGCTGCACCTGCTCTAGCTCTGCCAACTAGAACAAACCTGTGGTTGTACAAGGCAGGTCAGATGAGGAACTATAGTGTGACAAAGACTGACTGAGAAATAAAAACCCCACTCAGTCAAATAATCCAGCATTAATAAATGCTTAAATAAAGACAATTAGACACGACTGCTTTAAATGATAAGCTCCTCTCTTCTTAAACAGCCATAATAACTCAGTGAGGTTTAAGCCTGGAGCGCCCTCCTGTTAATACAAATCTCATGCTTTGAATAAGAGGCGGGGATCATCAGTCTGTTTTGTGATGAATTAAAAACAATTATTGTCAACAGTTTATCTGTAGGAGATGTTATTCCTTCAGAAATAGGCAACACTGCATTGCAGAAGGAGGAAAAAGGCCCTTGTGTCATTTGCAACCTTATTTTTGGAAACTGATTGCCTCTGAGAAGACTTGCTGTCTCTGTCATCATTATATGATGAGTCACAGCCAGTGCTGCTCCAGGTGTAGATATGAAAGAGAATAGAGACGTACTGTATCTGATAGGAGATAGATAGATTTGTTTTTTTCTCCACGATTTCCATTTTTTAAGTGGGTGGAATGTGAATTGTTACGTAGAAGCATTGTGATTTTAGAAACTATCCTTAACAAACAACTATTATTCAGTGAGTCCCCTACCATTATATCAGTCCTAACAGAACCCTGTTTTGTTATTTAAAAAAACATGTTACATTTAGGGTTGACATAATGTCTCTTAATCACATGCAGTCAAATTTATGAATGTTGTGATGTTATTTCTGGGTAAAAAAATAAAATAATAATAATAATAAGGGTTAGATTGTTTATCTTTACCCTGCAATCTTAAAGTTAAAGCAAGAGCTGTATTCAAAAACAAAGCAGTCAAAACATTTATTTTAAAGAAATGAACAATGCATGAATGAGACAACAGAAACATGAAGTCCAAAGAAAGAATAAACTAAATGAATTGTTCCCTTTTTTTATTTTTCTGAATTGTACAGTTTTTACCATCAGCTTTTTTCTAATGAACATAATGATTTTTGCACTGCTGCTAGAAGTTTGCTAATATATTATATAAAATATGACGACTTATAGAATCCCAGTTTCCCAAACTAGAGTTTCCTTGTGAGTTCTTCTGAGATCCAGAAGAAACCAGAATATCAACAACATCGACAGGACCCTAACATGATGATGTCAGGCTTGAAATAAATAATACAAAAGTTCCTCGTCCTGTCAGTCCTGCCCCGGTCTAAACCCAGTGGGAAGAGATGTGGATGAAGGGACACTGCAGTGTCAGAGTTTGGCTCAGGATTTCCTGACACCATCTTGTCAAAGATGACAACTTGCTGCTTCAGCTTGACAGCATTAATTTCTAACATTAACTCTATTCTGCACTTTCCTGCTGTTGGCTGAGGAAAGTTTCCATGCCGGGCCTATTATATAAGAGCTGAGAATTACCATAAATTTGGTAGTTAAATAAATTGAGAAACTTTGTGTGCATCACTAAGGAGTTTAACTTTGTCAGAAAAGTAACACTTACTGAGGTAGTTGTAATTTACTAGATCAAAGTTTGTTATTTTAATTTTCAAGCTATAAATCTGCAAATGTACAATTATCCAATGCAGTTATGGCTGGATGGAGAAAATCAACAGATATTTTCATGCTGTCTGTGTTTGTTTTCTCTGTGTTGTTGCAGATCTTATTGTCAAACTGGCAAAGGACAAGTTTGGAGCCATTCAGACGGAATACCAAAAGGTAATCTTGTGTTTATGTGTGTGTGTGTGTGTAAAAATGATGTTTTGCTATGCTTGTTTTTATTTTATTTTTTTTACATGTTTGCATTATGTTTTAATGATTGGATTCAGCAATTTATGATATAAATATAGGCGAAATATACCTTTGCGATACTCTAGTGCCCACTCTTCGGGTGAAAATAGCATTTACAAGCAAATGGCCATCTTTTTACTGGCACCCCAGAAAAAATATGGTAATTGCTTTTGGCATAACCTGTGAATTTAGAGACAGATCCGTCATCTTGAGTTTTCATGAGGAACGACTTTGATAACCAAAGATTTTTTTTTAGCTCTTTGACAGTCCCTGAGATCAAAAAGTTCACTCTGTACCTTCCTCTCAATTATGGGAGACTTTGCCTGTGCGCAGTGTTAAAATATGCAACTATGTGGATATGCATGCCGGTTTTGAATCCTTTGATTTCTCTTTTTTAGTTCTATCTCATCCACATGTTTTTGTTTTGTGGCTTTGCTCTTTCTTTGACGCTGCCTTTGTCTTCTGCATGCCCTCTTCATCTGATCTGCTCTGATCTGATCTGGCCTCCCTCAGCCAGAGAACATAGTGCTGACCCTTCAGGTAAAGTCTGCACACTGGACTTACAGTGCAACCCTTCCCCTGTCACGTCATGCTTCACTGCCCCGAGTCACCAGGGTTGCACAATATCTCGCATTAAAATGATAAACTTTATGTTACACTTGAGTTGACATATTACATTTTTTGTTTACTTTAACATCTTTATCATTTGAAATATTTGTGATTATTTGTGCAGCCCTAAGACTCTCATCCAGCCATCCTCTCCACCTTGCAAACACCAAGTTAGTTTGCCCAAACTGTAACTCCTGTCTCATTTAAGTCCTGATTTAATTATTTTTAGCTTCACAGAGGAGCAACAATTCTGACTAGAATGCAAAGGAAGAGTTTTGGCGCGCTTAAATTTAGTTCATTTGTTTTAGACACCATTTGCGATTTTCTTTTACACCTCCTACGTTATCATTATTGTGTAAAAGTACCATTTGTTTTCCAACTTGGCATCTGGGGACTTGTGGCAGTCTTAGAAACTGAGCGTGTAACACAAACATGGACATTCCTGTCAAAGCCATATTAAAACTGAAGAAAAAAATACAAATACCAGTTTGATAAGATATATTTTAAAGTCTCAACCTTTACTACTCAGTTTATGATATAATATATTAGGATTGGGAGATTGGACTAATAAATGAACTTTTGGCGATTGGCTGAAATACACTGCCATTTGTTTAGATTTTTTTCTGTCATTTTATTCTGTCAAAGAAAAAAAAATGTACATGTCCCAACCCTATTATGAATTTATTTTAATGCTGCAGGTTTAATTGTTTATCTAGTTGTGATGACTGGATTACCTCCTGGATAGAACACTTATGATAATGCAGTCATGTTGAATAGATGTGAAGGAACATAAATGTTTAGACAGAATAGCTTTGAAAGCGCAGGTCAGGCGTCTTATTTGCTTCTCAGTAGCATTTGCTCTGATATCCACCCAAACCACAGCAAAGACAGGAGGACACACATGAACACACAGAAACACACACTTGATCTTTTGTGTGCTGATGTTGGCAAAACTCTTTTCTACCATAAATCTCCACACACTGACCTGGACCATGGTGCACAGCGCTGCCACAGCTTTAATAAAAACATCCCTCAAGAAACAAGAAAAGTGCACTAAGCATTGTGCGGACCTCGGCCAAGAAGAGTTGAACTCACTCATTTGACCCCCCCAGGGTTCCTTACAGTCAAGATGGCGGCAGAGTTAACAGAAAAGGGTTATTTATTCATCTCGTATTGTGTCTAAAGAAGGGCCCAGCCAACAGGATTGAATGATTTAAATGACCAGCACACATTTAATGTTTGATTGAATGAACACCAACTACTCACCATGTTTTCACCTTGCAGAGATAATAACCAAAATAACTATGTGCATCCCATTGCATCCCTAAGTAAAACGAAAGAGATAATCAGTTTTCTGGTCCGTCCTTAGATATGTGATTTGCAATAAGAATATTTTGTATATCAAATAAATGCAAAGCAGGTAATGATGGCTAGGGAGGTTAATCAGTGAAAAGTCCTCCCAGCATACAGTGGATTTAAATAGTCCCACTGTGATCAAAGGCTGATGTTTGTTGCAGTCTTCACTTTAACTACTTTGAAAATCAGACAAGATATAATTGAAAATACCATGTTTCTCTTGTGGTTCCAGAGTCGTATCCAGTCCAATTTACTATCGAGCAGGATGTGAGCCATGACATTAATTCATTCACACTGGCTTCTACTATAACTCAGGCATTTAGCCCACAGTCTGTGAGCAGTTTGGGGTAACAGCATTTTGTTGGAGGACACTTCAGCAGGCTCTGGCTGCTGCTTTGATTTAAATCTGATTAAAGTTACAAGTCTTCACCACTCAGACATGATGCCACCTCATCATCCAGTTTGTTCTTATTGGAAGGTCACCATCTTCTTTTGGGCATTTGCCAAGACAAAGCTATAGTCCAAAAATAGTCAGAGCTGCAGGCCCTTGAAGAGTGGTGGTGGAAAAAAAAAACATTTTTGACCTTTTTTTTGTGAAGATTCACCCAATAACAAGCAGAGCCCAGAAGCAGAATGACAATGCAAGCGTTCATATTTGCAAAATGTCCTCAACAACTGGGTTGACATTGGTGCTTTCAGCTGACAGACCACACAGACACTCACACATGCCCAATGTCTCTCTCTGCCTCTACATCTTCAAAACTCTCTGGTTCCCTCTTTTTCTCTCCGCGTCCATTGACCCTGAAATCATCCCTGTTTGTATGCCTTAAGGTCAGAAAGGGTGTGGCCGAGAAAAACTGAGTGTTTTTCTCCCTATACCTTGTAAACTATGTTTTGACACAGCCAGGAGCTTCGCTCAGCCAAACACAAGCTTTTGGAGGTGTGGACTATAGAAGAATACTCCTCTCTGACAAGTTCAGCAGCCACTTCTTTTCAGCCTGCATGTTAAAAAGCCAAAAAGCCGCAGGTCCCTGGAGAAGGCAGGGTCATTGACTTATGAAGGCGATTAAGATTAGTGTGAATCAGCCGGGAGAGCGCTTCGTCCATTCAGGAGCAGTGATAGCAGCCCTGCTTTGATCCTTTCATAACGAGAAGCTATTGAACATCATTGTGACAAGTTACATGCGGTGGGGGAATTGCCAATCCCCTATTCAATTTTGCCAATTTCCAAAGCCTGTGCTGAGTGTGGTTTAGATAGGAGCAGATTAAGTGAAAGCACTGTGGTACATGACAAGAGGAGGTGGAAGCTCTGCTGAGAACCTGCCAGCGGCAGCAATTTAACTCTGTCAATAAATCAGGGGGAATTCGTTAGAAAACGTGTTGAGTCACCTTGAATATTTCTAATATTCAATCAAAGTCAAGCGTTATTAAGGTTCTGTGATGAGGAATGCACAGATTTCACAGCTGACTATTCAATGATAAAGCACATTCCTAATGCATACAGTACTTGTCTAAATACAGAGATTGAATTTGGTACTTTTAAGGGTAACGACCGATTAACATCAATGTACTACCTGTACTACGGAGTAGTCTGAGTGTCTTTCTTGTTTGTTTTTGTTTTATTTGTTCTGAAATTCACGAGGCACACGATTCCTATGAACAGACTCTACAGAACAAAAGACATTTGAATGAGAAATAAGACATTTATATGTATTCAAAAGAGATTTAATTACAATGTGCAACTATTTGTGGGTATGCAGTGCATCTGCAACAACAGGACACTGGAAGAAACGCACAGCCAGGACTCATTATTGGCAGTAATTTGTTTTTGGCGTGGAAATATAGTCTGACAAATGAGCTCAGCAAGACTATTTAAAAGTAATCCAAAGCATTTAGAATACATTGCTTGCGTTGAGTAATCTAACGGAATATGTTACAAATTACATTTTGGGACATGTAGTCGGTAATCTGTAGAGGATTATGTTTTAGAATAACTCTCCCTGCACTGAATATACAACAGTCAGCAATCCTATGCTCACTCCTGCTCCAGGTTCAGTCCATTTCAGTCCTACTGACACAATGACTTTACTAAACTCCTGACCTCACTACTAACTATTTAACCCACAAAACTGCACCCTAACCTTAATAATCTACCCATTCACAGCAGATACTGTATATCTGCATTTCACAAGTGCACTTGAACTTGTATAACAATGTTTTACAGGTGAAGACTTAAGGTTGACATCTATCCATTTTCCAGTTTGTCCAGTAAAATTTTCATTCGAGTTATTAGCCACACCTTGCTTAAACTATTGCAGTCTAATACAACAGCTGTATGATAGCTTCTCACTTCATGAAGGTAATGATGTTTAAATTATGTGTTGATTAAACATATATAGTCATTTTAGAGACTGTAGTATACTATATACTATATAGTATACTTATATGTATACGTGTCTTATTGATAAAATGGGATGGGTGAATTGTTATGTCCTCCATTAAGGTAGGATCCTGGGCTGTAAAATCAGCTTTTGGGTTTGGCTGATGATCAATTCATTATTTTTATTATTATTTGTATTATTATTATTATTATTATTATTAATAATAATAATAATAATAATAATAATAGTAACAGACTGCATTAGTTCTATCATGATGTACCAAATGAACTCTCATTTCATAAAGCAAATCTTCCATTTCAGGTATAAAACGGAAGGTTTTTACCTTCATTATGTCACTAAAATCCAAACTATAATGAAGGGACAAAAATCTGCAGAGAAGACTTTTACCTCAGTTTTGCAACTTTGTGTAATCCTCAACTGGTAATAAACTGAAACTAGTTGAGTCAGGCACATAATTTTGGGGGAAACTGACACTTTCTGTAATTAAATTATTAAAAAGGACAGACTGCACTCAAACAGGTGTAATTAACACCTTGTTTCAAGAAAAATCTGGACTTTATAACTTGATTCAAGTCCAACGTACTTCAGTTCTGCAGGGCACTAACTGCCTTGTAGTCTATTCCCATTGAAGCAGGTTTTTCATCAGAAATGCTGTCTTTCCCCTTCACTAGAATGGAAAAAACTGCACTGCAGGGCCACGTGGATGGCTCTGACTCCAATGAGTATTTTCTCCTCATCCTTTATGTTTTGCTATCTTCTCAGTGCAAATTGCAGTTTACTGAAAATGTATGTTGAAAAACAATGTTTAGCTTATTGTAATTGCAACCCAACTTTCAGTGGAGTATTGTTATCCGACTGATTTTAACAAAGACGGTCTTGGCATTTGTTTTGTGTAATAATGTAGTCAGTTGTTCAATTGGCTTGTAGAAAGGATTCTCCAGCAGTGAGTAGTGTTATGCAATGTGTATGCTATTGTTTATCCACAAATCCCTTTTGGACAAAGAGTAGAGAGAGAATTTCCAGAGGTGGGATCCTACCAGATATTTTTAGATTTGTTGCTCATTTTATCCTCTGCCTCCTTCTGTGTGTCCTCCCTTTTTCTCCCTTATGCTGTTATTAATCTATCCTTTCTTCTCTCCCTCACTCCCCAACTCATCTGCTCACCTCTCCTGATCCAATTCTGTTTTCGCTCAACAAACCGCATCCCATTTTCCCCTCTCGTTGTTTCATCTCCCTTTTTCTCTTCCCACCTCTGATCCCTCTATTCTCTCTTCATCTCATTCCCCTGTTCATCTCCGTTCTCCATTATGTATCCTAAATAAATTGTCCCTCATTCTTCATTTCATCCCCCCTGCTGACTCCAGGCCATCTACTACGAGATAGGCTTCCTAATATGTGCAGCAGTCGGCCTGCTGTTCGCAGTTCTGGTGCCGATAGTCGGCCTCTTCTTCTGCATGTGCCGCTGCTGTGACAACTGTGGCGGCGAGATGCACCAACGCCAGAGGAAGAACGCAGACTGCCGGCGTGGCCTGCTGGGAACACTGCTTTTCTCCACCTCACTGGTCATCACGTGAGTATGGCACACAAATGCACACACATGACTATCAGCTTGCAAACAGACGTGTATTTTTTGGTGCAGCATGTGCACACTTGTATATGCATGCACAAATACACCGAAAGTAAAAGCAAGCTACACCTCTGTCTTTTACAGTGTTGTGCACATGCACACAATTTAAACCAAAACACATGATACACACATGCACCTCTGGTCATCTTGTGAGTCTGTTTCACACACAAACACACGGTCATCAGCTTTGCCCATCCCCCATGCTGTTTGCTATATATAGTAAATTCCTACTGTAGTTATATGTGGCAGCACCCTTCATACTTGTGTTCAGCCTAGATCACTGGTCATTATAATCTGCAGGAGATTCACACTGTAAGCTTTCCTTTACTGTGGTGGGAATTCTTCACTCACATCAATGCACTAAAAACTAAAATACTAATAAATCAAAGATAAACAAATGACACTCAAATCCACAACATAGCCAAGAATCATAATTAATCTACATGACTATTTATCATGTTTTAAATGGTTGTCACATCTACACCTTAGTATTCTCCTTGGCTTTCTTGTATAATAATTACAATACCTACTGCATCGTCCTTTAGGGTTAATCGTAGTACTGATCCAGCTGGCATTTCTCCATTTAACAGACACATTTTAAGCATTTGGCTGATGATTTTATCCTGTGGGAAATAAAGTGAATCTAGCAGAAGAATTAATTCCTACATTGCCAATATAGTGTGATTAATTGTTGTAATCTAGGAATTTAATAGATAGAACCTCCAGCTATTTTTGGCCGTACAGTAGTGGATACCCAGACAATAGACTTGTATACATATTCTATATGTGAAAATAGAAAACTGCAGGTCAGCAGGAAGGTCATGACTTAAGATAGGTTTCATTTTTTCACTAGCATTTATCTCACAGTTGCTTAGGGTACATTTTCTTAATGTTGCAAGGCCAATACCCTGGCAAATGAGAAATAGAAGCAAAGAAACCAAAACTGAAGAAAAGAAAAATGCAGATGATTTAAAATAAAAGAAAACTAGGTTGGTTTCCTGGAGCAGAAATGACCCTTAGCTGGCTCCAGACCTTTGAATGTGCTCCACTGAGCTGAATGATTCATCTGGCATTATGACATAATATACAGTTTCCTGATTGAAAAACAATTGATACAAGCACAACAGAGGGGACTAAAGATGATCACCCAAAGTCAAAGTGTTTTTATTTCGCTCTGCTTCACTCTTACAACACAGGCAAAACTAGTAGGTTGGCACGGCTATCAGTGTCGACTAAAACATTATAGTTTCAGGCAGATAAGGTGGTCTCCAGTGATAAGTTAAAGAGAGTAGATTCCCCCTCCCCCACGTCAATCAGCTAGTAAAGTCATTGCCAGACTGAAGATGGAAACAGAGTGTAACAAGGTGACAATGCTGTCTGATATCAGGCGACCTGGACCCTGTCATTTCTATCATGTCCAAAAATACCAATAAATCTAAATCCAAGTCATCAGCTGCTACCAAGCCACTACAGACTTGTCTGCCAGTGTGTGGCACATTTTACAGTGGATACATCGAAAATGACTATTTATTCATGACAACGGGCATATCTTTATGCAGACGTTTATCTCATAAAATCTTTCCCCAGAGCCAATTCCATTTTAGCAAAGTCTTTTGGCTGTGACCAACCAAAGCATAGATTTTTCTATTCATTGAAAGGCAGCAACAACACATCTTCAGAACAGCCATATTTCTATCATAAATCATAGATATCTTCCACTGTAGCTTAACAGTGAAACACAAAGTGGTAATGTTATGCTGAAACCACAGTAACTTTAGAAAACACCCTTGATTAATTTAACTCAGACTACTGCGGTCTCATACTAACTACAGATAAACCTTTGAGTATGTTTTTGTCCAAACAAGGACACTGGACGTAAGGAAAACCTTTTTCAGTCTTCATATGGACACCTGAATATTGTTTCAAGAACTTATTTAAAATCTTTGTAAGTCATGAGATTTTAATTCAAATTGCACATAATGATGAAAGAATGTTAAGGAGTGGACTCAAAATGTTTGGGAGTAAAGCTTTATGTTTACTCTGTGCTTCTTCTATATGAACTTATTACATCATCTGACTGCTCAGTGGCTGAAGAAGCAGTAGCCGCTGGGGATGTCGACACGGTACAAAAGGCATGGGAGAGCTGTGTTTGCCTCTTGTGTGAGGACTGAAGGGATCCAGGAGTGTACTTAGTTTGATGTTCTTTGACTTTTTGTCTTTGTTGGAAGGAAGCCCGGCTATTAGAAATTCCAAGGCAATATCCTAGAAGCCCAGACGTAAGAGTCTGAGAGCATCCTCAGAGCTCTTATTAAATCTCCCCAGTTACCAGGCAGAGACGCTGCAGTGGCTCTAATGAAGCAATTACAGGCAGGAGAGGGATGAGCACCGAGCCAGGGCCGAGACTGCTTTTTACCACCACTAGAAAGCTGACAGCAAGGCACGGTGCAGTGGCAGGGGTGATATTTATTTCCCAAGAAGTTTTTAAATCGGATTAAGAAGGATATAAGACAGCCAGGTAAGGGTGAGGACAATACCTGGCTGAGGATGAGATAGGAGAGTGAATATGCCTGAAGGCAAAATATATTTACACTCCATGATATAAGTTTAGGGCCTACTTACCTATTGATTATATCCTTTTGACAACTGATCAATTGTTTCGTGAAAAAAAAAACTTTAATGTCTATTTAGATGTTATTATGTTATTATGTTTCACATCTGCTGTATGAACTAAACCACTGTGCCATGAAATGTCAAACCATTGTCTGCAGACTAAGTAACATGACATACCCTGTCTAACTAACATGATGGCAGTTAATATGCATGTACATATTCCAGTGACAGAGAGTGGGAAGTAATCATCCCTGCCTCCTAATAAAAACTCATGTTAAATTATAATATAATACTAAAAAAATGAATGAAATGTCAAAACAGAGAAGATAAATGTAAATTAGGAGGATTAATGTATGTAATAATCACCCCTTCCTGACATTACAGTAGTTCACATTGTTTCTCACCCTACGGCTCTGACACCCAATAAATCCCTTTTATCTAATTCACCTAATACATGACAACCACTGATAACAGTTGGCTGGTTTTCACAGTGGTACTTAAGAAGGAGATCAATTCCCTATTTAAATTGATCCTGTGTTTGCAAACTGAAGCAGCAGCTCAAAGCAGCATTGCATTGATAATCTAAAAGGTTAGAAAAGTGGGTTTGTGATCTGGCATTAGGCTCGTTTCCACTACCGGGCAATACCCATACTCACTCGCCAGATGCCCCTAATTTGAATACGAACAGTCCGGAGCCAGCTTTTGTCGGGACCTTTTTAGTCCCTTTTGAAGAGCAGGGTCTTTTTTCTCCCCTGAAAACAGCCTGGTTACTGATTGGATAGATCGCTAATCAGGATGTGACGTAGTACTCTAAATGACAACAAGACACACCTTTGTAAAAGCTGGCAAAGCAGTGTTCCCAATTTAGCAACAAAGTTGCTAAATTGGGAACACTGCTTAGCAACAAAGTTGCTAAATTGGGAACACTGCTGAAAAAGCGACTTTTCAGACCCCCTTAGCGACTATTTTTCAAGAAAGCGACTGGAGACAAATCCAGCGACTCCTTCTTACTCTTCTTAACAAGCTGCTAACGAGCCGGGGGCCGGCTTGTTAAGAAGAGCAGTTAGCTACAGTTAGCTACAGTTAGATCTGTAGCAGTACAGTGTGTATGTGCTGCTGCAGCAGGAGGTGTTCATTCCGCGATCTCTGTTTGTTTACAATCATAGACTGTCTAAAAATAATGGACGTAGTCACCGTGACGTCTCCCATTGGTTTGTGGACTGCCCGTTGGAAGCATCGAGTTCATTGCTTCACTCGTCGCCATCTTGCGTCGCCATCTTGTTTCCGATGCGGGGAGCAGACCCTATTTGTACTGTGGAGGAGCGAGAGGGATCTGACGACACTGACTACACGCCTCTCTACACCTCAACCTGACTGAGAGAAGCCGTTGATAATTCATATTAGCATTAACTGGAGCATTAACTGGGGTGTTAGTTTTGGCTAGCAAAAAACAAAAACAAAAACAAAATGTATGTTACTGACCTCAGAAAATTAACAGCGACTCCTTGGAGTATCTGTAAGTCCAACCAAACGAACAAGACATTTTAATGAACAAACTGTTCAAATAAACATTAAGTGAAAATACAGTGACAAGGCTCAAAGTTATGAGACCAAACTGGTAAACGTCCTTTTTTATATCTATATAACGTTATATATAACTTTATTGACACGTTGCCATGGATACGCATTGTTCTGCTTCTCTCCTGATGACGTCTCGCCTTGTTAGTGACCTGTCAATCAAAGGTCCCAAGACGCCCCACAGCCTGAGACTTTCCCGGTGACTTTCCCCCATAGTCAAAACACGGCTATCAATTAAACTGTGCATCAGGAGTGAACAAGAGGGAGAATCTATATTTGTTATTTAACAGTTGTATAATATATTAGATATATTATAGCTAGCGGGCTAGCTTTAGCTTACAACAAAGTCCAACATTAACATCTTAAGTTCAGTGTTAATAAGAATGTAATCGCAATCAAGATGAGCAGCACAAATGTGTTGTACATGTTGTGTTTGGATGCCAATGTAGGCTTACAAAGCCAGGAGCAACATTTGTAAAGAGCCCATGTAGTCTGCCGTTGTCATTATACTTGCCGACTGCCGAGAAGGCGGAGATATATACAGACGTAAAGTAAGTAAACAGTGATCAGTAATCAGTAATGATGTGGCTCTCCAGTCTGTGGAAAGTTATATTATTCAGTACACTCGTGATAATGGAATTTACTTACTGCAATGTGCAGTTTTTGCTGACAAGCAAAATAAAGAGATAGTTTTGGGAGAAAAAGGGTTAAACAAAAAACAGGTACCGAAAACCGTGGGCCAAAAACTGAGGTATGGATCAAACCATGGGTTACCTGTACCGTTGCACCTCTAGCTTTCATTGACTTAACAAGTGCTGCATATGAGTATTCAATACAATAACATGTCTGATTTTAAGTTAATGTGAAAGTTTTTAATATGAATTCTTAAATGCTTTATCAAAGCTCAAGTACGTTGGAAACAAGTTCATGTTTTGCTAACAATAGTGTTGTCATTTAGATTTGGTAGAAGAGCGAAGGAGTATTACATGGTAACTCTTAGCCTTTCTTGCCCTCACTGTGCATAAAAACAGGTAATAAACTTATTGTTAAATATAAAAAAGTAAAATAAGCAGTTATTGAATCTGTAAAAAAAATCACGAATCCCTAAAATTTGACGGATAGGGCTTCTTTCACATATTGTAGACATTTCAGTGGTATTATGCAGTTGATGCAGAGGCATTGAAGGATTTCTTATGGCAATTATACCTTAAGATGTCTAGATTTAATCATTGCAATGGTTTTATAATTATATTTGACATGTGATTTATGTGACAGATTCAGAGCAGGAGATGAAAAGAAAAATCTCACTCCTGCATCAGCCTTTACTCTGAAGGTGGCAGGGTCAAATCCAACAGGAGCTGCCAAATAGCTGTGGTTGTAAATGTGAATGAGTAATGTTCACTGTAGGGATTTGATTCACACTGATCCCAGTCATGTTGAGAATGCACACACTCCTGCTCAAATGCTCTGGCTACAAATGTGCTGTCTAAGTAACAAAGATGGGCCTGTTGTCTGTGTTTGATCAAATCTACCAAACACACAGAAGATAGTTCAGGACATAGTTGATTCTGCATGTTTTGCAATAGAGGCAGAAACTTGTGCTCAGCTTTGTTGGGAAAAATCTGATGAGAAGATTTAGTCAATTTAATCAGTACATTTATACAATATAATTTCTTCACAAACAGATTAAGACAATTCTCTGATTAGTGTAGCTTCTTATTAACAGATCTATCAGGTGAAATCAGGTGAATGGATCTTGAAATCTAAATAAACACAAACTGATTAAAAGCGCTACATTAATTGTAAATCCTCAAATTGCTTTGCCGTGTAATTACATTAGACTGATTTCTTTCAGAGCTATTAATCCCGGCACGTAGCAGAAAGGATGACTGAGAGAAACAAAAGTGTTTCTATACAGAAACATGTTAGCAGTGGTGGAAAATCAGTGTGTTAGCATCAGAGATTAGCTACCATGCCACAGTCAGACACAAGTTTAGAGTGAGATGAATTGGAATTGTTGTAATGGTATTAGTAATGATGCAGTAATAATGAATGGCCAGCTGCAGCCTTGTTACATTTACGTTTGGCATCAGTGAACTCAGATAAACCAGCACACCCAAAAAATCATGTGTTTATTTTTTGTTTTGTATTCGGTTCATATTAACGAACATTCCTTTAGCATCCACATGAATACATTTGGACAGAATCCACAAATTCCACACTGTCTGACAGTAGATCTTCTGTATTGGCTTGCTTCAATTTTCATTGAAGCTGTATGATGTTTGCACTGAGTGAAACACTATAACTCAAGACCAAATATGTTTTATGGCTGCAGTGTTTCATCAAATGGTAATGTATTTACCACTTTGAATTTCATAGGGCTTGGACTCTGAGTGTAACTCAAGGATACTATTACAGGACATTGCCGATAACAATAGTATCATGACACAGCGTTTCTGCTATACTCAATGCATTGCAAGACAATAATCTATGATACATCACAATATATGTATAAGTACAGAAGCAAAAACTCTTTGTTTATAAATAAACAGAAGCCGGCCAGACAACGTGATCAGAAATGCAGGGCTACTTATTTTGTATATTTGGGCCCTCCACTATTGAAAAATAACTACAGATTTAAAATAAATGTCTTAAGGTTTGAACCATGTTTGGCTGCACATCTTGAGTTTCTAACGACTGATCCAACTTGAGCTTAATCTGGATAGATCAGTGAGAGAAACAAAAGTAAAATAGTCTTTCCAGTACAAAATGCACAGCCTTGGCAGATGATCCATTTAACTTCTGTTTGAACAAAAAGAGAAGATGTCTTATAATATTTATTCTCTGTTAATCCTCATGCGAAAGTGATCACTGGTTCTGTGCTACTTTTGATTAACAACAGCTCCTCCACACTTCTCAGTGGTTACATCTGTCTCACCTCCAGCCCGTGTGTGTGTGTTACGCATATATCATGTCTAAGCTCATGCATAAATGCATGATAAATACAAACGGCATGTTGCATCATGCCCGCCAGCTATCGAAAGGCCACACCGTACATTATTAAATGAACAGCTGGAGCTATTCCAGTCTGTGCTAATCAGCACCGATTCCACATGCACATGCACATTCATAACGATAAAATGACAGATAGAAGATCTCCCCCTGTTCCGACCAAGTGGAAGACCCCTGCCTCATGCTCTTACCCAGCATGCATTTCAGCAGTCTATTTCAGTCACTGGGTGTCCAACACTATTAACACAAAAGGTCCCAACATTATGGGCTTAGTAATTCATGCTAATTTAATGGGGTCTAATTAATGATAATGTATGTGGCAGTGAACTAGACATTCAACACTGCACTTCAGTCAGCCAGTTTAAATGTGAGATAGTGAGATATCTTCTGGTATAAGATGCATATCACAATGTCCCTGCCTCTATCCTGGCCTGTTTTTCCATTCCTCAAGTCTCCTGTCATCCCTCACTTCTTTAGAATGATCAAACAGAGGTAAAAGTGACTTGAACTAATCTTAAAAAAACATGCTAGAGGTCATGCACATGATGTTACTGAATGTGGAAGTGACCAAAATCAGTGCCCTGCTGCGTGACTAAAACACTGCAACACAACAGTCAGTGTTTGCCACTGAAAAAATAAAAACAAGACATTGCTAGAATACAGAAAAGCTGTTTCACAATAGACTGCATAAACAAACACAAAATGCAACATTGAAAAAATAAGTCTCTGTATAAAGCAAAAGAGAAGCAACATGATGCAATAGTTTCTAAAGGGCCGTGTAGCATATTCTGAATTAAACAAGATTTTTTACACACTGCCTTTGAAGTCCTAGTGATTTTGATCAGGCTATATAAAATCTGCCTTGAAATAGGACCAGGTGTCTCTGCCTGCAGGCTGTGTTCAGTGTAATGATATTTCCCTCCTTAAATTACATAAAACATACATGCCAGTAACATCACATTTCTGATCACATTTCAAAGTCCACAGACCAATGACATTGCAGGTCATTTAGATTTAGATGTCCCTCCTTCCAAGATATTGGTTGTAATCCTCCTGGTACTGAGAGGTATCACATCATGGCAATGCATAACCTCAATAACAAAACCAGAGAGTGATTCACAGTGTTACACCAGAAAACATGAACAGAGGAAAACCACAGATTCAGGACTCCCTGTGGTTCAGTTAACTTCTGCCTTGGGCCAGTTCTTTTGAAAACATAATATATTTGGTAGCCAAGACTTTTGAAGAATACAACAGGAGTAGAACAGACATTCCCATTCAAGTCAACATAGCAGGCAACATTTATGCCTGCTGTTGCCTTTGCAAAGGACATTGATAGTCTAGCAGGCTAACTTCATTATAAACTTCTACGTAAACTGAGTTACAGCAAGTCGCAAAGTCACTGAGGTCAGGTTCCACTGACCAAACAAGCTGTGGAGTAGTACGAAGCATTGAAAGCCAGGTGCTACATTAGTAAAATTCAACAACTTAATGCTTCTACACACTTTTGTTACAACGTAGGAAAGCACTTTGCAATTACTTTTTTTTTTTTTTTGCTCTCAGCTACTTGAAAGCTATTTTGCTGGTAGGAGAGCAGAAGGCAGTTCAACCAAGGTTCCAAGACAGGCCTCTGTCTCTGGAGCAACTGTTTATTCACATCATAACAACAACCATCATTTTGTTATATCAGCCAAATAAACATGCAAACAGTGCAGTGTCTGTTCTACTCTTATTCTATTGCTATGGCATAAGTTTTGTTTACACACTGTATGGGCTTCCAAGGGGAAAAATGTTTTAGAGTCATTTAATTCTTATTTATGTGACAAGAGATATTAGCATAGATATTCTGATAAATTATTAATAAAGTGACCTACTTAAAGTGTAGAAACAATTTTTCATCACTGGTCCACTTACACTGAAGGGCACCAGGAGCTCAGCAGCCACAGCCTATAGACAAACACTTCTATACAATACTACAGACAAATACATCTGGACATGTGATCTATCTGTGCTCACAATTCTTCACATATATGTAATGTTAGCAACTTTAGAAACTACTAAAATCACTGCCAGCATTGTACTTCTTTATTTCCATAATGGTGTAGTCCAAATAGCCCTTATTATTAAATAACTGAATTTTAATACTTCATTGAAATGTGTTTTTGACTGCAGCTAAGGGACTAGTATTTGCAGTGAAACACCTCACAGTCACCTACTTACTGATAACACAAATAAATGAACACAATCCCTCTTTCTCAGACACAAAAAGTGCACAATTAGTCACTTTGAGACATACACAACCAAACAGTCTCACGAATCCTCTGCCTCCTGAAACCCACACATCGCTCAGTCAGTTAACAGCCTCCCTGGGGAGTCATCATCACATTCAGAGCTATTTTTAGAGGGATTCATTAATAGTGAAATGAACTTCATTCTGTCATAAAGGCAGCCAAAGTGACTATGAAGATGTCACTTGCTGACTAAATGTCAAGCTACTGGGATATCCTCGCGGGGAATTCATTTCTGGTGCCAGAGCCAAGTTTTGAAGCAGTTAACGCCAACAAAATGTTTTTTTTTAAAAAGAAAGAAAGAAAAAAAGAAAGAAGCTGTACTCATGTGGGTAGCACTGGTAACAGGATTCAGCAGAGAGGAATTCACAGATAAACACAATTTGATTATAAAACTAAAATGTAAAATTGCAAAAACATGAAAGACCAACTATTTTAAAATGCACTCTGGGCAATTTTATCAAGTTTAGTAGTCTATAACAACCAACAGTACATCAAAATTAATTCAGATATTTACAATTCAACTCAGTTTCTTACAATCAGTTGCTTTATGACCTCCACAAAAGAGGTCATGCTTTTGGCTTGGTGTGTCTATTGGTCAGCATATTTACAGAAAAACTAAGGTCCCAATTTTCATGAAACTTGGTGGAAGGGTGTAGCATGGGGAAGAAGAACACATTGAATTTCGGTGCAGATCTGAACTAGAGCCTGACAGATATTATCAGCCGATATTGGCCTATCACAGCCATACTGGTATCGGTGTATGCTGTCCGATATGTGCTGTTATGGAAACTTTTTTTACACAATAATAATGCAGAAAATGTTGCTTGGCATGATTAAGAGATGGTGTTAGCTCTTAATTTTTTTAAATAGTTAGCAATTGACTGACACTGAACAGTAAATATGTTTATTTAGCTATATTATCCCTTTTCTTTCCTTTCTTTTATTCAATTTCTTTATTTTCTCAGTTATTTTTACAATTGGCTGATAATATAATACAATGTTTGTATGTTTATTACTTTTTAATTTTTATTTTTTTTTGCTGAGAAAGTAGCCCTCTGGGTACATTTGCAGAGTGGTTTAAAAAAAAAAAAAAAAAAGATTACACAATCTAAATAAAAAAGTCTATTTTCACTCCAGCTCCAAAAATGACTATATCTGCTACATATTGGTTATCGGTGATTTCCCCCCAATTATTTTTCACTTTTGTTAACAATGTGAGATAAGGTATTTTGCTGCATTCATGTGGTGTCGGGACATTCAGAAAACAGAGTAAAACAGAGGAAAATGCACCTGAGTGCTGCTTTAAGTTGGAAGAACAACTTGGAAAGTAATTTTAATACATATTTCATTACTCACCTGATTTCCTTTGTTCTTTGATACCAAGGCAATACTGGTGTTACTTTTGTGTTGAAACACTGAGCAGTAAAAGAGTATTGTTCATGCTGTTTCCATGTATTACAACTTAAAGCTCATCGTGCATGTGAATGCACCATTGGCCTTGACAAATAATTTTGAACAATTTTCATCTGCAGAAGTTACAAAGATACTGAGAAGATACAGAATGTAGGGGTTAATTATTTGACTTAACTTTAGAATCAATAGAGGATTTCTCAGTGTGTTGAGCTTTGAGTCACATGGTTGTGCTCTAAATTCCTGAATTATTAATATTTTTTGAGATGGTGTTTAATTGAATTCCCTTTAATGAACTGGACTGATGACACTCACATTCTGTCCTTGTCCACAAATCATTATGTCCTCTTACATGCATGAATATTGCCCAGCAAGCAGACCGCACACTATGGCAGCTTTACACAAACCACTGCCAAGCTAATTAACTGGAGAGGTTGTTGTCAGAATTTCCTGTGCATCCCATAATTTATCACATCTCCTGGAGAGACCTCACTCTTACTAATCATTTTACTTCTCATTTTTCCATTTTATAGCTGAAAATCCATTTTATTTTTTACTAATTACATTTTTTTTTCCTCATCCTGGGGTCTTTTATCGTCTGTGAGTTCTTGTAGTGTGCATGCAACAAATCAATACACCAAAAAAGTCTAACAGGAATTCCACGTAGTGAAACTAATTGATGTTCACAGCTTCGTCAGGCTTTCTTTGGAATTTATTGGAGACATTTGTGTTACAATAGTGATGACGTGGCACATTGTTGCACAGGAGAAAAAAAAGATATGAGAAGGCAAATCTGCAGGGCTCAGTGGTGTCGTTAACAGCTAAGAGGTGCTCTATATATCAGGGACGATTGGTTAGGATTTATAATCCAGAAAATGCAGCATTTCTAATGCAGATTGAGGTGTCTTTTATTTCTTTATGTCACCGTTTTAACTTTGTGGGTAGCAGTGTGAGGGATAAATATTATTCACCAGAGACCCCTAATAGGAACGCTGAAGTGGCGTAAACTGGCCACATTTTGCTTTGACAAGTCAAAATCACCTTGTAGTCCCCCCCCCCTTTTTGTATAAATGTTCTTTGAAGCCTGGACTTAGCCTGATTTTATTTTTTTTTATTTTTTTTGTTACAAGCTGTTGTTTGTGCTTTGTGTTATCTTTTTGTTGACATGCCTGACAGGTTTTTAATAAATGTTGATCGCTGGTAGTGCATTGGCTCATGTGTTGGACCAATCAACGTAGACTTATGTCACTAAAGAGTTTTTTTGTGCTGAAACAGAAACTGAAAAAGGTCCGGCAAAATGGCGTTATACGAACTACAATTATTGTTATGGGGACACAATGAAAGGTGGCTCTCTTGGAACTATGTTCTTAAAATTTGTATTGACAGCTTTTCTGGTTGTGATGGAGAACCTTGCTGATGCAACACAGTTGGTGAAATTACCCTGCTTCTTTGCTGTTCTTCTCATTGAAAGGTCTAATTTGTGATGGGCCAACATAGGTATCAGTAAACTGATATTTAGGTGTGTTTACATCCATTTATGGCTAATTTTGTGAGTAAAAAATAGGCTGTGTGTCTGCCCAGTTCTACAATGACTGCAATTCATAAAACTGAATCAGGCAAACTTGGAGCCTTATAAAGTTTTAGTCCTGAATCTAGTCAACAGAGTTTTATGCATCTCGCCCTGGGCAGTGTTTGCTCCATGCTGAGCTAACTTAATGGGAAAAAGATCACACCATTAAAACCAATCACTGTGATTCAGCAAGTTTCTAACTTTACAGAACTCCTGAACAGGCTTTGAGAACTGACAGCAAAAAAAAAGTTTTAAACGTCAAGTCCTTCTCCAGAGTTCATGTAGAGACTGAGAGCTAAATAATTAAATGCAAATCATAGCTGACTCAGTACAAAGCATAAGTTTGATTGGTCAAGGCTTAATAGAGTTGAAGACATTGTTATGAAGTGACTGTTTACAGAGAAAATTACCTGCTCTTTGAATTCCTTGAACAATCAATCCTTGACACGAGTTTTTTTGTTTTGGACAGGCGACATTTATTTTTAAATCACATTTTTAATCATGTATTTGCTTAAAAGGTTAATTACTTTTATAACCTTAATATATCCAGGGATGGTTTACTGAGCAGAACAAATGTGTCACTTTCTGTTTTTGATATCCTCATGAAAAGAGTTCTGTCTGCCTCTCAACTTCACAAATGACATTGCGGCTTGTACTGTAGAATTCAGTGATTTGCTTATTAACACAGATTACTTTGACATTTATTTGAGCCACGAGATATATTTGAATAATGGTCTCCAAATTCCTAAACCTTTGCTCTTTTCTAATTTACTTTACTCTTTACTTTATATATATGGTGCCTTGGTTTAGCGATTTAAGACATTGATTTTATAGTTGCCACACAATCTGTTCATTTTTTGTACAAAAATATAGATATTTTTGGCAGATTTTGATTTAACTTAGTACAACTTGTGTTATGCATAACCAAGATGTGAAATCAACTGACACAATGCTTGCTCTGCCTGGCTGGTTTAAAATTTAATCAGGAAATTATATTTCCTTTAGTGGACTTTTTTTGTCTTCTGGCCCTACATTACTGTAGGGCCAGAAGACAAAAAAAGTGTATTTCCCTGACCTTTTGTGGCTGTTTGCACAACTCTTAACCCTACAGGCTGTTTGGCAAAGAGTTTAGTATTCATATCATCCGTGGACTGTTTACAGTGGAATTAATGGTCTGTTGTCTCCCATCAAATGGTTGCAGACAGTTTTTTAGATGGAACAGACAGCAACTTAAACAGTGCCCTTCCGAGGAAGAGAGAGAGAGAGAGAGAGAGAGAGAGAGAGAGAGAGCGAGAGAGAGAGAGAGAGAGAGAGAGAGAGAGAGAGAGAGAGAGAGAGAGAGAGAGAGAGAGAAACAATAACACTGTCTTTACTGGGTTGTCATGCCAAGAGCAAAGGCCCTAGAGTCAGAACTATTCAGTGTCTGGTTAAATTCTTTATAGGACACAATGCTGCAATGGGAAGACGGGTTTAGACTGTGACCTGGCAAGCTCTGAGAAGAGAAATAAAACAGTGCATAAAAGGGATGTTATAAAAGGAATACAACAATGGCTAGTTGAGGGAGAAATGCAGTAGACATTGAATATAAACACGCTAACCAGAGGCTTAACTGAATAAAATTGTGGCTACATTAAATATAAACAGAGCTAAATTGAATATAGCAGTTAATGGGACTGTATGCTGGTGAATAAAAAGTGGAGATGTGGAATAAACAGTGTACTCATGGAGTGAAAGGCTGGTAAAATTGAGTAAAATGTTGGCCTTACGAAATTGTTAGCGTCTTAAATGGGTTAAAATGATGGCTACTGGCTACCACTATGACGTTTTAAAAGTTTTGATGTCCAGAGGAAATAAAGTGCAGTATTTGCATTTTGCATGCATGTACTGCACATTACAGGTCCTGTAATCAGCTGGTTTATTGTTCCACATACAGTAAATAGAAAACGAGTTGCTATGCTGTTACCTTATCTGTTCTCTTTTCAATACAGGTCACCTAGGTCAGGCTGGCACAAAAATGAGTGAAAATACTACACAATTTCCTTGTTAAAAGATGTGAATCTTGAGGAGCACATTCACTGAAAGCGACAATTGATGTGCCTCATTTGCTGCGCATCACTTGATGTTCCTATGGCGCACTGCAGGCATCAGATTTAAAATGCCAACACCACAGAACCAGCTGTATTTAGGAAAATGTTGCTTTTAGGCCAAGTTTTATACCTATTACATTTATATATCAGATAACAGATTCATTTTCTATACATTTTTATCAGAATACCATTATATGAACTTCTTACACCACAGAACCAGCAGTTTCTATCCGAGTACAGTTGCAGAAGACAGGAGGGAAACTGTTCTGTGCTGCTTTCATCAGTTAATTGGCAGAACAGTGGTAAAGCCACTGGAGACCAGCCATCTAATTTCATTATCATTTTTTTTTCATTTTGCTAATAATTTTAAAACAGCAGCTTTGAAATAGTTAGCAATATAATTTGTTTTAGAATCATATGAATGGCTACAGTTATTATTTTCTGATTGAGTGATGGGATAATAGAGGTACAGTTCCAGCAGCGTGAAAGCAGGGAGGGGCTACAGGGCGACTGTCCGAGCCTCACATCTACAATCACGCTGAATGCAGGCCATTGTTGGAGTTTGTAAAAGCTATTGAGCCACCAGACCATGTAACACTCACTACCCAGCCCCCAGTAGTGGCCTAGATACTGGGGCACTGCGCTAGTATGATGCTCTTCTTCATCTGCTGTTGCGGGGTTTCCACCCAGAGGGAGAGCTTCATGTGTCATTTGGCTTTCGCTCAAACAGGAATTACAGCCCTTTCATGAATGTTGCTAGAGGTAAATTTGCCTCCCACTGCTCTTGAATTGTCCCCTGTGGTCAATAAGAGACACACTATCAACAAGCAGCCATACAGCCGTGCAGTCATTGGCCACAGTTTGAGCTAGGGGGTCATTTTAGGAGTTGCTGTTAACAGGGAAATGTGATGATGCAGCACAACAGCACTCGTTTTTACAAAGTGAGCTGCTGAATTGAGAAATGGCTTTTTAAAGGTCAGCTACTACCTGGACAATATCATGTGATATTTTGGATATCACTTATTGGATTACTTATATTACATTATAAGTATTTGTATATGTAAGTTTTGATTCAGGAATTCAGATCTACTTTTGATCTTGTAATCAGTTTAGAGACAAGTAGGGCTGGGTATCAATACCAAAATTACCCTGTACAATAGTAGTATATTTTGTATCCAGATCTTAAAAAGAATGACTATGGTTTTGGTCACAGCCAAGCACCGCTGGTGTTCTTCAAATAAATGCAAAGTGTGATTGGCACACAAGCTACAGCCCATAAATTTTATAGGGTGATGATGTCAAGCATGCTGTATTTGATAGATTTGGCAATTCAGCCTGCAATGTGTTTGTGTAAAAATAATTTGAATTGAGAGAAACAGTGGTGCCATTTTACAAACTAAACTTTTCACTGTATGCTGGTGAAAAGTTGAACTTTAGATCCTTCTAACTTAAAGCTTCTCTTTGCTGCTGTCATGCAAAATTCATGTATTTCTTTATTGTATAAGTGAGCTTTATGGTATGAAAAGCTATTCACAGGAATTCATTTGAATATTTCTCTATCATATGTGATATAAAAGACATCATTAAATTTTAGGTGAAGTGAAGGTGAATCCACAGGGGGGAGTGTGTCTTTATTGGAGGCTGACATGTTTCCCTTTGCCTTTATTCAGACTGATTCGGCATCAGTGAGAAATTGGTTTTCTCGCATAAATGCAATCAACAGCAGCGCTCATCTATTTTCTGTTATTCAGCTCTTGCTTGTCAGCCCGAGTTTATAGTTTGTTTGATCATTTTGTATTCCTACACAAATATGTATTTCTCTCTCTTGTTTCTGTTTTATCTCCTGATTTAATTACACCACTTCTTCTCAAACAACAAGTCCAAACTACAACCAAACAAAAGTATCAAACTCAAACTAAACTAAACTTGCTGAAGTAAGGTGGACGTGGAGTCGTGTAGTAGACAGATCACTGGAAATCGCCTGGCGTTGTTCTCAAAGAGTCTTTGTTTGGCTGCAGATTCCAGCGACCTTGCTGGACACCGGCAGGGGGAGGGAGTGAGCGAGAGACAAAGGAAAAACAGAGGGAGGTAGATATCAGGAGAGAGAGAGAGCGAGAGAGAGAAAGAGAAAGAGAGAAAAGAGGAGCTGAGGGCAAAAGAGGAGACGGAGGAAGAGAAAACAGAAGAGAGGGGGTGTTATAGGAAAATGAGAAAAAAGCTTGAGAGATAGAATGGTGAGAGAGGTAAACAATAGAAAGTCTGAGTAAGAGAGAAATAGAGGTGTAGTGAAAGAGACGTGAAAACAGACGAGCCAGAGCAAAAAGGACAAATGAGAGAGGGCCGGACAGACAGAACAGAGAGGAAAGTGTGGGCACTAGTGATAAAGACACAGACAACCTGAGATAGAGAGAGGGACAGGGTGTGTGTGTATGTGTGATTGTGAGTGTAAAAGAGAGAGGCATCTGTATGAAATAGTGTACTTGTGTGTGAGAGAGAGACAGAGGGCAGAGAAGTGCTTGACAAAAGGCTTTTGTTGTGAAAGTGGCCATTTTGAATCTTCTCCTGGTTCCCGATGGCTCCCCTTCACTGTGTCCCAGCCTAGTTGTTTGGCCTAGTTTCTCATTAAGTCTCCACTTATATGATGACAGAGTTTACTCTGTGTTGGCCTACTCACTATTTATGGCAAACATCATTACAATTCTTCCAGACGTGGCACAGCTTGACGCCACACAGATGAAAAGGATATCTCTCCTGAGGGTAGCACATAGTGCTATAACATATTTGTTCTTTTTGCTTATGCATGTTTTAGCCTATTAACTACAAATCTCAAACGCTTTTGATATGTGCCAACCATTTAACAAAAAGGACTGTTGACGGTTCTTCTTCGTTCATTGAAAGATGCGTTCTCATTGAGATTCTTGAGAACGCTTCATCCAATCACCCACTCTTCCCACTCTACACTGCGCTTCCTTGGGTCCTAGGCAAGATTTCTGCCATGACCTGCCATGCCAAGCATCCCCTAGCAATCTAATACCAGGCTTTTTCCAGGAACAAACGCATTCCTGAAAAGTTTGTTACAATTCAAAATTTCTGGTCCTTTCAGCCATGTGTTTACATGTGTTTGTTTACATAAGAATGACCCAACAATTTCGCCAATATGATGCCATAAAAACAGTAGCGTTTTTCCTAAGCAGAATAACCAGAAAATACTATACTGAGACATGTTTTGCTGTCACTTCTGGTGGCGATGCTTCTTTCCTCTCCTGTGCTCTCCGTTATGAAGTTTCACTGTAGGAGGGGTTCAGACAACTGCTCCACAAACACACTGCTGCGTGCAAGCAGTGGCATTAAATTACCTTTCAATGACAAAAATAGTGTTTATTGCAATATTTCTGGGACAATATATCATTACAAAAAAGTAGTTCCTGAAAGTGTCTTTAAACTCTATACATAATACATTGTAAAAAAAAAAAAAAAAATACAAAATGACAAAAGTTTATTGGGAAAGGATAAGCAACACTTTCAAAAAGTGGTGGCTAATTGTTCACTGAGATTGATGAGCTGTGATTGTTAAGCTATCTCAAGCAGGTTTTTTAGCCTCTGCACATTGATCTTTATGTTGTGCTGGGTTTAACTGAATCGAGTTAGGAGGCATTTCAGTTTAATATGCAACACAATCGCTGAAGTTATTCATCAAGCACAAATGCCAAACATTTTCTATTATTGTAAATGAAATATATTGGACTACTGGACAGCATTTCTTGAATAAAAGATACAATTTAAAGACGTCACATTGGCATTTCTATACTTTAGATTTTTCACCATTTTATGAATGGATTTATTTATTGAAATCTAGAGAATCATTTTTTTCCCCACCATACTCAAATCAAATGCACATTTACACTGCTACATATTTAATAAGATAAGAAATATTGACTTTTATATGGTTCCATCTCCTCAGTGTAATTTTAAAAAAAATTTAAATGTGAAATGTTTTGCCGTTCGAGCGTATGAAATCATTGTACAATCCCTCATGTGACAAAAGGTCTGCAGCATAATGCAGGTTAGATTAGATTGGATCAACAGGATTTAATCCACAAAAGGAGACTTCAGTGATTGCTTATCACAGTACTGTAAAGTTGAACCACACTCACACATAAAACCATCTTCTGAATACATTAACAACAAAACCATGAATGGGGCATAACCTCACTTTACATGCAGTGTGGGCACCTGCATACACACAAGCTTTTGTGTAAACCGCCACAGAAACACAGATAAAAAGGCCCACATGCAGAGACCTCTGCCGTATTATACAATGATTCACAACATCCTGATTCATCTCAATTGATCCAAACCTTCCCAGTAGACTCTGAGTCAGTCTTTTTGTTATTCCATTCTGCGAGTCATCTTGCATCATTCATAAAGCTGCTTATTCCACTGAAGCGTTCCTACAAATGAGATTCACTATGTTATACAACTGAGCTGTCAGTGTTTTGATGCTTCACAATCCATCGTACGGACGTTTCTCTGACCATCTGTTCTGAAGTTATTCACCCCATGAACCCAAACCATGCTCACTTGCACACATCCATGCTGTAATAAAAACAAACTTAGATGCGTAGTGCTAGCTGTGATATGCTGAGCTGAAAATTCAACTGGGATGAGTGTGAGTCATGGAAACGGCTTAATATTATGGGCTGTCTTCCCCTTGATGTTGCTCAAGCTAATTAAGCCTTGTACCGAGCTACTCAGGTCCGTTTGAAGTATGCAAGAGGCTCACTTTAATGGTCTGGCTTTATGCATTTCTGTGTTTTCGCATTTAATTTGAACATGTTTACAACCCAGGGACCTCAGATTATACAGATAGGGCCTCGGAGCTTTATGTAGATACACCTGCATTTCCTGCTACGAGTTAGTCTCCGAAATTACTTGGGGAAACACAGTGTCCTGAATTTAATCTATTGTCTCGTAAATGCAAAAAATATAACCAATCGGCTGCTTAAAAATATTAATAATCATCAATATTTTGTGCGTCTCGTTGTTTCATATTATCACTAAGTGTGTATGACTTCTTTCAGCCTATGTATTAGTTTGGAAAAGTACATTTGCATTACGTTTATAGACTTGTGATCTACAGTATCCAGTGGCTTTATTGTGCTGTATTCCACTTTATTCTAAATATGCTTAACGAACAGTAAATGTACATTTTCATGCCATCAACACTCAAAATTTGAAAGGGACAAATGTGTTGATAATCACACACAACTGTGAATACAGGGACTGTTAAGCTGGCTGTCAAGGACACTAAGCTCATTCTACAGGTGCAGTCAACCAAAGTTGAGAAAGAAAATATAAAGGAAATGTGGTGGTGCACACTGACCTCTACTGTTGATGACATGCTATCACCCTGCTTTGTAAAATACACCCCAGGGCTACTGTGGTGACTGATGTGGGAGCAGCAGGGTCACTCAGTGGTACACGGAGACAGAAGGGTCACTGTGTTTGTCGTTTGTTTAGGATCGGAGTACTGTGTGCATACGCTGCCAACCAGAACCTGAGCTCTCAGGTGAAGAACATACGGAGACTGGTCAACAGCAACATGAGGGACCTGCACACCTTTGCTAATGACACACCAATGGTAAGACGGAGAGTTACTCTGCAGAAAGTGAACTTGGATTATTACACTGATTTGTGTTATTTAGCTCCAACAGAATACTAAATCATATCATGAATTCAGAAACTGATAAAATCAGGATTATGTGCTGTCAATACACATTTATATTGTGTAGCAATTCCAACAAATGAGGTTTTTTAATGAAATCAATTGGACAGCAATTGGTTTGCTAAGTGTGTGAAAGGATAGTTACTGGTTATGGAAATTTATAGCAAATTAAATTGGGTAAAGCATTAAACAAGGGTTGGTAAGAAAACTACAAATACTACTATTCTACCCTGCCGAACAAAGCACTTTACAATTTTACAATTTTCCATTCATACACACATTCATACACCAATGGCGGCAGGTTCAGTCATGGTTCAGTAAAAAGCTAAACATGTAAAATGCACTCAAATAATCAATAATCTTGATATCTCAGGGACGTACAGTTGTTGAACAGTTTAACATTATAAGTTTGTTATTTTCTCTGTTTCATTCTGACAAATAACAGAAAACTGTCCTATACCTCAGAGTGCTTGTTGGTGTCTACGACAAGACTTATAGACAAATGTTCTGCTTCCATTTGTAAGACTCTGCTCTGTTGTGTTTCCTGTTTGCAGCAAATTGATTACCTAATATCCCAATACGCCACTGCCAAGAACAAAGTCATCTATGACCTAGATAGTAAGTAGACCTCCTCTGTGCCTCTGATAGTGAATTAAGTGGACAGAAACGATTCAGTGAGTCGTTGCTCTTGGTTGTGTACCATGCTTATTATCTGAATTCACTTTGTCTACTTTCCATGACTTGTTTTCCTAACAGATTTGTGACATAACTAGGTCTAGATAGCTACAGCGGTGGCTGTTATGAAGGATCCCTTGAGTATTCATCCTACTTTTGTGATATTACTGCAGGCAGCTCTTTCCTGAAAGTTAACACCTGCAAAGGCAGCAAACATAATAAAGAAAGGGACTGCTTTCCTGTTTTTTCTTCTCTTGATCTGATGCTGCGCTCTCTACAGACATAGGCCCATTATTGGGTGGAAGGATACATGATCAGTTGGATAAGGAGGTCCATCCTGCCTTGGACAGAGTGCTCAATATGGCTGGAGGTACGTCTGCACATTTTTTTAATTTCCTCTTCAGGCATGATATGATGAGGTTATTGTATGCTGCAAGCAACTGAATGGTGGCTACAGCTTCACAACAAAATATAATGCATCTTAAATCATGAAGTGACATTTAGAATCTGCCTTACTTGCAAATATTGTAAATTATTTAAGTAAGATGATCACAATTTAAACAGTAAGATTAAAATCCCATTATCAGATGTTTCCCACTAAAATTTGCTGTAATATGATTTTAGAACTCTACTGAAAATTAAATCCCTCATAACAGTTTATATTATATATTCTGCTCTGAAAATAATGTAAAATGCAGTCAGTAATAGTAATTATAATGTAATTTTCAATATTTTTTTTCTTTAAGGTCAGTGAGTGAATAAAAGCTGTAAGTTGTAATTATCATTCAGACTATTTTTTAACCTCTATATGTTATGCCTTTTTTATAAAGTGAAAATCGAGAGAGCCATCAAAGGTAAAAGTAACTCAGTAACTCGACAATTACCCACAATCCTTTGACCCCTGACAGTGTTGCTCCCGTGATTTGTGCCCTTGTGATCTCTACTTGGACCTATTTGAGCATCTTAAATGGACAACAACCAATTAATATATTAAAACTGCACTAAGCAAAATCTGACTCTGGTGACCACACCTGGCAGATAAATGTGCGTAATAGAAGAGGAGAACTTTTGCACAACTATAGTCCAATAGGTGCAAAGACCTAAAGTCTACAATTTAGAACCAAAAACTCCTGCACACTGTCCTCTTCACTTACAGTAGGAATTTAATAATGACATTTTGTTTATCTTGGTAACCTGATGTCTTAGCACCCAAACATTATATAATTCTTATTCCAAGTGAAAAGGACAGTGTGCAGGAGTCTTTCTTTTTTAGAAAAAAATGTGTAACAAATCCAATCACAATCCAGAAATTATGTAAAGTGATAGTAGTTAAGTGGCATTAGTTGAATTTAAAGATCTTTGTAGAGACTTGTGGGGAAGGAGTAGGTGGATAAAATGTTTTCACGACAGGTTCTGCTGTCTTTGTGAAGTCTGGCTTTGTTTGGATCCAATTTTACTTGCTAACTTTGAGAAGAAATGTTTTCCGAAGGTCAAATAAGCCACCTCCACCTGCAGGATGCACAGATGGTTTTCTGCTAGTGCTGTCACCAGATAAATTGTTTTTATGGGCAAAGCAGAATGAATCTGTGATTCCCTTTCCATAAAAGCTCTTGCCTAGTGCAGTTTTAAGTTAATGGCATCACAAGATCTCGCCAAAAACCCAATGTAACATCAACCTGCACCTGGACATCTCCCTTTTTATCCAATTGTGTTTCCCCACTGTGAAGTGAGCATTAAAATATGTGTGTTTGTGTGCCCAGTCCTGTTACTTTGACCAATTTTACTTGAAATGACAGCACACCATAGAAATGCAATGTAAATTAATCAACCACTTGAATAATAAACTTTTTGCATAACAATAAGCAGCTGTTTATAGACTAAGTTCTATACAGAAAGCTCAGGGGAGAATATGAATAGCAGTCAGAAAGCATGCCGACAGTTCAGGCGGTAAAATGCTTGACCACAAATGGCTGTGAATACAGTTTGTGTTCTTAATGTTTGTGTACGGTACTATTGTGTTCCTACCGGGCCTGAGCTGAGCAGTCACAGAATCGTAGCATCTTATTTTATTCGACACATAGCATCTAGCACCTTTTCACTCCCCTCAGAACAGCTAAGCATTTTGCTATGTGATACTGTTTCCCTTCCTACACGCTTGCATCTTTTATACCAGTGTTGAAGGATGCCAGTGTTTTTGCATTCTTTATCCTGTTTAATTTTAAAAGTCTGCTGCAGGCTACTCTGTGATTGTTAACTTACACTGGCTGTTGTCTTGTGAAAGAGTTAGTTATTAACAGCAACCATTTCTCACAGAAGAAGGCAAAAATTCACATTATTTATAGCATTATTGTTTGGTTGTTGTTAGCCAAAGGCTGTTTGGCAGTCAAAATTCCAAATTTAGATGGTGGAGATTCACACTATTATGTGAACACACCACATACAATACACACTGAAAAATGCTAAACTCAACAACAGGGCTTGGGATCTGAAACTCTATAATGACATACTCGGCTCAGGCCTAGTCTTTACAATGAGTGCATATGTTGTGTTCTGTGTGAGTCTGTGCTTTTGTGTTACACGAACCAATATTATGCAGACAATCCTTTTGCTGTGTATTTAAAGTGATTTTTATACTAGCCACTAACTCTGTTCGACTGGTAAAAGTTATTTGAAATTTTTATATGCCCCAGAAACATTGATAAAAAAAGTTTTTTTTACTGCTCTGAATATAAGAGTGCATTTGTATACTTCCTGTTTTAAGAATTCCTCAGAATTTCCCAGGACAGAAGTAAAAGACTTGAATAAAACATTCATTACTCTTTATTAGCCATTAGCAGTGGAGCAATGCAGTCTGAGGCTCATACAAAAAAAGCCTCTCCAAGTCATTCAGTTTTAGATTTTGCTGAGTTTTAGATTTTGATGCTGAAAATATAGGTTAGTTACTGAGAAAAGTGTACTTGTCTTCAATGTAGTTGATATGGTAACACCGCAAAACAGTTTGCAATGGAAACAATGGAAATTCTTCACTTCACTGTTCTACTTTTCACATTTTGGGAGGGAAATTATGTCATCCTGGTTTCCCCCTCATAACAGAAACACAATATATGTTCAATCTTATCTGTGATCTCTTATGATTCAGCCATGCGAGAAACCAAGGAGGCCCTGGAGAACGTCAGCGTGGGTTTGGAAGTCCTTCAGGACGGAACAGGCAGGCTCAACTTCAACCTGAGCCTGGTCCGGCAGAGTATCAACCGCACGCTCAACGACCCGGGCTGTCACGACGAGGAGTCAGACGCCACCTCTGCCCAGCTGTGCCGCAACATCCGACAGTCACTGTCCCAGCTACAGATTGGCGCAAACTTCACACGGGTACAAAACTGAATGGAAATGTGACTCCCTTGCACATGTCCCACTTTTTCACTACATGCCTGCTTGATTATTGCATTTTAGCTCCTTTTTGAAGACAATGTTCTCAGTCATTTATCTGATAACTACTGAACCGTAAAATGGCGTCACAATACACAGACTTGGCATTACCGCAAGAAGATACTGATCAATAAAAATTGTGATTCATTGTCTGTTAATATTTTAGTTACCCAAAGTAAACACTCAGCTGGAAAAAGTGAACGAAGTATTAAAAACCGACCTCAGTGCCATCGTACAAAAGGTGAGTTTGGATTTTCTTTCACTGTTAGCGTCGTCTGTCTGTAATGTCAATTCATAAAAAATTTAAAAATCTACCTCAAACAACAACTAAATGGACTAAGAAACCCTATGTTCCAACACATTGTCCTTTTCCTCTCACAGGGCTATGCCTCTTTAAATGACACGCCACATATGGTGACTGAACAGACCAGAGGTGTTGTGGAAAGTAAGTGACATTTCTAAAAACCTTCCTTCTTAAAGCAAATACAAACTAGAGCAGGGTGCTTAATAGAGAGCAGGTGTGTCTCCCTCTCCCTTTTCAAACAAAGAACAGAAAAATCTTGGGGGCGTCCCGGTGGCACACCTGGTAGAGCACGTACCATAGAGGCCTTGTCCTCTTGAGTGCTTTCCCGCATGTCTTCCCCTCTGTCTCCCCCCTTCACTCTGTCTCTTTCACTGTCAATAAAGCCTTAAAAATGGCCACACAAAAAAAAGTGCACCAAAAGTAGGCTGATAGGTCCAATCATATGCAAAATAAGCTGCGGACAGACAGATATACACAAACACAACCCAACACATGATCCCCTCCAGGTTTACGTCTGGCTGAGGTAATAATTCTACTCCATTCATCAAATACATTAATTCACAAGCTAATTTTATGAGTCTCTTTTTTTTTAAAACTATTTTTCACTATTGCCGTCCTCCATATGTCTGTTCTCTTCTGCCTTGTGAGTTTGGGTGAAATTGGGTAGATTGAATTGACATTTTAGTGTAACAAATATATCCAACTTTATTTACCATCTTTCATTAGTGAAGTGGGTATCAATTAATATTGACCAATTAGAAACCTGATAAACCATTAAACATGAGCATGTTTCCAGGTATTGAATTTGAAGTTTTACTCAGTAGCGCTGGCAGCTTTATGTAGTTATCCAGTATCTTTACACAGGCCATTTATTGAAACTGATGTTTGAATCGACTGATCTGTCTCTCAGGTGTACAGAGTTTGGTGGACGGCATTGGCAACAACATCAGCAGCTTTTCCAAGGTATTCCCTCTGCAGAGCAGCCTGTCCAACTTCACTATCTTCATTAGCCATGCACATGCCAAGATTGAGGACCACTACCCGGAAATTGACCAAATGGACTTCTACAGGTACACTGTCCTCCTAAACCGATGAACTGTAAAACAGTGTAAATACTAGTCTATAATAGAGGCGCTGTCTCGATGCTGGAATTTAAGCTTCATGCTGTCTGAAATGACCAGACTCTTTAACAAGCTACTGTAAAATTAATGTGTGCTGTATAAGCCTGCACTAATATTTTGCATTTATAAAATATTCATGTCACTTCTACATTAATTCAGTTTAAAATAGTGCAGTGGAGGAAATCCCAAGATGATATATCAGTTATTTTAAAAGCTTTGTATTGCATTTTGATTTGACCCCATTAAGCTTATGGGCTGCTGAGCGGGAAGGTCTTCACTGTCATGCTCAAGGACACCTTGGCAGGACGGATGCTGAGGTGTAGGTCGATATTGTCCTGCTTGTGTGATTTTAAGGCCACATTCAGTTAAAGCTGTAACTGTTTAGCTTTAACTGCTGCCTACAGATGGATTGGCTGTATTGCCCTTTGCTGTATGGTGGTCCTGGTCCTGGCCTTCAACTACCTGGGCCTGCTGTGTGGCACCCTGGGATACGACAAGCACGCCTCACCGACGACACGAGGTTGCATCTCCAACACAGGAGGAACGATGCTCATGGCGTGAGTCAACAATCTGAATCTGAATCTACATGACAGCCCCTGTCAGTTTCAAGATTTAAAACTGAAGGTGTAGCCATAAAAAAGGATTTCTAGTCAATGTTATGACGGCATAGAACAGGTTCCCCCAAGTTTTTTGGCACAGTCAAGTGCTAGTAGTGCTATAATAACAACTACACTACTACTTCTACTATAACTGCCACAAGTACTGCTACTAGGGCTACCACAATAATTACAATATCAACTTATCAAGTACTTATAAAAGGTATAGAAGACCAGAGAATAAAATCACAAAAATGTAAAAGATCTGAGGAGCCTTAAAGAATGAAGTTGACCCAGAGATTTTGTTGGCACGACAGACGTAGAACTTGTTCCCAAAGAAAGAATAACTTTTTTCATTTTCTACACAAGAAACACTCAACTGTTTCCCACAAAATGAAAAAGTACCATATTTAGGATTTTATGGGCCTAAGAACAAAGGCAACAACTTTTTGGGGGATTTTGGATCATTTGGAAAAAGACTTTGTCCTGGTTTTTGTCTTCCGTTATATCGAATTTGATGGACTGATACACAAAGTAAACTGCTAGTGCTCCATATAAATTCCTTGTTAATCTGTACCTGAGAGCCTGTCGGTCCTTTCAACAGCGGTGTTGGATTCAGCATCATCTTCTCCTGGGTTCTGATGGGAGTGGTTACCATTATCTTCCTGGCTGGAGGAAACATGGAGAAACTAGTTTGTGAACCCTTCCACACCAAAGAAGTCTTCAAGGCAAGTCATGAGTACTGGAAAACATGCTATATTGTGATATATATCATTAACAAGTTATGAAATTACCTATTCACAATAGAGGATTTTGGACCTATCACTGAGAACTAATCGGACAAAAAAAGAATATGTTTTAAGTTTTTTTAATCACTGATTGATCCACTTTGCTTCCCATGAGACTAATGATTACACATCCTCTTTCTGGCTCTCTGATCAATCAGGTTGTGGACACTCCATATCTGGTCAACCCAGACTGGAAGAACTTCATCCCTGGCTACATGTACAACGACTCTGACCTGGAGCTGACAGCAGAGAGCTTGTACAGGTAAAGAAAACACATTTTTATGCATTTAGATGATAGTATAACGTCTGCCACCTTTCAGAGGCATTGTTTTGGTGATGATTATTCTCCACACGACTGACTGCAGATCTTTCCTCTCTACTTTTTTACATTTAGTTACAATACTGAAGGGATTTTGCAGCAAAACAAGCCAATTATTCAGTAACAGGCTGCAGAATTACTGTATGGTGCAGACATTGGGTCAGGCATCAAGCATGCAACTGCATATTTTATTTCCATTGATGGGGATGCAAATGAGAAAGAGAGTTTCTATTAACCTTGAGAAGCTAATTAGCATCATTTTTCTACAGTATCTGTGCTGCCTTTTCTTTAGCCTCTTTCTCAGCGGTTACATCAGCTTTCATCATCTTCTTCCAGTGAGAAGCTGCGTATCCTCAGTAACTGGGATGGCAGAAGCGGTTATATTTCCAAATAGAGCAGTGTTGCTTCAACAGGTCTTTGCCCATTAAAAAGCAAGCAGTGCTAATACTGTGTACATTATGTGAGTCTATATGGCATGTAGCTGCCTAAACATTACCATGGAACATTTATCTTTGACATATAAGCAAATACTCCAGACCTCTGAAACCTCTGAAGAACATTACTGTTTTTCTATCAGGGAGCATGTCAGTGTGTCATGTACTTCCAGTCAATTTCACATGGTGGCAGCAAATATTTTCACTCTAAAACTCAAAAAAAAAGTTGACATTTCTCCTCTCTCTTCCTTTTTCCCTGGTATACCTGTGTGTATATGTTTCTATGTGTGTGTCTTTCTCAGTACTTGCAAAGAGAACAAAGGCATCTACTCAGCCATGCGTCTGGACAAAGTCTTCAACATCTCCGTGTTCCTGAACACCACAGTGGTGAGTAAACTCAAAACACCCCATTAGTAGCATAATGTCATATGTTATAGTGTCTTGGAATTGATTTATTAATTTTTAAGGACAGATATAAGACTATGACTGCGCTATCATTCAACAAATGAGTTAAATTAGAATTACAAACAGTTTCTTAAGTTCTGTTGCCATTTATGTGTCAAAACCAAATGCACAGACAGTATATTAGATTGCAGTTATACAACAAATAATTTGCAATAAATTGCATTGCACCACATGCTCAAACCAGGATTATAGTCCATTTAGCAAACAATTTGAGAATGTAGCTCTATACGCTAGCAGTGATGGAGAGTCCAGAAAACTCCATCCTTGGCTGCAGTGTCTCATTAGCATTACCTAATGATTGCTTTGCTGCCAAAACAAAGTCTGTGCTGACAGATGATAGCTTCAACATGCCTCAGACCTTATCTTGGTGTATGCTTGAGACATTTCACTGATGTAAGTTTCTATTTCTTCTTGGCCCTGAGCCATTTACTCCTGCCGCATATTCAGTACTTCCCTGCCAGTTGGCAGGATTGTCTTGGCTCCTTTTAGCCAACATCTGATATGACCAATGCTGCTTGTTTCTGCACATTGGTCATTTGTCTTCATTAGGTGCACGTTTTTGTTTTTTTCCCAAAAAAGTTTGACACCATACCCGACAGAATTTATATTTCTTTCATTTTGTATGGTTTTGTATGGTTACAAATCTTATTATCAGTGTACCTTAAAACATTAAATAAAATAGATTGTTTTGTTGGATCTTTGATGCCATAATCTTTTCAAATTGTAAATACTTGTCCATTTCACATCTAAATGTCACCTTTGTTTATTCTGAGTGACAACAAGCATTTTATTCCCATGGTGTAACGGTTCTCCATCAGGTCACTGAAAATAGAGATATTGGTGTAATAAGCAAAGTGTGAAAACACATAAACAAATCTAACCTACCAAAAATCTCCAAAATCTTGGTAGGTTCCTGCTAAAGTAAAGTAGGTTACCTTTGGCTTAGGGGTTGAAGTCCTTAGATAGCATCCACTTATATTCATCAATCTATGGGGTGGGACAGGGTTCTCTTTACAGAAGTCTAACACATCATCAACAAAGACAACATATTAGGTTGAAATTGTCAATCTCAGTGGTGGAATGTATACAAGTACATTTACTCAAATAAAGTACTTGAGTACAATACATACATACAATTTCGCATACATGTACTTTACTTAAGTATTGCTACTTTATACTATACTACACCATTACATTCCAGGGGGATTTATTATACTTTTTACTCCACTACATGTACAGTTAGTTTTAACATTACATTACATTATAAAAACATTTAATTCAGTACTGCACTACTAGTATATCCAACATCATATTCAAAAAGGGCTCCCAACCATTGCTCAATCTAGACCAAAACAACAACAAAAGTTCTCGACATTGACCTGGCATCAAAATTCAATTTTACTTGTTGACTCTCAGTTTAGGTGTATCTACAACAACACCACCTCAATCTAGAGGTAACTGCTAAATTTGAAAACGTTAGTCACTTTTAAGCGAATATATTGTAACATTGGAACTTTTGTTTTGGGCTAATGTTTGGCAAAGCATGAATTGACCGTTCATGTCATGTATTAATAATTTCATCAATATTAACTTACTTCAACCGTTGAGCGCACTTGATAGAAACCGTCCGTGCCGCGCGAGATGAGCTACTGCAGTTACAGGACTTCGAATTGATTGGTTGATAAAGGAAAGCCGTGAGCAGCCATTGGTTAGCGTTTGTCCAATCAGATTCCTTCTAGGCATTACATCAATTCAGAGACAACACCTTGTGGCATACAACCACAGGTCGTCACCCTGTTAAAATAATCGCCTAACTCATTTTTTCAAGTTTTGCAATTGACTCTTATTGACGCAAAAAACTTCACCAAAAGTGTAACATATGACATTTATTGATCATTTCTCTCAAAAGGGATGTAACAAACTAGGCTATTGGCATAGTAATAACACTGTGTGTAAATTATGTAACTTAAGAGAAATAAATGACTTAGGCAATTTTTTTAACATGCCTTTGTGACGATAAGCAAGATATGTTAACACTTTATTTTGAAGGTGTCTACATGAGAGTCACACAAGCCTGTCAGAAACATGACATGACAAGTATCATGACCATTAATGTTACTTTGAAGTGTCATTAATGTTCATGACACATCCCATGTCATGTTTATGACACGCTCATGTCACTCTTATGTAGACACCTTAGAGTAAAGTGTTACCAATATTAGTGTCAAAAAACACTGATAAACTAAAATGATAACTGAACAATCTCCCTCTAGCTCATCTTTGCTGGGTTCTTATCTGATGCGTATGAAAGGCAAATTGTCAAAGAAGTGATTATCTTAAAGGGGTAAAATCACATGATCTGATCAACTGAGGATGTAGGTGATTTTACCATAGGTGGTCGGCGTCATGAGGAGATGATTAAGGCAAAAAAAATAATAATTTTGACAAAAAATGACTTAGGCGATTATTTTAACAGTGTGACGAGGTGCTTTTAAGCAGTGTGAAAATGCTCCATTACAAGAGAATGCCCTGCATTAAAATCTAACTTAAGTTAAAAAAAATATTTTATTAGAAGTATTATCAACAAATGTACTAATTTTACTTACTTAAAGTATCAAAAGTACAAGAACTCAATAAGCAGCAAAATGGTCCCTGTCAATGTTTGAATGTTAGAAACTGTACTTTTTTGTTAGTATAACTAGTGCATTAATATGAAAATGATCTATATTGCATTTTTCTGCTGTAGGTGTTTAGGGTTTTGCTGATTTTAACTGTAAATATACCATTGAGTAGCTTAATCTGGATTAACTGGATTTAATTCAACTGCATTTTATCCTTAGAAGTATATGTATCTCTGACTTGCTAAGTACATAACTTATTTAGCAGGGCAATTTATTTTTATTCTTCGCAGAAATCCAACCCATCACCATACAGTGTCAGCGCCATGTCAATTTAGGAACAAACAACTTTATTGCCAACATTTCTGTTTTGCATTCTCTTTATTGTGCCACAAAAAAGCATATGGTTTCTTTTTTTGGTAGTTAAATTGCAGATTACTATTTGAGACATCCTTTTTGGAAATTTGTATTTGCCAACATATGTCTCTCAATGGTTATGGCTTTCAGAACAAAAAATGAAATAAAACAATATTACAAAGTTCATTATAGTTATTGACACATAAACTGGTAGTCACTGAGGAAATGTTGCTTCTATTTGTGTCTGCCCAGTGGGAATAGTTTGCTCTCTCTTGGTTTAATAAAACTAGTTTGTGGAGAAATGCTTGTTTGCATTCCAATTTCTTTATTTGTATAGCATTTTTCAACAACAAAGCAGTACAACGTGCTTTATTAAAGACAAAAAGGACATTAACACAATTTGCTTAAAGGAAAGCATTATTCGCAGAAATATATCAACAGGGAATGCACTTTACAGTAGGAAAAAGAAACTTTCCACAAAAACAACAAAACAAACAGCCTTTTAGTGGGATAAGTGCATTTCCATCCAAACCACATCTTGAAAATCTTTAGTCACCCTAGTGCCAACATTTGTTTTGTATTTTTGTGAGCCTTTCATTATGTTAACAATGTTCATGTGATCCTACAGTAATTCCCTGTTTATACTGTACAGGCTTAAACTGTGAGTAAAACATAAGATTTCTAACAGGCGTATGTAGAGGTAGAAACTTTGGTGAGTGATGTTTTATGTCAAGTTAAACAGATTTTGGAATCAACACAAAATATAAAAACTTATCATTTAACTTTAAAGCTTTAGTATTACCATCAATAATCAAGCTATAATGTTTTACATCCAGGCGTCATCACCCATATTGCTGTACCTTTTTGTGTTTCCAGTTTACTAAGGATGTGGTGAATCAGCTGGACAGTGTTAAGATCGACCTGAGGGGAATAATCCTGTTAGAAGCGGAAGGGAAGCAGAACCTCCTGGATTTCTCTGAAGCAGGGCTGTCAGAAATCAACTATGCAGACTATCTGGAAGAGGTGACACACACATATTACATTACCATTAACGGCATGTTTATATTTTGGATTTGCAAATTTCTGTTCTTCAGTTTCTATTCAAGACACTTTTTATTAACCCGTTTACATTTCTGGTAGTGTGTGCATCCGATTTTTTAAATCTACTGATAATCTTTGACCCAATCAATACTTTACACGGAAATGAAAGAAGCAAGATGTCTTCCTCATTAACTACTTGACCACCATCGGCATTTCAGGCTAATATTTGAGTAAATGTACTTAGTTACATTCCACCACTGGGTATATGATATCAGTTTATTTGTTTTAGCTCTTTATAAATCCCAGTTTATTGATGAAATATCAGTATAAACATTGATAAGAGATTGTTCCACACATATACCAATATTATTGCATACATTATGTTCTTTAATGGTATGTTACCAGAAATAGCTTGGTTTCCAAGGGTCGATTAAACAGCCTCCTCCTTAGCTGTCAGTTAACATACAGCAGGCAGCCATGCTTTACCTAATAGGAGCTGCGACGACACACAGTACACTAGATTCTGTTGAGGATCACTGAAGCCTGATTATCCAAAAGTATTCCTGCCAAGGCAAAGAGGCTGCAGGAACAAGCCGGGACTTGGCATCCCCTGTCTTCTCCAACACTACCTGTCAGGTTCACTCAGATTTATTTCCTGAGAGAGAGAGTAAAAAAAAAGTTTTAAGGACTCCATTCAAGTGTACCACCTGTCCTGATACACAAATCACTCTCCAAAAGTCAGGGTGAAAGGTCCAACAAATGTTAGATAATGGTACAAATATGAGAGCCATTCTGGTAAAAAACATACAACATGTCACAATCACAGAACACATCCATATTGTGCAGGTTCCAACCACTTAATTTCCTTGAATCAACTACAACTACTATCAACAAAGATCTGTAGCTGAAAAAGACTGATTTGATCTTGGGCATCAGTAAAGTGAATTCTAGTTACTTGGCAGCTTTACGCCATAAACAGACCAAGCAGGGGAAAAGTGCAGCAAGGGGCAAGCTGCCATGCAATGTCTATGAAACGCAGCAGCCATTTGATTCATCTGCAGCCAAGTGCAGCCAAACTAAAAGTTGGGGATAGTTTAACTTTTAGCAGCAGATTCCAGAGAATATCAGTAAACAAAGTCTTGTGACATGTTGACCCATGTTCCAACGTTGTACAAAGAACTTCTTCTCGCCTGAAACACAAGAAGTTCTCCTCTCGGCCAAAGTTCAGTAGTAAAGTGCGGCCTGCAGGGAAGTGTCATGCAATGTCTATGGAAAGCTGTGGCGGCCGCTCCGAGCCCACTGAGCTGTGGCTGTTTGATTCTGTGCAAAGTGCGGCCATTAAAAGTTGGGTATAGTTTAACTTTTGGTGGCCAATTTTGGCCAGAGAATACTTGCAGTCAAACAGTAAACAGAGTCCTATGACTCCTATGAAATGTTGACCTATGTTAAAAAGAATTTCTTCCTGCCTTGAAAGCACCTCGTCGTCATGGAAAATTTTCCTTATCGCTGCCTGCTGCAATAAGTGTGTCCTGGCATTACTGAAAGTTGAAGGGGGGTTGTTTCTCTTTGTTATTTAGATATTAAATATTGACTCTTATTGACACAATTTTAACATTTTAGCAATACTTCCCTATTGATTTTGTAATACAGCAGTTCAGTCTTCTCAAGCCAATGTCAACAAGAACAACACAAATAGCTTTCTCATTATGAATCTAATAATACATGACAGTTAATCTGTGTACTTTGAACTGAACATTTCTGCTAAGAGAAGGATGTTTTCATAATTCTTTTACCCGATATCTTCAGGTCAACAAAGGAGTCACTGTGATGGACTTGCTCACATTTGCCAGAGAGCTGGAGGCCCAGACAGACCTCATGGTAAGAACCTTGGTGCTGTTCTGGCTGGCATACAAACATCCACAGTGCTTAGCTCACACACACATAATCTGATTTACTTATTTATTTACAATGCCATGGGAGCACTTTGGTGGATTTGGTTGCCCTCAGTCTCCCAGTTCTGCATGTTTTAGGCTGAAACGTAATGGCTCTGCCTAAATAGAGACAGCCTGGGAGAGCAGTGTGACTACTCTGCCATGCCTTCAGGGGCTTTCAAGAAGGTAACACAACACATTTATTCACCTCAAATGGCGAGGCTTGTAGGATCCTCCAGAAGGACGGAGCACACAGCTGAATTCCAAGGAAGGATTTACACACAGGAGAAATGCATATATTCATTAATTTTAGCAAGCAAGGGAAACAATAAATAATTTACCTGGCAAGACTTGTATCGTAGTTTTGATGAATGATATTTCACCAAAATTGCATGTTTCTCTGCCCGTGTGTTACAGCCCAGAGGCGGTCTGCAGACCGCTCTGAAAGGCCACGTCGGCACTCTGCGGCAGATTCACACTCAACAGATCATCCCCATGGAGCAGGCCATGGTAATGCCCTATTGTTTGTCTCTGTTTTCAGGCCAGATATTCATGACTGGCTGGACTCGTGGTTTTTGGTTAGATCGTCTGTCTCGTCATTCCCTTGAACAAAACATCCACCCTAACAACAGCAACTATTTGCTACTACTACTTTGCAATCATTTTTTAAAATCTTTTTTTGTTTGTTTTTTTGTTTTTTACTTGGAAGCAATTAACTGACATGACATCAGGATAATAACATTCACAGCCTTTTACTTCTTCTAATGCAAGGACATGTAGTGCATCCATACAAATTCTTGGTTAAGAAGGGATTGCTTCCAGGCCCTCTGGAAAATCTGGGAAAAATAAAGAAGATAAAGCAGGTGGAGAGAAAAGATATATGACCGAAGTGTGCAAAGGTGGATTTTCTGTTTAAGGGTATAATGTCACAAACATAATTTTAGAAAAATAGATTTTTATTTATTGCTGGCATGTGTTTCTTGCATTTAAACTAAAAGCAGATACTCTAATCAACATTTTTTGTATTGACAATAGATCTGATGACTGTAATGTGAATGGTGTCAGTCGTAATGACAAAATAACAGAGAATTATAAACAATCTCTACGGTTGCCTTCGGCCTCTACAGAGCATTTTACTTTCTTTCAGCTCTTTTTTTGGGTTTTATTACCCATAACTTTGCTGTTTTGGTTTTGGACTTCCTGCCTTTACTGAAAAAAGCCATGATAAACCCAATGTACCCTACCAGCTCAACAGTTAGCAACTAGCTGGTGAAAATAGTAAAATAGTGGTGCGTTTAGCAGCTAAAGAGCCAGACATGTCTATCAGGAGTTGGTGGAGACCAAAACAGAGCTAAAAGAAAGTGCATTCTGGTCCTAAAATCACCAAGTAGACAGAAAACCCACTTGCTGTGTGTACTTGATCTATGAATAAGCATCTGTTTGCAAACGCCTTCATAAGGTGATGTTAGTGTTGTGTTTACAGCTTGCTTTGCCGCCCAAAGTTACAACAAATCAATAAATGCAGATTTACAGAATTATTTACTTGAAGATAATCTATGCTCAGAAGAAAGATCCATCAGGACAGCTGCAATGTGCTATAGTGTAAGTGTGTATGCCAAAGCTACTGAGTAGGAGTAATTGCTGTGTTATCCCTGTGCTAATGCTTATTAAAGAGAATGGGATCAACCTTGACAGAGAAAACACATTTCAGTGTTTCATTTAATATCATCAAAAGCAGAGTGTTTTTGACCCACAGGCATGTGTCATCAAACATGTCATGTCTATGAAAAACAAATTAAATATTCAGTTATGTTTTTTTCTGTCAAAGGAAATTCCATTCTTTTGATTCACATCAAGGATTTACAGCTACTAGCAACTCAGGCAGGCAGTGATGCACATCAACACAGCTTTTACAACAGCTTTTTATGTGTTTCCCTTTTCCACTTTCAACTTCAAGAAATATGTTAGAGCGAGGGTAAGCCAAAATGTGTCCATCCTGTGTATTTAGTGTTCCCATTCATTACTTGGAACATTTAAAGAGATGTTGTATCTCACAGATGACATGTAGTGACCTGAAAATATATTTTCCGTGGTATTGTATTGTAGGTTATTGTGTGTTTGTTCTTGTATTTATATTTACATAAAGATCACATATTCCATGTTGTTAAATATGAAGATTTTTGTACCCAAACATTACCAAATATCCACCAATAACTTTAATGTAGTCATTCATTTGGTCACCGTTTTGTCCTTTCCATCATTGTTGGGAAAGCCGAGGATAAACTCTGTCCAATTGTTACATACAGTGTATGTCAGCAATTGTAAGTGAATAATTTCTCTCTTTACATTGTGGATATTTATTTTGGAGCAAAATTCTTCAGCATGCCTGTACTGAAAGCAGAAGTGTTGTTCTTGCGTGGTGTCCCTTTGTGTTTCACTGGTGTTAAATGACTCCTGACTGCATCCCCTGACTTCTGAGGTTGTTGGTGTTAATTTGTGCTCTTCATTTTCATTTTTAAAGAGCTCATTAAACCAGAGTATGCGGTTCCTGGAGAGAACAGCCACAGACCTGCCAGTAAGTAAACCAGCCTTTCAGTCTGAATACAAAATCTAGACTTAGTTTTGAGCTTAAGCTGATCAAAATCTGTAATTTCTTTTCTCCAGAACAAAGTTTTAGCAGTTCTTGATGCCATTGAAGCTGCCCAGTACCTCATCTCCCAAAATGCTACACATTTAATCAATCGGGTAACTAAAGGATTACTTGCTTTTTTTATAATTTCAATTTATAGAATGATCTGTAACTCACATTATGTTTTTATCTTCCACAGGAAACAGGAAAATACACAGCGACCATTGTTGGCTACTTCCATCAATATATAGAATGGGTCAAAACATCTGTAAGTGTTAATCTGTTAGTTTGTTAAAGATATGTGACTCTCACTCGCTGCAGCTCTCAAGTGTTGTTCAGTCCAATATTAATTTAAGTGAAAACCACACACTGGTGGTCCACAGACAGTTACGTACTGGCAAAAGACCTTGTTGCGTGTTACATAAGAGTAAATATAGAGAATTACAACCTCTATAACTTTGAGGAATTTGCATTGTGGCTCATTGGTTTCTGCTGTAGTTAACATGAGGAATTCTAAACAAAGTAAAAAAAAAAAAAAAGTTTGAAGCCTGATGCTGTTTTGTTGATGTCAGAGCTGTCAATGGGACATTTTTATTGGAATCACAATGTTTTTGCTATTTTTCAAGAAGAAGTACAAGGATCAATTGTGCAATAACACAACAGGATTTCATGTCAATAAGCAGTTTAAGTATCCGTATTCTAAAGTATTCAGAATAAAGGGACTGTTACTGCTGATGTACAGCCTGGTGGCCTGCTGACCATTTCCAATGATTTTCAATGATTCACAATGTCCCTGAATGTTCTCAAATCCTAAAAACGCCGATGCAACTGGATTATGGGCATTATAAAATGTATTAATTTTATCTATTATTGTTTGATTAACCTATTTGTTGTGTGCTGATATCAACTGTTTATCTGGCTTTCTCCAGTTGGCCCTGGAGGTCGCACCATGCAAGCCCTTCAGCAACATGGTGGACACGGCGGAGATCATTACTTGCAGTTTTTTGGTCGACTCCATGGTAATGATATCAGTGATTCGGGGAAACAGTGACATCTTAAAAATTGATTGTTATGTTTGAAAAACTGTGCACATTTACTAACTTAGAACTAGAGAATATTTGGTATTTTTACTTGGAAAATGACTTCAGTGATTAATAGATTTTAAAAAAGTTGTGTACCAGTTTTCTGTCAATTGACTAATTGATTTTTGGATGAATTACTTCAGCTATAATGCTTGTTTTTTTTCTTCCATAGAACACATTCTGGATGGGCCTGGGCTGCAGCACTCTCTTCTTGCTCCCCAGCATCATCCTCGCTGTGAAACTAGCCAAGTACTACCGCAGGATGGACACAGAGGATGTTTATGATGAGTGAGTATTTTTACTTGTTTTTCTACTACTTCTTTATACACATTTATTTTATAGTTTATAGAATGAGATATGATATCTTTAAATATACCAGCCAGTCTGTAGTCATTACAATATACATTTTAACAATGGTTGCACGACATCCTTCTTTTTCTTGGGGTTCTTATTTTCTTCCTACTTTCTAATTAGGTAAAGCTGTATCTCATAAGAAGGAATTTTACTTTTTTAGTAGTTAACTCATGCACTTACTTAAGGATATTGAGTTTAGAAGGGTTCTTCTTTGCCACAGTAGCTCTACTGGTTTATTGTTGATTTGTTTTCTCCTCCCTTTTCTCTTCCTTGTAGTTCCTCTGTTTCTGGGACATGGCATTTTACTTTGTGATAACCATTTCTACTATTTCCATCTTCCATATATTTTATTTCTTGTTTCATTCTTCTTTGTCAAGCACTTGGCACTTTACAAAAAAAACATTGACGCATTTGTCAATTTATATTTCTTCTTCATGCACCTTTAGTTCACCCATTTTTTCACAGCTTTACAAAACTCCAATGTAATGTCTCAATCAGTGGCGTCTCTCGTCATGTGATCTGTGCTGGGTTACAACTTTCTGGTGCATCTCTATTGCTGGACATTTCAATAACATTTTTACGTTGTTGTTTTTTTTTGTGTATCTTTATAGCATTGAGACAATTCCCATGAAAACGTAAGACATTTAATCCACCTCCCTCTCCCTTTCAACTTCTATCACTCTGTGCTTTCTCTGGATCTTGTACATAGACTTGTTTACTAAATTCTTGGTGCTGGTTTACGTTTTTAAGCTTGGAATTGCTCTTATGGGTGGATGGTGTGGCTTCTTGTCGTGTGCTACCTTTTAAAAGTGCCCCTTACCTTTCATGAAGGGCTCTTGCAATCATTACCTTACAAGTCCACCTGTTTTTTGTAACTTATAGTGTAAATAAAACACTATGGTTTATACTTAAAAAAAAAAATTTAGCTCTTAACATTCTTGAAAAGTTTGACTACTCAAATACAAAGCATTTTTACTCTAAAACTTTGATCAGCATGTCTCTCACATTACATTTTTCATCCCTTTTTTTGTATACAATATTTTGTTTTCAGTATGGAAATTGGTAATAATGGTTATCATAGTGAGAGCTCACAAGGTATCCCAAATCCTATGATGACAAGGTAAACATTATAATAATCCTGTTACTGCATGTTATGTGAGGTGAAGGCATGCCTGGGGATGTGGGCTTTTTTCACCAGCACAATGATGCGGCTGGACTACAGTGCATGCCTTTGAAGGAGTTGATTATTGCATGCACACAAACAATCATATCTGGAGGTCAGCAAATTAAACAATAACTAGAAAGCTGACAAGTAATGGTAGCTTTTATTTTAGATTTGTCCAATACGTCGAATCGTGTTTTATATATCAAATAAGTGGAAAAGTACAGATTTACCAAGGAATTACAAGAAACTTCTCTTCTTTTATGTTTGCATTTTAAGTATGGAGCCAGAGCCACAAGGCAATTAGTGTTGTTTAGGATGAAGACTGCAAGCAAGGGGAAACTACTAGCCTGATTCTGTATAAAAGGAAAAGTCTGCTTTCCAATATCTCTAAAGCTCACATATTAACACAATGTACTACTATACATTGTGAACAACAGCTAAGCACAATGACTGTTGTCCAAAGAAATTGTTTCAGCAAAAAACTTTACCCCTTAAACCACAAATCATTGTTTTTTTTTAATGGTCCCCAGAGGACGAATCCTACTGACTTTGGTAAACCTCTCACAAACAATTCTCTTTGTTTACGGATCAAACAAACAAGATACAACATCTTACTTTGCGAGCTTTAGAGCTGCTGGCAAGCGTATTCATTTTCTTTCTTTAGAAAAAGCTGGGCTTGCTGCTTCCTGCTTGCAGTCTTTATGCTAAGCTAACAATGTCCTGGCCTAAACTCTGTATTAAAAACACAGAGATGAGATTGGAGTGGTCTGCTGCTGTTAGCTCTTGTCAGTCCGTCTCATGTTAGTACGTTTGCTACCATTACTTCTCTCTGTCTTGTTGCCAAATGTTCTGCTGTGTGGTTTTTGGGAAAATCTACTATGTCACTAACCTATTGCATGCTTTGTGTGTGCACTGGGATGTTGTTGTGGAATGAAAACTCTTCCTGTTTCCTCTCATTTAGAGTCAGCCAAAGTCCGATGAATGTACACCTGATCATTTTGTTCAGAGAGAGGCAAGCATGTCAAGCTTTGGTGTGACGCTGCGAATGCTGTTCCTTTAATTTTCTTCTCAATCTAACAAAACGTCTAACTGCATGTTATGCATTTTTAAGTTGCATTTGAACGAGGATGCATTTGAACAGAAAATCTACTGTAACAGAAGCTATCAGAAGAGAGCATAACAGCTAAACCAGTCATCTTGGCTTACACAATTATCTTCTCATTTCAAGCTCATTGAATTTGTAATTTAAATGAGTGGAGTTTCATTCCAAATACAGCTATCTAGTTTCTGAGTGACTGCCGAGAAGTAAAACCAAAAATATAATTTGTCAATGCCAAGTTGTCTTACATAAAACAAATAGATTGTCAAAAGATGGAATTATCTTTTTTCTAAATATTAAGATATTTACTTCTATATTTTGTTTCCCTTAAATGGATACAGGATGTTGGAATGAAACCATGTCCAAAGAATCGAGTCATGTCGAGAAACCCAGCATCGTTTTAAAGGGGCAATGAGTAATCTATTACATCCATTGAGCTTCATCAACAAGCAGTGGCAACTGAAACATCAACACCTCACCGTCCATTTAACGTTTTGGCCAAATTTACAGGTTAACATGGTTTAAAGAGAAACCAAACACAATAGTGTTAAATAAACTTTTAAGAGCCAGATATCTAATCTTTGCTTAAATAATCCTTGGATCATCAGTATAGATCCACGACCCCATCAAACCCCACTAATATGAACATTATCTGATGCTTTCAGACAGTAAGAAATCCTTATTTATTGCCCCTTTAATTCACCGTACAGTCGATCCATCTCAATGTTGACTGAGCTGTTCTGCTTTCTTCCTTGTGAACCGTTCGTTCTGCTTCTCCTTGCAAAGGAAAAGAAGAGAAGTTGCAGCGGTTGTTAAGTTTTTGTCTGTGGCTGGTAATGTTTTGCCCTGTGTATGTGTTCCTGTGCCGGTAGCATCCCGACTTATGACACTATGAACAGGTTCCCGAGGGCCTCGGCTCCTCCGAGGCACATCGACTGGTGACAGAGAGCCGGCTCTTGTTCTGGCTCCTGAAAGGTACTGAAAACCTTCGCGTCAGACCTGTATTTCTCTAACGCTGTTTAATTTCATTCCTTCCTTCCTTCCGACCTTGAATCTGTCTTTTGTACAGCTCTCCTGCTGTTTGTCTGCCATCACCACGGCATCTAATTCACTCCTCTGTTTTTAACCCTATCCCTTTGGACTTCTTATGTAACCAAACTCTTTAACACTTCTTTACAGCTTGTTTTAGTGCTTTCCTGCTCACAGTGACTTTGCAAGAAAACCATCATGGTGAGAGTTGCTAATTTTGGAATCACTAACGAGCCATAAATGTCTTCACGGTATTTATGTCTGACTACTTGTGACTGCTTAGTCAGTGTGCTGTAGAGGAGCCTAGCTGAATGTGCTACTTTTTGCTGTTTGATGCTTATTGAGAATAACATCATTTTATGCTAAAAACTGCCTCATTTACAAATAAGTCAATATATCACTTTTTTTTAAAAAGTTGAATTTCTGGTTCTAGCCGCTATGCTGAATGTCACATAACAATGGCAAGGTTTCTCCCATATCATATACAGTATTTTGGAATATTGTTTTTAATATCTGAAGGGAAATGCATCATTCCCAGTGGATAACAGATTTCATTGGACCATTATAACAATAGTTTGATTCCTCCAGTGCAAAAAGCACCATGCAATCTTTGTAAAACCCTCCATGGAGCTTCATGAAAGGCTTAACTGACTGCACTCTTATGTGTGTTATTTCACACACCAGCTAGAGCTGCATTAATCTCCTGGGCCATTCAAAAGGGAAAAAAGAAATACAATATGTGTTGAATTATTCTCTTAATATTTTATAAATCAAATTCATTTTTCTCCAATATTTGCTTTCCCAGTGCCCTCGGAAACTGGAACTAAAATACACCATAGTAAGTAAGTTTTCCTTTGAACATTTTTGCATTTTATACTGAAGCCATTTTAGATTGAAGCAATTTAGTTAAATCTGTTGCAATCGATCTGACAGCAGAATGAGTTTCCTGAATCAATAGTCAGGAATACAAGGGTGCTTAAGGTGTCCATTTAACAAGTAATTTATTCTCGTATTGAGTCTGAAAATCTAATTTTGGAGAGGAAAAAGTCTGCCAAATGAGTTTGCAACAATTTCACCTGAATGGAGAATTCTTAGTCTCAAGACAAAAGCTGATCAATACCGACAAGATGATAAAAATTCATGGGCCGAGGTGATTTGTATTGGAAAGAAGTGAGATTATAACATTACATTGAAGTTGGTTATTTATTTAATTTCCAGACTCAATGTGAGGATCGATAAGTTAAAGTCTCTGTAGTTCCCTGACAGTATTATATTATGTAAGAGAGCACTGACATAAAGAGAGTTAACAAAAGCAGAAAAGGTTGAACATAAACTTTTCCTAAATTGGACAGTGGAGCAATAGCAGATATATTCTGTAATGGTGTTTTCCAATAAAAACCTCTCTTTTGTTCCTTCTTTCTTTCAAGCTGTTTGTTTCACAAACCATCGGACCAGAAGAAGCTCCATAAAAGCTGCTTTCTCTACAACAGAAGAACACACGAAGCTCTTTGGGTGTTTTCTTTTATCTTTATGGATCAACTCAACCTCCTCAGGCAGGCAGATCACAGCCTAAAGCTCAGTTATCTGCTCCCCCTCGAGGAACTCTGCCTGCAGGACATCAAACTCTTCTCCCTCAGCATCAATCTGAGCCAGGCTTATACTGCTTTTTTTTTTCTCAACGGACTGCTGTGTCTGCGTTTACATTTGTTCGGACACAAAATCATGCTGAAAAATACATTCAGCAAAAGGACATGACAATAACTGTGATGCCTGTTCATATTAATGTTTATGCTTAAGAAGACAGTGAAAGGTCTCTTGAAGGTCACGGTAAGCTGCTAGAAGAAACTTTTTCTCTTGCAATTAGAATGGATGTATCACATTCAACACAAGCGAATACTAAAAGTGGAACAGTCTGTCAATACATCTGCAAGAAAAGCTGCAAATTAACATGGCATTCAATGTGTTAAAAGGCACTATTTTGTTAAGAATGGCACATCCTTTTTAAGTGCAGCATGCGTGAGTTGGTGGGTGTATGTGTTTCTCAGTGACTGAGAACTGAATGATTTGAACAAAGTGACAGAAACAGGTTGGTCCCAGGTGGATTCTTTGTGATTAATAGGAAGAAATTTAGCATGGTTTTTTAAAAATGTTTACAATATTACAAAACATACAGACATCTTTGCTGTTTTTTTGGGCGAATTGCTAATGACTGGTTGCCTTTCAGAAGTATGTTTCACGGTGGTTTTTGACAGATACACTCCTTCCCAAAGGGAAAATCCACCCTACCCACTGTTACACTGTTAAAAAAAATCACATGTGATGTTAAGAGAGTACAGGGACTTTATTTTGTGGTAAAGTGTTCAAAATATACTCATACTTTTTTAGCATTTCCCCTGACTTCTTTCATCTATTTTTGTGTCAGGTCTTGATTTCCCGCATTATCCAATATCCTTTTAAACAATCCTGAAATAACTGTAAAAGAAAGGTGAGACAAAAGTGACAAAGTTGTTTGCTTAATTCTGGTCTTTAAAGGCGGATGTCAATATGGCTGTTCTCTTATGTTTTCTTTAGGGTTTTTAAAAAAAAAATGTAAACATCACACAAACTGACTACATTTTCAGGCATTGGTTCCTATTATTTTTTGTGCAGCCACTTCACACAAGTTGTAAAACTCAATAATTGAAAAGATGTTTAACCAAATAATGATCTCCCCTTCAAAGAATGATTCATACAAACACTGCAACAGAAATATGTTTTTTACTTTCAGCCTTCAGATTTATCTTGTGGACCAATTAGGAAGTCTCAGTTTGGGTATCAGTTAAAAAGTGCATTTTAGTTTTGCTGCAAATATCTGACCACAAAATCCTGCCATCAACGTTTGGACATTAATGACAGGAGTAACATCAGTAAACCACCAAACAACACAATCAGTAATTAAAAAAAAAATCATCACCAATTACTAATTTGCCAACAGTGTAAGTCTTTCAGGTGGATTTTCCCTTTTAAATTCAGAGCATAGCTTCTTACTATATCACATGCTATGACAAACGTGTCAGGCTTATAGATTGTTTCTTAGCTGATTAACAACACAATGTTGAGTTCACTAACATGACATTTTTACTGAGATCTTTCTTGCTTGCATAGTGAAGATATGTTTAAAGTGGAGAAATACTTTCTCAAGCCAAATTGTTTTTTACCGTAGGTCTCAGGTGTTTAGTGGTCTATCAATAATGTGCTTACTTTGTTTCTGCTTTTTAAAACCCCACAGTAGCTACGGATACATTTTTAAAAAACTATATGGAACAAGTGAATGTATTCAAGAGCTATGTTTTATTTTGTATAGCTTGATGACGTTGGCTGAGAAATATGCTGAACTCTTATCACTAACGCATTGGGCAAGCCAATCCAGTTATCCCACCCACCTCGCCTCCATGTTTACAGGTTAGATTTGCAGCTATCTAATAATGATGGTGAAACATTAGACAATCCATTCATGGGACAATTCAAACAGTAGAAGTCCAGTAGAATGATTTATGGTTTAAAAAGTTGATGGTGTTGAAAAAAAATAATGTCCATCTCAACAAATTTTACACATCTAGCTGATTAAATACGCTAAGGCCGGAGATGTGCTAGTTTTGGTCCACATGATGTGGAATACACACATAAACATAAGGGCAGTGTAGGAGTAGTACATTGTATTGATGTGTTTGATATAAGGGCCTTCCATATCATTTAGGATAGCGCTGCTGTCACTTTTTCTGCTGTGATCTCAGAATTAACAATCTACTAACCTCCTAAACTGTTGCCATGTTTGCAATGTACATCCTGAAAATGTGGTAGTCCTATTAGCTTACAATTGGCTGTTTTTCCTTCACTATTTTCCTGTTGCGATGGACATTATTTGAATTGTGTGCTCACTTTGACAGGACTATCATTCTTGTCTGCTAGCGTCTGGATGTGACCCATCTTGGGAGAAAAACAGTCTGATTTTATTTCAAGTGCTTAAACTAGATATCATGTATCTGAACCTTCAGGACAGATATAGTGGTAACTGGTTTGAACTGCGATGCTCCAAAGTTGGGCACTGATGGAGCCATTTAAGAGGAACTTTTTATGTGGTGGTTCAAAGGGTGTGTATAAATTGTGAATAAACTTTAAAATTCAAGTTATTGTTGTCCTTCTTTTAGATATAGCTTCTGCCATGACCAAAAACATGTGAAACTGAAACAAACTGTACTTTAGTGCAGTACTAGTATTTAAGTTAATGTACTTGTTACATAACACCTCTGGTAACATCTTGCTCATAGTGTATTTTAAAACTTTTACACAAAACTGCACATTCTTATGTGGTGCTGCCACTTCTGGCCAGAGTGCACTCTGTTTGCGTTACTGGTCAGCTATTTTCAATAGGAGATGATTATCTCCTTCCATAAGCTTCATTCTGAGGTTTTCTCAGGCACCAACCAGTATGTGAATAAACACCACCAGCAAAACCACATGCCGACTCATTCCTACTTCCAAATAGGCTTGTATAAAGGACAGATGAGAACAAAACTTTGAAAACAGAAGCAGCGGTTAAGAGAAAATCTTTTTTTAATGTGTTTACTTGTACATCAAGCACTGTGTTTAAATTGTTATTTTTCCCGAAATTCTGTACAAGTTGTACATTACTGTATGTACCATCCGTCTTTAGCTTGATGGGGAGAGCCATACAATAATACTATCAGCAGGAGCTCCGACGCACTTTAAGGGGCTCTCGAGAAAAGCATTCACAAATTAAAATGCATAATACTGTTTAATTTCATGAGGAAAATTCACTAGTTGAGAGCCAGCAGAAGAAAATGCTACATATCAAACTAAATTATTGATGTTTTTAATTTATTTTTTTTATTATTCTGTTTGTTATTGGAGCTCCACATACGCAGCTTTCTGTCTTTTGAATGTGTTTGTCCTTTATATTAAGTTAATTTTTCAATTTTTGTTTCCAAGTTTATTATATGTGTTTTTCCCTGTGTTAAGAGCTACCCCTTATAAGGGTAAATAAAGCTGTATTGAACTGAATAGCATGCACACCAGTGGACAGCTGAATATACACAGAGATACATCAGACAAAGTGTGTCAGTGAATATGCTGCAATCTCAGGGGAAACACTCAGGGGGTGGTGGAATGAAGACTTTAATGAGAAACGCTGTTGATTTTGCAGCAGCTTAAGTATTTCATATTCTTTAAAATAGGATCAAAATCCTCATCCTAAAATTGTGGCAAATTTACTGATAGAATAATCATGCAACAATCCAACAATGTTCAATTGTAACTACTACTTCACTGTCAAAATACAAGAAACTCAGCTGAAGGTTATTTAGACATTTTACAAACAATACACGGCCGATTTATAGAAGATGATGTTGTTGTGTAGATTAAGTAGTATATAGAGGTAGTTAAAAGTGAGCTCCACCTTTTCCAGGTGTAACAAGAAAAAGCTGCATGTGTCAAAACATTTTCAAAAAAAAAATATATGCAATAATATATCTCTCAACAGAGCAATACTGCCCAACAAGTATGTTTACTACCTTTACTACTTTTGCTGTTAATAGTGTGTACTTTTACTTAATTGGAATATTGAAAATGGGACTTTTAGTTTTTACTTCTGCATCTTTCCCCAATGTGCAATGCTACTTTTACCGTATGAGTACTTCATTCACCACTTCTATTAGACTGATTTTCTCTAGACAAGTGCTTTATGGAGATATAATTTGTTTAAATGTACTTGATATCCATGAACTTAAGTGACACATTGTGACTATATAGTTCTTTTCACTGCACTTAGTGAAGCTAAATCTCTGCCGGATGTGTTGACTACTTGTCCTGCATTACTCACAATGTGACCTTTATTCTCCAGATGGGCCAGAAAATAAAGCCACTTTAAACATTTCCTACCACACCCTACATAATCTGCCCCCACAAGCCTGCTTACCCCCCAGTCGTATACAGACATTTCTTGTTCTTTCTTAATTGGCACAATTACTCACTACGCTCCACACTGAACACGCCATGTGTGAGTGACTTCAACTCACGTTTCTTTGTGGTTGTGCAGTCTGATTGTGTTTATATTTGGGAGGCTAAATGATAGGCTATGCTGCATGCTTGTAAGCTCCAACTGCCTCTTAAAACAAGCAAGAACTTGAGGGCTTCGGGTGGCTCATTTACATGAGTATATTCCTAGACATGCCAAATTTCTTTCTAATTGAGATGTACCCAGCAAACACTGGAGAATTATCTAAAACTATGATGTTTGCTTGATTGCATAAACCCTCTGGCAACAGAGAAGCATCAGATGGTTTGCTGGAAATCGTTCTATAAGATGCAATTGTCATAATTTAGTTCTTCTTTATGTGTGACAGTTTGTACTCCTATTACATAACACCTGGATAAATATGAGCATCACTGTAAACATATCCTTGGTTTCTCCAGACAGCTTTAACGGATGTAGTCGCTACTTTACTCCTCCTCCTCCTCCTCCTCCTCCTCCTCCTCCACCTCCTCCTCCTTCCGTACAAGTTTAGTTTAGTCTGTGTTTTTTTTTTTTTTGTAACATGAATTCCTTCCTTGTCTGCTCAACCAATAAATAGCAGGAGGGACCCTCAGCTCGAGCAGTCCCACTCTCCTCCTCTTACACTCAGCATCCATCTGACACCATGTGGACCCAAGACGGCGCTCTGCTGCTGCTGCTGTTTGCCTGCTGCCTTTGGTCAGCTGAGGCTCAGGGCGACAGGAGACAAAGCATATGGGATGATCCCATCAAATTCGAAACCAAGGAAAAAGACTCATGCACGATGATTGTCACCGGTCACGGGGAATACACCAGGCTGAGGCTGTCATGCCAGAGTAAGAAGCGCTCCTACTGGTGTGAATACATTGGCAGGCCTTACACCTGCCGCTCCTACAACAAACAGCCTCGTCACTACTTCTTGCAGATGATGTGGAACCTCAGAAAGATGCACAACGCCTGCCAGGCCCCAAGGCAGATCAAACCTCACATGTGCAGGAGGGCAGGCGATGACGCTCAGATGGTCTTCTCTTCGGCTTCTTTCTCCCGGGCAGCTCCAGAAGCTTCCACTAGGCAGGGAGTGAGACCAGCAGTACGGCCTGTCAGACCTCAGCGACCTCAGCCTCGCCCTGCACCCACAAGACCTGGAAGGCAACCCATTCAAGTCCCACCACGAGTAAAAACCACACCAAGAGCCAATCCACAACCAATGACACCTCCGGTGGAGAGCAATGCTAAGAGGATGGCCCGGCAGTACTGCTGGAGGTCACTTCAAGGCATCTGCTCCTACTTCATCGGCTTGGTTCGGCATTAACGAGGAGGTGAGTAGAAGTACCGGGTCTCTTCATTAACACATCTTCAATTATATTGTTTTATGACCAATTTCGGAGTACTGTGCTGGAATGAGGAATCTTGTGTATATAAAATCAAGCTTTCATGTGAAAAATGTAAATCTTTTCTTTACTTTGCTTAATATATTTTTATATATATATGTTATGTTCACAGATTTACAGTTCGGATGAAGATCATTTCTGATGTGTGACTATAGCGCCCCCGGGAGGGAGATTCCAGACCAGCAGTTCGTTCATATGTCTTACAAGAACTGTAGCGCTTTCTTCAGGAGAAGTGATGGTACTGCTGACCATCCAAAGCAGGATTTCTCTGTGAAACTCCCATGCATCGTCCTCCAAATGCCACAGCTGAGGGGGAAACTCTACTACCTGTTTTAACTGTGTAAGAACAAACTAAAGTGTTTACACCATATGCTATGAAATATAGGTATGAAACAGTATGTGTACTACTTTAACTTGTGAGAATGTTTCTGCAGCTGCACAAACATTTACAACAATATACAGGCCCGGGACAAGAGAGACAGACAACCCTACTGGTGTAACTTTTTTGTATTTATGTTTGTTTACTTGTATATAATCTACTTGCATCACTTTATATTAGCTTGAATATTATTTGAAAACACAAGGTTTTTCTTTTGGTCTGAAAGGACAGTTATTTCTGTACTGGTGTAATTGACATAAAGATGTAATGAATGTGAAATTGATAATAAATAAACATTATTCTTAATTATCCTGTGTTGACCAGCTTGATTTTATTGCTCATTCTTGATAAATTCAGCAATCCTGCAAAGAAAATGCATTTACTTGGTTCAGTGAGATTTACCAGCAAAAGATTAGCATTATTGAAAACACTGCTCATTAAGTTCTTACTAAAATCCTCATCATAATGATCATGAAATAGTGTAATTGCCTGCTATACCACATTTGAGCGTTAGGTGCCACTGTTGCTTAAATTAAACTAAGCTCAATGAGTAATTTTTCTGCTTCAGGGACATCTGGCTTGTTTCAAGATATTTCCAGTTATTTAATCTTTGGCACACTGTCCTGACAGATGGTGCATGAAGGTTTTAAAAGACTAACAGTTATTTGCATTTGTTTGATATTAAAGCCTTAAGAGTGAAGTTATCATAAAAGCATGTTGGACTTCTTGAAACAGACTGCCAAAACAGATTTTTAGTCCTGATATCTCAACATTAATCTTCTTGTAAGTGTGAAAAAGTTTACTTGAAACGTTTTAAATCTTAATTGTCTATGTTTGAACTTTTATTAGGTGCAATTATCTCACTGTTGAATATAAAGGTATTATTTAATTGAACATAATTATTCCATTCATTTTAAAACAATTTGAGAAAATGGCATAATTATAATAACGGAAATAATCTGTTTTTACAAGCTTTGATATAATAAAAGGGATTTCACAGTAATATAACACAAAATACCTCTAAAAGACCAACTATTTCATTGGCTGACTGCTATGAACTCAACAAACTATGTAAGTCATCTAATCATGCACTGTGTGTGTGTGTGTGTGTGTGTGTGTGTGTGTGTGTGTGTGTGTGTGTGTGTGTGTGTGTGTGTGTGTGTGTGTGTGTGTGTGTGTGTGTGTATGTGTGTGTGTGTCTGGTAAGGGGAGGGCTGATTCTGAAGCAGCATTATGTAGCTGCAGGAACAGTAAATGCAGCTCTCAGTTTGCAGGTGTTGGGACTGTACTCTGAAGTTAACTCTGAAAACTTCAGGTAAGTGAAGTCATCTGTTTCATCAGGACTCAGTCTGTAATGATCCATGATTACTGATCACTTTTGGTATTAATACAGTATAAGTCCTCATTATACTAAGGCTTTTTTTTTTTAAACTTTCTAATATATTATATAATATTCATGTCACACTTCACTCTGATTGTTTCATCTTTCCAAAAAAGGTTTAAATCTTTCTTTGACTCAGCCTTTTTATTAAATTGCTTTTGGGGTTATTTATTCATATCTCTTATTGCACTCTAACTTCTTCTGTTTTTATTCTGATTTATTCCTTGAGAGCTTATTTTCATCTTCCATTTTATTTAATTCTGTTAAGATCCAATTTATGTTACTTTTTGTATTGCCTTGCGTTTCTTTTACAGCTTGTCTCAATGTGAAGCACTTTAAATTGCCTAAAAGATGCCGTTCTGAAAAAACCTGCCTTGCTTTTTCTGGCTTTCTTTCTTTCTTTGCATTTTAATCCGAGAGTACACCAATCATATATTTCTCTAAGAAATTGCATTGTTTTCGTCTAATAGAGGATTATGATTCTTTTTAAGAAGGGAAATGAAAGGGATTTGAGGTCATATATCTAAATCCTATTTTATCCTCTTGCAGGGTGTTTTGTGCTGTTTTCATGGCTCTCCTTACCAATGTCGCTATCCTGCTGGTCTTGGCTTGTATTTCCCATCAGCTGATGTTGAGCAGCTGCCAGAAGAGCCATGGACGGCGGGGAAGAGGGGTGGACAGAGGACAACACAAGGACAGGCCAGGGCCGAGGGTGGGCCGTCAATCCAAATCCATCCCTGCTGCACAGCCCATTAAGGGTAAAATGGTCACCAAAGACAAGTCAGAATGCACCTGGGCAGTAACAGGTGAGGACCTCTTCTTCCTCGGTGTCACCTGCAAGAAGGGGGACAGGAGCTTCAGTTGTGAATACATCGCCAGACCGACTGTCTGTCCCCAGTACGCTTCCAATGTCAACCTTTACTGGAAGCAAATCGCTAGGGCCATGAGGAAGCAAAAGAGTTTGTGCCAGGACGGCAATGCGTTTGTCAGGGCGGGTGTGTGCAGAAAAGCTCCCAGAGATGCTCATTTCAGACTCCATAATGCTCAGAAGAAGACTGGCCCACCTTCCTCCCCACAACTAGCACCCAGAGCTGTCAAATCCTGTAAACCTGTGAACAGGAAACTGGCTGAAGAACAGTGCAATGAGGCCTGGTCGAGTTTTTGCACATTCTTTTTTACAATGGTGCAGGATTATGATTGCTGAGACAGAAAAAAATCAGCTGTCTATCCAGTCACATCAGTACTTATTATTCTTTATAAATGTATTTCTCCACATTGTTAACAGTGAATCTACCCTTACAATAAACATTTTTATCTATTCTTTTATGTTACTTCTATTATTTGTCAATTTTGGGCAGATTTACTGGGGTGGAAAAAAATACACTGATTGTTTGATTATAAAGGAGATATAGGGAATAAAGTGATACATAGTGTACACATGGCATGATTTTTCTGAACAAAAAATACCTTTAAAAACCGCCAGCACTTGTGAGGTTGTGAGAGCTAGACAACAGTTCCTCGTGTAATTGAATTTCAAGGCATTTGTTTTCCATCACACTCATTTCCTTCATTGTCCTTTATGTCAAAGTCCTTTTCTGTGTTTTCTGTGTGTTCACAGTCCCACTGAAGGTATGTGATTGGAGCTTAGGAGTTAGAACATGTTGGGTATTGACTCAGTAATTTGACTTGAGGGAGTGTGATTTTTAGAAAGCCTTAGCCTGCATACTTTGGCACCGACAAGTCTCTGAATCCACACGTGCTCAACTTGTAAAATCAAAGTCAAAGGGGAGCAGGTTTTGTTCAGAGTATCAAATCAAATAAACAACACAAGATATTTGGCAGATTAAAGTGAAGATTCATCATCTTTGGCATTTATAATAGGATCATGAGACTTTTCCACTTCATACCAATATCAAAACAAAAATGTTATTATCTCCCTAAACTGCAAGTTGATTAAAACAATAATTGTCTTGCATGACATTCAATCAGCATTAGCAATACAGTTGAGTTGAGTTTGTGTGGTAAAAATTAGATAGTTAGTTAGTAGTTAGAGATTTAGTTAAGTAAAAGTAGCAATAACACAGCATAAAGACTTGTAGTCAGTATTTAAATATTGCCATTGGTTAAGGTGGAGCTAATTTTCACTACATTACTTACATAAATTCTTTATTTGAAAGGTAACTATTGTTCATAGTACATACAGTGAAGTGAAAAGTACACCATTTTTGTGTGAAATGTTTTCAAGTAGAAGAAGTATAAGTAGCAAAATATGGAAATATTCAAGTAAGATACAAGCACCTAAAAATTGCACTTACAAGCTTGAGTGAATGTACTTAGTTACTTTCCGCCACCGCTTATGTTACAGTACATTCCAGAGTTATTTATATACTCCCACTTGTAAATAGTCCCTTGTATCAGTAATTTGTGCATCACAAAATCATTTTAGAGGATTCCATTGTCATAAAAACTATTAGAATTGGGTGAAGAAAAGTGATTCAATAATACTCTCTCAGCAAACATGAAATGTCAGAACCAACATTCAGTAATCACGCAGACATTTTTATGTAAGAGGCAGACACAACTTCTTCCACCCACAGCAGCTCCAACAGACCAGAACAGAGCAGCCTCAGGGCATGCTGTGATTTAAAAAAGGGGAATGACTCTCATTTTTCTTGATGATTTCAGCTTCATCTCCTGCTGCTGTAACATAATGCATTACCCACAGCTGAAATCCATCAAATTCACAGACACTCAGCAGGTAGCATTCTGGACCAAGTGGGAAATCCCTTAATGGTAGATGAGCTAGCAATGTGGCTGCAACAAAAAAGTAAATTAAAGGGTATAGTCACAAAATAACTCCAGGAATGCAGTGAATATAGAAGTATATTTAGGGAGGGGTTTTCACCATCTGGCAGTTTTTTTGAACAGCAGCTGCCGAAGACAAGATTTGATTCTGCAGGGCAGCTTGTGAAATGTGTTGCAAAGCACATCTTATGTAAAAACGACTCCCATAACAACACTGAAGTACCAGAAAAAACACCTGTTGATTCCACAACTTTGTATACGTAATACTTTGATTATATAACTTAATGACCACCTGCAGTGTTAAAAGCTGTAGAAATCTGTTTCACATTAGGTACCAACTCAGTCGTCAATTGACAATCAGTTGTCAAGCTGCCCACGAAAAACAATTTTACTACTCAGGAAATCTGGGGACATCATAAAGAGAATATCAGCTTCATTGTCACTGATGATTTAAAATTGCACTGAAGTCGTTTTTATATTCCAATATACAATCATTTTAATGCCTAAGCTTTATCTCAGACCCACTTCAGGGAGCACCTTAATGACCCCAAACATTTATATGCAGCCATATTTTGCTTTGTGAGAAAAGAAACACAAAAACGATAGTAAATTAAATGAACTACTGCCCAACAGTATGTATGCATGTCGTAGCAAGTAGATAACAGGGTTAACCAATGCACAAAGCCGATTTTAGTTGGAAATATCAACTTTGGTCTGATACAAAACCACTATTTACAATTTGTTAAGTTAATGTGCTATTTGACATTTCCTGCACAGTTTAACACAGGCAGTGGTGGAAAGTTAGTATACTACTACTACTAGATACTACTGAAGCTAGTTAGTCAACTAGATACCAATAAGTCAACTAATCCAGAGAGCAGCCCTACTTTTGACTCCACTTCAATGATTTGATACTTACAGCTCCTTATTACTGTTAACATAAAAAACAATGCATCTGATGCAGTCCTTCTGCTATACCTAGGCCTATATATATAAAGTATATAAAATTGGCTCCACATTGATTAATAAAAATGTAAATTCTATAATATAAACACTGTGAAAGGATTCATTCTGCAGAGACAGTAGGCCTACTTCTACTTTTGATACTTTCTGATATTTCTGTACTTTTGTTTAGCATTTTGAATTAAATACTTTGTCTTTTTCTTGTGTATTTTGAATGCAATATGTCTATTTTCACTTCAGTAAAGAATGTGAGGACACCACTGAACAAAGGTTGTAATCCAACGGAGCACATACCTGTTCTACTCAAAGATTGATAACGTTAATGCTAACGTTAGCTCTGTCGAAGAAAGTCCGATGTTAATGCTGCATTCGATTGCACTCGGAACTCGGAAAGATCCGACCTCCGAGTCGGAAAAGTACAATAGAACGGCCCTTGAACTCGGGAATTCGGGTTGGGTTAGGTAGCTGATGTACTTCCCCAGAATATTTTTTAAAAGCTCGAAAGACATCCAAACAAACATCAATTTGCTGTAGCCGGCCATGTTTTCCGAGGTTGAGCAATGAAACGCATTTACCTCGGAAGCCGGAATTTCCAACTCGGATCTTTCCTAGTTCCGAGTGCAATCGAACGCAGCATAACACCTTTTCCTGCTGCTTTCCTGTTCGGTGATGCTTGAGATCCTGAAAGTCTGTTCATGGTAGTACTTTCTGATAAGTTAACGTTAGCTAACGTTCCCATAGCAGTTGCGTTAGCCATTTTGTTACTGGACAACCATTTCACTTAAATCTGATAGTTTTTTTCCCGGAGGTTTGCCTTATAAAGATAGCCCACTGCTGGTGGGCTATCTTCTTAGCATCGAGGTGTTTAATCTCAAATTTTTCTTCAGAAAACAGTATTTTAAATGCCTGCTGTAAAAGATAATCCACATTGTTTACATTAACAGCAGTAAACCATCTTTTAAGGAAACATTAACATTTGTAGACTACAGCCAATCAGATTGCAGCAGGGTTACCCGCCAATCTGCTCTGGGCATGTGAACCTTTTTTTCCCCACACTCAAGCACTTGACATTGCTAGTGTAGCAAAACATTTTAAAACTTTTGTATCAGCCACTGGCATTACATTGTAAGGCAACAAATAAAAGCAGAAGCAATATAAGATATTTTATGTAGGCCTAATTAATTAATCTAGAATTCTATTAATTTACTCAATACCATTATAACTACTTTTTTCTGCTGCCACTAGGAGGTGCTTTCTCACACTGTCGCTTGTACCCATGTGTGAGGGACCGAGTCAGTCGGCTATGAGGAAAACAGTTAATATTTTTTCCAAAAGGGGTCTTTATATATCCAAAGTATAAAGCAAAAAAAAAAATCTAACAAAAGTAATAAGAATTGGGGCCATAAAAGAGGATCCCTTTGCCTGGCATTCCCAGCTTCCAGCAGCTGCAGCAGCAGCACTGGTAACTCAAAAAGAACGGAAATTATGAAACTATAATAAAGTGTGTTGCATGAAACAGAAAATTACTGTGTGATTTATTTGAATACTTAATGTTAAACCAATGTAGACTTACAACTTAATTAAATGTATAAATGTGTATGAACAACATACAAAAAAGTGCAGAGGGTTACCGACATTTTTGGTTGTGTGGCCATGGCTGTGGCCATGAATTTTGATAATAGCGTACACTGTTGTTATGTTTGCTGCATTGTGATTTATCTTGCAAATTATATATTGTCCCAACATATACAGGTATGATGCAGGTGCAGCAGTTTAAGGTTATGCAGATTATTATTTTCAGAAACATTTGTGTATCTAACACCAGTGGTAAAACATTGTATTGTAGTTTTCTTTAATAAGAACCAGTTTAAAGTTAATTCTCCAGTGCCTTTGTATGTTGCATTCAATTCAAACTACTGTTGGATAGTTCCAAAAATGTATCTCAAAATCTTTACATGTCCCACAACTATGCATTTTTATTGTGCAATGAAGTGGAAATAATAATAATTTAAAAAACTTTGAGACATTCAGGTGACTGAGAAGCTCCTGTTGAAGTTTTTTTGTGCTTGCATTAAGCAGCATGGCATTCCGCATTGTTGGCTATTCCTTCAAGTTTGGCACTTCATTCTGCTTTAAATCCCTTCACATCCTATTATAGGCTGAGACAAAGCATCCTTCCTGAGTGGACTGTGGATGTTGTGGCCTTACAGGTGGCCTGACCGCCTGCGGCTCCTGATTGGCTGAGAGATGTGGGCCTTGGTCAAACTAAAAGTAGGGTGAACGGTGAACACATGCCCAGCATGACTGACTCTAAGGAGATTTGTGTGTGTTGTGTGTGTATAACCAGGCTTACATGCTCCTATGAATGCCTTCGTATGTGTGTGATTGGGCATTTGCTTTATAAAGAGCTTTAATCTCGGTGGAGCCAAGATTACAAAGAACTGAAGGGAATTAATGAAACACCACAAATATTACATTGTTTGTGTGAAATGAGAATAATAAATGGGTGGTGCTGTTTGCAAGTCTGGGCCAAAAAACCAGCATCCACCAGGACCCAACATAAAATAATAACCGTAGGGATGTGTGAAAATTCACCTAAAATCTTCAGCAAGGATTACAGGAGGTTACATAACCCTCCTAAACTGTGAAAAAAATGATACAACTTCATCACTTATTTTATTTGATGAAATGTGATGTGAAATGTGACACTGGAGGCTGGTTTACAGCATCTTCCTGCAGGGGAAATGAGTGTCCAGCACAGAGAACAAGTGATTTATGAATCCTCACAGCTGCTGGCTATATAAGTGCTGAGTCATTCTTATTGATTAACAACTGTATCTACCACAGAAACTGTTGACAGAGTGATTCTGTATTATGGCACAGTGGAGATCTTAGCTCATGCACCTGTTAAACCCCCCCCAAATTAAAACAGGATTGTATTCTTCTAGGTGAAATTTAAGGGAATTGTAATTCCAGTAAGTAGGTTTCCAATAAACACTTAATAAACTGGACTTGGTCCTGATTAACTTCCTCATTAAAGAATGACTGAAAAGTGTTCAATCAGGGAGCATTAAAACTGGAATGCCTCGACTCAGCAGGTTTACTTCCTTTAATTTAGACCAGTGCTGTCAACAGCCCACAGCAGCCAATACAACACTTCATTTTATGTTTGCACAAATGCCACAAACATTAGTTAAATTCTACCCCAGAATTGGAATTTGAAAGTCATTAAAAATGTTTGAGGCTTGTAACAAAGTTTATGTGTACATTTTTTAAGACTTACTAACTCAGAGACATGGGTCAAATCGAAACAGCAGAGAAACATAGGAAATGCAGATGTTTCGTTGCACCAGGCCTCACTGAATGTTTGGTGAGTATTAGATGTAAGATTTTGGACCAACGTGAAAGACAATGCCCTCCACCATCAGAACCACATCACAAAATTATTTAATATAAACTTGTATCTTTAAATCTACTCAATGATTTCAGCTAATTAATGCTGATCAAACGGGCAGAGTTTCATTAGGTTTCATTTGGTTTGGGCAACAAAACTTTTCCCCTAAGCTTGGGGCAACAAACAACATGGCTATGTTTTACATAACGGTAGTTGTTGCAGTTGCGTTGGTGACGCCCGGTAGGAAAGTTACATTACTTCAAATAACATTTTTTATTTTTGTTACAAGGACATTATTGCTGTTTTCCTGGGTTAAGTCCTGTGTTTGTTTGTCCTGTACATCACCTCCCGATGCGGACCTTTTTGTGCTTTATACTCTGTCTCCTCATTTCCCTTCTTTAATCACGACAGCCATCAAAAAAATTATAACTAACTACAAGAAAATTATAATGACTTGGAAAGTATTGCAGTGTGTACCAAAGATAAGACTTCCATTAACTGTCACCCATCAGACTGTTTAATGCTTATCTCCTTTGTTATTATATTATATTTCTGGATCAAGACATTATAGTATAATTTTCAGTGTATTTTGCAGCTTTATACTGCTTCTGTAAACTTACATTCTGTGATAAAAAATTTTTAGTCATTTGACCAAAAAAATCCCACATATCTGAAACAAAATAAGCAGCTTTACTGCAATAAAAAAGCTCAGACAGCAACAGAAAAGCCTGCTTGCCTGAATGACTATAACTACAGAGTAAAGGTAACATCAATTTGCGAGTCATTTTGTGGAGTAAATTGAGACTGAATACTCGTCTGGAAAGAGAGCATAAGCCTCTGAGGGAAAGCGTGCCAAAACATGAAAACATTTTCCAACTTGAACCTTCAGGTGGTTTCTGAATACGTAACACGACGTCTGGCAGACAGAGATTTGATGAACATAAGGAGAGGGTTGTAAACCACAGAGAGACGCCTATAAATACTCACCAAGGTTTATTTTCTGACAGTCAGGCCTGTGTCTGAGTGACTGTTAGGATAAATGTAAAGAAAATAAATAAATACTTTTCAAAGATCAGCAGTTTAAAATATAATAAGAAAAATCCTGAGAAATTGATGCAGTATATTACACTGGTTTCACATGGATGAAATACATCAAATAATAGCTCAATATTTAAAGGTATTTATTCTTTTTTATTTTTTTATTCTTATTTAAATATATTCTCCTGGCTATATTTCAATTGAGCATGCAATAAAATGAAAGTATCTAAACTAATTTACAGTACTGCTTTATACTTCATACATTCACCTGAGTATTTATTAATACTTTTATTTGTAAAGCACTTCTTCCAATTCTTCAACTGTATATTTTAAACAATGAAATAGTGGCAAAAAATAAATAGATAAAGTAGTTTAATGTATTCAACCCTAGTGACACTTAAATGGCTTTATAATAATGCAATCCCCTGGTGTGAGGAAAATCACTTCCCAAACTCAGAACTTTATTTTCAATATTTCTGGTTTAGATTGAAAGATTATAAGTTATAGTTATAAAATAAAAAAATATCTGAATGGGCTGAATCACAGGGACATGTGGATACAGTATACAAGGCTCTACAAGGCCATAAAACAAATATAAATATTACTTTACTCCCAGCCAATTTAAAGTTCAAGGGCTGAAAAACAAATATTTAATGTAAAATCGCATGAATGGTAAGTAAATAATACCCAGTAAAGTTTAAGAAAAGAACTCTGAACCATTTTGTAATTTAGTTTTTGAATACTAGGTACTTAAAACAATAAATATAAAGCTTTTAAATATCATAAATTGACATTGACTGAAACCCCATATATATATTTTTCAAAGTAAAATAGTTATGCTATATATTTAGTGGTATTTAAATGTCTTAATGTCACTGTGAATGGAAACACTGAGCTCAGTTCAGACTGTGCTGCCACCCTGTGGTACAACAACAAAGTGAAGTCATTTCCCATTTATTGATCTGAATCTGAACCAATTTGCAGGACATCAGGCCTCCTCATGCAGAAAGACATGAAGCCAGTGTTTGTCTTTATATGAGTCAACAAATGTCTAATAGTGTCCCATTACTTATTGATCACTGACAGACGCATTGTAATACAAGTCAGGATCAGTAGTTCATTTGTAATTAATGAGCGCGGGAGAGCTGTCGACATGTTGTGTTTAATAATTTAGCGTCAGTATTGTATTTTCTAAGTTGCATTTAACACATGCTGTGTGCACTAAAAACAACTGCTAACATTGTGTGTAAATATAATTTAAAAATAAGGCTGCGTGACTGAAGCAAGGCACATTTAGGAGGGAACTCAGCAGGTGAATAAAGAGGCAATTTTAACTAATAGATATCACCATGAAACCTCCTTAGTAGATTACTTACATCAAGACAATTGTGTTTCCCAGGAAGTTTTTTGATATTGCATGTTTAAATATGCAAATAGGCATTTTCATATTTACTAATTTGCACAAGAAAAAATCTGAAAACTGGATAAAGAAAGGATCAAAACTGGTTTAATTTTGTTGACAAGGAATTTTAGTTATTTTTTCATCAGGAAGGAGATAATTTTCACCATGTTTTCAGGAAATAAAAAGTTCCTCACTAAATCAGGCCTTTAGTGATATGTGAACAAACTCCTCTGGAGGCCAGTTAATGTCTTGTCTTTAATCTGCATTATCTCATATTAATTGGCCTGAACTAATGAAGCTACAGATACATTTGAAGGCAGCCTTGTCAGTGTGGCTGCTGGAGAATGATGTTAGCCAACAACAGTTAAAGCCACTACACTAGCATTGTTTGTTTATTTCTTATTTAAGTAGAAAAAAATGTTTTAACATTTATTTAACTCTCAGAAAAAAGGACAGGTTGGTATCTGTTGATAAATGCTGTTGTTAAGTGCACCGAAACTCTGTTAACTTTTTATTCACAAGTTATTGTTGGTGTTATAGGCAAAATCATTGAAAACCGATATCAGTCAACCATGAGTAAAAAAATCTTCCAATTATAGATAGAATTGAAACTGAAGTAGAAGTTGTAAGTAAGTTGTATGTAAGTGCCACTGAAGTGGATATTTCTGGCTAAGAGTTGAGAAACCACCTTCTACAAATCATGCATTTTGCAGGACTCTGCAGATAAAATTGATAAAATAAATAAATAATGAAATAAAATAAAATAAAATAAAATATATTGTTACTTGGTTGGTTACTTACATTAAGACAATTTTTTTTTGTGCAAGTCTTCTGTAATGTTCTGTTTAAATATGTAAAAAAAGATATTATCTTACTTTTGGTGAATTTAGGAAACATCAACAGACGAAGTGTAGTAAAAAAAAAAAACTCTTGAGTGTGTTTTTTGTATGTTTTATTTTCATTAGTCTGAAAAGGACATGTTATGGAAGCAAATTAGCCCAAAATTGACAAGTGCATGAAAAAGCAATGTTTTTGCCTTCAGCGTGTCACCTTAAATGTTTCTTTCTTCAGGCATAGCTATCAGTACTGTCTACATTAAAATCCAAACTGCAACTGTACTCATTATGAAGCTGTTTCCTGTTTAAAGGATGTCTATTATTAAACAAAACAATTCAGTATATTTTAAGTGAATGCACTCTTACTGCTGTTCATACAGGGGATATGGTCATAAATCAAAAATGACAAGTGGGTAATTCACACTAATTCAATCAATAGCAAGCTAAAGTCAGAAAGAATCCACAACTGCAGATCGATAATCTCATCTCACATGTAGCCTTTGCCCTGCAGCACCACGGCAGCTCATCATTCTGTGCTGCTAAACACATCATATCACAACATTAATCATTCCCACCACAGAGGTAGAGCAAAGCTTTCTGGTAGTCTCCAGTCGTGTCCTCCTGCAAAGAAAAACAACAGACTGAATTATTTTATCCTCCTCCTCTTCCTCCTCCAGGTTCCTTATACTCACTAAATCAGGTTTTGATCAAAATCCGAGAAGTTCTTTTCACCTAATTTAAGCTTTTAGGCACTTAACTTCTTTACCATTGTAGATATTTTTTATTTTAACATGCTCTGTTGTTTTTTTCTCAATGACACTTGTATGTCAAGCTGTCACTTTTCATGCATGTGGGCGGCTGTCGATCAGGGGGTTGGATTGTCTGCTCCTCCTCTCCACATGTTGAAGTGTCCTTGATCAAGACACTGAACATCAAATTGCTTTGTTATGTCATCACTGCTTTGGACAAACGTGTCTTTACAACGACAGTGATGTGATGTTGCTTGTATGAATCTCTACACCCTCACCCCTCAGTGGTGCATGCTTCCAAAATTTAGCATAACTGCACACAACAGCTAGAGCAACAACAAAGTAAAAACATTTTTTATTTGCGAATCATTTCATTTTGTTTTTATTACGTTTTTTAGAGCGTCCCAACTTTTTGGGAATTATGGCTGTAAGAATGATTTATAGACACTATTGAATTTATTTTATTCCTTTTTAAAAAAAATTACATGTATGTTGTAAGATGTTATTCTATTATACTTTATCGCTTATTCTATTATTATTAATAATATTATTCTATTTATTTTCTCCTCATTGATTGTATTTGTATTTCTATTTTATTGTAAGAATATATTTATTATTATTATTATTTTATTGTTTTGTCTATGTAATCTATTATATGTAGATCTTTAATTTAACTATTCTAATAATATTATTATAGCTATTAAATCTATTATATTGTATTTTATTTTCATCATTTTTATTGGTATATCACAATGTCCACAGTGAAACATCGAGACGGACAATGATGTTGTTGTTTTTATACTTTTTTAAATACTTTCTTACGTATGTATGTTGGGTATTATTGTAGGTTTTACACTTTTCACAGCCCATCCTCACCCAGTGTTTCCTCTGGTTGCATTACATTTTTTCTTGTTGGGAAAATAAATGTTTCTATAAGCGTTCTTATTTGTTAGTTAACATTTGTTGCTGCAAACTATTTTGCTTAACATTTTTAACAAATTATGCCTATGTGATGGGGACAAAATTTAAAAAAAGTGGTTGGGACCAACGTGTCCTTCGGGTGCCTTAGAAGTGTAAATGGCATATTTATATGACATGAATCATATGAACAACAAAAGAGTGGTTTTCTTCTCTTAGCTTGCTGTAACAGGAAGATACATGAAAGAATAGACCTTTTATTTTTATGCTCTGCTCACATCATGTATGATGGAATGCAACAGCAGGATTCCCAATATAGCCCAAATCTATAATAAATATAGGTACAGCCACTTCGAATGACAGGCTTTAGCTGAAATTTTCTTCGCTGCCACTTACAAGTCAGAAACGTGTAATTACAGCACCTTGTATATGAACATGAACGTCATCACAGCAGAAAAAGCACAGGTGAAACTAATAACAATCATCATGGTTTGAAATGACAATTAAACCGTCATGCACAACAGCAGCACCATGGAAATGTTCAGTGTTGGGATAGCAGCGCAAGCTACCAATGACTTCACACCAGTAAAAGTTAAAGTACAGTAAAGCTATGCTGTGGGGAAATCTAATTTGGTCAACTACAGCTACTTAGAAACAGGAGTTCAAACTACTTCAAATTAACAACGTACATATACCTCAAAGGTCATTCTGCCTATTAATTGTCAGTATACAAGTTCAGAACTTGTTTGAGCTTTTTATCAATAGAACAGCAGAAAAAGTAACACGGCACAAAATAATTCACCACAGATGCTGATGTCAAACTATATATTGATATAAAGATATTTAGTAGGTAGTATTTACAATCTTTGTGTGTGTATACAGTATCTCTGTGTCCATGTGTCTTTTTTCCATCCACCAAATGCCTTAACAATTCAAAACTAAGTAATCATGTGTATCTTCCCACAAATCCCATTTGAAACTACAAAAATTGATTTTCAGATATAATAATGTCCTTTTAAGCTTTTGACTTTTGAAAATAAAAGGGTTTAATCTGACAGCTTTTTTTTTTTTTTTTTTTAACAAATCAGGCTTTTATATGATCTAACCACAACTTAAAAAGTTAAGAAAAAAAACCTCTACCTGATCATTTGACCTATGAATAACATGTAAAGTTCAAATGAGGTGAAAGAAAAAGGGTGAGGGGGCAGTCAAAGGGGTTCAATGACAGTAAAAAAGCAATGGAAAAATAATAATAATAATAATAATAAAAACATTAATCTTATGGCCAAATTTAAAGTTTGTATTTTTAGTAGTTTAGCTAAACAAAAAATGGTTTAAAAAATTAAATTGCGACACAAATATAAATGCAGTTGAACTACCAGCAAGCTAATGCAATATGTAGTTAAACTTCTAGCTCAATAGCATGTAGTTCACTACTCCATAACACTGTAAATGACATATCTATAACTGGAGTGTAACCATGAAGTAATTAAAGCTGACATTTACACCTGTGATTGACAGGTCAAAGGTGTGATAATTAACATGAAAAGTCATAAACAGTGATGTGAAATGGCAACACCAGGAAAACACCAAGTGCAAGCCGAGTTATAGTTGAAGTAATAATTGCCATAATGAAATAAAAATGAACTTGTACTTATGTATTCACTATTGGCCCTTTCTATGAGAGGATGGCAATAACTCCTCTCTGCAGGAACATCTGGCCCCAGGAGAATAGATTAATTCACTCTGGCTCGTGTGGAAGAAGCATCTCATCTTATTTCAGTCTCATCACGCTGAACAAGGCATTTAAAGTAAATCACTAATCTGCACTCCATCACTGCACTGACATGAATGGTGTATAAGCAGCATCACCGTGATTCACCCAGCTGGTGTTTTAAAGCGTGCAGACGGATAGATGACTATGTTTAAAGCAACAGGGGGTAGAAACTGAGGAGAATTATATCACATTCTTTTTTTCTGAACGATTAGACTACTTAGCACGTCATTAAAAAAAAAAAAAAAGAAACACTGAGTGATTGAGTACCTGGATTGTAGAGTATAGAGACACTCCGTACTTCTTCTTGAAGATGGCTCTGATGTCCAGCATGTCCACCTCGCTCCTGGACACCATTATCCTCATCAGGGTGTCGTCGTCAGTTCCGGCACGCTACACACAGAAACAAATTCAGCAGCCGGAGTTAACAGTCTATGAAATTACATCATCAGCCAGCTTTATAGCCCACAAAACTGTAAGCCAGCTGTCTTTTTGTTTCTTTAAGGTGCTGCAGAGACATACTTTGACACAGTACATCACCGCGTTTAACAAGTTTAATACCCTAATTTACTGTAAATCCACTTTTGAACTTGAACTGTAACATGATGACTTGAAAAACACAACTGGCTTTGTTTTCATAAGGTAATTATTAAAAGATGAATTCCATGTATTAAAGTTTTAGCGCCTTAACGATAAATCATAAATACTCTGCATTTGTGTCAATACTTGTCAAATGCATGATTCAGATTTATGGATGTATTTTAATGGCCATTACGGGCAGCTGATTTAATTTTGTATGATATGAAATTCAAGAAGTACAACTCAGATTCCAAAAAAGTTGCGACATTGTCATTGTAATTAAATACTTTGCTGATTTTTTGTGACATTTATTCAAATGGAAACTGCATAAAGAGAATATATTTTAAACTGATAAATGTTTGTTTTTGTAAATATACTCTCTAAATTCTGAATTTGATGCATTTTGTTAGTGTCCAAACTTTTTAGCCTTTTTTAAATTAGATATATATACCTGAAACCTGCTTGAGAATGGCACAGTAATCAATACAGTCTAGACTTTTCAGGAGAAATGCTTATTTGCTTTCTTACTAATAATACCAAATATTTAAGGGGGTGTGCAATAAATGTCAATAATACCATCAACATCGATGTGTTTCATGACAGTAAGGTCATATAATTTAGTTAACAGCTCAAAAAACGCATTAGATGGGAAGCTTTCTAGCTCAAAGATAACTGGATTTTATTACCTTTGGACAGAGCAAGGCTAGCAGTTTTCCCTTTGTTTACAGTCTTTGTGCTAAGCTACGCTGCATCTTCATATTCAATGCACAAGCACAAGAGTGATATCAAGCTTCTCATGGGGCTCTCAGCAAGAAAGTGTGTAAAATGTTTTCCAAATTATTGAGCTTTTCATTTAAATTGCATCACCACACAATTGAATGCGTCATGTTCAGTGTGATGAATTACATTTTAAGAGTCTGCTAATTCATTTTTTAATGCACTGAAACTAATTGAATCTAATTAATTCAAGCAAAAACATATATTCACCAACATAACACATCAGCATTGATTGGAATCTAGTTAGCTCTAATATAAAGTGCATCTGATTATCTAAAAAATGTAAAAGGACCCGAGGGAACTGCAGATGAACACATTTCATTATTTATTTTTTCTGGTTTTGGTACTTATATCATTTTGGAATAACAGAATACAGAAATACATTTTAGTATTAGATAAAAACATATGTTGAGGTTTGATAAACTGTGTGTTACACCTACCCTCATAGATTTATAAAGGCCTTCAGCGAAAAACTCAGGGACACTCCTGACACACTTCACTGTGTAGGAAAAAGAAAAAAGCAGCCATTATATAAGGTTCTCTGTGAATCTGAGTTTTTGTCACATGAATCTGACATCATATTGATTTCTGCAGCAAAGTGTTATCCTCTGCTGCAATTCATTTTAACATGCATGCCAGACACAAAACAGAAAACCCAGAGGGAGTTTTAGTATTTGTCGCCCGTTTGTTACGACTACAGAATGGTCCTGATAAATCACAGGTCTTACCAACAGCTACCAGTAAGTTCTCCAGATTCCCAGTGGTCTCTCCTTCGATGCTGTCCTCGATATCAGAGCCAGAGAGCTTCTTGTAGGCATCGAACACTGCAAAAAAAAAACAGCAGCAACACTTTGATGTAGAATAAATTCAGTATTAAAAGGGTTCGGCCAGTTTGACTTCAGGGCAACTCATTAAAAAAGGAGCTAGCATGTTTATTGCCTTGTATTTTGTATTTATTTTGTATATACATCATGTTCATATTGTAATTAATCAAAATTAAGACTTACTAATTTAGGCAAGCATTAAGCTAAATGTAATTCATTTTCATCTTTTTCTGCTTCCATTTTTACTTCTTTTAAATTGTTGCCATCCAATCTTTTACTCTTTGTATATTTTATTAATGTTTTTATGTTATGTTTTTATTTATTTATTGTGTTTTGCTTTTAATGCCATTTAAATATTTAATGTTTTTTTTTAAATTTAATGAATGAATGAATTGTAATGTTTATTTTCTGATATGGTTTTGGTGATATGGTATTCTATTTATTTGTTATTTATTAATTTATTTGCACAATAAAAGAAGTAAAAGAAAAACATTAAAAATCCCCTAAAGGCTATATATATTATATATATATATATATATATATATATATATATATATATATATATATATATATATATATATATATATATATATGATTTATTCATTTATTTATCATTTATTCATTTATATTTATTATTTATCCTCAATAATATTTTATATAATAAAATGTAAGCCACAAAAGTAGATACATAGCAAAGAATCAAAAGGTTGGGTGGATTTATTTAGTTATTCATTTATTTACTATAACCCTGTAGTTTAATTCATCTGACTTTTTTAATTGTGGTTCTGAATTTTTCTGATTCAGTATTTCTTACATAAAGCAGGTCACTTTGGAAGAAACACCATATCATCTAAACTAGATATGAGGACTTGTTGATGCAGGAGTACACTATGTTAATATGAAATCCCTCTCATGGCTGATCACTGATTCTCTTTCTCTTTAGCTTGGTATAACCTGTCGGTTAACCTGTTTCTCACCGCTCGGGTCTGTTCGCCTGAATTTTTCATTACACTCAGTCGGGCTTCTGACTCAAAAAACAGTTTGAACAAGTCTGGCCATTTTCCTCTCTGACCTCTCTCTTTTGCAGCCAGATGTTCTTGCCCTCAGGACTGCCGCCAAGCTTGTGTTTGTTGTTCATCACACCTTAATAAACTCCACAAAAGTCTGGTGCTCTCTACTTTTCTTCTGTGCTCTCACCTGTATCTGAGTTCTGTGCTGTTTACTTTGGCTAAGTGTCAGCTGCAACTTTGTTTCTTTTTATGAGAACGAAATTCCAGGATGTAAGTTGTTCAGATTTGAAAAGAAAGTGACCCCTCTAACCTCTTGTACTCCTTGAGGACGGCAGCCTCCTCAGATGAGTTTCTGTTTTTCAGAGGCTCCAGCAGTCTCAGTTTTACAGCAACAGTTGATAACTAGAAGACCTAATGAATCCACTGGTACCAACCATGTCATGGTATTTTGTTGGGAGCAAAATAACACTCCGAATCAAGGCTAAGGGAGCGAGGGAAAAACTGACATGCCAATTTCATGGGGGTCTTTGACCTGTGACTTCAAGATATCTGAATGAAAATTGCCTATACAGCGTTACAGACATGCCAACTCTATGATCATCCCAAGCAGTTTGAAGGCCAAAACATGCAGTTCTTCTCATACAGTAGAATTGTTATTTTTCACCTATTGTATTTAAATATTTTCTGCATACTGGGGTCCACAAACAATCTTTGAATTATATAAAGATATCACTGGGAAGCTGAGACTCTTGTGGTTTCAATGGTCCTGGTTTTATTTATTTGTGATGATGTTAGTCCCCATCGAAGCCAGTTCATTGCAGTAAGATATTTTTTTTTTAACTTGATTAAATGTGTTGTATAAAATGACCTGTTGTGACCTCTATTGCCTCATTTAACCATACAACCACAATCCATAGACCTAGAGCATTCAGAGGATTATGGCTTTCCAAGGCATATTGACAATAAGGGGGTTTATAAGCCGTTTACAGAACAGAAGTGCTCGTCATTCAATGCCAGAAAAATCCAATTCTTGCAGAAATTGTCAAAAGTTTTTAAAACCAAATCACAGCATGGATTTTTCTGTGGTGGTTCTCAAGGTTTTGTTGTCTTAATTTGATTTTTTGGGAGGATTTTTGACTACTTTTTATTACTGCTCAAGTGTTAAAAAAAGGGTAAGATTCAGCACCAAATATGTGTAACAAATGGTATCAACCCAAAAAAAAATGCTCTAACAACTTATGAGACATAATTGAGCACAAGAATGACCTTTATATATTCATAACATACTGTTTTAAGCTCTTATATTGTATTGACACTCTGAGAACCTTCGATTACAGTTTCATGACTGGAACAACTTGAAACAATTAATCTTCAGGTTTCCGGCGTTCAGATGGTGTACAACACTTATATGTGGCCTTTAATGTTGACCTGCTATCTCCCCCCAAAAAGCCAAAGTGTTTCTATGCTGTGTCTCTAAGTGTTCTTGGAATAATAACTACTGCATGGTTGGATAGTAATGGTATGTTGCTTTGGAACTTCCCATCTTGCTCTCAACAGCAAATTAAACTTCTGCACTCTCTGACATTCAATAATGCATGCACAAACAAACTCACCTTCTCTGAGATGCTCTGCGCTCCTGTTGCCAAGAATTGTGATGAATTTTTCCTCATCTGTGCCAAACTTGCCCTCTCCAGCAGCGTATAAGTCCTGTAATGACACACACACTTATACACTCTCACAAACACAGCAGACCTTGTGCAGACAGGGACTTATTCGAACAAACGGACCGAGCGAGATGACAGCACTGATGTAGGACCTTGTACTGTGCCAGACGACACAAAAGTTCTGTTTTTCTATTTGTCTTTGTTATTTCATGGAAGTTTTGTGTTTCAGGTCCTTTCAGGAGAGAATGAGGGGAAAAAAGTAAATAAATACTAAAACAAATATTTTATGTTATTTTATTGTATTTATTTATCACCCAATTATTATTATCCCTGCAACACTATTAAGGAGCCATTCTGCACAATGAGTTGTTTTACTTTTGATAATCTAAATATATTTTACTGATAATACTTTTGTACTTACTTGTAACTTAAGAAAAATTCTGGATTGTTACCTTTCTATTTTTACTTGATTAAAGGATCTGAGTACCTCTCAACAGCACTGTCACTGCTGTCTTGTTAATTTGTCGTCTACATTCAGATACATGCAGGATAACTTAATGCTTATCATTATTGGATCCCAATCCACAACTCAATATCAATAATTACCAGCGGTCTATAGGAAACAAGATGTTCTGTTCCCGAAGGTTCCCTACTCTTTAATTAATTCATCCTATTGACTATTCATCTCAGCTGTCTCGGCGTTCAGCTGCACTTTGGGGAGCAGCTTCAGGAACGTGATCACATCCTGAACATGTTGGCATTTAATAGAAGATGGTGAAATTTAGTCCACAAATCATGTACAGGGCTGCTAAGGCTTTTTACTGTTATTTCAGGGGGGGGGGGGTTTAGCTTCTGTATGTTTTATTTCATAATAACTTAACTGTTATTACATTCATTACAAAATAGCAATTGGAATTATAAACCATGAAACCACAGAAGTCTCAAAAGGACTCAAGGTTGATTTATTTATTTATTTTTAATCAAGCCACCAGATCCAGACTTTTCACCGCAGGGTTATGTACAGGACTTTTTCCCAGCAGTTGCCAGGCAACCAGCAGAAACTCCAGCAGTTTTCAAAACTTTTTAACAAGTAAAAATGGAGAACCATACGTGAAGAAATACTCTGTTACAAGTAAAAGCCAGGAGTTTGCAATATGAATTTGCACAGTGAATAGGATGTGAGACGATCACTTATTTAGGTATTTTTTACTGTTAAATTCAGAGGGACAGTGGACTTCTTCCAGCTTGTGCGTACGTAACTCTTCTGTGTGCATTCCTCTTCTATATATTTATTTAATTACTATCTGCACTAGCCTGCCACTTTATGAGCTATAAAGGTGTACCTAATAAAGTGGCAGTGTGGTCTTCTGCTACTGTAACCCATCTTCTTCAAGGTTGGACATGTTGTGCATTCAGAGATGCTCTTCTGCACACCTTGGTTGTACCAAGTAGTTATTTGAGTTACTGTTGCCTTTCTATCATCTTCAACCAGTCTGACAAACAACAAGCCAGTCAACAAGGCATTTTAGCTCACTGGATATTTTCTCTATTTCGGACCATTCTCTGTAAACCCTAGAGATGGTTCTGCGTGAAAATCCCAGTAGATGAGCAGTTTGTGAAAAACTCAGACCAACAACCATGCCACATTCAAAGTCACTTAAATCGCCTTTCTTCCCCATTTTGATGCTCACTTTGAACTTCAGCAGGTCATCTTCACCATGTCTACATGCCTAAATGCATTGAGTTGCTTCAATGTGATTGGCTGATTAGATATACCTAATAATATGGCCAGTGAAAAAGTTCATTTTCTCCTGATTTGTCCTTCAGAATCAGAATCAGTGAACTGTCTCACTTCTTAACTATCTCTGGTATAATTTAATGTTATTCCATGGTCTGGGGGGAAACTTGATTCTGATTGGCTGCTGGGGAACTGTTAACTATATGCAGTGATATTTACTTTAAATATATCAAGCACAATGTTAGCTTTCTGGCAAACAGCTGAGCCAAAAGGTTCCTAAAAGCTGAACGGACTAAAAATATCTCCCTTTGTCAAGTCGTAGCTGCGGTACGTCCTATTTACTGGAGTAGTGGCCAATGTTTTCATTGCATAAGAACCTTAGGGAGGGTAACAGTTGTTCCAGGCATTAGACAGACCCTCAAGTGTAACAAGGGACTGAGTTGCTTGTGAAAAACTTTAGATTTTGATTTAAATACTAATCATCATGGTAAGAGCAGGTTAATGCCCTTTGAGGTGTGCATAATCAGGAATTAATGGAGTCAGAGGCACTTCCAGCCTCCCTGTTGCCCATTAACTCCTGATCGCGGACACCTCCTCGAGCATTATTGTTTACCTGGAGCTCACTTGACCTACTTATGCACCACTAGCATATGAATTTTCCCTCCTGATATCTTATCCTATCACAATACATCAGATAATATTTATAGATTACTGTATATTTTGAATTATTAGTCTGAATCTGCAAAGGAACTTAATTTAAGTTATCAAGTTCACAATCGTGGCGAAAGATAATACAACATTGCCTCCAAACTGCAGTGGAGTAGATATATGAAGTTGCTGAAAATCGAATTACTCAAATAAAGCAAAACTACCTCAAAATTGTACCTGCCTACTTTTCACCATTGGCTTTTGGGGCATTTGTTAAACAGGGTTTGTTAAACATTATCTGACATCAACAAAGGATGTGTTTTCCTTTAGATCTTACCTTTGCATCTTTCTCGATTTTATCCTCGTCCACTCCCTCATCCCTGTTCCCCTTCACAGCCGGACAAACAAGCGACCAAACAGAGAGACAGACAGATGGAAACAACCGGATGTTCAAACAGAGAGAAAATCAGGTCAATGTGGATGGAAAGATAATGAGCTTCTCTCTCAACCCAAGTAATCTCTGGAGATGACATTATCTGCTAAATGGTCCAGAACCAAACAGATTACATTTTCTGTGTGTAAACCAAAACACATTTGAGAAACCAACTGCGTTATTGTGCTGTCTCCCCCTCCTCCCCTTCTCCCAGAAACACACCTAACCCTCTCATGACTGTGTAATGACATCACCAGAGGCTCTAATTATCAGGAAAGGAAACACAAGTCTCTGCAGCCCCCGTCCGTACCTGCAGGAGGATCACCAGTAGCCTCTGATAGTGCCCTGAGGTGTCACCGCAGATATCTTTCTCCAGCTTTCCACTGAACTCTGGAGGAAAGAGGAGAAGAGGGGCAGAATATTGCTTACACTTCTCTGTGCACAACATGCACTAATGGTTGAAATCGACCCTAGTGGGCCGTCCACCGCTCCGCAGGATGAGCTGCGACAGCAAAGATTTGATTAGTTGGCTAACGGACAGCGTGGCCTTCTCTTTTGTCTAGATCAAATAAACTGGCCCCTTTGCCTTTTGCCCTTGGTGCTTTTGTTGTCACAGATTATTTTCAGCTGCTGTCAGAGACATTCTTGCCGCGACACATTTGATTGGAAAAGGTGTTAGGAGAGGTACAGTATACTCATTACACCAGCACTCCTCTGTGTTACAGAAGGGAAACCATATACTGTTAAAACGTTTTGTGCACCAGGAAATGGGTCTTTCACATCTTCTACTCACTGGAGAAAACACTATAGAAACTAGAATTACAGATGTCATGCTTTTATATAAGATTGCAGTGTTACAGTTCCACTTGTTTTTTTATCCAATAAAACAATACAAATAATCTAACTTAAATAAAAAAGGCTGTCACGAGTGGGTCTAAATCGTTTATGTAAAAAAAGTCAAGTCAAGAGTGAGGACAAGTCCCCTCCTTAATATAACAATAAACTTTTAGATGCTGTATCTGACTCAGTTTTAAGGTCATAGAAGACATCGTATGATATCAACCGTGTCGTGATATCTTGTCGGTAATCGGGGCTAAATAACGCTGCAAAGTAAGGCTAAATTTAGACGAGGGAAAAACTGATTTTTTCCCCCCCTTGACCTCTGACTGCAAGATATCTATTAAAAATCATATTAAAATTGGATATATGAGTACCCACGAGACTACCCTTTACAGACATGCCCACTTTATGCAATATTTCTCATGTATGCAGTACAGATGTGTTATTTCTGCCTATTGTAATTTAAAGTTTATGCATACTGGGTTACCTCAACAGTCTTGGAATTGCATAAATTGTATGTCACTGAATTGGGTCTGACTGGAACGATGAGACTCTTGTGAATTCAATGAGCCCAATCTAACTGTAATGTGATAACCTTCGTCCCCATACTAACATTTCTTGAAACTTGACCTTTACAGTATAAAATGAACTGCTGTGATCTCAAGGATAATCACAGCCTCATACAACTTTACAACCACAAACTAGAGACCTAGAGCATTCAGAGCTTTCCTACAGTTAAGGACAATAAAGGGGTTTCTCAGCAATTTCCAAAGCAGAAGTGCCTACCATCTATTTGCTGTAAAATGCAATTCTTGCAAAAATCTTCAAAAATGGCAAAAGTTTTTTGAAACCAGATGACATCATGGATTTTTCTCTGGTGTTCTTCAGGTCTTTGTGTCTTAATGTGGTATTTTATAGATAATTACTTTTATAGTAAAGGGGGTTAATACTTTTGCCACAATGTGGATTATTTACTATTGGTTGCTTGTATTTTTTTGTAAGAGGGTTTTCTTAATAACCTCACGTATATTAATGCCAGAAAAAGCAAAATTTCATTAAATTAAATAAACTTTTGAGATAGTAAAAACAGAAACATGTATATATAATATAATATGATATAAGCTTTAGACTCCATACTATATTTAAATATTTATTCCCCATTTGTCACATTTCATCCTTTCACAATAAAAGACACAACGAGCTTGACTAACAATCTGTTACATAAACGTTTTTCTGCTGTTATCTTCCTCTTTCACAGCTGAGTGACTCACCTTTCTTGTACACTTTGACGATATCTTTAATCTGCTCGCACGTCCTGGAGGCCAGGATCTCAATCAGCACTTCGTCATCAGTCCCGGCGCCCTGGGAACAAAATGAGGCGACGTGGATGGATGCGACAGCATTTTGTCATGGCAATCTTTTGTTATTTCATCAAATCTTTTGGTTGGAAGAGAGCAATATAAGTGATCAAAAGTTAAATACATTTGTTTGGCCAACACACACACACACACACACACACACAAGAAGTATGCAATTAGAAGATGAATAACCTCAGCCGTCGAGAGTTAGCTCAGAGGAGAGTTCAAAGTAAATTCTCTTTTCTTCGCTTTAATTAACCTTCCAGCAAAAGAAATATCTGACAAGCCAAACAAATGGTATGATGGGAACGTCGAGGCCAGGTCCTAAATGCTTTGCCTTCACTTTGATGGAACATTTCCTTTGCGCTGGTAATACAAATGTGATGAAAGAATAATGACAAGAAAAAAAAATCCATTTGAAATTTATAAAAGGATCCAGAAGTTTAGCTTAAAGTTATTTTCCTCCCTTCAAAGTTTATGAGACTTCAGTGTGACATAAAGTAGGTGCAGTAAGTAAGTAATATATAACGTTAGAATATATTGGCTAATAGATCTAGACCATGGCACCATTCTACTTGAATGTGACATTTTATTCATTTGGGCCACATTACAGGTGCAGCAGGCAGATATGAAGAGAACACACGACACACAAGTACTTCATTAAGTGTTTGACCCACATGTTATTTTAGTTCTAGCAGATTCATTGCATTCATTGCTTTTGAATCTGTAAAGTGAAGCCAGTACTAAAATGCCCAGCGCCTTTCTATCGGCCAGCAGGGGGCGACTGCACTAGCTGCAAAAAGAAATTACATTTTAAATGAAAATGACTCTACTTCTCACTTGATTTATTACCTCACTAAACATTTTCCTTACAAGTTCTTCGTCTCAATTGTTAGTTTTGATTCTTCTTCAAAACAGCAGGATGTTCATGTAAAATATGTTCCCATTTATAGTCTTTACAGTCTGTGGTTGTTTCTGGAGTAAATTACCACTGTACTGCCGGCCTATTTTGTTCGATAAGCACAGAATAATGTTTAGTGGGTAATTCTTGTTCTGACCCAGCCTCAATCAGACAAAACAAACATGTTTATGTGTTTTGTCTACGAGAAGAAGACCAGATCTTGAGCAATCCCACCTAATGCCAATTTTCTGACAAAAACACCTGCCATTAGAACCCTGAAAGAACCTTTTGTGCATCAAATTAATTGGTTTGTGTCATTGCCTTTGTTCTAAACTTTCAACATTTTCATGCTGTCAAAACTTGCTGATCAGTAGATCAGTGTTGAAGGTTAATGAAATAATTGTTTCTATCTTTTCAAAAATAATCCTCAGACTTTTCATCTTGTATTTGTCTAATTTTAGTTGATAATAACATATTGGTTACAGAAATGAATCTACAGATACTCCACGACAAAGGCCATAATGTGGCCTGCAGCAGACTAAGAAAGGCTTGTTTCTAGCCTAGTCTTCTACTACTACTGAACTAAGCAGTAGTTCAGTAGTTTAGAATTAGGATTACAGGTAGGATTACTTGTGAACTCTACCGGCCAGTTAAGAGGAGTAAAGAGTCAGCAGTCAAAGATGGTATAAAACTATCACTAAAATAGGCTTTTACAAAAATTGTTAATCATCATAACCACAAGGTCATAAAGCATACAGCCATACAGGGATTAATAATCCTAAAAGCATTATTTTATGTTAAAAAACAGGGCCTGACCAATATGGGATTTTTGAGGTAGATACCATTTTAAGAGAGGAGAGATTAACTGATAACCTAGATATTGCTAATTATGGTACGTTTTTGAACTGGAATGAAATTAGACATTTTATGTAGATTGAGGACCGATTTGCACTGATATGAGAGTGCAAAGGAACATTGTTTACATTACTATACATTATACATACAATACATTACATTGTCAACCAAAAATGACAACTGAGAAAAAAAACCACAATAAAAAATAGCTAATTAAATATAAATACTGTATGTTCAGTATCAGTCAAAAAAACTATTTAAATAAAAAATAAAGAAATAGCTAATTAAGCTTTTTTAAATAACCCCAAGCATTGATTTCTGAATTTTATATATTGTGTAAAAAAAAAAGTATGCGCTGATACCAATAAATACCATTGATAGGCCAACATATCTGTTGGGCTCTATTAAAAAGTAACTAGTACAGTAACTATTGGCATCAAATAATTGTAATACAAAGAGTAAAACGTACATAATTTCTCTTTGAAATGTAGTGTAGTAATCTATAAAGTAACACAGAGAACTTGGAAATACTAAAGTAAAGTGCAAAAATGTCAAAATTATACTTAAGTAAATGTACTCAGTTACATTCTACCACTGGGTATTTCTAAATGTCAGTTCATTATCCTCTGTCAGTTTTAAATGCTAACCTGCTGTGGTTTTACCATATATGACTAGAAACCATTTTGACATCTTTTAAATGGCTAATCAACATGAAGCAGGTTTTTCTCCTGGCAGACATTAAAGACGTGTCGATCACAGGTGAAACTGATAACACCAATAATGGCGGCGTCTCATTGATGTGGGCCAAAGTCTGAGCTCTGTTATCGTGCATGCTGTTTAACTGGCAAGGCTTAAATAGAAATGAGCCTGAATCAGTGTTTTCCTGCTATGACAAGTTGAAGTGAGTGTCATGAAAAAGGTCTTTTGCTAAGCTGAGTGTTTCAGCATCAGATGCTGCAACATCTGTGCACTAATACCACCGAAGAAACTGCTTCATCTGAGGATTTCAACTCATTTGCATATACGACCTGCAATCTAAAGTGGAGCGTGTGAGGAAATCATTAGTTACCTTGAGCGCCTTGTGCAGCTGGGAAGCATCGTACGAGGCAGACGGGGTCATCAAGGCCACGATGAGACTCTCAAACAGCCCACCCAGCTCCGATTTCAGGGCGCTGACTAAGTCCTGATGCAGAGAAAAGACAATTAATGACAAGAGGAACAAAAACAGTCATAATTATGTTTGTATTGAACAAAACTTTGCATCATTTAAATTCTGTTGAACACATTAGCTGTCTGGTGCTTTTATTTCCATTCATAGCAATTCACTTTCAAGCAGCTGCAAGGAGTTTTCAAGTCTGTCAAGTTAATGTCGGTTTAATACTGTTACCTCTATAAGACTGTGACCATCAATGAGAAAATTGTCTTTTCTTTATTCTTGATTCATCTGTGACCAGGAATTTAACAGCATGCAGACCTGAAGAGTCTATGTTTACATTTTCCCAGGCAAAGTTTGCCAGTGTGTAGTTCATCAGTCAGTTAAAAAGCTCTGAGGGGAGATTTTTCTTAAAATAACTTATTTTTTGAAGTTATATTTTGTGGTTATGGCTGATACTGGAGCAGGATCATCAAAGAGAAGGGGAAATAATTGACAGAACAACAAATAAAAAGCTACAAGTGAAAACATGAGTTAACCTTGGTTGTTCATTCGACAGATGGAGAGAATTTGGGGATTTGAAAAGAATGAATTGGCCTTCTTCCTCTTTGAAAAGTATGTACTATGTATGTCTACTTTATTTATGAAATACAATGTGAAAAGTTGTTTTACATCAAAATATGAATTTATGTTGAAAGCCAAAACTAATTATTTATTTACAGAATTTTTTTAGGACAACACTATGGTCTCAATCGCTTGCAAAAAATCTTCTGAAAAAAGAATTCATGTTAATAGTTCAAATAATGGCCCCATTTAGAAGAAAATTAGAAGATATAGAATCGTATGATTTGGAGCGTGGCTACCTTTGATTGACAGGTCACTAACAAGGCGAGACGTCATCAGGAGAGAAGCAGAACAATGAGTATCCACAGCAACGTGTCAAAAAAAGTTATATATAACGTTATATAGATATAAAAAATGACTTTTTCCTGTTTGGAATTTGACCCTTTCACACTCACACTCATTTTCACTTAATGACAGTTTATTTGAACGTTTTGTTCATTAAAAAGTCTTGTTCAGCGCTTGGTTGGACTAACAGACACTCCAAGGAGTCGCTGTTCATTTTTCTGAGGTAAGTAACGTACATTTGTTTTGTTTTTTTGCTAGCCAACATTAACATCCCAGTTAATGCTCCAGTTAATGCTAACATGAATTAGCAGCGGTTTCGCTCAGTCAGGTTGAGGTGTAGAGAGGCTGTAGTCAGTGTCGTTTGATCCCTCTCGCTCCTCCACAGTCCAAATATGGTCTGCTCCCCGTATCGGAAACAAGATGGCGACGAGTGTAACACTGAACTCTTCCAACGGGCCACAAACCAATGGGTGACATTATGGTGACTCTCCATTTCTTATACAGTCTATGGCTTTAACGCATGAAACATATTGGATATCAGAAAACAAACCATATCACAGCACATAGTGACAGGAAAACTTGACTCGTTAGTGTTGCCATGAATGTAGATTATCCTGAAGTTATATCAAATAATAGACAAACATTCACGTTCCTTATGTCAAAGAGATTCAGGCATACGTGACAATTCTCTGCCTTGCTGACATTTTGAGAGAAATGAGGATAATCAGAAGAAACATACCCTCACAAAGCAAAAAATATATTTATTTTGCTTCATGTCCTTAAACTAGCAGCTAATCAAACACAACATATTACTCACAGACGCCGCTATTGATTTCTCTATGCAATGAATCACATATTTTGGCATTGCTGGGAGCACGACCTGAATTAAGTCGGTGAAAAGAGTGAGTAATATCATGTGTGTGTGCATCTATATACATATATATAAAAACACCCAGGGGATCTTTTAATCTGCTGTGCTAGGCCAGCTCAATATGCAGCCGAACACTCATCTCTTTAACAGCTCAATATGTGAGACTCGGAACAGAAAATCTCCTTATTTCTAGATTACATAATCAGTCTTTCTTTTCACAAAACAACCTGTTTCCATTTCAAATCATATTCCCACAAAAGGTTGGTGAAAAGGTGCATTCAAAAGCAGAAATGACGCACTCTATGTCAGAGAAGAATTCAGCTGTAGCAGAGAAATATGAGCATAAACTGTCAGAGAAATATAATATAATAATATAATAATAATAATATAAATATAATAATTTTTCTTTTTTGACTTTACTGGCACTTCTCATTTCAGATGTTATTGCAAATTAGTAGTTTGTGTCTTGCAATCACTACATTTTATAAGATGTAATAGAAGATATAGGCAAAAAGGCTCATTTTAATAAAACACTAATATTTAAAGATACTACAGGAGCTACATTGTGATTTTCTGATGTGCTTTATTTCTATCAGCTGCTGGGTCTATTTGTACTCCAGGTGGCTCTTACATTTGCTTTTCAGTAACCTCCACAGAAAGCAAATTAACTTGCTGCTTTCAATCCACAGGTGGTCATAAAATAACTTGACAGTGTGATAGAACAGGGAGAGCAGGAGAGCGTAAAATGCCCGGTCGTGTATAAATAACTGCACTGCACTCTGGTCCACAGGGACTGTAGGAAATTGGCCTTCCTGCCTCTTCTTCCATGTTTTCCCCGTGTTTGGCTGTTGAATGTGGAGTCTGAATGACAGAGACACTTCATGTGTTAGAGGGCTGAAAGGCTGTTAGGTCGTTGTTCAGCGGAGGCAGCTGAGTGGTGATACGAAGCAAAAGCACAGAGGTATATATCAGTAATATCACGATTATGTACATAACACATTGAAGGTTAAATGAGGAAAGATCTTCCGTGTGACTGATATGTGTGACATAACTCAGGCTTTTGTCATTCACTGTTTGTACCTATAAAAGGTTTTGACTTTAATCACTATTATTCGTATGTAATAGTAAGCAGGGTCGGTTCTAGACCACTTTAGACAAACCCTCTAAGTGTATGATTGAAGTGTATGAAGGCCATCCTCATGCTCAATTATGTTTCGTAAGTTGCAGTAGTTTTTGGGTTAACATTGTTTGCTGAAAATGTTTAAAAAATAAATAAATAAATCCCCCCAAAAAACACATTATGACACCAAGATCTTGATGAAAACCACAAAAAAATCCATGCTGTGATTTGGTGCCAAACCCTTTTGATATTTTGGAGATTTCTGCAAGAATTGCATTTTTCTGGGATTGAATGGCGAGCACTTTTTGTTGTGGAATCCGCCGCCCCAATTAAGCACATCGCTGGATAAATATATATATATATATATATATATATATATATATATATATATATATATATATATATATATATATATATACACACATACAGCGATGTATATCAAATCTTTATTCTTTAAAGAAAGAAACTATTAATTCTGAGTTGTTGTTTTTTTTTTTTAAAGAAGAAGCAACAGACAAGACAAGGGAAGTTGGAAAATATTGAAAAACAGACAAATTAGTCTTTTGATGGAATTTGTTGACAATAAAAAACATTTACAACACTGCCAGTCTCAGACTTTAACAGAAAGAAAACAATGAAGGGCTGGTAGAGTTACAGATGAATTTGAGTAAGCACACTTCAGGAGATATCTGTGTGCTTTTGAGCTTGGTCCAGGTGATGTTGTAGAGTAAGGACGCAGTGACACACTGACATGACCTGTAACCATCCATCACTGTGACTGCCGTTTGTCACCAGCTCTCTGTTTTTGTTACCAGCAGCTCGTCTTACCTTTCCGTAGGCCTTTTTGTATGCCGCCTTAATTTGCTGGCGTTGATCGTTGCTACGTGCGCTCAGCAGCATCAGGATTGCATCTTCATCCGTACCTGCACCAGAAATCAAATAAGCATTAAATAACTTATAAAGTAAATTCCTCTATGAGCTTCACACAAACACCTGCAAACATACGTCCAAGAAAGACTTAAACCAGCTTCATATTTTAAAAAAAAATCTTTTTTTTTTTTTAAAACAAAGGGCTCATAAGGCATCATCATGATTGTACCCATCATTTAGCAGAACAATTAGCAGCTTTCAATTTGCTCCCACATGAGGAGTCTAAGCCAATGATCTAACAATCAATAGGTCCTGAAAATGAAGAAAAAAACAAACAGGCTGTAGAGCAGCTGGTGTTATTTCCTTTGAGGGATCAAAATGTTCAATTAGTCCGAGGGAACGACGGCACAAAGTCCTGCTGATCTGTAATGACATCTTGGACTACAAACAGGTCTTCTTTTTCCTTCCTATTTCCTTTTCTACATTTAGTGGATATTTCCTAATCACACTGTGAAAGTATGAAACTGACAGGAAGTGTTGGGGATACATTTAAAAAGGTGCTGATTGCCTGTAAGGTTATAATTAGCAGGAGAAGCATCAGTCTTAATAGTGCACACCTTTAATTTAATGATTGTCATCGGGCCCATTGATTTACACTAATGACTGCAGAGTAATGTTCTCACTGCAGTTTCTCATTTTGCATCTCTGCCAATAATAACAACAACATTACCTGAGAGAGGAAGACCGGGTCAAGGGTCAGACTACTAAAAACATCAGCCAAATAAAGCCAAGCAACCTTTACACAGAGACACAAGTTATTTGATCAGGGTTCTTGAAAAGTTGTTTCGGCTTGGTGTCTTAATAGGCTGCCCATATTCCCCTTGGGCATTATTGACTGTTCCAAAGCTTTAACCCTTGAGCAATGCATCCTTCTTTTTAAAGGACAGGGGCTCTTTAGGGGGCGAAATCAAGTTAACAGTAGATGTCACAAAGAAGTGGTGAACAACATCTGAACGATGGAGACCTGAAGATTAATTTGAGATGTAGCTCAGCACTGTGTGTTAAGAATGTCTAGTCATATCTGGAATAATATTAATTGAAATGTTTAAAGAGTATAAGGGTTTGGTATGAATATATGAAGTCTGTCCCCATGCTCAATTATGTCCCATAGGTTTCAGCAATATTTGGGTTGCAACACAGATTTGATGCAAACTTTGGGGAAAATTGGTCAATAAATCTTTAAACACCAAAACCTTAAGGAACACCACAGAAAAATCCATGCTGTGATTTGGTGTCAAAAACCTTGCATATCTGCAACAATGGCTTTTTTCTGTGATTGGATGGCATGAACTTCTGTTTTGTACACTGTTCAGGGGTGGTAGAGTTTCATGAGGCTGTGCTTATCCTAGAGGTCACAGCAGCTCATCTAATACAGAGAAGTTTCAAGAAATGCTATTATGGAGAGTCTCTGCTTTCCCGTGATACCCAATTCATAAAATTCCAGGACTGTTCAGGGACATGTGGCCTTGTGGTTGTAAAGCGTTTTGGGATACAAGCTTTATTTCTGTGAAAAAATTATATGAAAGTCACTTTCACTTTGCTAAGTCATTTTTGGTGTCACAATATATTGCAATCCTGTGAATAATTAATAATGTTTGGCAAAAAATGTATTTTAAACAAAATATTTTGTATAAAATATTAATGTCGTTCATATTTCTATAGGAAGAAAACACTTTCTCTCTGGCATAACTTTTTTTTAACTTCATTTCAAATGTTACTTTGTTTAATATCACCTTCATTGGCTGTATTATCCTATTTTATACAGTCTATGGTATTATCACCTCATCACTAAGCCTATATAGAAAGATTTCAAACTTTCATAACCATTTCAGATTGTTTACCAGTCCGCTGTCTGCTTCTGCCATCATGTCGACAGTTATTTGTATTTCATTTTATTTATTTATTTTATTTTTTGTGTCTCTATGTTTGCCTACAGTAAGAGCTCATTACTGTTGAGGTTTTGCAGAGCACTTTGTGGAAATGGCTTAGTGCTGTGATGTACTTCTATTTTTTTATTTTTTTTATCCATTGAAAAGTTAAAAACTTCTCAGTTTTTCTTCTAATTAGACCAAACTCACTGGGGAAAGCAAAAGTATTTCTCATGCTTCAGAGGACGGCACTAATTGTCAAAGAACTTTTATCCTTTTTTACCTTTTTCTTTTCTTTTATGATATCCTTTAGTGTTTTTTTTTTATTATTTAGGTTTTCAGGCCCATTAATATATGCTGTCTCTTTCTGTTTTTCAGGATGTATCAGTTTAATTTTGTATTTTGGTTTCGGTGTTTATTGTTTTGTTTTTGGGTGACTAATGTGATTATTTTCTTAATGATAAAAAAAGAACAAATGCAAATAAAAATTATTCTGACAGCTGTGTAATTTCTGTGTTTTATTGTTATATTGGTTTTAGAGAGAAGCTGAAAAATATGACAGTGCATAATAGAAATATTGCTTATTATTATTAATATTATTATTTATACACAAGACACACCTGTCATGTGTGCAAGTAAACCTTTTGCAGCTTGAATCGACTGTATTGTTCAAAGTGTTGAGGAATCATTATATTAAATTCCCACCTTAAATAAAAGTTTTCCCTGCATATATATATATATATATATATATATATATATATATATATATATATATATATATATACAGTGGTGTCACATGCTGAGTGTGTGTGTGGGGAAATGACTAGGTGAAGAAAACTGACCGATTCCTTTCATGGCTTTATGGAGAATTTCAGCATCATGTTTGGCGTTGAAGTGGACGAAAGGTTTGACGCTGCCTCTGTGTGCCTGCAGGAAGAGTGCAACAAAAAATGAATTATAAATATGTTATGAAAAATGTTTCCCCAACTTTCTTTGCTATGGTGGGTTTAACTTCTGTAGGAAACTCTCTGTGGATGCATGAACTGCATTGCAGAGGTGAGATAAAGTTATCAGGCGTCATGCAAGAAACACTCACACAAACAGATTTGTGCTTAAGTAGCTTGTATAAGTGGCTTTGGAGAACTTGCCAAATCCACTGACTTTCTTGTATTTTGAACTTTCTCTTAGGCAGACACACGATTTTTTGAGTGGTCCAGACCTGCTGTAGAAGTCAAGTGCAGGTTTTCACTAATAGATTTTGTATTTTATTACTTTGAAGGGATTTTAAGTTTGATAATCCTGCAAATTGGCATCCCCTCTGTGTCTCTCAACTGTCAATAAAGCCGTAAAATGGTCAAAAATCCTGCAGAAATTATGAGATAAAGTATCAGGGAAAGTTAAGATAAGAGTACAAAAATGTTCCTGCATCACGCCCGTTGTTTTGCAAGTCACAAGTAAGTCTCAAGTCTTTGCACTCAAGTCCCAAGATACAACAGACAAGTACTAAACTCTGAGTTTTGAGTCTTTAAGTCATAATGCACTCTTTATCAAATGTAATGCCACTTTAACAAGTGAATATATATATTTTTTTAAATTACATTTACAAATATCATGAATGCATTTAAAAAAAATGTATTTATTAGTTAAAATTAGATTTAATCATATTAAAAAATGTAAAAGTATTTTCAAGTCAAAAGGCTCAAGTCCAAGAGAAGTCACAATAATTGGTGTAAAAGTCCAGATCGAGTTGAAAGACTTTCTTGACTTTCTTGGTTATCTAAAGTCATTATGTTTGTGACTCGAGGCCACACTTCTGCTGTATACTGCCTGCTAAATTAACTATACCATTACCAGCAGACTGTTCACACTGACTAAACTCACGCAATACTTCTTCCCTGCATCGTGTGACTGTATCAATTACCTGTCTGAGCTGCCGTTGAATGACATCTGTCTTTCTCACAAATGTAAATGAACATTAACCTTCCACTGAATTCAATATTATCCAATTATTTTTTCAGGCAAATTAAGGTTTCTAGTTATTTTTTATGTTAAAAAAGTGGGTGTGTAATATCATGTTTGGCAGCTTTTGCAGACTCTGGCTCCTATTATGCCGGGAACACGAATATACAAATGTACAGTTGTCTTCTTCATCTTTAAATACACTTTATTGTTGGAATGCATTCAGTTATCATCATACTTTTTTTTAGTATGTTTTTTCTGAAATGTTTCTCACTGCTCACCTCAACCCAGCAATAATAAACCTGATATAAAGTGTAATGTTTGTGCACATACTTTTGCTTTTCAGTTAGATTTTGTAGAAAAAGAATCACCTGTCATATTTTTACTGAAGTTGGCTGCTGTTCCTTTAAGAGATGTGAAAATTTATATCGTTTCAACAGAAGTTTAAGTGCTCTCTGATGGTCTTAGTGCTTCCACTAATGAGAATTAAACCACGGGTATACAAAATTTAAAAATACTGAATATTGCTGCAAATTATTGTTAGTAGCTGAACTATAAAACATTGCTACAGACATCACCTGGATTTAAACACAGCACAAGTTACTGTAAGTATGACATAAATCAAATGTGGCTGCTTCTTTGTGTCATGCAGGTAATTTTAAAATAGGTTGTAGATTGTTCTCCGGGGAAAATGTAATTTAAAGAAAAGCAATAAAACATCTGCCTCAGCTGCAGCTGTGCTCCAAATTCTGAGCAGGTTGGAGAAGTGGAAGGATATTGTCTCTGTTTTAATATCTGCTTTTGTTGCTCATTGGTTTTCAAGAGAACAACCTCTTGTTGCAACATGATGATGTTTACTCTCACACTCCACTGTCACAGCTTTGATCCTGCATGCAGCACGAAACCGGCAAAAACACGATAAAACACAATACACCTTTTACTTTTTTTTTCACTGTCAAAATAGTCATATTCATTATTAGAATGTGAGTCAGTTTTGTTGTCTTTTATTACAACATTTAGTATTCATCTTCTACAAAGAAATCAGCTGTCAAACTCTTATCAAAGTCTTATTAGCCGTGCAAACATTGTGGTAATGACATGCAATGCTTAGTAGAAATATTTTTACTTCTGTTGGAAAAACTGTCAGAAAAATATAAGCCCAATTTGGGCTGGTCCAGTATTACCAGGGAGGTATCTCTCCACCCCCATGTTTATGTTTTGTGCACCACATCCATAAACAAAGTCTTAAAGTTTTTGTTCTGGTGCGCTGCGCAGATCTGACATCTGCCTATCTGCACGCCTGCTCACATCCCCAGTTCTCTGAGTCATGGCAGTCCCGGGGACGGTCGGTACACATTAACCTAAAATACTGAGGTTGATAAAAATGTACCTTAATTCGGAAATATGCAGGATATTACCGCTGACATCCCTGTTATATTGCATAACAGCGTTGTGCTGTCATTAGCAGAAAAACTAGATGACTTGTAACAAGTATCTTATTATTTATTAAGACTGTTTGGTAAATACATTTTTCAGAAGTGGCTGTGTAGAGGCCATGTTTAACAGTTCTATAGACTGTATAAAACAAGTGGACAAAGCCTCTTGGTCTAAAAATACCTTTAACCTGCATTCTTTCTAATGGCCAGCAGGGGTCGACTCCACTGGTACAAAATAAGTCTGATTGAATAGAATGACCCTACTTCTCACTTGGTTCTTTATCTCATTTTCCTAATGAGTTTTCATTAGGAATTTTCTGCCACTACCATTCTCTTAATAAAAATGCTAACAAAAGTCAGAGTTTCAGTATGGTTCAGCTGCAGCCTGCACACCTGCAGTCAGGATTCCTTCAGTGTTCATCATTCAGGAGGTTTTTACCAGGAGCCGAATTATTCAGGTCTCCTCCTCTCCAAAACAAATAGAGCAGGTGATAAAACCAGCAGTCAAAACACTGTTTTTCCGATGTAGTTTGACAGCTGCTGCAAATGTTTGTTCAGCTTGTTTCTTTGATAACATTCAGACATCCAAGACTAAAAAAGTCCATAGTAATAGTGTAGCTAATAACTTGATAAAATGACAATTCGAGACAGCTTATGAAATGTTTTGCAAAGGAAATATGATGCTGTTGAGGCGAATAAACAAACTATTACCTTGATTATGATTAGGAATTTCTGGAAGCGTTTGGATAATGTGATTACACAACTCATAAAAGGTGCTCACATAGGTCTCGTCGTTTTAAGATTTTAATGTGGAAAATGTAAACCTTTAAGTCACTTCTTGACTACCATAGTAGATTTTTTTTAAACACACAATTAGGGTGATTAAACAGGATGGAAACATGTTTGCGGCTGTGGTTGAATCACAGTCAATGGTAATCTCAAGGAATGGCTTTTTTATTAACTTTTCAAGTGCCATCAGGGAGCATTGTCTCTCAACTGATGAAATTGTAGCCCGGCGGAGACACGGCAGACACACGTACCTGCAGTTTCCATGTAAGTGGTAACACAATATGGCACAAATTAGACCGCAGTCATCAACTTAAACTGAGTTCTTTCTACCACTTTACATCTTAAATCAACATATTCTCCTCAGACAGTCTGAGCTCTCTCAACGAGCTTGAGAGGATGAAATCAAATCAAGGATATCAAATGAAGCCGCTGCTTCTCCTTTGTGCCGACGTGAGTGTGCAGCACAAGTCGTACTGATGTTTTACTAATGAGTGCATTGTCGCTGAAAGTCCTTTCAGTGAATTAGAGATCATCTAGAAGTCAGGGGATCAGTAAACATCGAGTCCTCACGGTGAGGGACAAATGGAAAAAGTGTAAGGATTTGGTGAAATTAAAATTTATGGAAATATAAAGCATCTCAGGTTGGAAATCTGAGGCCGCTGCTGCTGCTGACAGTTATTTGTGATGTGTATTGTTAGAGCCTGATCATGCAGCACAGGTCCCAGTGTGGCTGGAAAAGGCACTGACCTTTCAAGAGTCAGGACACACTTCATTACACAAACATGTAAGTTAGCTCTATTGCTGCAAACAACACCAGTTTTAATCCAAACGTGTTGTGCAAAACAAAGTTGTTTCTTGGCAATCCTGATCTTTACCTTCAATTTGAGAATATTAGATTTGACGGATACAAAACAACAAAAGAGAACACTTACCATCCTTTTTCCTGACTGACGACAATTGCCGTAAACTGAAATAAATTGGAACAGATTCATGATTAAAATAGCAAAGTTGAGGTTCAATGTCATTAACTCAGGTACATTACTTATGAACTGTAAAGAATTGGCTGAGAAATGTATAGTAAATACCAAAAAGTATTTAAATAAAATTAAAATTAAAATACCTTAAAAAATATTGTATAAAAAATATTGTGTAAGTATTGCTGTTAATTACTGTAAATATAATTACAGGACACAGGCTCTTGTTGTATATAAATTACAGCAATTTATTGTTGTTTTTACAGAAACACAACAACAATTGTAACAGTTGTAATTGTAGTTTACAACAAACAACATACATAATTTACCTGGCAACTAAAGTTGATAAAGAACTGGTATTTTTCACATTACAACATGGTGTTTTAAAATGTTTTTTTTTTTTTTTTACAGTTAATCATTTTTATATTTATTTTTTTTACTTATAGCAGCTTTGCAATTTATGGATATTCTGTTAAATGTTTTGCCGTTAATCCAAAATTAATTAAATGAGTTATTTTTTGAGTTGTAATCTAAATTATATAACTGCACTGTGATAAAACACATCAATGTAAATATTGTCATTTTTTGAAAAGAAAATATGCATTTTATGGTTTGAAAATTGCTAAAGGTACTGTCTTGAATCAGACCTGAACCTTAAAAGGCTGATGCTGCCGTGAGGTCTGTTTTTTCCTTCTTTTTTTTTTTTTTTTTTTTTTTACAATTTTATCGCATACTTAGTACTTTTACTTTTCATACTTTCAGTACATTTTACTTTCAGATAAATGCAGGTATAGTGGAAGAAAACAACAAAATTCAATACAATGGGATAAGTGTTTGTTCTTACCAACAGGTGTGTTTCTTCTTTCTCTGCGGCTCGGAGAGGAGCTCTGTATTTTCTGCTCCTGGCTGCTGTGGGAGGCTGCAGTGTCACAGGGGAAAGCTGACAAGAGACACTTCCTCATCCGCATGCAGTGTTGTCTTTCACTCGCTGTCAGTCAAACAGGAGATCGTGACTTCATGCACTCAGTTTCTGTGTGTGGCCCTCAGAAGAGGGACAAGGTGAAACATTCTCCAGAGGTACATGTCCAAAGGTCCAGAGACTGCTGAAGGCTGTCAATAAGATATTATTCTTTATCCAGCAGATTCTCTTAAATATTAAAGCAACTATAAGGAACTTTATTTTATGTGTTGATTTGGCACCCCCTGTGGTCAGAACCAGTATTGTTTTACATCAGCACCATCACCTTGTGTTATTAAAATCATGGTCTGGCTAATGTGTGCATTAGCTTTAAAATGAGTGAAAGAAAGACAACTAATTTTTATTTTTAAGAATGTAATTCTTATTACTTGTAATAAGAATAATAATATAATGGTCAAGTCCAGTTCGCTTACGTAGGTCATATAGAGACATCAGTATAAAAGGGAGACTACTTAGTTGCTTTAAATTATTTTTATTAAGAATTTATTTTTGAACATGTTAACCATAATCCCCTAAAGTCTTAGATACCTCTTTGCATTCTGAATAAAAGTACATGAAGCATTAAGTGTATATAGATTACATTTAAAGCTTTAAAGGTACACAGTCCTCAGTTTCTCTTAGCTTTCAACAGACTGAACAAATATTAAAATCTTTTAATTATATACAGTTACAACAATATAAAAACTCCATTATAAGTGAAAACAAACAAACAGAAAAATGACCTCTGTGAGTATTATACTTCTATAAATTATTGAATAATTGCATGAATAAGTTTGTTGAGGTGGAGCTCAATTTATACTTGATCTTAAATATTGTTTTGTTATGTAAAATCCTAATTTGAAAAGTAGTGATTTTTAATAAATACAGTGGAGTAAAAGTAAAGCCTTCCTCGCTGAAGTGGGATGAAATACCACCTTAAATAAAATACTTTAAATATGTACTTAAGTACTCAGTTGCTTTCCATCCCTTGATTCTATTTTCTAAATGCCCTGACTATATGTGTGAGAGGTTATCATTAAAAATAAAAATGTAATAAATCATTTTGCAATCAGACTTAATATATTGCAGCATGTATTTTTTAAATTACTCTTGCCCTCCACATCATTCACTTCATGTTCCACCACAGCATGTTTTCAAGCGTGGTTAATCTGAAGCCAAACGAGTGACAAACAGGAGACATGCAGGAGATGCTCGATGCCTGATAGTAGCGTGGCGATCAGCAGAGCGAAGCGCGGAGCTGCAGCTCACATATCATCATCAGCTTCCTCGTCCCTGAAAACCTTAATTAAAGTGAGCACTTGTGAGAAGATGAGAGTGTGAACACCATCTCTCAGGTTATCCGGTTACGGATGCTCATCGTTTCATCTCACAGAATCCCAGACTGACATGGAGCCAGTTTCCTTTAATCTCTCATAAACAAGCAACTAATAACACATTTATCTCATTAAATGTGGATCTTTTTTTTCTTTTCCACATATAAGCAGCCTTTTAGGCCTAATAATTCTGAATGGATAATGGTCTGTTTTGGATATTAACAATATATCAACAAAAAATAAAAACTTCCATGAAAATCATAAGTAGCCTATGTGAAATGTATGCATGTTTTAGTCCCTTGGGTTTTTCTTTTTTTTTTTTTTTATGATTTTTTGATTTTTTAATGATCAATAACATGAATAATCTAAAAAAACAATAAAAAAATACAAGAGAAAAAAATACAAAAGTATCATACATTGATGTTATACTTGCTGTACTTCACACCACTGACACACCTAATTAACTTAACACAGTCAGACACTAAGTCCATATAAGCACAAATGAAAAATAAAAAGTTTTATCTAGGGAGGCTCGTCTGGCAAACGTAAATGTAGCCAACGAGTCGACATCAGCAAGGAATTCGATTTGGGGATCAAAACTGAACTCAAGCTGGCTTCCTCGTTAACATTATCGCCAGCAAAATACTATCTGAGTGATTTGTTAGTTGGCTAGCTTAATTACGGTATAAAGCGAAGGTGTAACTAACGATGCTTAATAGGATATATATATATATATATATATATATATATATATATATATATATATATATATATATATATAAATATAGATGTATATAAATGTTTAGGAATGTTTAGCTTGAATACATCCCCTTCACAAATTCCAATTCATTGCAGTTTGCATTTGAATTTCTACTACTAAAGTATTTATATTACTAACACCCTCACTTATTTATTTGTACATCATCGTCATAGATTTTTAACTCTTTTCAGGAGGTTGAGTGGACAGAATAACTGAATTTTCTATGGAAAGAGGAAAATAACTTAATTTTCCTGCAATAAACACTATAGATTGAGACCCGAATCAACAAAAAGTGTAATATAGTGAATGGGCATGTAATTTAATCACTGAAAAAGCTGATTTATTGGTAAACCACTCTTTAAGTTGCCAGCACTGTAAATAAAATCCGATCAAATAAAACCCACACAGTTCGTGTGATGCAGAGTAAATTGGTTTTTGACTGTTTCAATAAATAACACATAAGTATATTTGTTTTTTCGGGTAAACAATTTTTATTTTTTATTTTTACAATTGTTTTCACATTGTCTTCTGCAGCTTTTTATTAACCCTTATATTTCAGAAATAACTTTGTATAGAACATGATTTTTTTTTCTCACAAAAACTTTGCACAAACTGCACTTATTGGTTTACATCGATTTACATAAAGTAAGTAAATAAAATTAAACCAAGAGACTTTCAACTAGATATTTGTATATATACTCTGTAAATCATTACAACAAATCATCACAATTCAAAGCTGCAGACCAGATGGACTCTGAAGTGAGATTGTTTTGTCAAAATTCAGTTTAAAAACTGAAGTTTGGACCTCAAAATAACATTTTTGAGACTGCAAACTGCTGACTGTTGCTTTCACTTGCTGCTTTCATCTCCGAGTTGTCAGTTTCCAAACTGAATCACTGAGAGTTTTTCATTCATGAGCGCAGCGCCATGGGACAGATCGAGAGCTGTGGATGGCTCAATTTGTCAGGTGCTGACTGACAGACAATAAGCTCTATCATCAATCAGAGGGCCTCCCCAGCCCCCACTCATGGCTCTGTTTGCTGTCTTCAATGTGCTGAGGGCAGGTGTTATCAAATGTCTCCATTTCAACAGATATTACCTGGCTGCATGGAGCTTTTGAGAGTGTCCACAAAGAGCATGTCATGATTTCTGAGGCAGTTTTGTGGGAAGCTGTCCATGTAGCTTCAGACTAAGAGAAACAGAGTGGATTTATTTTCCATTGTGGACTTTTTGTCACATTCAGGTGGGAAACTGCCTAGAAGATTTTCACTTCCTGCAGTCAGACAGAATTACTTTATTATTCCCATTACTCATTACTTACTGCCATTTTAAAATCTCCAAAATATTGCAGCAGATTTCCAAAAAGGCATTATTTAGTTAAACTGACCACATATTGGGAATCTGAATGGTCACTGGTTGCCTGAAAAGTATTTTTAAAAAATTGAATAAAGTGACAGTGTAATGCATTCACAATAGTATTATTATTATTTGTCTTCTCTATTCTTATTCATGATGTAATTATCTCAGACTTCATGCATGAAACTTTTCTCAGAATTATAAGATAATTATTTTCTTAATTAAATAAATAAAGACAGGGTAAATCTTTTTTATTAAGTGAATGCATTACGTTTTTGTAATTACGAGTATTTAGCCTGTCTAGAAACGTTCAATGTCGTGTAGACTAAAGTGGCACAATGCGTTGTGGGTTCAGTTGCCAGATGTACAAAAATGATCTGTACGATAATGTTGCCCTCTATAGAACAAAAAACTGCAATAATATTTGCTAACTTTCATTTTGTGACGCCTACAGTTCACCTGATTCAGGTATTATCACACCATTAAAACGAATGCTGAAACCCACCCTCTAGTGGCCGTAGTAAGTATTACAATGCCTAGGCAAAAGTAACGAAGGGGGGAAGTAAGGAAACAGTGCATATAGAAAAGATAAGATATTCCTTTATTAGTCCTACAACATGGACATTTCCAACAAGCATGAAAGGTCACTCTTAGAGGAGGATGGGTCAAACAAACCAAGACCGGGGTTTGAGTCCTGTGTGAAATTAATAGTCAACAACATTTATTTTACATCACTTAACTTCTGTGCGTCAATTTTTTACGTATATCACTTACATATCCGTTCTTACGCCGTCTCGTAATGACTTCACTTCCAACATTTACTGTATGTGTATTTTATTTTACTTTTTAAACTTTTTTACAAGGGCAAATGCAAAAATGTTTGACAAGTCAGTAAATTTAATTCAAACTCTGAACTTGATGCATTCTGTTTTTATTTTTGCTATACACATTTTTTTTTAGAATCCGGGTTGTACAATCGTTAGGTTTGGGGCTAGATTATCCCACAAATCCATTAAGAGCTTGAATTTTTGACAACACACTTATTTGTTTTCTTGCTGAGAGTTAGACGTGCATTAGAGCCAGCTGGCAATTAGCTTAGTTCAGTTTTCCCAAAAAGTAAATAAATCTTCTTCTCAGGACCTCTAAAACTGAGAAATTATTGTTGTGTGTCCTTTTATCCATACATGAACTAAAGTGTAAAAAGTATTTTTGTCATGCTTCAGCTTCAGAGAGTGGTGTCAATCCTATCATCTAACTCTCGCAAAACAGCAAATAAACATATTCCCCAAACTGTCAAACTATCCCTTTAATATCCTGCCTGAGAGCTGCATATTCTCCAACAAATTTGCAATTAATTAAACACATACCAACATATTATAGTCAGCATTGCAAGTAATGCCACAAAACTGGGCTACCGTATAATAAGCTAATTAGCAGCATTTTTACAGGCCTGCAAATCTGCATTTCAGAATATATATTTATATAATTTTCATAACAACATGAAATAGTTTAAATAGAGGCAGAATTATGTGTCCAAATAAGATGTTAATAAGTAGAAAAATGTAAGAATAGTTAATGTATTTAGGTGAAGAGTCATTGCCAACAAACTGGATCAACAAAAACAAAAATAACAAATGCTGTTTCATAAATATGAATTATTTCCATCATAAAATGCCAATTTAATCTCTTCACATAAAGGGATACTTTTCAAAACAGGCACCATAGGAATGAAATCCTGTACCATAAAATTTGATATTCTTCTCTTGCTCAGAGGCTTAGGTTACCTTGATTTATATTTTATTATCTGCAAGCAGGTGTTTTCATCTCTTCTTTAAAGTCTCAAACACAACCAGAGGCCCAGAAACCGGACACAGAGCACGAGATTGCACATTTTTGTTGTTCTCATCAGCAACATTATTATCCTCATCTCTCACCCCGTGCCATCAGCTGTTTTGATCTTTTCTTGCTTTCTGCAGGATAAACCCAGCAGGGATCTACAACACAGAGGATGCCGGCTCAGACACTGCTGTGACTCTTTTAACGCCTGAGTTCATTTGGGGTTTTTTCGTTCTTTGTGGACCTGCATGTGTATGCAGACATATGGCGCTGTCTTTACTCGAGGAGGATTGAGACGCTACAGATGGTCAAAACAGTGCCAGAGGACAAATTTCAGCTCAGCAACAGGGGTGACAACACGCAGTCATGGGATCGAGCCACAATGTCAGAGCTCATTAAACTGCAGGTCTTTTGCTGAAGGGAGCAACTGTTATTAGTTTGAAAATAACCTGCATTCAGACCTGTTGAAGAGAAAACCCTAAAGATTTCCTGAAGAATTACACAAGAAGATTGATGCCCCTGTCACGACTTCACGCTTTGATGCTAGAGCCAGCAGCTGGTTAGCTTAGCTTAGTTAGCAGAACAAAAGGGGAAAGGAAGCGTCAACAGGGACTGCTCATTGATCTGATGCATACACTCCACTTTATAGGCACATCTTGATAGTACCAGGTTGGACCCCCTTTTGCCTTCAGAAGTGCCTTAATTCTTTGAGGCATAGATTCAACAAAGTGCTGGAAACACTCCTCAGAGATTTTGACATGGTAGCATCACGCATTTGCTGCACATCAATCTGCCGTTCCACCACATCCCAAAGGTGCTCCACTGGATTGAGATCCAGTGAGTGTGGAGGCCATTGTCATGTTCAAGAAAAAAGTTTAAGATGTTTTGCACTATGTGACATGGTGCATTATCCTGCTGGAAGTAGCCATCACTGTACACTGTGGTCATAAAGTGATGGACACAATACTCAGCTGTGGAGTTTAAACCATGCTCAAGTGGTACTGAGGGGGCCCAAAGTATGCCAAGAAAATATCCCCTACACCATTACAGGTTGATAAGATATTTAATGGTTAGGAAAGGAACCATTTGGTTTTGGTTAGGGAAAGACCACTTCTACAGATTATGGCAACTGGCCTGAGATTTTCCGACCAGATTTTTATAGGGATTAAACAAAGGAAATATAACTTGTTAATTGATCTTTAGATGTGATGCTGGTTGGATTTTGTTACCTTCAGAGTCAGACTAGCTGTAGGAATGAGTACTTCAACCAGGATGTAAGTTAGCATGTTAGGGGTCTAACCTCTCAAACTCAGTGAGGATTTCAAATGTGTTGGTGGTTAAATGCCCGAAATAAGGTCTGAGTTTATCACACGCTTAAGAGATGTTTGTATTTTGTTGTACGACAATAAATAAGTTCGTAAATACCCCCACTTGAATTTTGAAGTTTTAACGTGTCCTTCAAAAGGCAGTCACCAACAAGTGGCTAAATGAGACCACAGTGGTTGTTGGGGACATTAAACGTCATCATGACGGACACAGACAGGAACTCTCTCAATACTCCACCTTACAGCCTTCTCAAAACCCGTCTGAAGCAAAACACTAGTGACGTTCAAGTCATGTGACCATGACATGACATAACATTTAAATCTACAGCAATCAAAGTAAACTGAAGATATGGATGTACCCATATCCAAGTAAGTTAATTTAAGTAAGTTAAATAATGTAGCGAAAACTGATATTTTGTCAAAGTTGCTCATTGTTATTCTGGGGAAATTAGGCCATCATTGGCATGTTTCTGAGTCTACCATTATGTTTCTTGAAATGATGAAAAGCACAGTATGTGGATTTGGAAATATTCTTTATAATTAATCATATCCTCATATCAAATCAATTTAATGCTTTGAAGTTACAAAAATGGCACCACACATGAATATTAGGTTAAAAAAATACAATATTCATCTGCTTCAACGTAAGAAATCCAATTATAGTGACAGATAATGATGTCTCTGTACACAACTAATTGACACTTTGTTTATTTTACCAGACGTTCATATTAACTTTGTATGTTTTCATCATTACTATTTAGTTTTTTACTCATTTCCAGAGTAAAGGACCAATAGAGGATTTATCAAGCTGTTAGCTAGCTTTGCCCGTCTGGTTGGAGACATCATAAGAAAACAAAAAAAATATTCCAATGACATTGTTTCATTTCAATATCAAAATATTTTTGGTTTACATTGATAATAACACCAGCTTATGTTGAAAATCAAAGATTTTTTAAGGGTTGTATTAAAATACAAGAATATAAGAAACCTTGAAAATATAATGGCTGAAATTAATTAAGCATTTTTTAAAGCTTTGAAGTCTGTGTGAGAACCCTGAACATAAAATATAAAGAAATATCTTGAGCAACTAATTTAATTCTTCGGATTAAAGCTAATGGATTCTTCCTTTGTGGAATCTGTTTACATCCCGTGAGAAATGTAAAGTATGCTGAGTTGTCACACCCAGAAGCACTCAGTCTGAACCATGTTTGTGTTTTTCATGCTTCTAATTTTTTGGAAAACAACTGGTGATGTGTAATTAACATGGTCCCCTCAGGGCTCTGAGGCTATTGATTCCTCTCAGCCTATTCAATCAAAGACAGCCTGACCATCTGTGACTAATGACTGAGGAGGAATAGGAGTAAAAGACTCCAAGTTATCAAGTCATACTGGGTGAAAAGAGTGAAATATCCATGCCAGTGTGCAGAAACCACTTGTAAATACCTGAGAAACAGCATTACGCCTGCAGGCTCCTGCAGTTGATATTATCCTTTTGCTTCAAGGGTCTCATTTACTTTGTCCCCTGACATGGACACAAGGGGTTGGGCACACAGCTCCTTTCATATTTCTCATCGGAGCCCTATCCTCAATATCCCTCCTGTCAATTCACCAATGAGATGAGAGGAGTGCAAATTGCCCTCCTGAATGCATTGCTTTAATCAGCATGAATCAAGACGCATATTTAATCTTAGCTTCTGCTTTTTTTTCTCAGCAATTTAGATGTTTGGGCTCGGCTGTGTAAATCCATCCGAGGGATGAAAAGAAATAGCTGTTGCATAAGTGTTTTTAATTACTCAGGATAATAATTTTGTCTGAGAGATAATGTTAAGCTGCTAAAAGAACAGACAGTGGTTTCTAGCAATAAGATAACATGTTTTATTATTTTTTGAGGGAATATAAGCACTTGAGTCCAAAACAAATCATTCTTTAAAGTCATTTTCTTACATGAGCCTGCAAAGCACTCCGACATGCGTCTGTTCTGGCAGTGTTTTTTTGGCAGAATTGTCCCCCATTTCTCCTCATAACACCTGCTGAAACCTGTGTTCCAAGCAAGGCTGCCTGAAAGAGCGTCCAGGCTGCAGACTGGATTTTGCCACAGAGTTACTCAGTTGCCTGAGGAGCATCCAGAGGAGAAGCAGCATGAGCGTGAGGAGTCCGAGGAGAATCCCCACGTACAGGCTCAGGTTCCAGCCATAGCCCAGTGCCAGGGGCAGCGAGGTGGACGCCACCAGAAATCTTCTGGGGGCAGGCATGGGGTTAGGACGCAGCCCGCCCTCCCCACCTCTTCCAAAAACAAACAAGCTCTTCTCCTGGATCTTCTCAGGGGTTACACAGATGCTGTGCAGGAGCCATTATTCAAACAGGTATCCAACTTTTATGTTATAGTATTCCCATCTGTTCCCATGATTTTAATCCTCCAGTTAGTCACAAGTGTGTGCCGTCAGTGGCAAAGAAAACCTGTTGAGAGTGTGTGCATGGTCTGAGCTGTCCATCCTCCTCAGATGAAATGGTGGAAAGCTTTCTGCAGCTGTGGCTGTGCTTCCCCTCTCCTGTCAGACTCCTCGCACAAAGCCAGCCTCCCAATTTATCAGGAGAGAAAGAGAGGGGGGAGAGAGAGAGAGAGAGAGAGAGAGAGAGAGAGAGAGAGAGAGAGAAAGAGGGAGCCTTCATGCCACCGGCTGCATCTACTTGAGAAAATCAAATCACTGACAAATAAAACGTAGAAAACGTCCATCCTAGTTTATCATTTACTAATTGACAACTATGTGCAGAGAAAAGGGAACCCTTTGTTTGCCATGCATGCATATATTTTCATTTTCTTATATACAGAATTTGTACAGCTTTTAATACCTCTTTGAGACCAGTGACCAGAATGATCTGACCCATGTTAAACCTGTTTGTCAAGTTAGCTCGATCCCTGATCATGACAATTCACATATGGACTTATTTTATGTAATTAATGCAGCATTTTTACTTTCTTTAATGTTAAACTATTTTTTTATTTTATAGGTGCAGCTTTAGTTATAACAAAAATGTATGTGTACATTCAGTTGATATCAGACAAATTCATTTAGTCCCATTCTGGCTGTTAGGAACCCTGGTTGTGTGCTATTCATATTAAAATCAACCCATGTCCAACCCGCCTCTTGACCTGGGTCACAAAGCTGAAAGAGTTAACCCTTCTCAAACAAATAAAAGCCCTTTGACTCTCAGTGCATTGCATCACGTCTAAATTGTTGCAACAAATGTAATATCAGTGTAAATTCAGGCACATTCAAGGTACCTACGTCAAAAATGTTGATATAGATACCTTTATTACATCTAAATTGAACCCTGAATGGATTTGAAAAAAAGTTTACAGAGTTAACTTATACCCACGTCAAAGTATATTGTCATTGTTTCCATAAAATTACTTTCTCATATAGACTTAGGGTCCGTGCCACATTTGGTGAGACACTAACAATCTAGTGTCCTATTTAAGCATTGTTTAAATATACAGTAGTGCTCAATAAAATAGCAGTCCAATGCGACAAACCAGATTAATCCAGGTTTTTAGTATATTTTGTATTACATGGCAAACAAGGTACCAGTAGGTGCAGTAGATTCTCAGAAAACCAACAAGACCCAGCATTCGTGATATGCACACCATTAAGGCTGTGCAATTGGGCAATTAGTTGAAAGGGGTGTGTTAAAAAAAAATAGCAGTGTCTGCCGTTGACTTTACAAACTCAAAACTATTTTGTACAAACTATTTTGTTTCTAGGATTTAGCAATCCTGTGATCACTAAACTAATATTTAGTTGTATGACCACAGTTTTTTATAACTCCTTCACATCTGTGTGGCATGGAGTCAGCCAACTTGTGGCACCTTTCAGCTGTTATTCCACTCCAAGATTCTCTAACCACATTCCACAATTCATTTACATTTCTTGGTTTTGCTTCAGAAACAGCATTTTTAATGTCACCCCACAAGTTCTCAATTTGATTAAGGTCTGGGGATTGGGCTGGCCACTCCACAACATCAATGTTGTTGGTTTGGAACCAAGATTCTTCTCGTTTACTAGTGTGTTTGGGGTCATTGTCTTGTTGAAACACCCATTTCAAGGGCATGTCCTCTTCAGCATAAGGCAACATGAGCTCTTCAAGTATTTTGACATATGCAAACTGATCCATGATCCCTGGTATGCGATAAATAGGCCCAACACCATAGTAGGAGAAACATGCCCATATGATGCTAGCACCACCATGCTTCACTGTGTACTGTGGCTTGAATTCAGAGTTTGGGGCTCGTCTCACAAACTGACTGTGGCCTTGGACCCAAAAAGAACAATTTTACTCTCATCAGTCCACAAAATGTTCCTCCATTTCTCTTTAGGCCAGTTGATGTGTTCTTTGGCAAATTGTTACCTCTTCTGCACATGCCTTTTTTTAAACGGAGGGACTTTTCGGGGGATTCTTGTAAATAGATTATCTTCACACAGACGTCTTCTAACTGTCACAGCACTTCCAGGTAACTCCAGACTTTCTTTGATCATCCTGGAGCTGATCATTGGCTGAGCCTTTGCCATTCTGGTTATTCTTCCATCCATTTTGATGGTTGTCTTACACCTACTGGTACCTTGTTTGCCATGTAGCAATAAAAAAAAAAAAAAAAATGCTAAAAACCTGGATTAAACTGGTTAGTCACATTGGACTGCCATTCTATTGAACACTACTGTAAATCAAGCATATTCCTATCTTTGAAAAGTCAAGTCAGCATTTTCCAAATTTAAGACTTGCACAATAGCTGCATTAACAATGTGTTGTACACATTCAGTAAGTTTCTGTACCAGCAGTCTGCAGATTGAAAGTGAAAAAAGGAAAATTAATTTTATATGCCTAGGACTCTGTAGTATTGGGTGATTTATAGCAGACAAGTTTGAAATTCTAGTTTTGCGAACTTTACTTTCAAGCAAGTGGCTTTAGTATTTGTTATTGCAGTTTCAAAGATTTACATTTTTATGTCTCAGCATTATCCCTCAAACCCAGTTTGTAGTCAACTTGTAGTTTCCCCATTTACTGCAAAATGTTGTAAGCGCCAAATGACCCATTTTCTCAAGTCAGGTTGTTTTGTGAAAAAGCTGAAGTGTAGTATAAAGCCTTCCATCATTGAAGGATGTACAATTATCTCATTTGTGCCTTCAGTATTCAGTCATATCTAAACATTTGAAGCTTATATACAAATTAAAATTACAAAAAGGTATAGTACCTTGGATCAATAAGCCACCACAGGCTTTAAATTAGAACAAAGCTGAACAAATTAGACCCAATTTGACCTTCTACTCAACATGCAAAGGGTTTGTACACATTTGATGAGTTTTCCAACAACAAGACAAACACTTTCTTGAAGTTTTGTCCTCATGCATCAAGAGAAACCTTCAGGACCAAAACTGGTCCTCTGCTGCCCCCATGAGTCCAGTGTGACCATAAAGATGAAGACATGAGGTCTTACTTTAAATGAATTTTATTTACAAGAGCCATATTTTACAGTGCAGATGGTACCTTGAAAAGCTGTAAACTTCCAAGACACCAATGTAATGAGACAGCTGACTCAATTACAGACAAAATGTACTTTAATCTGCATCCAGTGAGGTCATAGTTCAGTTACACCCATCAAGGTGAACCAGCAAGAACTGGAATCAACTCAACCAAAAAATTTGAAAAAACAGGTTCTGGGTTTGAGTACATTCACAGGTCTATTGGGATGTTAAGGTGTAGCTGGAAAGCAGAAAGTGGTGCTAAGACCTCTACATTTTGTCTGGGATTAAAAGTCAACATTAAAACTGCTTGATTCACCAACACAACAGTAGCGTCTGAATGGATGTCAGGATAGAATATAAAAATGCCTAAAAACCTCATGAAACATGTAACGCTACTCCAAAAAGAGCAGGCTGCATTTGAAAATGTGGCACACATCATTAAAAAAAAAAGTTTTAAAGACTGACAGAATACAAAACTCTACATTGACAAGGGGAGGAGTTAGTGTAGCAGCAGAGTAGCTGGAGCTTCGATGAGGGAAACTTCATGGTACCTGAAAGAGAAACGGTTTTTAAAATAAAATTGTCATTAGTAGCAACTTCAAAGCAACACATTTATGAAGTTTAGCAGCAGCCCACTTACTTTGGTCCCTTGTATTTCTCCCGAACAGACTGCTGGGCATGCTGAGAAGCTTTGACAAGAGTTTTGTGCAGATCCTCAACGCATGGCATCAGATCTTCAAGTGAGTAGCCACTCATCTCAGTCAAGGATTTTGGCTGCAGAAGAGACAACTGGAGTTAGGGCTGTGTGATCTGGCTAAAACCTTCACCATTTCATACATCATGATATCACAAGGTAGCACTTTCTGGTAATTCAAGAAATTGTCCATACTGCTAGGTTAAGCCCATTTTGTTGATTCCTGTGGGAATTAAATGATTCCATGAAGTACTTTAAAGCAAGAAAATTTGAGTTTCTTAAAGCAATGATCCAATTCCACTAAGCCCATACTAATCACCCAGTCCTCACTGAGTCACTGGGCTTGTTCACATACAGTAGCCGACAGACAGATTGTTACATGCAGGCTTGCACAAGCATCAGGAGATCAGAGAGCTTTTGGATTCATGCAGGTCAAAATAAAAATGCCAGATGGAGGCCAAGTGCTGTGTTAAGGGCTCCTTTTATAACGTGACCTGCTTGAAGCTTTAATTTCAGGTTGATTTTAATTCTTAATACATTTTAAGATAATATCATATAGTTGAAGTTTATTCCTCTGTCTGAATATTCAACCAGTGTGCATTTCATTTGTGTTCTGTTGCTAAAAAATTTGCAAAACTGTTTATTAAGTGCCAAAAATATCTATTAAGAGTACCAAAACTTACCCATGAGCCCCCAGTCACTGTGTGGTTTGCCAGGGTGTAAGCTGCAGCAGCTGTGTGTGATGGGAGGTACTTCAAGAAGGGATCTGAGTCAACCAGACTGAGCTCCCCAAGATACTGAAAAACAAAGCGAAAGGTCAGGGATTTGCTATAGATTCATTAAAAAAAAAAAAAAAAAAAAAAAAGTTTTGCAATATTGCTACAAGCTCACCATTGCCAGGCTCTCCACCTGTTTGTTAACTGACTGATTGAGGAAGTACTGGGTGAGAAACTGGTTGATCGTTGGTGCTGCCAGATCAAAGGAGAGCACTTTCAGCACCAGGTGCTCCATTCTTAGCACTTGCTTCTTGGTGTAGGTGTCATCTGTGATGTAAACAAACTCTGCCACCTCTGGGGGATAGATCTCCTCAAATTTCCTGCATTTGAACATTTAAAAAACAAAAAAAACTTTAGTGCTACAAAGGCAGTATGGATCATATTCTCAGTTGAAAAGAACTATAAAATGGGTACATACGAAGCCAACAGCATAGCAGCAGTGCCAACCAGCTGAAGCTTCCCCCTCAGGACAGACATGGAAGAAAGGAAGCGGTCGATGTAGTTTACAGCCAGATAAAGTGTCTCATTCTGGAGCTTGTATTCCTCTCCAACCTCGACCAGCCAGTCCACCAGGATGGCCCTCATACTGTTGGTGATGTCAGGCTGCTTCTTCATGTAGCACGCTTTAGGCCTCGTTTTTACCTGTGGAGCATCCCCAATGTATTACTCATCTACTTTCAGAAAGAGGTCAAAAGATACTTTGATGCAGTTCTAGGAAGGTCTCAGCAAGAATACAACCTGCAGACAGAGCTGCAGTTAGTATTTCAGTGAATTTCTCACCTCCATCTCCCTCAGGTATGTGTGGATTTCAGCAGCATATTCTGGGACCTCATTTACATCGACTGGTTTCTCCTCCCCCTCAATCACAGACATGTCCATAGGAGAGTCTGGAAAAACAAAAGTTTGGTACAGTGAGAATCTCACTTTCAGAAAAGTTTGTCTTAAGCTATAATTTCTATAAAGAAAAGCAATTTATTGTAAATCTGAAACTAAAACAAGCCTTTTGTCACAAACTGGTGTAATTGGAAAAAGTGGAATTTTTGCCATGCATTTGCCACCCACCGAAGCTGACGTCCATCGCTGATGGCATGTCAATGGTGGCCAATGGTTGTCGGAGCCGAGCCACACTACTGATTGTGAGGGGAGAGTCTTCAGGGATGGCTTTGGCTTTGACAGCTTCAACCACCTGCTGCGGCTTCTTGGTGCAGGCGCCATCAGGCTCGTCCACATGGATCTGGAAAGTGGACGGCTTGGCGAGCGGCTTCTCGGAGCAGCTTTTGACAAAGTCTTCGTTTTTGCAGGACAAGGGCTGCGATGACTCCTAAAAGCAAAAAAGGCAGTTTAGATTCATCCCACAAGAGGAAATTTCTTTTGCAGCATACATGCAGACAACAGGGTTAGATATTAAAAGAGTGAATACTAAGAAGTCAAGGTAACTGCAGAGAAAAGCTGCAACATTAAACAAAGTGGCAACCAGAGAGTTCTTTTTGCAATAGGATGGGAGCAATTTGTGCACTAGAAATTAAATCAGGAGGAACTGAAATTCACAAAATCATAACCCAAGTATGTGGGTTCTCTGAATCCGTTGAGCACAAGTATAATGGTGACATTAAAATGGGCAACTGCTGTGACAACAGAAAAATACTCTGAAACAAGTTGTGCATTTAAAGATTAAAACGTCAAAATAAAAAGGTACCGGTACTCACATGACAGAATATTCATTATTCTGAGATTTAGTGATGCACAAATGTGCAGTGGTGAAATTATAGTAACATTAGTAGTCAGAGCTTAAATTTATGCAAAAGTAGCAATATCAGTGAATATACTATGCAGCAAGTCATACATTGATAAAATTATTAACGTCAAAATAAAGCCTATATCCGTTGATTTATTGATCCATAAATGTAAACAGCAGTTGAAGCATTATGGGGATATTAAAATGGCGGACAAGCTAGGAACATAAGTAGCAAAATTACAGTTAATTATATTTGCAGGATTTAATACAAATGTGAGTTAAGCTAAATGAAAGGAGTTGCCTCCAAAAACTACAATAGACCCCTCCATCTTAGTTAGAGTCATCATTAGCAGCCACCAGCTCAGGGAGCCATTTAGCATAGTCAGACCCTAAACTGACCTGTTTGGTGCCGCGCTGGTTCTGAGTTTTGCTTCGCTGGTTGTTCTGCAGGGCTCCGAGCACGGTTCTGCCGGCTTGCTTCGGCGGCAGGTTCTCTTGGTCCTCATTTGAAGCGGCTCTGTTTTTCAAACCTCTCAGTCTTGACAGCATGTTTTCTTGGTTGTGAAGCTCGCTAGCCGCGCTTCCTTGTCCTCTATTGGCTCCAGACATGTTTCCCCCTCAAACAAAAACTGATCTCCGTTTGCTTAAGGTGATACTACAGCTGGTGTAGGTACCAAATGTGTTAAAAAATGAACGTATAGACGGTTATATCGAGGCTAGCAGCAGCTGGTTCCTTACAGGTAAAATAATTAAATGTAAGCTGTTGAGATGGAAACGGAACTGGGGCGCTAAAATAAACAAAGTAGACAAAAACAACAAAAAAGATGCACAGTTGAAGGTAGAGTTTCTACAAAAGGTGCAAGTGTTATTTTTAGGTCGCCATAGTAAGTATTTAGTTCCGAAATGACCACAAACCTGCTTCAGAGCTGCCAGCTAGCCTCGGTCCATTCACAGAAACATGCAGCTTTCTCTCGATTCAAGTAGCCCGCGAGGATTGAAACGGACCAATCACAAGCCGTACAGGCAGTGACGTGTCAGAGTGTACGGGAGCCGTGGGAGGACAATGTTCGCTTGATTGCAAATTTAAATCTGGTTTGACAGATTTGAAAGCGGAAAGTCACAAAGGGACAAAAACAGCTGTTGGACAATGTTGGATACGAGGAGAGAATACCTCAGAGCTTTTAGTTAAGTAAAACGAAGCAAGCGTAAAAAATACTTTTGATCAAATAAAAAGAATGCATTCTAAAGTAAAAGTATATATTTCTTTGCAGAATTATATTTATTCCTGGCTATATTGTTGCATTAATGTGCTATGGTAGAAATTGTATCAGAGCATATAATAAGTAAAAATAACAATACTGTAGTGTAAAATTACTCTGGCCATGCATTAAAAAAATAAGCATCAGAATCAAAATTGTTGATTTGTGTTGAGAATTGTGCAGAATCATGCTATATGAGGATGCAAAAGCAGCTAATTTTGTGACTTTATATTCTGCTTAGTATCTTAATCCATGATAAAACATTATTTATTGGTTAATTTATGTTTTATTATAATAACCTGAATCTGCTAAATTAACAAATGTTGTCAAATGTATGTATTAAATTAAATGTAAAAAGAACAATATTTCAAAATATAGTGAAGAAGTATAAAGTAGCATCAGATGTCAATACCAGAGGAAAGAAAAATACTACCTAAGTACATTACTTGTGTATTTGTACTTAGACGTGTACAAACACATGCTGTATTGTACTTTAATTTGCTCCTTCCACAGGTTATTTGACACAGCAACACTATACAATGTAAATAATTTTGGATATTTGGTTGTTGTTTTTTTGACTCATGATGAATGAGTCACCCACATTTTGATCTTCTGCTGGGGTGGAAGAACATTTCAAGATCCTTTACTTCCTTTACTTGAGTAAATGAAGCAGAATCACAATATAGAAGTAAAAGTCGGGTATTCAAAATGTTGCTTAAAGATACAGAAGTGTTATCAGCCAAATGCATTTAAAGTGCTCTTTATGCAGCAAAATGGTGTTAGATATTATTGTATATTATAAGTATTATGGATGCATTTATAGATTTAGAATGCATTTTTTTAACCACTTTGTATACTCTTAGGTGGTAAACACGGCATCATACAGTATTTCATAAACTAAAACAACAGCTGTCAAATAGAGCAAGATGTGCAATATATTTTCCCTGCATATAGTGAAGTGGGAATATAAGGCAACAAGAAATGGAAATACTAAAATTAAATACTTGCCTTCAGAATTTAAGTTATTGAAGTATTTCTTCACATTGCATCAGTCCATTGAGTGATAAATCTTGCCATGGAAACAAATACAATACTCCAAATTTTATTTAAAGAGTTAAAACTCATAGTGCTATGATAATCATGATACAAAAACATACATTGTGTGCTTTTAACTAGCTTATATATTCTCATCTAAAGCTCAGGAATAAAAAGAGGAAACTAAATTATCCCAGTAACGTTGTCATGGTTTATTAATCACCACCCTTGTTTTCAGATGCTATCAAAATATATTATAAATATTTAAATATTGTACACCATAATGAGGACAAACAGTATCTAAATGACAACATGACAACATGACATTGACACTTCTAGTAGCTACCATTAAACAAAACGTTTGTATTTACAATACAAAAATAGCACAAGTAAAGACGCTGGAAGACGAATAAATAAATAGCCTCTGATCTACGAAACATCATGCCTCACTGAAGAAGTCTAACAGAGAATTTAAATCATAGTTATCGAGTATCTCCAGCAGAGATGACACCTTTGTTTTCACATTCTGGCCTTTGAACTTGAATTTGTCGATGAAGAGGTCTGTGATCATTCCTGAAAGAAAGAAAATAATATATAAGTCAATATAAAAATAAAATACAAGGTGGGAGGTATGGAAAATCAGTTAATTTAAAGTTTTATGCTGCACCATAAAGCCTCTCGAGGTGCGCTGGCTGCTTCTTGTACTCGTCGAGGAGATTAGCGGACTCATCCAGGATGTTTCGATACTCTGGGATGAGGAAGTCAGCGTTCCCCTCATGAACTTGAAGCTCCTGCAAAACACAGAAATCAGAGAGGAAGTGGAGTGGAGTAAGTGATGAATGCAGGAATTTCCCAAAAGCCTATCAACAACCCTGAAAGAACAGATGAGAACTTGCAGCTTTTAACGAAAGGTGGGTTTGTTGACATACACAGTGAATACATTGAAACAGAGATGATTCATCTTTAGCTTCAATTATGTAAGACATTTCCTGTAAAACAGCACATTTAAAGATATTGTTCAGATTACGGTGGGGTTTGGTGAGGCAGGCAGGTTTAGCAATGTATTGCTGTGGATGGGGGCAGCAGCATACATATTTTAGTTATCTAAAAAAAATCATTATGAGTTTAAGTGTATACTGCATATAGAATGCTTTCGCTGTTTTACCTTGCAGTCAGACTGCCCTTTCTGACAGAGAGACTTCTGCTCTCTTCAAAGCCTCCAAACCACAAAACCAACACAGAAGTTGTTGGTCTACCACAGTCTTGATTAGTTTGTTTGTGTGTGTGGCTTTGGTGTTTTAGAAGGTGAGCAAAGTCTCACAACAACATAAACAAACTAACCAACCGATTGAGGCAGGTGGAGACCAGCAACTCCTGTGTTTTGAGAGGTAAAAAAACTGTTTTTGTCAAAGGAGTCTGTTGACTTTAAAGAGAGCACAGATAATGGTTTTGGTCCGCCGATACCCCAAACTGGGGATGTGCTGACCACCATCTATTGTAGATAATACACTGACTATGGAGAAGTACCTCTTACAAACTCACTTAAAAAAAACAAATGAAAGAAAAAAAACCCTCCAAACTACCCTTTTAACCAATGCTTACTTTAAGAGCATCAATAAGCTGAACTTTTCTCGCCAACAACAACTGGTACTCCAGCTTTGGATGTATCATCTTTAGGGTGTGGCTCACTGAGTCATCACTGATGTCTGGAAGATAAACAAAGAAAACAAAAACGGTTACACAAAAAAATGTTAGAGGATTTAATTTGCAAGAGATTGTTCCCCGGACACTGAAAATTAATAATAATAATAATAATAATAATAATAATACACCTACCATATGAAATGTTCAGGTTGATTTTCCTCTTGGTAGCTTCTTTAGAGAGAACATCACTCAGTATGGAGATTGTAGAGATGTTGTCTGATCTGAAGTGACCCTCCCCTTTGCTATATTTACAAATACAGTAAAACCAGTTAGATTCAAATTATAACACAAAATCCCACAGGAATTTGTAAATGTAAACATTTCTAGGGGCATCGAACAGGATACAAAATGTTACAAGTCCTTGTCAGGTATCTCTATATGCAATCTGAGAAGAGCCTTTCTACTGTGTGATAGTATTTACCAGTAGGTGGCTTCAAGCTGCGTCCCAAGGAAAGTATTGTGAAAATAGAAAGTGATGCTCTCTCCTGCTGGTGTTTTCTCAGGCACCTCTGGTAAACAGAAGACCACCCAGGAGTGGATCTCAGCAAAACTGAATTGTCCCACCAGACTGAGCCTGTTCATGGGCCTGTATGACAGGCAGAGAGATGGATTTAAAGATATTTCATAAGGTCAAAATCATGAGTAAACAACTGATAGAGGACGTAGATGTCCCATGATCTCGTTTTTATAGTAAATAATTAAAAACCCACAGTTCTCAGCATGTAATTGGCTGTATTTAGTTAGAATACCTAAAAAGACAATAAATTTCCTTTTATATTTAGCTTCATCCATTCTGAGCAAACTCATCCACAGAAACACTGGTATAAGGACTGCAGAAACATAAAGAATATTCTTAATCTTTTTGAAATCGCATTTTCAGGTTTCTTAGTCAAAGCCTTTACCTGTCTTGGTCTATGCTGTGTGTCCGCTGGTGGAGGGACAGAGGTTTGATCTGGTACTGGCGGACCTGGCATGTCTTGGGTTGCAGTCTGGGGGTAATGTAAGCCTGCAGGGTCCCATACTGTCCCTCGATGGATCTCACCTAGGACAGTTGTTATGGATGAAATACTATTTTTCTGCAGTGCGTCATCCAAAAGTTTAAGCAAATGCAGTGGGAAAGTTTCTACTTTGTGTAAAGTGACCAAGAGCACAAGATGCACCTGTGTACTCTCTGTGACTCATTATTACACAAAGGAGGGCCCATTATGGTATTGCAGCTTTTCATGAAAGGAGTAGGAGTAACAAAATGTCAAAGAGCTTTGATGCATTTGCTACCTTGAGCTCGAGTCTGGTGGTGTTAGCCTGACATCTGTACGTTGCCAGGAGGAAGTTCCCATTAGGCTGCTGGAAATAGAACAAGAGTGTCAGACCTTTTGGGAGCAGCAGCAGCACATTCATGAGCTTTTATGTAAAGTATGTTTACACAGCTCACCTCTGAATCACATTCACTGAAACTGACAACAGCAGAGTTCTTATCCACATCCAGCAGGTCTATTGGGACATCACTCTGCAAAGGAGATTCATCATGTTTATGTCTCCAACAGGGGACCAAGAGCAGGATTTATTATCAGGGGAGTCTATAGGCAGCAGAGGTTGCAACCACTGGGATTTAATAATGAGCAGACCTGGAGCAGCAGATTGTCGATGGCAGTCTGCACCTCCAGAGTGAGGCTGTAGCTGGCATCGTCCTGGCAGAGAGTGAACTTGTCATTGACGCTGAAGATGGGCACAGCGGAGACAGCTGTGCTCGACTGAGAGGTCTGCTGGTACTGCTCACGGCCATGCAGGACTTTGACCTGCAGCTGCTCCAGCTCCGCCCTGCAAGGTAACAATATGATTTGTCATTCCTAAACCATTAATAGTATGTTTAACACATTAAAGACACAAGAACATTCAGATTTTTTTTTGCTGAGTACCTGAGTGCTTCTACTTTGGACTGGATCTCCTTACTCATTCTGACCTCATCTCCAGGGCCAGCCTCAGCCTTCTGTGGCTCAGTGGTCAAACCAGTCACCCATCCTGAAAGGGATAGTGACAGAAAGCAGAATATTTGGTAAATGTCAGACATGTCAGTGTTTTAAGGAACACATATGAAAGTTTGATGTGCAGAAAACTGATTCAGTTTCTTCCCTGAGACAAATTCTGGGAACACTAAGTGCACAATTTAATACATTTTTTTATCTAACCAGTATAAGTAGCAGTCAAGATTTCATCATAAGACTCCTTCCCCACACAGCCACCCTGGATGGAAGTCACACTCTCTGACAACACCTGGAAAGGCAGGAAATGTTGACCATCAATGACCAGTATTAAAACAAATTATAAAACATGACTAATACTATTTATTCCTGAGCTATTGTTTCTTTAGAATTGTAAAAGGGGCTTGAATAGATCTGGGTATGAAAAAGAAACTGACAGACACATACAAGTTCATTTTTTCTAAAAAAAAAATGAAACTGTATGAATGCAGCATGACAGTGAAAACAAAATACAACAATTATCTTTATTGTCTAACAGTGTAGATTTGTCTTTGGCTCACCAAACACAACAAACATAAAAAGCAGACAAGGCCATACAACACATGGATTTATGTCAATGACTTAAATCTCATCTGTCACTTTGTTGATTAAAAAATATTAATTGCACTTGGAATGAAGTGACTTTTTGAATACATTTTAGTTGCCGCTCTATACTGCCCACTGGAGCTCAAAAGCTCAAACTGGCTGAAGTGAGGATGGGATCTATCTGTCTGGATACCCCTCACTTTCTTCTTAGTCTTTTCTATGAAAAGTTAAGTCAAGAGCTTTTGGGGTTTGCCAACTGTTTTGCTTGCCATTAAGACAGCACTAGAAGGTTCACCATAGTCTGCTGTTAAACAGTATAACATATTAAAAAATACAAATTGGAGGGAATAAATTGAAACAAGAAGAGTTGTGCTCGGCATAAACTCACATGCTCAAAGCGTAATGTGGGCTCACTGCCACTGTCGAAGCCATAGACCTCAACCGTCCCGTCATCCCGGCCCACCAGGATGTCGTTCACTCCGTCTCCCATGATGTCATAAGTGTCGATGCAAAGAATTCCTGATTGGAGACAGGAAAGGAAAAATCTAAGACTTTAGAGCAATCTCATATATGAGTGACTTGTATTCAGCTTGCTAAAATGTATGAAACCTCGTTGTGGTCTTGTTAAAAACATACCTCCCTTCTTTTTCTCATTATTGATCTCCCATTTGGTCGCAGCTGAAACCTCACCAATATTGACCAATCCTATTTTGCCATCTGTAGTTCCATAGAGGATTTCCTCTCCTGTAGAGAAATCATTGACTTTATGTTAGATCTGTTCTGAATGAAGCAGTCCTTTTTTGTTTTATTGCCCTAGTATACAGCCCATGAGGGAGGTCAACTTGCCTCCATCTCTATTGTACAATTCCAACACTGATGGAGGGCCAGGGACTTCAATGTCATAGGCAAGCTCGGATCCCTGCAGATAAAACACACAGAATAACTCTTCTCATCTAATTGCTAAGTTTCAACAATTTACTGCATCAAAATGAAAACAGCAGATATAATCTTAGTCTACCTGCAGGACTCGGAGAACCCGATCTTGACAGGCCAACACCGGGACTTGGCGAGCCAGGTTTTCTGAGGACAAGCATGTGATATCATTGATTTTGTCCCCAGAGAGGTAGTAGTCCTGGTCCTTGCAGTCACAGTAGTGGTTGTAGATGTAACTCGCACACACAAAAAGGTCAGCGCCTGAGACATGCCTGGAGAAGAGATAACCAACACTGCTCAGTACAGTAAAACCACACAGTTGTGTTATTCCAGCAGTGCAAGAAAAGAGGGGAGAAGTGGTACCTACATGGCGTTAATGCTCTCTGTAAGGTTGGCTTCAAAGGTGAGGAACTGTTTGCCTTTCTTGGTGAACCCTCTGACCTGAGAACCAGAACAAACAAAGATCTTCTCCTGTGGAGTTCCCGCAGCTCCTCCAAGGTCCATTCTGGTTATTTTCTGCCCTGGGAGTGTTTTAAAAACGGGCTGAAACAGAGGAGTCACATTTCTTTCCATTAGAAACTGAAATTCAACACAATAAAGATTAAACTGATTCAACTCATGATAACGACAGAAAAATCTTAACCAGGACACTCACCACTGCTTCTCCTTTCTTCATCCCAAAACATGTGAGTATGCCATCATGATCAGCAACAGCAACCTGAAAAAAAGAGGCAATAATCATGAAGCTGCTGTATGAAACAATTTAATTACAGCTAAAAAATCTGAAACAAGGTTCCCACACCTTTTCCAAAGTCAAATTCAAGTACCTTTCTAAGCTTTTCAAGCAACTTACATTTTAGTTTAACGTAGTACATATAATTTATGTAGTATACTGATCATATCACTTCTTTAGCACATTAAATTAGATGTTATTGTGCTAGAAACAACTAAAACTATGTTTTGTGACAGCATTCTACAGAACGGTGACAAATTAAAACACAAAGTCTTTCAAAACATGTTACATGTCATTTAGCAGACGCTTTTGTCCAAAGCAACTTACAATAAGTGCATTCAACCTGATGGTACTAGACATAGACCATAAGAATCAAGTAAGTACATAACTTCAAGAGCTAACTGTCATTGCTAAAGGAGTGCTATATGTTAAAGAAGAAGAGAAAAGGATAAGGATATGTTACCTGTTTGTAATTAGACTTGGCATTGTATATGACTTATATTTCAAGCAATTTCAAACACTTCAATATTTAAAACCTAAGCACCTCTCAAACCTTGAAGATACCACATTAATTCAAGTATTTAGGGATTTTTCAACACCCATAGGACCCTGTCTCATCAGATTCACAGTGGTGGAAAGTAACTAAGTTAATTTAATCAAGGGCTGTACAGTACAAGTTTGAGGTACTTTGGCAAAAAAATTTCCTTTTTAAACCAGGTTTAATTACTTAGAAGTTTAAGATTACCATTGGAAATTTAAACAACATAATCTACACAGCACCATGTTAAGTAATAGATAAATTACATATATAACTAAATTAAAATTATGTCTACCTCTACCAGATAGAACATGAAAACAATGAACACATCCATGCATCCATAATCATAAAATATAGATATTATATATATTGTTCTAGATCTGGACATTCTCAATAATGGGTACTTTTGAATCGGAATATAGGGATCTGATAAAAGCCTTCAGTGACTATCTCCTACTGAACACCTCAAAGACTAAGGAAATGATCGTAGATTCCCACAGGCACAAACCCCCCTTCAGCCAGTGAATACCCATGGGGTGGATATCGAGGTAGTGACAAGTTATAAGTATCTAGGTGTATACCTGGATAAAAAGTTGGACCGGTCCCTAAACACTGACACTCTCTACAAAAAGAGGCAGAGTTTTCTCTTTTTCTTAAGGAAGCTCAGATCTCTGGACATCTGTAGTAAGGGTTATATGCTGCAGATGTTTTATCAGTCTGTGGTGGTAGTGTGTTGTTTTATGCTGCAGTCTGCTGGGGAGGCAGCATCAGACAGAGATGCAAGGCAGTTGGACATGCTGGTCAAAAGAGCTGGTTCTGTGGTTGGAGCCAGGTTGGACACACTGGAGGAGGTGGTGGAGAGATGCACTGTCAAGATGTTGGAGTCCATCTTGAAATACCCGGATCATCCGCTACACAAAACCTTTAAGGACCAAAAAAACAGCAGCGGACGGCTCCTCTCTCTCCGTTGCAGGACGGAGAGATACAAAAGATCCTTCGCTCCTACAGCCATCAGGCTGTATAATTCTTCAAGAGATTCTACCAGACTAACTGAATTTCCCCTCAGGGATAAATAAAATAATTTTGATTTTGACACTTTTATTTAGTAGCTCTAATTGTAGGTCTTTTACTTGTAATTGAGTACTTCTACAGTGTGGCATGGCCACTTTTCCTAAATAAAAGAGTAGTTCTAACAACACTGCAGATGAATACCTTTTGGGTTGCCTTTTTTCCCAATGCTGGAAGCAGTCTCATAGTTTTCTGGGATGTCACTCCAACCTGTGTGGACAAAGCAGAGATAATTGTGTGAGAAAACCAGACTTAAATAGAGTTTTAAAATAAAAGTTACTTGAGGGTAAAACCTTGAATCAACATTAAGTGTTCAATCACGATAATATATATTTAAAGAAAAGAGCAAAAATAAAAAGGCTAAACTAGGTGTTACCTGAATATAATCAACTCGATTCAGGTGAAGCTCCATCTTCTTTCTTCACTTGCTTCAATCTTATATTAGAGCAAAAGAGTCGATCTTCCAGGTAGACTATCCAGTCAAACAACTACGGGAATCATTAGATTCAGTCCACCTTATACCATTCATAACTCGTCGGTTAAATTCACATCCGAATAAAAAAGACGATAATAACGGTGGAGAGACTTGGATTATCTAAAGCAAAGAGATTAGCTCGACGTGCTAACGTTAGCTAGCAAGCTAATTGGCTAACGCGATTTCGCACGCCAACTGTCTCCGTTAATCTTTAACACATCCTAACAAGCGACTTAAAAACAAATGAAGCAGGTCGCCGTCTGCATATGTTGTAAATATGAGTTCGAACTTGTTTTAACGCGAATATCAGTAAGTTAAAGCAGAAACATTCTTTCAAACACTTAGACCAGACCAGATAAACGCAGTGTCTGTTGCCAGTGGTAACGCTTCGCCGTCAACAACCTGCAATAACATTGGATGACACATAATGTCAGAAATTGAAGCTGTGTCCTGATTGGTTGCCTCGCAGACATACCGTTTTAGCACCGAGGCTGTGTACCCCTTATGGCCACTTTATTAGGTACACCTGTACAATTTAGAGTAATTTAATACCACAGTTCCCAACGAATTCTACTTGTACGAGGTTTATAATATTCAGTTGTTGGTATGATATTGTAAAATGTGTACCTTTGTACTGCAAGACTACATTATATTAAGTTAATGTGAACCCCACCAACCCGGCGGTTTTGAAAAGCATGATTTCTTTAAACGATCGACAAAAACACATTGTTTATCGTGGAAAGAAACTGTATAAACAGGCATTATCATTGGAATTGTGACGAGAGTCCTATCATAGGTTACAGAAGTTTTAGTCAGTAAAAGTAGGCTAACCAAAACAAAGCTTAAAATTGTGAGATGTCAAAATCACTTTATTAATCATTAATATTGTTAAAAAGCCGTTTTGAATAATTTGATCCTGTTAAAAACATTAAATGCAGTGCTCCTCAGCGACACTGTGAAGCCATGAATGATTCTGCTGAGATGAACGGTCACGTGGCAAATATTCACTAAAAATCAGATAACTGCAGCCTGTTTATACAGAGCAGGAAAGGTTGTAAGCAGAGGCTGTAAAAATGCAAATAGTTCAATTTGTATAGCAATTTAGAGACCCATTTAAAAAAAATGTATTCATGACACTTGTGTGCAGTTAGAAAAGGGCTATTTATATAAATTCAATTTTATTGTAATAAAACAAATGATTTATGACAAATTAAACTTCCTTTTTTTCTTGAAAAAAAGAACATCTGTCTCATTATAACTGCTATACTTCACAAAAGACTTTTGAGTTTTGTCCACTTCTAGCCAATATTGTACTGATTCCATAGAGGTGTAGGACTTGTCTATCCACAGTGAGCAAAAATAATGCCTTAGGGTTATGAGACATTATTTTTTGTCCTCTCTACTTACATACATGAGGGGGGTCCAGTGCAACACCAGCACTTTCCATGAACTGATTGTTTAAACAAATTTATACCTGTTTGACAGTGGCAGAAAGCCTTAATAATATGGCCCTCATAAAATCACTTTATGGCCGTTGTAAATTGTACAGGTGTACCAAATAAAGTGGTTACTACTGTGGGTGTATAGTTTACTTACCTACTGCAAGTTTTGATGTGTTCCACACTACACTAGAATACCATTAAAATACAAAATGCATTTCAGATCCATGGATGGCAAAATATGCATCATTAGTTTAAGATGGACTGATTATGAGGGCAAGATTAACTGGTAATTAAAACAAATTGTAAGCACAAACCACATTACTATTCTTTAATATTTTATTGGTTTAATTAAGAGATCATTTATTCTTGTCATAAAAATGTGGTTTGTCTGTAAGCAAAGAAACACATTTAACATGGCAGAAAAAAAAATCAGAGCATGCGTTAAGCAAAAACAGAACTACAAAGCAACAAATAAATGAAGCGAAATTCAAAACAGCTTTCAGACTGAGAAACAAGGTGAGAATGCATTCAAAACATGACAGGCATCGTGCAACTCATTTCAAATATGAATCCTACGGCAAAATGTCTGGTACCTTCAAATATTCTAAAAAATACAGCAGATATCTTGTTTCTCAAGTCAACACCCATTTTGACATCAGCTCTTACCTACATAGATTTTTAAAGTTGTTAAAAGAGTGAGTGATGGCAATGATAGAATACATTTAAAATCAGGCATTTAGACAAATCAGACCATCAGATGTTTTGCACAGAAATTGGACCACGGAGAAGCTGCAAACAAACCCCAATCCTCCATCCATCCAAGCACAACTTGATCATTAAAAAAAGGAATATATTTTCAATAATGTATAAGCACATTTTAATTTAAGTTACTAATCTCAGAATGTTAATATTTCATCATAGAATAAGTGATTTTCATGAATAAATAAGGACACAAAGGGAAAAAAAATAATAACAGCCAGTACATGCAGGTCACAGCTGATGTCTGCTGTGCTGCATTCAGTGAACGTAACAAAATGAGGGGTGTCCACCGCTTGAATGAGGTCACATTTAGAAGATGGGAACTAGAAGAAACATCGCCATGAGACTTCAGTGCATTACTGGCTGCTCTTCAACTGCACTCAAATATACAGAGAAGTTGGAGCACAGGCTATAAAGTTGACATTCAGAAAAACAGTTCCTTCCTTCTGTTGATGGCAATGTCTGTCCTCATCAGAGTTTAAGTCACATCCTAAACGGTGGGAAAACAAACCATTAAGAAAACAAAACTTTTATAGTGTGTAATCAGACCCCCGTGGGGGCGAGGCGGCTGATGAAGGCGATACTGCTGAGGCACATCTTCCTGAAGAAGGCGGGGCAGGCGGGCTTCATGATGAAGTGCTCCAGAAGAATTCGCAGCTCTGTGAACAAGGTGCTGCGGTGGAAACAGATTAGGTTATTATTAAATTTACATCATTTTAAGCTTTTACATTTCTGAATAGTAGACCAGCAGATTATATTCTACTGAAATTAACAAGTTCAGCACATTTATTCATTTCTAATCAAATTACTGGGCACAAGAACTTTCTGAAATGAAACAGTTAGACATTTCTCTCATTCAGTGGACAGCTAATCACTTGGCAGCCTGAGCATGGCAGAGAGACAGCTGGGGGAAAACAGCAGGATATTTACATCATACTTGCCAAATTAAGGACTTATTTCATTCAAACCAGAGGTGATGGTTGTTGGAAAAGAGGGGTTTGAAAGTTATTAAATTGTATTTTCTGTTTAAGATAAAACGGGTAGAAGATTTTTTCCTTTCTTCACAAGAGCTTGTGTAATGTAGCTCTCAATCCATCTCCAAGCAATGGGGTAGGGTTTTACACAGAAACACAAATACTGTCATATACCGTATACCTCTGTGAAATGTCAGAAAGGTGTGAAAAAAGCTGATTCGGCCTGAGCCTACTACATTAGTATGTTTCAGCACACATACATAACCATGTAGCAGAGCCTGAAAAATAGACAGAGCACTCTACACTCTTGTGTACAAGCAATCTGTGACAACACTTTAAACAAATCTCCGTAATTTCTTCCCCCCCAAATTTATTTTTTGGCCGACACCACAATACTGTATCTCACAGCTCATGTTTGCCAATAATATCAGTCGAGCTAAAAAATAAGTCCCTATGTATGCAAGGTATATACATTTTAATGGCTCCAAACATGCAATATTAATTAATGTTTTCGTTTTATTTTAGTTTGAAATAAAATAATCTTCTGTGTCGAATGATGAGTATCTAAGACAAGCAGAAGCGTAAAATTGAGATACCTGTGCTTTGCGTCAATATTGTTATTATATGTTGTTGTTGTGATTATATGATATTATTCCACATCTTACCGGCAGTATGGGTTTCTTCTGGATGTGTAGCGGAGGGTGAGGAATCGGTAATAAATGAAAGGCAGCAACAAGCTCCCCTGGCCACTGTGAGAAAGACAAAGCGAATACTGACATTACAAAATTGTAGATTGTTTCACATTTCTATCATAAACTATATATTAATAGAAATTGTATATCATCAAGCAGATTGAATACTTGTATAAACAAATGTAGTTAAATACAATGAATATCTGGTCTCTTTTTACCACTGCAGGCTGCCCTGAAATTTGCATATGAAAAAAAGTGAGTCACACATGCAGTGATAGCGGAGAGACAATTTAAAGAAAATTATTTATGTGGTAAATGTAGCAGCTGTGCAGGAATGCAATCCGTGCACTTCTCAATAAAAATCAAGAGGCCAATAATAGCGTGACCATATTGGCATTTGACAACACAGAAAACCAGTCTGTTTAGCTGCTCACAATCTCTACCAATTATTTTGGGCAGCGCAAGAGTGATAAACACACATAAGTCACACAAGCAATAACCAGTTTAATAACACAAGCATTACTTCCATCATAGTGCCATTGGTAGATAAGGTATGATATTCCAAAGGAATAGATAAAATATGACAGTAAGGATCTGCATCGTCTCTCCACAATAAAAACACAAAAATACACTTTTACATGTGCACTTACCTGAAGAGCATAAAAACTGTGGCTGGCATCAAGAAGATCTCATTGCAGGCGATAAACTTCAGGATGTTCTGCTGATTGGCTGTAAGTTTGTCCAGGATGTTTCTGATAAACATCAAGCTGCTGGGGCCCACAGACTGTCAGAAGAAATTGAAACATCATTAGCTGACAACAAAGCTGTAGTAAGTCAAAGTTTACAATGAGGCACCAAGTTAAAATGAAATACTGACAACATTATAGCATTTTCAATCTGATTCTTTATCAGATTTTATGGTTGAATTTAGGGCTCTGGGAAATGACTCGTAAATTGAGTAGATAATTAAAAAAACATTTGGCTGGTGGTGATTTTCCACCTGGGGGTTAAACATTGTTCAGCGAATGGCTACAGTGTAAACTAACAGCATTAAAAGTCACAGCAGGTGGCTGCTGCCTTATACTCACATCAAGGACTTTCTTTGTGTAGGTAGTTGCATGAAGCAAAGAGAAGAGGAAGACTGGGAAGATGCTCACTGGACACAAGTGTTAAGGATCAATAGAAAAAGCCATCGAATAAAGTCATTTCGCGCAATTACTTCACCAAATGTACAGAGTGCATCCATGTTACGAAACAGATGCATGCTTTTCGAATTTCAACCAGATATACAGCGCTATACATGAGACTTGTCCCTGTATTTGGAGGTGAAAGGATACTTGTGATGGGGTAGGAGTTGACCAGGATGAGTGAGTAAAGCAGGTAATGGCAGCTATCCTCCTGAAGAGCCTGGGCCAGGAAAGCTCTGCTCAGCTGAAAGCGTGGAAGCCTTTGATGCAAGCGAAGGGCACTGGTGAGGGCGTTCGCTAACAAGGCTCGCTGATAGAAGTTAGCTGCTGCATAGGGTCTGAAATACACAAGCAGTCACAAATATTCTGACACCTATTCATGCTGGGAGTAAGAAATGGGTGAAAGCAGTGTGTTGACGATGTGCACTGTCAGTGAGTGTACTCACCCTAGAATTGGTAGAATAAACATTACAGAGCAGTAGACTGTGAAGAGTCGTGAAAGCCACATTGCAGTTTCCAGTTTGTTACTCATTAAAAATTGCTGTGGAAGAAAGAAAAAAAAAAAATACATTCAAAAGTTTTGGACACATAAAAGTTGAAGAATAAAAATCCAGTATACTCGTAGATATAACATCTTAGGTGAAGGGTGTAGCAGTGTTAACTTTTCCATACTTTGAAGCAAAGTGCTGGGACACTGCTATGACAGGATGGGCCTTTTGTTTTCTCATGTTTACTGACAACGGATTTGCTGAAATGCTAAGACCTTCCCTAATGCTCTCTAATCGGTCAGCATAAACCAGCCAGACAAAATAAATAAAAAATCCAATTCAAGACACACCTGCTCTTATACAATAGCACCTCTGTGGAAACCTCTGTATTCAGGGGTTTGGGGTTATTTTCTGAGGAAACTATCAGAGCCAAGAAGACATTATGCAAATGTTTGTGTAGACTGAGTAGTACTCATTTTAATAAGCATCTTTGTAAGTAGACTCAGTAGTGTTCACCTTACAAAGTGAGAAAGAGTTGGAAGGTGTAAGTGTGTGGATCAAACAGTTAACTTACCACAGGCCCTAGCTGGGGAGGAGGACTTTGCTGGTTTGTATCAGCCATCTTTGGGAGTGTGTGTTGCTCTGATGGAAACAAAGTTACATCATGAAGCAATACTGACGAGTTACACCAACAGGAGTCACAAATAACTACTTACAAACTTTCCCAAGGGCTGCAAGTAATGACTGTTTAATGATTAATGTTTTATTTATAGATTAGTCAGCTGAATATATTTTGTCAGGGAATATTTAAAATCATAACTGGAATGAAAGGTTTGGATTTGTTTCACTTCTACTTTAGCTCCACTACATTTCAGAGGAAAATATTGTACTTTTTATTCCACTACAGTTTTCTAACAGCATTATTAGCAAATACTTAATGTATTAAGGATATTTTTAACAGTTCAACAGTTTCTAAAATGTAATGCTTTGTTAAAAAAAGAAAAAGTTACTATCGGTAACCACCAGAGATTTCGGTACAGACGAAAATAACTGTTGATTGTCTATTTTGATAATTGTTTACTTAATTTTTACCTAAAGATTTAATTGGAAGATTTCTGCTTTTTCATTCTATAAACTACATTTATTTGAATGAAGTACAGGTTAGGACTGCTCGTTGGACAAAAATAAATATTATGACGGTGTCACTTCGGGCTTTGGTAATTTGTGATGACATTTCTATCAGTTTTTTAGAATCATACCAAATAAAAAGCGGATTACTGAAATATGTCATAATGAAATAATCATTAATTGAGTCCACCTCAGCTAACTACAATAGTAAAGCCCTTTCTTTACACTAAAGCGTGAGTAGTAATCTAAATATATTATAAAGCAGTTTACCAGACTTTTACTTGTAAAGCTTAAAGTACATTATTCAGACAATACTCGTTTTTAAGGTGTGGCATTACATTTTTTACTGAAGTTACATGTTTAATGCAGGACTTTCACTTGTTTACAGTGTTATAATCGAGCAGGACAACACAGGGCTGTGTGTATATTGAATACTTCCTCCACCACCGGTTTAGCTTTAGCTACTTCAGCTAACTCAGCCATGGTTAACCAAAAAGACGGCGGCTTTGTGAGTGAAACCTTTCATCTCAATAAAACTAAATCTTCACGGCAAATTAACTAATGAATTAACCCGTTGTCTTTCATTTGCTAAAACAAAAGTGAAAGATGTAACGCTAGCTCGTTTACACAAACGTTAGCACATGTAGCATACGCTAGCTGGGGTACGAAATGACTGTTTTATTTCACGGACTACCAATGCAAACTGAAACCACCTACGCTTTATTATTGATACAAGTGGATCATTACGGACAAAGGTCTGGAAATAACCAGTAGAGACTACTGTTGGTGTTTTATTAATGCTAACGTGATGCTAGCGTTAGCAGCAGGTGGCTCGAGAATATTCTGTTACCATCGTTACTAGCATGTGAGGCTAAACCCTCCGCTATTGGTAGCTAGCCCGCTAGCTCCTGAATTATACATCAGCTAAACATCAGCTGTTTAGAGAAGCTAGTACAGAACGATTACTCTTGTTTTATAGTATATATAGCAGTGATAAATCACACAGCTTACCAGTGTTACAGCGTCGAATAGCTACGTTTCATGCAAACTGACAGGCTGCTGAAGTAAATGATCAGCTGACCTTCGACAGGGAAAGTAACTCGCGAGATTTGACAGCGAGAGTTTCTTCGATCATATGCAACACTGTCACTTAGTGGTTAGACGATGAACTGCAAGAAACCCTGATCATTGTTTTACTGCTCTGTGTTTTAGTTTCAAGTTTCTGTAATTTGTCATAAACACAATATTTATTAAACTTTATTTTTAAGTTCTCAGACGACACTGCCATCCTGAGCCTGCAGCACCAAACACACTGCCCCTTCATCAAATTTTACAGAAGTAGGCTACAGAGCTTTGTTCAGTGGTGTGATGAAAACCACCTCACAATAAACATCCAAAAGACAGACGAGATGGTGCTGGACCCTAAAGCCATAGGGGACCATACTCCACTGTGCATCCATTGGGGAACAATCAACCAAGTCAGCTCTTATAGGTATATTGGTGTTCATCTCGATAACTGTTTCAGTTGGCAGGTTAATGTTGATTACCTGTGCTCGTCTCCAGCAAAGACTGTACTTCCTGCGCAGACTCAGGGTGTTTTGAAGGTGATGGGGCGGTCTGAAATGGTTCCCTATGCAGTCCATCTACGAGCAGTCTGTGCTCAGACAAGCTGAGAAAATCTTGTCTGACCAGACACATATTCTGCACACTTGCAGGCTGAACCCTTTTAAGAATTAATTTTTGCCCACCTCAATTAAGATCCTAGATGTCCCGAGGACCAAACAAATTGTGCAATTGTACTATTGATCATGACCCATGATGTAATACAGTGGGCGAGGGAGGGTCTGGGCAGGTGTGTGTGTATGTGTGCATTGCACTGTTTCTTGTATACTGTGTATATGTTATATGTGGTCTGTGGCCTATATGTATGTATTCTGTCTGTACCTGTACTGTTATTACTGTAAAGCAGCTTTATATGACAGCATTGGAGTCCAAGACACATTTCCTTCCAAGGACAATAAAGTGTGTCTTATCTTACAATAAAAGAAGCAAGAATTAGCATCTTAGATCCCATGCTCCTTCTAACAATACTCATCAAATATGCATAAAAAGAAAATCATGCAAGTAACACAGACTCTTATCAACATCTCTTCCATTATGTGAACTTTTGCCCACATCCTGGTCAACATTTTTCACATTCATGTATATAGCTGTACAGCTCTTCCACTTTAACAAGAGATATATTTTATGCACTTCTTTTTCCTCCTTCATATTTTTTAGTATTAATATTTATTTTTTCTGGGCTCATGATTTTTTTCAAATGCTAATACTTGACACTGTTCTATTTATCTGTTTTTATGTATACTTATGCCTATATATATTTTCCATCTCTCCTTTTATTCATTTAGACAAGCCCAAATAATCAAATACATAATACTTCTGAAGGTATATTAAGGGATAAAATAAAGTCTATACATATATAAAATATAAACATGAGAAATATATTTGTGGTAGACAGGTTCACAGTAATTCCCAAATTAATAAACTGTATTATAAACAGGAACGTGGTTAATGTACATGCATATGTGTATGCATAAAAAAGGTAATCAAGTCACCTGCTTGACTTAACTTATGTTTTACAGGTTATTTTAGTTTAGGTTTGTGGCCATAGTTTAATTTGTATATCTGTATCTGTATCTCCCTATGCAGTGTTGAAGTACACTGAGAACATCTGGAAGCCAAATTAATTGTGTTTGTAAAGATCCTTAACCAATAAATCAGATTCTAAATGTTATTATTAAATTATGGATTTGCTAAATTATTTTCAAATTTAACAAAAAAAAAACAAAAAACATTTACAGACTAAAAACATAGACAATTAAAACCCACAATGCAAAAATTAGTTCCACATTTAATAAAGAAAATAAATGACATTCAGATCACCTGAGGATAATGTTTGGATGGCTTCAAGTGGAATACGAGCTTTGAGAGCTTTTGTCTCTAAATGTATTTGCTTTATTTGCTTTTGTGTTATATGCAAACATTTTGTGCTAATTAAGTAACAACTCGTGTATATATATATATATATATATATATATATATATATAAATTACGTGACAGCTGAAGAACCACAGTAAAACACAATAAATAAAACACAATGATAAAATACATACAGAGTATAAACAAATTATTGTGTCGAGTATCTCCTGTCGAGCACATACAGATGCACAGAGCACAGAGCGCTTCAAAGTGCGCATGCGCAGTGGTCAACGCCCACAAATATAGATAGCAAATGAACTAATCTTTTTTTTAAGGATTAGTAACGATTGAGAACTGCACCACTAAATGTGCTTACGTTAATTTATTTAAACATTAAGAATAAGAAATATGTCGAATATTTGTTTTAATCATAATGATCTTCTTCTTTGCTCAATGTAAATGTCATGTTGCAAGCCACCACCAGAGAGCGCACTCCACCAGACTAACCTGCTCCTGCAGGTTGGCCTATAGCCTGTGTTGGATGATTATTTTAGCTTTAAGTGCACCTTATTTGGTCTCAACATGTTTTAAAATGTTACATCTGACTGCCGCTGCAGCGCATATATCCGCAGATTATTGGCACGAGTGTCGCAGGATGATGTGTTTGCTGCAGATGCCATTTGAAAATATAGGCAGTGTAAGCACTGTAGAATCTAATTATTTCTTTGCAAAACCTAATTAGGCATTAAAAAAGGTTAACGCCAGCGCCTGAAACGTTTTTGTTTAATAATCCCATTACTGACGGCTCATCATGTATAAAATGGTGCAGGAGGACACTAAGTTTCCACTTGTTAAAGGGAATCTCTGAGAAATAGTCGCAGATTTTTTGACACTATCTGCGATTGGAAATTAGGGTTTGTAATTAAACTGCGGAGACTGAACAACACAGCGCACAGAGTAAGTAAGGCTGTAGCGTGCATGCTTTTTCTATGTTTAACTGATGATTCTGCCTGCTGCAGAAACATTGTCTTCATTCCTTTTATTTTCTTCTTCTGCTTTAAAATGTCGTGTAATTTGTCGGGCATGACAGAACTCACCAAACAGGTAGCTCTTGATGATTTTTTAAGCGTCAGCTCCTCTCGGACCATTACCAGTCACTAGAGAGCTCAAGGTGAGAATTTAAATGAGACAACATTTTCTGCCCGAGTTTTAATTTGACCAGGCTTCTGAGGGACAACAGAGACATCCCGAAAGACGTTTAAAGAGACATAAATATGTCCAGAAATACTAAATTATTAATATGAATATATAGGTAAAGTAGATAGAATAATAATAAGGGGATGTTAGAGCGATGAAAAGTAGTGATCCATGTCGTTTTATGAGTATCAGAGACACACAACGAATTAATGAAGGATAAAATAAGAACATTATTATATTCTGATATACAAAAGTATTTTAAAAATAGAATAAAATCCTGTTTTAATCTTCTAAAAATTAAACCAAAATATGTATATCTTTAAATCTAGGCTATAGCCTATAATCAGGATGAATATGTATTATAAAATAATATATAGACTAGTGTATGTGAGATAAACAGCCTATAGGGGATTTTTTCTTCTTCAGACACTGATCATTTCGAGCAGTTTGGGGATTTTTTCTTCTCATCTATGCGTCGGTCAACTTCTACAACAAAAACAGGATACTGCACCTTAAAATGTTTATTTATTTATATTAAAATAAATAAATAAAATAAAAACCGTCGAAAACAAAATAAAAGCAATATTACGAGCTATTTCAGAATAATTCCTCGATTAAAAACAAAACAAAAAACAAGTTAAATTAAAATCAGATGATAACATTATTATTATTATTATTATTATTATTAATAATAATAATAATAATAATAATAATAATAATAATAATAATTTATTGCTGTTGCTGTTGTTGCTGTTGTAATCCCATCCCCTTCCCATTTTTAGCCTATTATTCGTATTATTATTCCCAATATTTTAATAACAGAAAAATAATACTACTGCTACTAGGCCTAAAATAATAATAAACCTAATCGAGATATTTTTTTCTAATCTCGAATGACCCTTTCAATCCGTAAACAGATAGATTTTCAACCTGCGCTCACTTTATTCCTGCATTATATCTAATCCTTTGAAGCTTTTAGCAGAAAGAAAACCAAATAAAAGGCAATGAGTGACATAGCCTGACATAGCCAAGTGAAAGCCTTATAGAAGAAACAAACGGGCGTGTATAGTGAAAGGAATGCGCTTGTAATCGCTCTATCTCAGTCTGTGGATCCATTCGGCCTTAAACAAACAGGGTGTGGTGTCAGGGAGGGAAGACGACGGGAAGAAAGCGCCGGTTAGATGGAGAGGACAAGAAGGACACGGTGCATTTCCCTCAAACTGGTTAAAGAAACAATAAAGCGAGTTATCAACAGACTACTCGGCCTTTTATCTCTTTGTTGGCTGATCTAAGGAGGCGTTTCACACAAGTCACAGGAGCGTTCACGATTATTTCATGATGGGAAGAAATTCCCTGTGATTTATAATGAAATGTTAAAGGTGTTTAATACCATAATAATAATTATAAATAAAATGTAAAATCAGTGCTGCTGCTCTTCCGGGATAATGTACAAAGTATTATTATTATTATTATTATTTAAAATTCTGTAAATGTTCAGCTGATGTCCAGCAGAAGCAGATTTTGCTTTGATGCTTTTTACTGACAGCAAAAACAAGTAGATATTTGCTCAATAAAAGTCACTAAAATGCAAGAGATCCTTTCACATTAACGCATCATAAGAGTAATATTTTCTACAGCCAAGAGGTCATGGTTTTTGTTTTAATGCAGCTCATTGGTGTGCATGTGATTGTTTACTCCCCTGCAATTTTGAAGGCAACAAAATATTATTTATTTCGCCCCTTTATTATCAGATTAAAACACGCTTTTTTTTAAAAAAAAAGAGAAATGTGTTGACATCTTCTTTCAATATTTGCAGGAAAAATAAAAAAGGAGGATGTTGCTTCTGTTAGAGAATGTGAAGCTTTTGAAGTTCAAACTAAATAAATAGGTTCCTGTGTTTTATCCGATCATGCAACATTTTCCAACATGTTTTAAGAGATTTGTGTCAGCCTGCACGCTGCTGTCATTTATACACACATGACAAAATTCAACATGTTCAAGCTGGATATTTGTCCATCTTTTGGGAGACTGCCATCAATATTGGTTTTTACTGTAATTTGGGCAAAAAAAATAACACATTTGGGGGGACACAGTGTGTGTTTTCTTGCAGACCAGATTCAGACAGACTATATTATTTTCCTCTTAGTTATCAGTATGAGCTTTTTTCTGCATGTAAGCCATCAATTTTATAGAAAATATTTTGGTTCTTAAGCATCTTGTGCTACTACATTTCCTTCACCTCTTTAACAAGGTCTTCACTGTGTATTACAGACTTCTTTAACTTAAACTCTTCAGCATCTCCATAATTGTCTCTGCAGGTGTGCAAAGACAGTTAAATCTTACTACAGCGAATAGAAGAAATGTGCACAGACATTGTAAGGGTTAGGGTTGGACATTGTTATCTTAAATGCAGAAAGGAGCAGCCTTTTGTTTAGTTTCAAATTAAAATCAAGGTTATTGATTGAATATTTTCAAATTAATATACCTAGCATATATATAAATAACAAATATAATCACTGCAGTATTCCTAAAAATGATGGATCCACATAAATACTTTTTTGTTTTGTTTTTTGCTGATACAGTTATTTCTACAAAGACTGGAGGGAAACTGATGCCCACAATGAGCCTTGAGCCACAAAACTATTGACACAGAAGGCAAAGGGGATCCAGCAGAAAGCTTACTTTTCCCTTTTTGGGAGTAAAGCTATGTTTGTTTCTGGGCTGAATGGGGGTCTATAATGGAACTGATGGCATCAGGATTGTCACCACAAATGGTCTGGGCGTTTTGCAAGGCTGCTTGACAGAGCCTATTATGTCATTGGTCACGTCCCTCCACTCCTTGCTCTGCTTGGGTCTGAATGGGAGTGAATTAATCAAACGGTTTTGAGAGAGAGATCAGCCAACTTAATGCACTTTGTGTCAAGGTCTACAGCGAGCCGAGACCCCCGGCCTCGCCTCTACCTGCATCTGAACATGTCTAGAAAACAGCTGCAACCAGACTCAGACACAAACATCTAATGTGGCACTGAAATATGGACTGATTGTGACCTTTCATGTAATGTATCTTTAAAATATCTCCTAAATGATCACTTCAACATTCCAAAATAGACTTATAACAGTGAGTTTACATTAAAATTGACAACCTAACCTTGGTATGATAAGAAGAAATAGTTTACTAATAAAGTTAATAGTGTTTTTTAAAGGATAAATCTATTATGATGTTCTGCAGAGGACATTAAAACATATTCATTTTCCAGGTATTTTACTATTAGAAATATGGCATTATAATCATGCAATCAGCTGATTTAATTTAGCCCAAATAATTGATGAATTTCCAGCCAATAAGATCCAATTAGAAGAAATTAAATATTTGTATTCAATGGAGGTTTCTTTTTTGTGTGTCTGAGGATTTACAATTCTTTTAATGAGTGCTGCTGAGGGAAACAGTGTGACACCTATAATTGGATGTCATTCATAATTTGGCTAATTTGTGTGGAAATCCACCCTTGAGGACTGCTGGAGTTTCAGCAGACCCCACCTAGAAAACAAGCCTTTTTAAAAGAAACGTGCCTAATAGATTAAATATATATATTTTAGAAATCAAAGCACAGCAACAGTCATTTTGTTTTTTTAGAGGGGGAAATGGTCCAAGTGGTCCAAAGTCGCACGTTATTGCTTTATCAAACACAATCAAAGTGTGAATTAATCAAAGCACTCTGCGTCACAGCACGTATGCATGAGCATTGTTTGGCTGTAATGGATGGCTTTAAATTTTTACGTTATTATTTCCCGTCATTTCTGGAAACAAATTGAACATTTATTGCATATATATTAAAAATTACACAGTCGTCGAGAGAGGCTGATGTCTCTTTTATTGAGGCGCACCGAGAGGTGAGGTCTCTCCGGATCAATTTCCCTGTCTTGTTACTCCCGCAAGAGGATGTTTGGAAAATGCCTGCACCGCTAAATTGATTCAGAAACGAATTCATAACTTGGGGGGTTTAAGCAATTTTGTGGCGCCCAGTATTTCTCTCTTTGTTTTTTACTCCCTATCTTTTCTTTTGTTTCGTGTTTTGATTGCTTTAAGCAGCCAAACAAAGTTTTGTATCATTCTGCTCCTCATTGAAGCCGCTTTATTCTCAGCTCTGCGGCCGTTAGAGTCCAAAAAAATGCCTTTAATACACTGGGTTTTGGGTGGCTTCACAAACATAGCCATTAAGCAGTCACAATGCTTTTATTGTGCACTTGATCTCAAAATAGAGGCTGGTCTGACTGCAGGATCCAGACGAACCTATGGAAAAGGCCTTGTCTTTGTCTGCCTGCGCGGAGATGAATGGCCCGTGTCAACCAGATGATTAGTTTGCACTATTAAATTGTCAAAAAGGAAGGATTTTTCCCTAATAGTGGCTTTTCTCGAAGAATTATGGAATTCAGAGTTGTTTGCGACTGCCGGGGAACTCACAGGGCTTCGCAGGGGCGAGGGCGAAGGTCAGACAGAGTTCTCAGCGCGGCGTCCAGTGTGGCAGCCAGTCAGAGGGGACGCGGAGACAAATGTGGGTCTATTTCCTACAAGATGACAAGATTAATCTGCACATTGTGTCAGATGACGGATATCGATGCAGTGGATTTGTGATTCAACAAGCTGAGATGGGATTATTCGTCAGTGCATCCATTCCCAGGACACACAACGTGCGTAAAAGTCGTGCGTAAATGTGACCACAGGCAACCAACAGATCAACAGATAGCCCACTTTACTTGAAACAAACCACACGTTAAGGTGCAGTATGCGATTCTTGAGAAGGGTAATATGTTTTTGAGTCTCATCCCAGATAGCCAAATACAGACGCTTTGGGTTGGTGTACCACGTTAGTATATGACGCAACAATCAATTAATACTCTCCAAAATCACACACTGCACCTTGAAGATCAGGTTTATATTAAAAACTCTGCATTCTGCGTTGGTGCACACTTTCCAACGTCTTTAAACGCGCCTGATCTCTGCCTGCACATGAGCTGTCCTTCTTGCACGTCACTGCTGCCCTGCTCCACCCGGGAAACCCCCTTCCTTTCTGCTCCACCTCTATTCTAGTGCCAACGTTTTGTGTTAAATGTTAACAACTTGCCCCGATCCATTTAATCGCCAACAAAAAATCTGTGTTGACTCCTAACACTCGCCTCCTTTGTGCCCATTGTGCGCCTGCCCTCACTTGAAGATTTATGTATTTTTGATATTAAATTCCTTCTGTCATCAAGACTGCTCTCTTGTTTACTTTTCTTGACCCGCCGACCTCGTTCCCCAAACTTTCCCATATTTAACGCGGGACCCCTTCGCCCCCCAAACTTCTTGTGCTCTGCCACAGCTGAATGCTGTGTGGCTCCTTTTGTTGGCATGTGCTGTTTGCACTGTTCTTGAACTTCAGTGTGCTGCCCTGTCCCCATCCTGTACTTTGAACCCTGTGGGACAATATTCCTCCTGAAAATATAATGTCTTCTTGTCCTCAAACTCGGCGGGTTTTTATTCATTATATGGCAGCTCCAGTTTTTATTATTCTGGACTGGTTTTGTGGGAGATATTTTGGTCAATCTGGTGTATTAATATCTGATCCTTTATGTCCCCTGTGGTCTTCACATCAACACAATCTCCGCTTGATTTTTGCGCTGCAGCGACAATCTGCAGACTGCATTGACGCATTTGACGGATGCCCATATACCTTAACCATATATGACGTCCATGTCGCCTATACAAGCCTCCCTCTGCTGCTCAGCTTGCTAATTAGTTAAACAAACGCTCATACTAATGATCCCACTGGCCTGGTGAGCTCTGGGTGTTTTGTTCGCTGACTTTGCCCCAGCTTCTTCTGCTGGAAACTTGGCCCCGCTGACCCGAGCTATCACGGCGCTGTGGAGACGGCTGGGGCCGCCCTGTCCGGAGTCCAACCCCCCCGGGGGCCAAAGGGCAGCGTCCGAGGCCCGGGAATGCCACCACCAGCTGCTAGCGGTGACACCGTGTACAAAGGGGGCTTGGTGAGCGATCCCTCTGTGGGCTGTCAGTGTTGTGACAGTGCTGGTTTGACGTTTATTTACTCTCTCATAGGACCGAAATCTGCAGGTTTGGACACCCGAGTTTAGTTTGAATCCAACCTGATGTTACTGTAAATTTAAAGATGGTTCTTCTTTCTAACCAGACACCCTTCATAAAGGTGTATATGTCAGGATTGAATGCCTACAAGCCACTGATGAGGCTAATCTCTGGATTGACAGGTTTTGAAAAATGACAGTTTTATCACTTATTTTTAGAAACTGGCTGCAAATGATCCAATCTAATTACACTAACAACTGCAGACTTAACAACTAAACCATCTATTGCATTAATAACTACAGGTATGAAACCCAAAAGCAGGTATTGTTGAATAAATTCACATGTATAAACTATTGATTAATGCTCATGAGTTTGTCACTCTGTCAATATGTCATTAATGAAGGGATTTAAATCTTCAAGTTTGCTGTTAATATGAGGCTAAAAAGTCGATTTTGGTCCAGATCGCATGATGTCCTTTTCTAGAAAATGGTCTAAAGGAGATTTCACAACCTGAGAATCCAAAAGTTGCTCTTATTTATTAATTTATTAATTTTAACTGATCTGGGCAGAAATCCACTGATCAATCTTGTATTAAAACTTGCAACTGTATACCTGAAGATCAAAATCCTTTATTAATGATTTATTAACCTTTATAACTGCAAATTTGATGAATCATTAGAAAGAAGTAAAAATCAATGAGCATTTATACCAAATAGAAAGGACCAGAAACGCCAGCCAAATGGATATTTCACAACCTGGCAACCCAAAATGTGGTAACAAATGTGGTTAACAATGCTCTAATTCTTTATTAAACCATTATAAAAGCCATAAGAACACATTCTGGGTTTCTCTAGGTACCAATGCATTTATAAAAGTAAAAAAACAAATCAATTATGGCTCTTGGGTTGCCTATCTGTAGTTATGAATGTTAATATCTAATTGATAAAGGGTTCTAATCATCAGATCTGTATTTATGAATCTTAATATCTAATTAATAAAGGGTTCTAATCATCAGATCTGTATTTATGAATCTTAATATCTAATTAATAAAGGGTTCTAATCATCAGATCTGTAGTTATGAGTGTTAAAAACAGGGTTATGAGTGGATATTTGTGCAGAACATAGCCCGTTTCCAGAAATAAACTGTTAAACAGTCAAAGGAAGGTTTGACAACTTGGCAACCCAAAATTTGCAAGAAAATGCTTTAGACATTAGTTTCAACTAAGCTCTTTAGAAGTGGTGACACAACTTATAAAACGCTTCTTGTGAATAGCCTACAGTTTATTCACAATAAGCTAATTAATAAAAAGTAATTCCTGCCAAAAAGTGCTGAGTGGTTCCAGATTATATTCAAATCAAATATGAATTAAAGTCAGAATATAATATGTTCTTGCACCAAGCAATACAATGTTTTAGGTCTACTTAAGAAAATGGGTGTTAATTTATTTGTTGGCCGTAAATATGACCGGGTCAAGGGTTTAAACGGTTTAAATTGCAGAAACTACCCTGAGTTTATGCCCAGTTCTTCCTAAACTCAAACGTTTTTGTTTCCCCGCAGCGCCGCGCGGTTAACACGCTGTCATCTGAGGCTCTCGGTGTTATTTGGACAATGTTTGGCCATTTCCCCGGCCTGTGTCTGCGCCGCTCCGAGGAGGTCTCGACAGAAATTGATACTAATTGCGGGGACTGTACACTGCTGGCTGCTGCAGAGCCTGCAGGCAGTTGGAGGACCTGCTTGTCACCGCCTAATTGACAAGGCCCTGTCTGTCCTGGGAGCAGCTGGTCCTAAGCACTGGCGCACAATCGCAATCTTGACACGGCCTCCTCTCGCCTGGAGGAGTTTTTAGGGGAAACGCCGTTAAAGGGAGATTTATTGAATCTCCCTTTGGGTGACGCTGTATTAAGTACGCAATATAGGCTTATTTCCGCGAGTCACACTCCTGGTATTAATAACAGAAGGTGCCAATTAGGCCAGACAGGTGACATTTTGTGACATTATGAATCACTGCAAACAAGACAAGCTGCTAAATAAAAGCTGCGAGCAACACTGCTCTGAAATCAGTTTTAAGGATTTTACTTTCCGCAGCTACATGACACACAATGAGGCTATATGTGTTGCACCAGCCATTCAGCTGCACACAGGCAAATAACATCAACCCTCACAGTAAAATAATCAATTCACTATTCTAGCCTGTTTCTATTAGCTCGTGTCTTTATAGCTGAATGCATCAAGAGGGGAAAAAAGCAAAGCAAGTATTGTTTTCGTCTGCAAGTGGAAAAAGGTTTTCCACCACTTTCCCACTGCCTGTAAAGAAACGCTGCTTTTCTGGCCCTTTTGAACTGAAAATCGTGATTTTTTCCCCTGGTGTTCTCCGGACGCGCTCCTTTCTTCCTGCGGAACAATGACAACACTGGAGCACCCCGCCGGTGCGCCACAGTTGGGGATCCCCCGGATTGTTTTGGACATCTTTGGATTTCATCAATCAAAATGACTGCAGTTTTCCATAAAAATGCTGAATTTGGGTGCTGGAACCAGAGCGGGCAAGGTAGCAAAATACGAAGCTGTCCCTCTCGATGATAAATGGCCATCCTTTGATTGAAGCAAATAAGAGAAATACGTGCCACAAGGACTGAGAAACAGAAGAAGATTGTTAAGAGAGGACTTGCATCAGATCATGCCAGAAATGAAACGAGAAGAAACACTGAGATGTAAAAGCAGCTTATTTTCCCCAAAACTCTGAGATCTGTGACAGATAAACCTAAAGTTGACTAAAAATATGTAAAAACGCATATTTCTGCCACATTAGGCAGTCTTTTTGTCTGATTTTGGGGAATATATATGAAAACTAACAGTATTACCCTTTAAAACCAATACCTGACTGACTGGAACTGATATTATCCCAATAATAATTGTCTTTCTTACCAGATAACTGGGTGTACCAAACCACATAAGGCCCCATAAACATATAGGAGTGTTTGTTGGTCCTGTATTCCTCCCTGCACTGCCCATTACCCACCAATAAACCTGCTGTTAACATGAAAATGCCACATCCCATTGACTAAAAACCCAATTATCCAGCATCTTGCAGCAGCTCTTGTTGGAGCAGACCTGGGATGCAATTAGAAAAACTGCAAAGTAAAACTTAAAAAGCTTTTAATTTTCCTGAAAAAGCAAGACGTCTCTCTCAAGGTGTCCTGTCTAAATGGCCTTAATGCTGCGGCTAATTATCCAATATTGACATTTTGTCCCGCCTCAGGTCAACAGGTCAACAGTTGGAGATTAATGGCACCGGAAGGAGGTTATAGGACGAGGAAAGCCACTGTAAAATCACTTTAATGTGACTGTATTTCATTATATTCTGTCTTTGTGAAGATATCTTAGGTTTTAAAGTAGTTATATTGTGTCTTATGCTTCTATTTTGGACCTTATGGTTCTTTAGGTATCCAATTTATACTCAAAAAGGATTTATAGTCTGTATTTGGTGACCCTATTTTAAAAGTTTAGGTCTTTATGTTTATTTTCAGACCTTCCTTATGGTCCATATTGTTTATTCTTTATGGTTTTATAGCAGGTATTATAGGATAGTGGCTCCGGTAAGGACACATCCCCTCCCTCCTCCTGCTCTCTCAAACATATAGCAGAGTTGACTGGCTTGTCGAGCTTGAAGAATTGTTTAATTTCAGGGCCCCGGCGTTTCCTGAGGTGAGGTCTGCATTGGCTGCTAATAGAGATCTAATTGATGGGCCGAGTCCCGTTTCCGTGCTCTCTCTCCCTTTATTGCGCCCCGGCGTCTGCTGTAAAATAGGTCTGTAATCAGATTCTGCCTATTCCTCCTGGAGCAGGATGAGAGAGCTCAGGGCTGCAGAGAGAGATGGGGCAAACAAAAAAGAAAAAGAAAAGAAAAGAAAAATCAAGTTAAGACTTGAGTAGAAATTCGACATATTGTTGAGGCTTGATGAAAAAGAGAAAAGTGAGCTTAAACGTAGAAATTCTCCTCTTTCTAGTTTGACTTTTCTTTAAATAAACCTACACAGAAACTTCTCGTGTGGCTGTGGCACTCATTAGTGAGCAACACTGACCTTATCAAGTTTAATCTGTCAGAATATTGCTTTATTTCTTCAGGGATTCATAGTTTTGCTGCAATATTTATACACTGAACCCCTCATATAAAATTCAAACTTATAGGATTACTATAGATCTCCCATAAAAGGCTCTGTTATTGCTGCCAAATGCCTTCTATAATGATTATTTTAACGTTGTTATATGTGCTTTCATGACTCAGACTCTCACTTCATGATCTAATCATACTCCACACAGGCCAGTCTTGGTTCATACCAGCGTTTTGCACCCAGAAGGTACAGAAGATGTCAATCAAATCAGATTCGAGACTGGCAGCAACAGAAAGAGAGTGATTCTCTATTTTTCTCTCTCCTCTGCTTCTCTCTCCATCTCCTATAGAGCTTTCCTGGAAGGCTGCGATTGGCTGGCTGTCTGGGCAGTGATAGCAGCCCTGGAGCCGAGGATGATTGATGACGGCGAGGGCAAGGCCGAGCACTGGCAGCATAAAGCCCCATAGACGCCTCAATAAAGAGCCTGGCTAGTGGAGAGCCTGGGCCCCGCTCAATAGGGCCCCTCCGCCTCCGAGGACCCACGGCTAGAGGAGTGCATGGAGAGGGAGAGAGAGGGAGAGAGAGGGAGAGAGAGAGAGAGAGAGAGAGAGAGAGGGGAAGAGAGGCAGAAGGAGAGGTGCTCTGTTGTTGGATAATCCGTTTAGCTATCGAGCCAGCAGCCGTCTGAGGCTGGATAAGTGCAGCGACGGATGTGTGTGGGGTGAAAATAGCAGGGGTTGGCTGGTGGAGTGCTGGAGGGGGGGATGCAGGGACGAAGGAGGTGGGGAGAGAGAGAGAGAGAGAGAGAGAGAGAGAGAGAGAAAGGGGGGAGAGATGGATCATCCAGTCTCAGGATGCATAATGGGAGAAAAAGGGAAGCGGAAGAACAAAACTGGAAATGAGATCTGCAGGCTGCTTTTTACACACGCTAGAAATTATCACAAGTGACCACAAGAAAAGTGATTAAACTGAACAATGTGTGTGAAGCCTCTCTGCTGCCACTCTGGTGGCCATCACTCAGCCTACAGATGCATAGCTGCGGTGACCTTTGCTTCAGCTGATCAATGAGACCCTGCTAGGTTGGATTCCATCGGTGCAGCGTCCACTGCTGTGGCCCCAGACCGCATGAAGCCCTGTTGTAACCCCCCAGTGCACAGCAGCTCTGAAAAGCACAATTAGGCAGCAATCTGCTCCTACCAAGCCAGCTTTCAGTGACTCCAGCATGGCTACACGGTGTCCTGCAGACCCTCCTGGCTGGAGTTGGCAGGATGAAGGTCTGAGAGAGCGGCGGGGCCGGAGACTGATGGCCAGATGCTCGTCTTTACTCTGCAGGGTTCAGAGAGATCAACGATGAGAAGTTATAATGTGTCTTGTGCCGTTTAACACTCTACATGTTTCACAAGAGACATAAAGTTTGCACAATATCAAAACAAGCAGATTCAAGGTTCCCAAATGCACTAATAGACTGAATTGTTGTTTTTTCATTAAATTAAATTAAATTTAAACTTTTGAAAATGTAATTATTTTTATACATCATATTCATTTGTATTTTAATGTCCTTAATGAAAAATAAATCTTAAAAAATAAAAGTTTCCTCTCCAAAACTACACTTTGTTGTTTTAATTTCTGCTTTTCCACGCATTAAAGGCATAATGTGTAATTTTTTTTCTAAAGTCCCACACGTTTCCACATTTGTTGCACTGCATACTTTTTTATCTTAAAGGTTCCCATAAGATATTCTTTTTTTGATCCCAATGGGGGAGATTCAGGTGTTGCAGCAGCACAAGTACAGAGTAAAAGAGACAAAGAAAATACAAATAGAATAGAATAATGAAATAGAATAAAGTAAAGATAAAATAAAAATAAATAGTATAAAATATCCCCTTTGTGTGTGTGTCATTGTTGTGGTTGTCTTTTATAAGTTGACTTTTCATCCAGTTTTAAGCTACATTTTTACGGTTCATTTTTCAGATCTTGGTCATTTTAAACTATATATTTTAAAATGATAGGATTTTAGTCATCAGATAATTGAATCTTAAGTTCCTTAAGATTCCTCCAGGATACACTGATTTTTTTTAAATGTGAAACTGCTTTGTTCAGTGTTTTTACCAGCTTTGTTTACCAGGTCAGTTTGTTTTGAAGAGCAGGAAAACTCTGTGAAACTGCAGAACATATCTCCCTGAACGATGAACACTGAAGGAAGCCTAACCGGAAGAAGCTGGCTGCAATGTTGGCGAAGACTCCCATGATCCCACGTAGCCTACTTTACAACAAGGCAACTTATTAATGGCAGACGGAGAACTGTGGAATTACAACTTCCAGATCTGTCATGTGAAGCCATGGGGCCCAAAAATCCTTTTTCCCACAGAATCACATTAGGAAAAAGACGTCTCTAAATGCAGCATTTTTGAATATCCCAAGCCCCTCTAAATTATTGATTTCGCTATCAGAATATGATTCAGTCAGTCCAATAACATTTTGAATGTCTAGAAGAGCTGTATCATTAAATCATTTAAAACTCATTAAAGGTAACAGAGCACTAACGTGGTTATTGCCTTAGCTGGTGGTAGTCTCTACTGCATTTGCTCTATGGGATCAAAGTGTGGAAGAGCCATAGAAGATCTGGGTATTTATGGCTTCATGTGCCACTGAGAAACTTTCATAGGAATGAACAGTGCCACATCACCAACACTGTATCCAGTGCTCTTTTAGGGCTTTTCGACCAAAGCCAGTTTCTGGCCGGTGCCCAATTGTGAATGGTTCTTTGGTTTTCAACGGCCAAAGAATCGGCTCCCGGCCGGGAAAACTGGTTCCACAGCGGCACCAACTCTCTGCTGGTTTTGAACCGCAAAGTGCTTACGTCAGGGGCTGGGTTATCAGACCAACAAGACCAACTCGGTGCCATTGAGAGGGACCAATTAAAACGTGTATCATTCATTAATTTGATTTGTTCAACTGCAATGTGATTGATGCGGGTTATCCATAGCGTGCTAACGTTAGCTGGCTAATGGCCAACATTAGTTAGCTAGTGTTAGCAGGCTAGCGTTAGCTTACAATAAAGTCCAACAATAAGATCTTATGTTCAGTGTTAATTAGAATGTATTCGGCGTCCATAGTGATTAAAATGAGCAGCACAGATGTGTCGTAGAGACATGTAGTCTGACATTGTTATTATACTTGCTGAGAGGGCGGAGACATATACAGACATTAACAGTGACGTAATGACGTGGCTCTAGAGCCTGCTGAAAAATAGGTTCAGAGCTGGTTCGCAAGTTGAACCAACTTTGAACCAGCACTAGCATTGGCTTATACATCAAACAGAAGCAGCAGCAATTGCAAATAAAACTGTGGGGACACAAGCGAGAAAAAGTAAAAGCACATTCATTTTGAATAGTTTAGGTATGACACGATGCAATGTACTTTATTATCTCCTCAGGGAAATTTGTCTTGGGTTCAGTTATAGAAAAAAAACAAATAAACAAACAGCACCAGCTGTACCAATCACAACAATAAATTACACATAGCAAAAGTATTGCACACATTCCATGGAAAACACCATGAAACTATTGAACAATCTCTACAGCAGAACTATGCAGTAAGAAAACAAATCTGCAGATTGTGGCGGAGGACAAAAGATTGGTTCTAATAGTTGCAATTAAAAGAAGAAGAAGAAGAAGCAATCAAATGTTGCAGTCATTATTCCCAGTAAGTGCATAATGGCCATATGTGAGTTGAGATGACTCCTTGTCGAATTCAACACACTATGCAAGTACACACACAGCGTAAATGGAAATGTACCAACTGAAGTATCTGAAATGAGGCAGAGTACAAGTCTAAATTCTATAAATTCAAATATCCTTTTAAAAACTGCAGAATTAACTGACAATTGTAGCTTCTTCGGTTGGAGAATGATTGTTGAATTGTCTGTTACGATTAAAACTCATAGAACAAAGTTTAAACATATTTAGGAAACTCTCCAACGTCAGGAGCGAATCCCCTCACTCATTGAAGATCAGAGTGTTTTGATGAACGACAGACCTGTAATAAGAAATGTCGCTACCTTCAGATTATTGGCCAGTTATTCTCAAAGTAAATAAACAAAAAACTGACTTTACAGAATTCAAAATGACGGCAGAAACACAGATCAACACACCTGCTCGTCGCTGCTTATATCCGACTCGTTATTAAGTTTAACAACCTTTTCATGATTATAATCAACTTACACTATTTACTAATGAATCTAAAACTGCCTAACTAACAACACATTACACCTTATTGCTTTACAGCCAATTAAAGCCACACAAAATCTGTGTGAGCAGTTCAAAAGCAATAGGTTAATGAAAGCGTAACAGTCAAACGTGTCTTTATTGATTTGTGATTAGTGCCGGGGGGCTTATTCATGGGGTATCCATAACTTGATTCTGCCTCGGATTTTAATTGCCTAATTGGAGTGATTATTTAGCAATGGGAAACCATTCCACCTGTTCCACCACGCTCCACATACTTCTGTTTGATAGTCATGTTGACACATACAGTTATCCTCCACAGTGCCGGAGGAAGTGAGCCTTTTAGTTAAAGTACCAGTGAAATAATGTGGTGGATGCAAATTTTGACTAGTTTAAAAATCTATAATGAGTATATGAAATACAGTAGTTTATATCACCAGCAGTAATAAATACAATAAACATAATCGGCTGTATTGCCTATATATCGATATTTGAATACAGTATGTGTGATGTCTCCTTCTGACTGACAGAGAAAACACTTGTTTACATGCAGCACGGACATATCCTCTCCTGAGTGGCCTTCAGGTCGAGCACATTACCCAGCACTGAATTATTTCATATTGCGGCTGTTGTTGTGTGCATTGATGGTGGGCAGAGGTTAGCAAAAGGCCAAGACAAATCCAAGCCACCGGCGTTGGCCGCATGGGGAAATGTTGGCAAGCGAGCCAGAGAATAATCATAGGCTAATCTGATTTCCAGCTCTGATAATGGAGGCCAGGCTAAATAAGAAAAATTCCAGGCAAATTTGTGCAAATGAAAAAGGATTCCTCCTGACATAATGGTACGGTGCAAGGCAGCCTCTAATGAGCAATAATCTGTCTAAGAGCTTCTCTCTCTCCCTGTGCTTTGGTTTCTCCCTCCATCTTCCATCTCACCCCTCCACCCCCTCTACCCCCGACTCCTCCAGCTCTCATCAGCTCCTTCTCCTCTCCTGAGGAGCTGCATGTCACAGCTGTGTGACACAGACATGAGGAGAGGAGGGGTAAAATCTGCACAATAGGTGTGTGCAGTATTATTTCAGAGGATTGATACATTAAATGAATGTACATCACTTATAACCTAAGTCTTTTTTAAATATTATTAATCACGTATAAGTCTAATTTTATTATGAAAAAAATCTGCAAAAGAACAGATACAAAGAGTTATTTGTAAACTTAATTAAATAATTTTCCTTAATTAATTATATTTTTTTACTGCAGCAATGTCCTTTATTCTATCTTATTATATCAGCACTAATTTAAAAAACAAAGTCTTGAAAAAGGTTGAAAAAGGTCAAATATTCTCTTTTTTGAATAATAAAAGAATGAAAAAAAGACTTTTACACTCAGTTTCTTGTTTATTAAATACACCTACATGTTTGCTGATGAGCAATATTTTTGGCAATATTATAAAATCCAAAAGGGAACCAGTGTGATGTTTACTTCTGGGTTGGCCTTCATCATCCCTTCAGAACTCTACAGTTTGGATGGATGAAGGAGGGGTCAAACAAACAAGAGAGGTGACACATGGTACTGCTGTTTGTGTCTTGTGTGAAACAAGCGTTGGTTAATTTTGCAAATATTAATTACGTAACAAACATATATTTTTTAACCCAAACAATAATCTTGTCCTAAATCTGACCAAGTAGTTTTGTTTCATTCACAGCGTTAACCATGTGTTTAAAACTGCAACTGAAATCTAAGAAAAAGTATGATGTCTTGGTTGTAGTCCAGTACATTCAGTATTTTTTAAATTGAGAAATAAACAACATAAACTGTATGCTTTTATGCATCATATTAGATATCTCTGTTGTCAAACAAAACCTGTTCTTTCTATGTGTGTTTTGTACACTTGTATTTTAAAGCTCTTAAGATTTAATAATGACAATAAAACACATTAAAATGGCAATAATCTAGAGTTTTTTTTCTCATTACAGCACTGATGCACCACCCTGTAATATGTGCTCTAATGTCAGCAGCAGCTGTAAGACAATTTTAACTCCACAGAAAAATAACACCCCCTCCCTTCCCCTCTTTCTCTCCCTCTCCCTCTCTCTCTCCCCTCAGCCAGCAGCAGCAGCAGCAGCAGCAGCAGCAGCAGCAGCTTGGCCCTGTGATCCTGACAACTTCCATAAATTATTGGAGATTTTCATATTTCAAATTTCATCTGCATTCATGCGGAGCGGCCAGGGCCCCGGCGGAGGCTAGCGTCGGGGTGTCGGGTGTGGAGGCAGCAGAGCCCTCGGTAGCAGTGCTGCCACCGGCTGCCTGGCTCGGTGGCCCCAGAGACCCTCGGCTAATTGAATTGCATCCCCTGATTAGATTATCCTTGCGGCAGCTTGCTGCCAATCTGAAGTATGGGTGCCTTCTATCCTACTTAACCCTTCTGCCCCCCACCCGCTGCTGCAGGCACACACATACACACACACACACACACACACGCACACGCACACGCACACACACACACACACACAGAAGGCAGAGTGCCCAATATATTCATGGGCCATCAAAGTTGGCCAGTTTTGTTATTTTTCTTTTGCATTGTCCTGCCTTGTAAAAGTGGCCATCTTTCACCGCCTGGCCCTCACCACCGCTCGTTCTTTACCAAACAGCCAACCCTGGCAAACTGCAAGTGTCATTACTCCAAGTTTGTTTTTCTGTTTGTTTTGCTTTTTCTCCACGGGTTGTGTGGCCAACTATTACAGAGGGACTGGCTCAACAGTGAGAGAGCAAGAGCACAGAAACACACGGGTCCAGTCCTGGTGGGGATCAGTGCTGATAGCTGATCTTAAAAGTATAATTTTTAACCTTGATTTGTCACGGCCCTCAGCGCCTAATACCGACACACATGGGATCCATTTGCTTCAGTATTGGCCTGTTGTAAACAAGGTGTCACTTTCCGCTGGTTACATGCACAAAATAAACTTTCGTGTTCACTGAAAACTGTTTACTGTTAAGGCAATAAAACCACTTGACTAAGGTTAGGGTAAAATAACAGGATTGGGCTTATAAATTGATACTTCTGGGGGTGTTCCAGTGGCTCATTGGTAGAACGCACACCACAAAGGTTAAGTCCTTGTCGTAGCAGACCTGAGTTCGAATCTGGCCCAAGGTCCCTTTGCTGCATGTCCATGCATGTGGCTCAGTTGGTAGAGTGGGTTGCCCCCCGACCGGAGGGTTGGTGGTTTGATCCCTGGCCGTCGCAGCCTACATGTCGAAGATACTGAACCCCAAATTGCTCCCGATGCTGCGTTCATCGGTGTGTGAATGAATTCCCAATGGTGGCAGGTGTCACCTGTATGAATGTGTGTGTGAAAGGGTGAATGAGCGCAGTCTGTAATGTAAAGCGCTATATAAATGCAGGTACATTTACCATTTACCATTTACCATAACTAATCTCTGTCACACAAGCATGTGAAATGCCGCCCCCGAAAAATCTGTAAAAAAAAAAGGATACTTCTGCGCTTAACACTGATTCTTGGTTTCCTGGGTCAGAGTCTTGAGGTTTGTTTGTCCCATCTATCTAACACTATTTATATAACTACTTTTACTGAAATATCAGTGTAGATGGGTTTACATCACAGTCAATGGAAAGCACAGTTCGTCTCATACGCTAGAGGGTGCCTTGTGTATTGGTATCACTTAGTGAGGGCTGTGACAAAGTTATCTGACGAGTTTTGAAAGAGACGGGGCTGGTTTAACTCATTCTCCACCCCTTGCGACCACCCTAAGTGTAGACCTTATCGTTCTTTATATTTCATTTCCTCGCTCTCCCTTTTTGCTTTTACACTGTAACGTCACTTTCGCCTTTGTGTCCTTCAGAACTAATATGGCCACTAGAAGTGGAAAGTAAATGTAAGTGCATTTACTCAACTATTGTACTTAAGTACATTTTTGAGGTACTCATACTTTACTTTTTATTTCCATTTTATGTAACTTTATACCTGTACTCTTCTACATTTAAGAGGTAAATATTGTACTTTTTACTCCACTACATTCAGCTGACATCTTTAGTTACTTTTCAGGTCAAGATTTAACATAAACATGAACAATTTAAAATGATAATGACTTTTTTATAAATTAAATTATATAACAGCATATTAAGTAGCTAAAATTAGCCCTAACTTTACAACATAAAAATGCTGCTTACATAATGAATCAATGGAAGAATAATATTCTGAGCGACGATATTCTGCATAACAATATTTTACTTTACTTTAAGTACATTTTGATGCCGATACTCAGTAAGGTTTTTAATGCAGGACTTGAACTTGTGGAATATTGTGTGGTATGGATCTGAACACTTGTTCCCCCACTGCTAGAAGGCACAGCTTACTAACGTAAATATAGATTGTAATAAGCTGCTATAAAAAAAAAAACCCATGGGGTCATAATTTAGGGGAGGGGAGTCTCTCATTTCGTCATAGAATTCTCCATATCCCCTGAGAAAAACCTGCAAATATTCACATTAGTTACAGGTTATTTTCCTTAAAACTGGACATTTAATTTTTTTTTTTGATTATTCAGCTTTAAAATACAAGCTGTGACGCACCTGTACATTATTTTAGATAACCAATACCACCAAGCATCATAAGTGGCCTCATGACCCTGTGATGACTGCAAACACGCCCACAGTCTCTGGATCGAGCAGGACATGTCATCTCATGCGTTGCCACATTTCAGTTTTGGGCCAATGCATAACCCAGATGAATATAAGTGTTCGCCGAGGAAAAGTCATGTTCTGATGTAATTATCATCTATTGCTTCCTGTAATCGTATCAGATCTCTTTTGAACAATAATCTCATGGTGAACGTCTGGAACGGAGCCCTCCTCCCTGTTTATTGTTCTCCACTCTGGTAAAACACAATTCAATTGAGGACTCAGCTATTAGATTTTTTGCTCTGTAGAATAAACTGAAATCCTATTTTTGCTGGAAATTATCAATACATCTTGAGAGAGAAAAAAGTAAGAAGACACAGAGCAAAAGTAGACCCTGGGTAGAGGGAGAGGGAGGATGAAGTAGATGAAAGATGAGGATGAGTTTATGGGAAGACTTTCACCAACTGGAAAAAGGATTTATTGACATACTGGGGTCAGATGTATATGCTACAGTTTATAAATCATATAAAAACTTCAAAATACTGCTCCTGCACGCAAGATACTTTATTGTGTGCTTGTTAAATCCAGCAGGTAAACTGAGGATACTGAAATGTGGAACTGAAGCAGTGAACTGTACATAAAAAAAATACAATTTCACTGTTGAAAGAATGAAAAATAGAGCAGAAATATTTTTTTGGAAGCATAAAAATACATTTTCTGAGTGAGCACATGTTGGCAAGATACATAGATATAGAAGCATATTCATCAGATTAATTGCAAGATTAACTTTTAAAAAGAATAATAAAAACAACAATCTGTTTTCACATAACATAAACACAATAATTCTGCACTACCATAGCTTCAGTTCTGCAGTTTACTGTTTTCTTTCTCTGTGTAAATGATTCAGACAACATCAAAAATAACTAAAATCATACTTACAGACTTGGAAGCGGTGCAGCAGGTCTGCAGTGTTTTGCATCTGGCCTGCAAAAATATTGATGACACAGAGTTTGAGGACAACCAATAGCTTTAATTCAATCAGTGAACTCATACAGTAAACACAGACAGCTGCAGAAATCCATCCTGAAATGTGATTTCTGAAAAGCAGCAGTGCAGCAGGGGATTTTAAAAACGGACCATATCAGTAGAAATATACATAAATCTATCTTCAATTACCTGAGGCAACATAAAGCTTTTATTTTGTTTATAATCAGCTGTAAACTGTGGCTGTTCAAACTTTAATTTATTTTCTTCCGTAAAAACAGTTTAGTCTGACGAATGTTTGGTCGTCTGTTTTCCCATGACATTTGAACTACACTGCAAAAAAAAACAACTTGTATTTTTTGGCCTAAAACAGTGATTTAAGTTGGTAAAACTTGGAAATATAAATTTAGCACAACAAAGCAAGCCAGTTATCTGATCAAAAACAAGTTGGTGAGTTGTTGTTACTTATATCTTTACATTGGGGTTCAAAACAAGGGACAATAGTTCTGCTAACTCTTATTTCTTTGTTGTGAAATGTGGGAAAGCCAGCTTTCCGAGTTGGCACTGCACTTGAAGTCTCATTGTGGCTGTGCTTTGTCGCCTGAGCTTGAGTCCACACAGGTAAGCATCCCTTAATTAAATTAATTAAAATGATACGGGAATTTTATTCTGAGCTGTGTTGTGCAGTGTTGTACGTCGTTTGTTGGAGAAGGCAACCCACACATTTTCAACATTTAAACACAAACAGGTTTTCGGTCATTAGCGAAAGCTAGCGGCTAACTGATGCTAGCCGCTGCTTGTTACAGCTACAAGAGTAGCGATTAGCATATCAATGCTAACTCAAAATTGTGGTCGCAACAATAGCTGACATTTAATAGCAGCGTTAGTCGTTGTTTTAAAAAATAGATAACTATAGTCTGAATGATCTATATTTTTAAGATTGAATAAAAAAGTTCAGATGTGTCAATTTATTTCAGATTTGGACAAATTGGCCTTGTGTTCATAGCTATAGAAATGATGCCACTCATATAATATTCATTTATATGATAATGGTTTGACAAATAGAGACTAATTACACTTGTGGGTTGGTTTGTAACAGGGCAATGTCTAAGATATGAGCAGAATTTTAGTTTAAAGCATTCAAAAATGTACAAACATTATCAACCATATTTTTTTTATGTGACTAGCGTGACACGTGCCAGTATAAACAACACTGCCATCAACAACTGTGGTGGAAATAAGCACTATTGCTGCCCAGATATGTCTGAAAACAACATGTCTGTCTGGGTTTATTAATTTCATCACCTTCTCATGGAGCTGACTGTGTCTCAATGACTGTTGGTGTTCTGCATCAGTATCTACTATCTACTATCACCTACTATCTAGACTGATCTGAGGAAAAAAAAGTATGCAGAAATAATCACAACTGTCAATTCATAAAAAGTCTGAATTCATGTTTTATCAAGTCTATTCGTAAGAAAATCAAACAACTTTAAAAATGGTTTTACAGCTACAGCTATGGTAAAGGAGATTATCGCTGATCATCACGCAAACTTCCTGCTTGAGTTTAAATTTTACAGTTCGTGGAATGTCACAAAACCAAAAACACAAGAACAAAATGAAAGGAATAGATTAGACAGTGTGGTCATTTAATCTAAAATTAGCTGCAAGTGTTAGCATGTCTGGCTAACTGACCTGGGGATTGGATGTTTCCCGCAAAAATGTACCCTGGGAGTTGTAATTAACTTTTACCCTGAAGGTTTTGTGGACACCGGCTTGTACCCAAATGTCTTTTGAGGCAGTTGTGCATCTTTTGTCCTGATGATTCAACAAGAAGCTGATTCAAAATGTAAAAGTGCTCCAACAGTGAGTCATGCAACATTTGTCAACTTTCCATCAAAACGGAACACACATTTTAACCAATTTTTCTGGAAATTGAAGGAATATGGGAATTTAGATGCATTACCATTCTCTTGTGCTCGGAGTTGGTTCATAGAGATAAACCAACAAGTCCTCCAAACCATCGGCCATGTGTGTAGTTTGTTCCTACTCTCAAATATGACCGGAGGAAACAGGATCGTTTCCAAAAATAGCAAAGGATACAGGAGATCAACATGTCATTATGCATAAATGTACAATCACTAGTGAAAATATGTGTTAATTCTAAGGTTAGGCCCAAAAAGTTCCTGGTTATAGAGTTTATGAAATATTGTTTAAAGAGTTAAATAAATGCATGCCCTATCTGCAACTTTTGTGCTTTAAACTGCCTCAACGTCGTTTATAATTACAACGGTCCTAGAGGGCACCACTAAGTCCAAAAACATAAACTTGGGTTGGATTTTGGGGAGGACAATATTAAACATAAAAATGGGTTGTATTAAGCTGCTTGAAAAAACGACCTATGGGAGCATTTTTAAGGGGAGGACAGTCTCAGATAAAATTAAGCTTGTTCAAGTCACATGGCTCATGTAAGTCATGATTAATTGGCCAAATCTGTTTCCATTGCACTCTCTTGCATTTTTCTTTTATCAGCATGACACTTTTCCCCCTCTGCAAAGCATAAAAACTTTTCTTTGCACATTTTTTCAGTGTTTCATGCACAATTTAAATAAAATGCAAAAAACACAGGTGAATGGAAACACTGTTTGGGAAGAATAAAAGGGACTTTTACCTCAACCAAAAATAGCTCTTATAACTTTGCAATTCTATGAATAAATATTTGGTTTCAGTCAAACATTTCGTAGGATGGATGGAGCTGTTCTGGTGAACTGTAGCTATTTGTGGCTCTTTCTAATGAAGGCTGGATGACTGGTATCTGTTCACCTGTTTCTGTCCTGCTGGAGGCTGAAGGATGCTCAGGCATGTGCAGAGGGCGGGCAGCCTCTCTGCTACCCTCTGCAGCCATCCATCCATCCAGCTCTCCTGAGTCACTTTTCATAATTATTGAATTACATTCCTGGCAACCCATTAAGCAGGACATTCTCTTCTTAACCACCTGCTCTTCCCCCCTCCTCCACCCCATTTTACGCCATCAATCTTTCAGCGTTACCGGAGCCCCTAAAAGCTTTCTGACTGCTCTATAATGGGGGACAGCGCGGGGTCAGGGGGTGCTACAGGACTGTGTGCTCAGGAGCAGTGATGCCTCAGCATTTGGGTGGGGAGCAGGGGCAAAGGGACGGGTGGTGGTGTGAGGGGGCAGCCGGGGTCACGCTGTGCCGGGCTGCTGTAATAGGTCACTGACTGGACCTTCAGCTGAGGGGAAAGAGGGGAAAAAAACATGTTTGTTTGTGTCATTATGAGACTGTGTGTGTGTGTGTGTGTGTGTGTGTGTGTGTGTGTGTAACCTGGTCAGGTGTTTTCATGAATAAAAATCTGATCTGTCAGATATTATTAATCTGTCACATTCATTTAAATTTAAAATTAAAGTGTTGTAATTTACTCTTGTGGCTCTTTTCTTCGGCGTGTTTCACCTTATTCTACTACAGATGTTTATTTCCTACATTTCCCAGAATGCCTTTTGACATCCTCCTGAGAGAAAGGGAGATTTTTTTTGCATTCAGCAGATAATGCAGATGTTTTGACTTCATTGCCCAATATGTAGGGGATACTGCTATAAACTGGCATTGACAATAATTGTAATATTGTAAAATGAAAATGGTAATATTATTTTGATAATAAAGATATGATAATATCGTGTAAATAATCCAGCGCCTCTTAAATAATTTCTTTCATTTGGCCATGATAATCCCATAGTGATAATCTGTCCACACAGACTAACCTGGGACTGTCTGTATCTGCCCTTCAACATAAACTTCTGATGTCACAGCTGAGTTGAAGTCTGAGAAGTAAAACATCTTCAAATTGTTATCATAGATTATCAAAGATCGCTGTGATGCATTTGTTTGGTTTTTATACCACAGCCACTAAAAAGTAGTGAGGAATTGTTATTTTCCAACATCAGGACAAACCATTTTTTTTTTACTTAGTTGTATTCTGAATATAGTTTGTTTTCTTGTAAGATTTTATTTTTTCCAAATATAATTTCTCGTTCAACATGCTGGTAATATCTGCATTTAATTTATACTTGATAAAAACATAAGGCAGATAATTCCTTTTATTTGGTGTAATAGTGACATAATTAGCCATGTTGAAATGTTTCGACACATGAGCATCACTGACATTTTGACATGCGAGGCATCTTGGTATTTTGATGGGGCGTGCTGTTTTCACCGTGTCGTCCAGGAGATTCCACTAAAGTCAATGTTAAGTGAATAGTAAGGTTAGGTTTGTCTTTACCCTGCTGGCTTATTGACTCGCCTGTCAATACCACTGCAGGGAAAATCCATAAAGCCTGCAAATGTTATCTCAACATCCGTTTGTGGGTGTGCGTGTTTGCTCGCTTTAAAGGCCTTCCACAAGATTTTAATCCCATGTACATTCTGTTCATGAATATATACAAGTCATTGGCCATGGGTAGAAAACATCTTATAATAATAATAATTTTATTTTTCAGATGAAAAGGATCAACAAAATGAGATTTTGATGAAACTTGATTAGTTACATATAAGACTTGAGCTTAGGTTCAAAGCCATGATAATCATGTTTTGAGCACTAGCAGATAAAGTAGCTCCAAAACAAGCTCTGTTATGGATAACATATAAGCAAACCGAACCCATCACCAAGGAAGAATGTGATATTGGACGATTTTAGAAAAAACACTTTTAACATTCAACAATTCAGTGTTTTTTTCATGTCCAGTGCAATTCTTGCTTTCAACAAAATGTGTTCATGGTAATTATGCAATAGCTGAGGTTAGGGAAAGATTTAAATTAAATATAAAACTAACAAAGATATGTGTAGGGTTGGACAACTAAATTAGATTGTGGTTATGGTTATAAAAAAGGTGAACGCTAATTGCAGGTCTTTGATGGGAAAGCATGTCAACCGCCACAGTATTACAGGTGTTAAAGAAGAAACCTTAAACACTGACACTGAAAATCGGCCTTGTGCAGAATGGACGTTTTTCACACCCTGCAGCAGCTCTGTTATGGTCTCCTCCAACTACTGAGAAAAATATCAAGCTCTTAAACTCTCCACTATTTTCACCAGCTAGCTGCTCATTTTATTTGGTCACAATTTGGTAATGGGGTAAAGAAAAAACAAAACAAAACAAAACTAAATATCTTTTATCGTTTATCTGGGAAATGTTTGCGTTCTCTCACAAAACTTTTGAACAATATTCAAACATCAGCTGACCACGTTTTTGCAGCCGATGGCTCACGTTACCGCAGTGTGTATTTCTGGGGAGAAAGTAAAGTTTTGCAAAGAAATGCAAAAGTTTGTAAGGAGAATGCAAAATGATTGATCTATCTCTCACCCATTTACTATTTTTCTCCCTCATGTCCCCTTAGGAGCTCCATAAACAACTCACTGAACTGCAAAACAGCCCAAAAAAGGAAGACAGACTTAAAATAAAGTATAAAACGGAGTTTGACAATAAACCCAATAAAATGTGTTGATATTGGCGAAGCATTTCAGAGACAGAGAGAAAATGTTGCTAATAGTTTAGCCTAATGCTAACTGTCGCTCTTCAAGTTCATGTTTATGTAGATGGAGCCTTGAATCACAGGACAGTATGTCTGCATAATGTTATACAACAGCATCAGGATCAGGTTATCATGATCAGGATGACTGAAAATGGATGACAACTACTTTGAGTTATTGTATGAAACATGTAGAAAAGAGAAGAAAGAGCTGTGTTTTCAAATTCTGTTGCCTTTTCCAGAAACTGCATAACCCAGCTTTAATATTAATGCAAATGCTTTAAATTGAGGCTTAATTGAGGTTCAGATCAGTGTTGATGAAAGAATGAATGGAGGTCCTCACAAGGATAGTATAAGAAATGTGTTTGTGTTTGTGTGGTTACAAGTAAACAGCATCAGTGCAGATGGAGAGCTTGTGCCTCACCTCACAGCATGCTGCTTATTATCTAATGCTCAGATCCCAACACATATTATTCATCTCTGACAGCTCGCCCGCTCTGCATAAAACACACACACACACACACACACACACACACACACACACACACACACACACACACACACACACACACAAGAACACATGTATACACTTAAAGTAACAGGCTGTTATGACTGCAGACATCCTTGCACAGCTACATAAAGCCCACAAACTGTACGGACACATATATGCTGAATGTAAAAGTGACCTTGCACGTCATACTTCAGCATATGCTTCACACACACACAACAGACACACATACAAACACACACACACACACACACACACACACACACACACACACACACACTGAGAGCATATGAGTAATGAACAACCTTAATAACACCTCCAACTTTTCCTCTTCTTCTCTCTGTTGGCTGTTTAAATTCACATCCCCCTTTAACGTCGCTCTAATCTGATTACCGCAGGGCTAATGGCTCTCCTTCTGCTCCTCCCAGACGCTCTGCCCAGACCTTGGAAAACACACACACACACACACACACACACAAACACACAAACACACATACACACACACATACACACACACACAGGGTGTGTGCTGCTGCAGAAGAGCTACATCTGCAAAGTATGGCCGAGGGAAAAGAGCTGAGAGAAAGAGAAAGAGGGAGAAGTTGGTGCATGGTGTTTATATGCATATGGGTGAGTGTTTTTGGGGGGTGAGGAGGAGGAGGAGGAGGAGGAGGAGGGGGGGGGGTAGTGGATCAGCAGCCAACTCCACTCCAAAACCCTCCCCTCACTCTCTCCCTTTCTCTTCCCTGCAATACCACCTCCTTCTCCCCCCTCCCCTTGAGTAAATCTATAGGGAGGGAAGGCAGAGACAGGTGCATTTCTCCACAAATTGAGTTAGCCAAGACATGCCACATCCAATTGGACTAAATTGATGTGAGAGTTTGTGATGTCTGCCGTGGGTATTACAGCAAAGGTCAGTGTGCCGAGACAATGACATCAATCTGGTCCACGTGGCCGAGCGCGCCCGGCCCCCGCCAGCCTCCTGATTCAGATGCAAACCTGCAAACACAGCCAGGGGAAGGAGAGGGCGGACGAAGGCTGGTTGCAAACTGACTGGTGGGCATTTTGTGATTGCTTCTGAATAGAAGCTAAACGAGACCTCGACACACCCTGGGTGTTGCCTCAGGCTATTACATGCTGATGGACGATAATCACTAAAGATAAAAATAACAATGACTGTTGATTGATCAGTTCATTGCTTTAATTTTAAGCATCAAATCGGTGTTTTCATGCAGAGAATAACTCAAATATTCAGCGATATTCAATTAAATACCTCCATACTCGACAGATTATTAATCTTTATGCTATATGTGATGTTATTCCAGCAGACATAAACAACAATACATTAGTTAGTGACTTGGAGAAATGTTGAATAAAGTATTTATCAGGATAAACTGTTGGTATATAGCACTTCTTTTCACTGTGCAGTACATTTTTTAATTGACATTTCTCTTTTTAAAGAATAGGTGTATGAATTACCAAAAGCTGTATGTTTTGCAGGGAGAAGGTCTGATAGAATAATGAATCCAAACTTATCAAAAGTGTTTTATTACTTATTAACATGTATTTGACATGATTTCTTCTTAATAAAATGTGTTTACATAATAAAGCAGCCACGTGAGCTGGATTTCTCATTATCAGCTGTTTGAGTTGAGCTTTTGTGGTGAAGTGGAGAGTTTATACTGTTTTTAAGGTTTTGAAAACATTATGTGTTCATATCACTTCATATCTGGCTTACTGTGTGCAAGCATTTGTATATAAGACAAGAAAGATCCAATGAGGAAATGCTTTACACCTGCATTCTTTCTAACAGCCTGCAGGAGGCGACTACACTGGCTGCAAAGAGAAGTCAGTTTGTATTATAGATTGTATAAAGAACAGACCAAGAATTGTACCATTCATTAAATTATATGTTCAGACTCTTTGAGGCAGGGGTAAAATTATACGAAATGAACCAGATATTTCTTCACATTTTAATTTCATTCAAGCAACAAATTGCTTTGATCAAAGCAATTTGTATTCTTCAACTGTAAAAATATGTAGTTAATACAGTTTTTTAACATCTTAGTCGACTAAAATGTGCAATATCAATAGCTTACAAAACTCTACAGCCCGACGCCCTAAACTCAAAATTTTGCCAACTTGAAGTTTTGAATTTTGAGTCCAAATTTCCTGAGATATTTCTTCAGTGTCCAGCCTTTCATTTGCACTAGGGTCCATGCTGCATTCTGACAAAATCATATTAATAAATGCTTATTGTTACCTTTTAGTAAGAGTTAGAGTTAGTAAGCTGTTTTGTCTTCATTGTAAGGCTAAAAATAAGGGTTAGTGGCTCCATTCTGACATTTTTCTCTATTTTTGGCATCATTCTGGCTCCCCATTCGTTCTGCACTTGAACAAATATGGCAACAGCAAAAATACCAAACTCAAGGCTTCAGAGCTCGAGTCCATAAGCCATGATTGTATGGCAAGCTTGTATGTAAGCAAAATGCAAGCATTTTAGGAATCGTGGTAGTTGTAGTTGACTGCATATTATGTGAAAACAACATTAATTGTGTTAATGGTTTGGTCCTCAGCAGACAGATGCTGTGCTAATTGAGTTTAGAGTTTAGAAAATCTGACTGCAGACTGGACAAAAGGATAGTGACTGTAAATAACATTAGAAACACCAGGAGTCGCTCAGTACCTTCTGCTAATGCTACCTACCTCAACTAATTTCATTAAACTACAATTACTACTAATGGCGTTCTACTTCTGTTATATTATGTCACATTTTCGGGGATGTTATTCATATAGAGGCCCACCTACGATGAACACATATCGCCTATCAATTTCACATCCAACACGTGAGTGCTGGTGGTTTAGGGCCACTTTGCCTCCACTCTCGGGAAATCCAGTAGAAACTTCATCATGCTGTCACCTCGTCCAGGGCCTGCAAACCCAGATTTCAGGGGTATGGCTTTCATCCCACCTCTATTCAGAGAGCCATTTTCTTTGATCACATTAGCTTTATTGCTCCTCTCACGGTTCCCTCCGTCTTTCTCGCTGCTACTCTATATCAGCCCAGGGCTATTGGTTCTCATTCTGTGGCTTCAATCTGGACCTGGACCAGGCTCAGCTAGACCAGCTTACACTGACGTTAATTCATATAAAAGCTATATGAACAGCCAAGTTCAACTCCTGACTTCACAAGCTCACTCAATCAAAGGGTCATTACATTTGACAGAGTGTATTAAAAGGTAAATATACTGGAAAAAGTCATTTGTGGAGGATTTTTTTCTCAAATTCCTCAAACCAATGAGGAATAAACAGTTACTCTTTAGGTTTCTTATACTTCATATTAATTTGTATCAAATAAATGAGCTGAAAATGATTAATTTCACATTAAGGACAAGTCATCATCTGCTCTTTTTGACAAGTTTTCCTGGAAAACTCCTCCGGGATTCACGAGAAACGTTCAATTCATTCCCAGTCGGTGGAATCCCAGACCAGAGATTTGTCTGAGAAGCAATTTACTGTCATTTTCTGGAGAGTGCTGGCCTGATGCATAAACATTGTTCCTAATATGCCAATTCATCATCAGGCAGCCGGGGGATTCTGGGTGTGTTCTGATCAAATTTGCACCCGGCGATGATGAGGGGCATGTTGGTTTTGCTACAGAAAAGTGCAGATCCAGCTATTTGTCACGTCAAGCTTCAACAGGGGAGGCAGAGGAGGGAAGATTTACGGCATAGAAACAGAACAGATAGAACGGCAGTCTGTTTGTGAAAAGATGACTGCCACAGATTTTTAGCCATGAATGTGACTAAGTTGATATTTCAACTGTTGATTGGATTTCCATGAAATGTTATACAGACATTCATGGCTCATGGACAATAAATGTGGTTTTGAGTGAAATGTTGAACCAATTCTTTGAGGGATTTTCATTAAATGTGGGAAATACATTCATGTATTTTTTTCCCTACAAAATCAATCGTAATACATTATTTAAACTTTGTCCAGTGCCTAGTTATCACTTAATGTTGCCATCAAATTGAACTTGTGAGATTGTGGTTATGCCATGGTAAGTCGTGTAAAATGTGCGTTTGACATTAAAGTGGTTAAACTGTGAGGGCACTGCTGCAAGGAAACAGCAACGATGATGCCACAGAGGCTAACAATGTTCAAAGATAGTGAGTGTGAAATGTAATGCATATGATATTCAAAGGTATACTAAAAAAGGATAAAGATATGGCCGCAACTTTCAAATTTTGTGAATACAAAAAAGGGGAGTGCTCAGAAGGAATATTTATGTGAACACGGTAAACACGACTAACGTTACATTTCAAGGCAGCATAATACCTGCAAAACTAAAGATATTCCCATCAGCTGAATTTGGGTTTATTACTAAAGAGCAAATGTTAGCATGCTCACATTCTAAATTATGATGGTGAACATGGTACCTCACAAAAAAGTGTCTGAGGCATTTAAGCATCCACATCCTCCATCAGAACTGCTTATTTGATGGATCAGACAATTATTGTAACTTTAAGCAAAAATCCGTCATTCACTGTTACTTCACGCACCAACTGGCCAGTTTCTGTAGTTCTTCTTTATTGTTGTATTATATTGTTTATATTGCTTCAATGGCGATTTCACAGTGTTTTAGTCTCAGAAATAACTGAAAATAAACCCTGCTGCTGCTGAAAGGTTTAAAGGATAAGGCTGGTGTTATCCTATGTTTGTTTGCACAACTTGTATGAGTAGCGTGCATGCAGAAGCCTGAGGCATTGCCTGGTCTTGAAAATAAGATTTCAGCAAAATGCTTGTGTTCGAGAAGTAGTGAGCATATGGCTGGATAACTGAGACATGTATTAAACTGCATGAGTTGTGTGAGTGTTTGTAAAAGGGATGTTTTGATCCAATTTTGCTGTTGTTAAACACAGCCAACATTTACTTAAATGTATCATGGATTGTCTGTTTCAAAATCAAATCAAAATGACTTTTTTTTCCAGATTCACCATGTTGGCATGTGAGAAAAACAACATTTTCTTCAAGTATTCAAGGAAACATGGAATTAATATACAAATGGTCATTTAAGCCTGAATTATTACTTTAAATATTTTTAAATTCTCAATTCCTTTGCATTTAAAAAAATGGCACCAGTGGAAAGTTTTTAAGCCAATGGTACACAAATAGAAGTAAACAGTGTGTTGGTTGGGGATTGTTTTCAGTAGAAGATTTGGTTCACTCATATTTACAGCAGGGAGAAGATATACTCAGGACCAAGTCAAAATAAACTAGAGTGCCCATGTTTAATGATAATAAAGGAACATGTCACACAGTCTGAGGCCCATTGATGTGTTTTAAATATTTTTGGGATAATAGGAGCTCTATGGTACAGATGAATAAGACACAACTTGCTTTGGATACACAGAAAATACTTTCAGGGTTCAGTTTATGCTCATTTTTTATCTTGAATGTGATTTGGAAAAACAGAATATCACTTATCCTTTAGTAATGCTGTCATTGCTTCATGTCCTCTAACAAACATATCTGTTTTCTAAGCTATGTGTGCTGCAGCCCACTATCACGTTTTTTCTGACAGCATTATAAAACGTTCTAGGACTCCCACTCTGTGTAGCAGCCAATTCACCACCCACACGTATCGATTTCAGCAGGAATACCGAATCTATCTGGTCCAGCTCTGTGGCGCAGCATCATCCTTCAGAGCGGTCTTCTGGGAACAGGAAGTGAATCAGAGCCTGCAGTGGACAGACTGACTCCGATGGCTCCCATCTGGCTGTTCTTTAAGGATTCCATCCAATCAGATTAGGTTTGATTGATCAACAGGCGCTGCCATTGGACGGTGGTCATGGCAATATAAATCACCCACTGCCATCAATATGGATGGCTTTCCTGAGGAAGAGCAGAAGTGACAAAGTGTGCATGGAATAAGAGGGAGTTGACTTCCTCATGGCCAATATACAGTTTACTAATTTAAATTTTCTGTAAGTGAGCAGAGAGATGATGATGTTTGGATCATTTCACTCAAAGATGGATGTGGTTCACCTTAAACTCTGGTAAACATACGGGGAATAAAGACCTTTCTGGTATCAAAAATCCACCAGCTGCTCTCATGAAATAACTGAAGTTACTTTCACAAGTGGACTACTTTATAATATTTGTATTCATATTATAGTAGTTTAAATATAAAATTAAAAGGCTATGTTTTTTTTGATTGGTCACATTAACAGTGAGATGCATTTGACCACCTATTTACACTTGGTTATAAATGCGTCTTGGCCAATCAGATCACAAGTGGTCAGCGCTAAATACAAGTGTAAACAGCGTCCAAGACACATTTGACTGCACATATTTTGTAGTGTAAACGCAAATGCATCCCCAACACGGATATAACAGGAAAATATGTCATCAATGCAGGCCGTGTGGTGGTCATTATGATGACAAAAAAAAAGAAGGAAAGGAGCACTGATACGTAGTCGGGATGCAAGTGAAACCAGATGTTTCATCTCGATTTTAGGCAGAGGATCCAGTCCAAAGAAAACTTGACAACTTATACGGTTACTGGGTGATATACAAGGTTATTGCTGGCAAAATAGCAACTAGTGACTCAAAGTTGTTGTTGTTATCCGATGTCATAAATGTGCACAGGGCAATATCACCTGCTAATGGAAGTTGCGTAGGTAGTATCAAAATCTGAACACAAGTGGTCAGCTTGACACTGATACACACAGGTGTAAACAGCAACATATCTAATTTGTTCATTTGTTATCCAATTGACTTGTTTTAAAACCAAGTGTAAACAGGCTCAATAATATGAAAGAACATTAACTTTTAATCTGAACTGATTTACATAACAACAGAGTGTCAAGAGACAAACAAGCAAACAAAGCAAAATCTTGACATTTGGAGATTTAATTGGTCCTAAAGGCGTAGGAAGAACAGCTATAACTTTCACAAATTAAATTGATTTTCATATTCTTTCAAGCACACAACAGCAAGTTATGTTCAGGCCTAATCACTATAAATGGAAATAACGTTCAGTATCTTTGAGGGTATTTCTGTGCCTTGCAAGGATAAAAAGTCTGTATCTAAATAAAACAGAGGGCATTACAAATCTATGGGCAAATTAGTCAGTCTCAAACTGTTTTATCTAAGGGAAACTGGAAAAAGAATGGTTTTGGTTCTGTGTCAATTAGTGCATGGTTGTTTTTTTTTCTAAGTCCTTATGAATTCTCCTTCACATCTTTCCTTGCCCACATCACATTTTCATCAAGGTCAAGGAGGGTTAAGAAAAGACAAAGAGTATATATATATATATATATATATATATACCATAGTTAAAACACCCTGCACACAGGTGTCTATAGTTACAGCTAATGGTTGGGTGGAGACAATTTCAACAAACTAACAGGAGACTGAGAACACAAGTGTGAACCTCCTGAGAAGAGGGCTAATCAACAGAAGTGAGAAGAGCTCTGTTGTTGACCATGGGGAGGCTTTAGAGAGAGTGTAACAGCTGTAACAGGTGCAACACAGCAGTGAGAGAGGAATCAATCAAGCACACCTGTATGTCCCCACATAGAGAGCTAATCTGCCAAAACACCTGAATGGGCAGATCATAAGTGTGTTGGGGAGAGAAGATTGATGGCATTTTCAAGGGACAGTTCACCCCCAAACAAAAAAAATACATTTTTTTCTCGTACCTGTAGTGCTATTTATTAGTCTAGATTGTTTTAGTATGAATTGCAGAATGTTGGAGGTATTGGCCGTAGAGATGTCTGCTTTCTTTCAGGTCTAATGAAACTAGATCACGCTTTGCTTGTAGTGCTCAGAGTGACAAAAAAACACATTTGAAAAACTCAACAGGAATGTCTCTTTCCAGATATCTTGATCCGGTTACTCAAGATAACACAGATCTTGTTGTGAGCAGTATTGTTTTGGCGCTATGAGCACCACAAACCAAGTCCCATCTTCAGCCTGACTCCTCTAATTCATATATTCAACATTATCATTCGATCCTAAACTCAATATTACCCCCCTGGAGCGTTTCTTAAATTAGCAACTCTAGCAGTGGCAGGAAATCAACACTTCCTCATTCTGTCTGTGGTTCGATCCCTGACCATGGCAGGGAACTATCCTTGGGCAAGATACTGAACCCCAAATGGCTCCCGATTCTGCGTTCATCAGTGTATGAATGAATTCCCAATGGTGGCAGGTGGCACCATACGGTAGCCACAGCCACCAGTAGGAGTGTGAATGGGTGAGTGAGCGCAGTCTGTAGTGAAAAGCGCTTTGGCTATTTAAGTGCAGTCCATGTAACATAACAGTCACCGTTTTAAACATGTCCTTTATGCTGAGAAATGTCAGAGTTTCATTATCTTTATGGGACAAAACTGTGTCCTTAAGGTTAGGGCAAAAAAAATTGAGACGTGGTTAGCTGTTATTATAAAAGATAGGTAAAAAAAAACAGTCAAATAAATGCATATAACTGCCGAAAGTGAGGTAGGTTAGCTGATGGGGCATTTATCTTAATTGGCGTATATCTGCTCTGCTCTACCTTTCAGTAGTCCTTGCTGTTCTGTTACATTTCACTTTCAGTTTGGTTTAGGTTTAGGCACCAAAGAAAGGCATAGTTTCTTTCAGTTTAGGCTACAAAACTACTTCTCTAAGGTTAGGGCTAGAAAGTTCATTATTAAAAAGTAAAATAAGTGCCAAGAGTTGAGTAGTTACGATGATGCTGTTAATAACAGTAGTGGTGATGTAAAATCGCAAAGCAGTTAAATTAAGTTACCTCACATAACATTGTTTACTTTTGATATTTTACGGGACATGGACGCCGGTCTGAAAGACCTGTGCCTGCCTATCTGGACTTTTTCGTGCTTTACAGACCCACTCCTCATTTTGCTTTTATGCTCAATAACTTCACTTCCCCCTTAGAGTCTGTCATATCTACTCGGGCCACTAGAGGGGGCCGCTAACTACAGACCTAAATATGGGTCGTAATAAAGGGATATTTTAGGGGAGGACATTCTTTATATCTCAAACTCACACTGAAACAATCTGATTGATAAGTTAAGGAGGAAAATATGTATTTTTTAAAAGAGACGCTTGCCCTCTATTTTATTATCAAATTATTCATGGAACCAAAGCACCCAATATGTTAATTAAGAATGTGCTCCAGTATTGATTGATGACTGTGTGTTTAGGCAGAGCATCCTGTTGTGTGCATGTTATGAATATTAGAGGGCCGGCTTGTTGAGACTCTTTTGACTTTATGGAAATAATAATAATTCATACAAGCTGCCTGATGGTTTATGCAGATGGAGGCTGCAGGGGAAAAACACAGAGAGCTTAATGTACGACTGAGGCCACGTGTTTAGTCATAACACATCAAAAGAATATGAGATGAGGAGGAGGGGGGTGCACGAGGCGAGACAAATTAGCAGCTTTAGAAATTGATAGCAGGTGTTTACATGTGGTATCTTTTGCATATTATAATGTCGAGGCAGGGGGGTGTAATAAACATTACAATGCGTTGTATAATAATCAATATAATTCACAATGACCTTGACGTTTTATGATGGATTGGGAGACACGGCCTACTGTAATTGCTGCCCAATCCTCCCTCCCTACTTCCTTTCACCCTGACGCCTCCACTCTTACAGGCCAGTCTCTCTTTCCCCCTCTCCCTTCTTCTTTTTTGACATTAAAAACCGCTCCATCATTCTCGATGCGCCGCCTTGTCGCCTGCCGCTCAGATGACCATTAATCGCTTAATTCCAGTAAACCTACGTGCGCACAAAGGGCCGCTGTCTGCCGCTTAATGCATGTGTGATTAAGCTTTTAGGGCCGACCACACGGCATTATTAGCCAGCAGGTCCTTGTATAGAGGGCCAAATGCCTTCAGGGGGCCCGAGGGTGGTGTGGGGGTGGCAGAGGAGGGGTGGAAGTTAATGACACTGACCCTCACTTCCCCAACAGCTATTCAATTCAACAATAATAACGGGTCACGCAGCTGATTTATGAGGCTGGGGCTAATAATTGTCAATTGCTAATGTGGGGGTGGGGAGGGGGGTAATGCCAGTAGACTATGCTAAATAAAATATGCCTTGACCCCACTGGGGGTGAAATGCAGGAGGCCAAAAAAAGAAGAAAAAATGACAGATGACGTTTCAGATAAAATCATGTTGCAGCTTTGTGGATTAAAACATGTAGCAGCAACATCCAGGACTAACTCAGGCCTGCCTGCATGCAGCGCTCCACCCGTCCGCCTGCGCTGTGCATGGCTGCAATAAATTAATAACAGCCAAACAATGTGTCGTGGAGAGGCGGATTCAATTACTAAGTTTATTTACAGGGGAAATCTCATGAAGGCCATTGACCAACGTTAAACAGCGCGGGATGAAACGATGACAAGAGCTCCGATAAGAATTTAATTCCATCTCATTTCAGACGATTTTATGAATCAAATTCTTGAACACTGGCAAGAGATTTAATGATCACATCTTTGCGAAATCTTATTTCAGAACCGGTCGATGGCATTTCTCTGCGTTAATGTCGACTTAGAGGTTGGAGTAATTTAGTAATTGATTCCTTGCCTGGCTCTCGCTCGTGCCAAGGCCGCGTTTGAGGGTAATATGTTTCCTAATCTTATCCCCCGGAATAAGATTTTTATGTTAATCCACTGGCTGGTCTCCTGGTCACTTGGGGAAGCGCAGATAAAGGCTCAGAGGGGCCGGAGAGGCCAACAGAGACGAGCTGGAGCTGGCTGCAGCATCTGGAAAACAACGAGAGTTAATGGGAGATAACAGCGAAATATCACACACAGAAAATTCCGTAATACATGAGAATAATAATAATAATAACAACAATATTTATCTTTAGAATATCTAAATTTACCATTTTGTTTCTATACAGGCTAAAAAAACAGGTTAATAATGGTTATAAATCTGCTTTTCCTCCACTTCATTTTCATATAAGTGTGGTATTTTAGAAATGATAAACTATAAAGATGCATAAACTCTATAGCCTTCATAAGATCTAGATAAACTGAGATCAGGTAAGTTGACCCCCCCTACACGCCTGTCTGTCACCATCACCGAGGCGCATGCTGCCTTTAGATTTATGCCAAACACAGAATAAAAAGACGCATCCGGTAAAAAAAAAACAACCGCCCAAAATAAAAACGTGTAACAACAATAACAACAACATGAGTGTGCGCGCATCACACTGAGGCACTGAAGTCTTTTGTGTCGCAATGTTTTTTTTCCTGCAGACACCAAGAGAAGACACCAGCTACTAATTGAATTTAGCCTCTTCTCCAGATGTCACTTTCCATCTGTGCGTTTGGAAACGTGATGCGCTTTTTACGCACTGACCTGGAGCAGCTTTAACTCACGTCTCACTTTTTGTGTCAACATGTTTTCTTCGGTGCAGTTCCATACTTCACAATCATTGCAGCTTGAAGAAATACAAAATATTAAATTGGGTTATGATTTATTAAATTATTATAATTGTTTTTGTATAATAACTGAATTATTTTTGTGGGGTTGGAACAGAAAAGTGGTCGTTTTATCTCAGGTTTTCTTCGCGCGTTTTGCAGGTGGAAGCTCGCTTTTATCCATCCTGTCAAATTGAGACATCAGACTAAATTGCCACGAGAGCATCCCCAAAATGAATTTTTTATCCGCTCTCGAGCCCCTCCCCTGCAACACGCGGCCTTATTAATAACCGTTTTGATAAGCTTAGGATTTCCTCGGGCGGAGGAGTGAGACATTGTAGGTGAAATGTGACAGCGGGACCCTCCCATCGCGCTCTCTCTCTCTTTATCCTCCTCTGTTCCTTTGCCTTTTCGGGGGAGTGGATCCATCCAATCCATCCAGAGACAATGGCATTTTGTTTCTCTTTTTGTCCCTCCTGTCGACCCGCATTCCTATATTGCTGAGCAACGATAGTGCGCACTAAATGGAGAGGAGTTGCTCCCATATCCCGGCTATTGTTCGGCACTTGCCAGGGGAATTTAGGGTCTTGCACACATCGCAATTTTCCTGATTTATTTAAGTGAAGGCTTATGGTTGAAGCCCTTTATTTGGCACATAATTACGAATTAACTACCGCTTTAGTTGAATTAAAAGATCATTATGTTACTGTAAATCACTGTTTGCAGGTGCTGTGCAGAATGCAACCTCCAGGCCCCTCTGCAGGACGTAAACTGTGTACACGGTTTGCATCTTGCAAAAGATTTTTTTTTTAAAGGGAGGAAAAAAAGCATTCCATCAACTCAGACTGCAGAGTTCCGCCTTTCGGATTTAATATTCTCGCATCAAAATATCAAACTGTGGCTTGTTGTCTCACCCGAAACAGCTGAAAGAATTAAAAGATGTTGAAACTATAAAAGAGGAGGCGTTTCAATAGCTGGTGGACTATGGTCTAAGGACTATAGACCGCAAGAATAAAGAGCGACTTCAGTGAAAGAAACCGATGGCTAAAAGCTATAATTGTATTTGCCTCGGCGAAATATCAGAAAAGACTTCTCGTTTCTTTGAGCGTTATTAGATTAATTCCCAGAGATGGTTTCTTTTCTCGCTGCCAGACGCGTGGAGGGAGGACGGTGAACCATTTGGCTCTTTGGTTTCAATAATCAAATTAACCATTTGGTACAACTTTTGGGTCCCAGCTCGTGTGTAGAAAAGGGGGAAATAAAAAAAGAAAACATTTACATAATAGGCACCGGGTTGTGTCAAGAAAGAATTAACTTTTTTTTCTCTTTTTGGCTCTCGTTGATCTCTGAAAAAGACAATGTACACAGGGAAGAAAAGGCAGAAACACACTGCAACACGTCAGCAATTGTGGAGAAAAATAATTGATGGCGAATGCGAGCGCGTTTATTTTAACAGATAATACGGAGCAGCCTGCAGCCTGGTGCCGTATTGTCCTTTTCTTTTTTATTCTGAAAACAAGTCGATATTTCATCAAACTGCAGCTTTTTCTAATTAATTTAGTGCGAATATCGAAAGAAGGCAGGTCGTTGCTCACAGTGTGGAGGCACTGACACGTGTCTGAAAATATACTTTAAAATTATAATCTTGAATAGAGATGATAAGATAATTTTCACTGCATCTTGTAAAAAAAAAAAAATCATTTAAAACTCAGTCTTAGAGCAGTGACCTCAGAAACTTACCCCTATGTGGTTTAAGAGACTTCCTTTTTATTTATTACTATCATTATTTATTGGGGCTCTCATTTAAAAAAATAAACGTTTATTTAATATCTTCCCAGGCTTCTTTAATTAAGATGAAGAAACACGATCTATATTGTGAAGAATCAAATCAAATAAAAAATAAAAAAAGGGATCAATAATAATCCAATAATAACATTTAATATGTTGTGAGACAAAAGTTTATAATATCTCGTGTCCAAAATAATGCTGCAGCCACGTGTGATAAATAGAAATGCTGATATAAAGACTGTGGACACTCAGGATTATTATATGAATATTATAGTGATTTTTCAGACCATCAGCACACAGATCATCCACTGAAACCAGCAAACATCAAACTCTAAGCTGCTAAATTTTATTCTTGCCTTTTTGTGTTTCGATAATTTGGAAGAAAAAACAAACAGCGCAGCTTCAAACGAGGACTTGAACTCTGTCCAATGAAAAAGAAAGAAAGAAACACACTCGTGTGTAAGCGCCATACAAAACGGTTCACCTTATTACACAAACCGAATTAACCACTCAGCCAATATTGTGAGCCTAAGAGGTCCGATGACTGCCTCGCCAGTTCGTTACTTTCATTAGAAAGATGTTATTTGCCAAATAAACGGAATAATGAAAGTAATAAAGACAATTACAAACTCATTTGAATCATAAAAACACACCCGGAAGTTTAGCAGAGATTATACTGCAGCAGTGCAGAGGAAATAATTAGAAAAACGCTGTTTATTTGGCAAAAAGGGGGCATTATTAAACCGAAGCTGCCAAATTTCTTTATTATTGGACATAAATTGTTATACAATGAAACAATTTTTAACTTTTATTTACTGTCTTTAATTTGAAGGCAGAAATGGCTGATTTAAAAGTATTACATACTAATTAAAACCATTAAAAAATGTCAGAGCTGGTGCAGTGTAATGTGAAATACAACAAAGAGAAATCAAAACAAATGGCTTGTTCGGAATGTGATTGGTGCGCACACGCTGTTGGTGACACTGACATAAAAGGCTTATTCAGGTGATTATTTCCCCATGTTCAATAGTATTTTCTGCAAAAACATTAGGTGAAAGGAAGTGATTTGTTTGAGAGCACATTTGCCTGTTTCAGTCTTGCAACCAGTGTCCTGAATACAGCAGAATGCTTCAGCAACATGGTGCAAAAACATTATTAAAAAGCAGGTGACTTCACCTCAGCTGCAGGTTATTATTTGTCCCAAAACAAGAGATTTTACGCTTCAAACAGGCGTTCCACAAACGACAAACTCGGTCTTTTCTACCTGTTAAAACGAACATGTTTTGCAGCTTTAGTGCAGCAGATCAGAGGCAGAAACAGAGGGAAACAGCCGGAGCAGACGGGCAGAGAGAAGAGGCAGAGGGGGAATACTATGTGAAATCCTGCCCAAGGTATACGGTCGCTTAAAAGGCTTAAAAGCTTGGAGAAAATTGGATCAGGGAGAATCGTCACCCAACTTTCATTATTTCCAAGTGGTGTGATTGAATTAAAGGGCAAGATGGTGGTTGGAGAGGAGTGGGGTGGATGGGTAGAGGGGTGGAGGGGGGCGGTGGTGGTGGTGGAGGGGTGCGTAATGGCGTGGTATTAAATTCTAATTAGAGATGCAGGGGATCAATGATAGGGAGGTTGGACAGCCCGGGCCCCCAGTGCCAGCCCAATAGACTGATGAGTTATTGTCATGTAAAAAAGCGCTAGCAATAAGACCAAACGCTTTGCTATTGTCCAAGCGGAAAGAGCCAAGTTTATTATGAGGACTATATGCTCTAGAGACCTCGGGCTAGGCGGCTCTTAGGGGGCTTTTCATAAAACAGGGCTAGGTTCCTATAAAGGAGGCCAGTTTTGGAGCAGGCGCTGAGCAGTGAACATCTACCCACCGTCCAGCCTCCTTCCAACCAGTTCAAACCAAACCAGTCCTCTTTCCCCCCCAACTCAGACCGCGCGTCCTCCTCATTTTTGTTTTATTTTTTTACTTTCTAACCCAATTTTTTTGGGGTAGTTTTTGTTTGACGTGTTTTTTTTCCCGGGAAGTGCAGCTTTCTAACTCCACCGAGCCTTCTCAAATGTATAAAATGGAGTATTCTTACCTAAATTCCTCTGCCTACGAGTCATGTATGGCCGGGATGGACACGACGAGCTTGGCATCGGCCTATGCGGACTTCAGCTCGTGCAGTCAAGCCAGTGGGTTTCAGTACAATCCCATCAGGACCACTTTCGGGGCCACCTCCGGCTGTCCGTCTCTCACGCCGGGGTCCTGCAGCCTGGGGACCCTGCGGGACCACCAGAGCAGCCCGTACGCCGCAGGTAAGCAGCGGCTCCGGAGCCTCAACCCGGTGTATTATAGGACGCCTTGATTGCATTTGAAAATGGAAATGTGTTTAGTATTTACCAAACGAAATTTGCTTACACAAATGAAAGAATTTATCACGTTAGAAGCGATTGCAGGCAAGCGGTAATTCGGTTACGGGGTTATACTATCCCAGTCACACCCAAAACCGCCAACAGAATTATCTTAAGCTGCCAAAACGATAGGCATAATTTATTTACTTTGCGATGAGACATAAAGCTTCGAAAATAATTAGATAACCAAAGACTAAAGCTCATTATTGACACCGAATTGGAGTTACAGTAGCAACAAGCGGGGCGGATGGGAACATTATGACAAGTTTTCAAACTTGAGCCTCAATCCGAGGAGCAACAATTAGTTTAACATCACAATTAACCGCATCACAGGTCAGCAGCGTTATCAATTCAGAACTAATTCACAGGTAATCAAAAGCATAATACAATTGAAAGCTTTAGCCCAGCATCCATAACCGGATTTTATACAAAATATCGAATTTGAATTTACTTCCATTTGACAACATCAACACACGGTCATGTCTCACAGATAAGACCACTAACGCTGACATTTTATTTGGTTTCCAGTTCCCTACAAACTGTTCACGGATCACGGCGGACTGAACGAGAAGAGGAAGCAGAGGCGCATCCGGACCACGTTCACCAGCGCCCAGCTGAAGGAGCTGGAGCGGGTCTTCGCTGAGACGCACTACCCGGACATCTACACCAGAGAGGAGCTGGCACTCAAAATCGATCTGACTGAAGCCAGAGTGCAGGTACGCAGACACCGGCTCTCCCAACAGGCGCCAACCTGCTCCCCGTTACGCACAATTACGCACAATTACGCACGGGTGGAATTAGGATGCAAATGGGAAACATTTTAACACATTGCATCTAATTGCTTATTTTTAATAGATTTTAGTGAAATAAAAGTTTAACAGCTTTGACATGATAAACTGGCATCCAACTGCTGATGCATTTATGCACAAAATAAAGATTGTATTTGTCTTTAGGAACAATTCGAGACATTTAAACATCAAAACGTATTTATAAGCACAGCTGATTTAGAGTTAATTCCCATCATGTCTTTTTTTTGGGGAGCAAATAATAATAAATCTAGCAGTGCTTGATTTCAATGTCATAAACCAATCCCTTCATTGTGATCTAACGTTTGCACTTGCACCCTTCTTCAATTCTCCAGGTGTGGTTCCAGAACCGGCGCGCCAAGTTCCGCAAGCAGGAGCGAGCCGCTGCAGCGGCCGCAGCGGCTGCAAAGTCCAATTCCGGAAAGAAGTCCGACTCCAGAGATGAAGACAGCAAAGAGACCAAATCTACCGACCCAGACAGCACAGGAGGACCGGGCCCGAACCCCGTCCCCACCTCCAACTGCGGCGGACCGAGCCCGACCGGAGGCCAGGTCAACACCACCGGGAACGGACAGGTGGACCAGGTGAAGACCTCCGTGTCCACCGGCATGGGGGTGACAGCAGCGAGCCAAGGCTGGGCCACCGCCCCGGGGACCATCACCTCTATCCCGGACTCATTGGGCGGGCCGTTCGCCAGCGTACTGTCGTCTTTGCAAAGACAGAACGGAGCCAAAGCTACATTAGTAAAGACCAGCATGTTCTAATGAAGCTTCACAGCGCAGAGGAAGAGACACCCTCATCCCCTGGAGACTGAAAAGCAATCGCCCGAGACAGACTTAAGGACAATAAAGAGCAGTTAAAAAGAAGATTACAACTCTGTTATTTTATTTTTATGCCTTGCGCCGTTTCTTGTGGTCAGTTGACACTTTTGCTGTGAAAATATCCATCTTGACAAGTCATACTGTCTGATAATAACAACCATTTTGTTCTCTTAAAAACAAGTGCAAGTTGGGTGAAATGTTTCCACTTGTTTCCTGTCAAAAGACTGAAATCCTGAGAGATGCAGAAGTCGTATTAGTGTACTAATATTAACAATTCTTCATGCGTAAATCCAGAACAAGACAAGTCATCCCAAAGCAAAAATGTTCCTCCTGTCTTGGGAAACAAACGATACATTTAAGACTGAAAACTGGATGAAGTGACTTGTTAAGATGAGCGTTTTTTGGCTGATTTATGAGCAAACATACGTCTGCGCACTGGAAACGCGCAGTGCCATCAGCGAGCAAAAGGAGCCTCGTTAAGTCACATTACATGTCAGAGTTCAACAGCTGCTTTGTTTGGTAGAGAGACGTTTAATATCCGTGAGTGCGGATGCTCTCTCACTTATCCACAGTCTGACACGACAAATATCCAACGAGACGCTGACGCATTTTGCTTTTCTGTTCTCTATAAACACAACCTGCTGTTTGGAAGTAGCCTCTTGACAGCTGTGTGTTTTTTTGTTTCCAGGGCTGCTGAGAGTTTAGTTTCTTTAAATTATCGATATAGACACAATTATTTCCTCGAGAAAAAAAAGGCACAAACTACTGCAATGTTCACCTCTGACAGGAAATCTGTGTTTTGTGTGTCTTTCTACGGCAGTGTTTTTGTGGCTCAAACTGTATAGTGTTAATACGTATTATTGTCTCCTATAGTTGAACCATAGGCCATACTCCCTCGTAGATCGATCATACAAGTCTTTTTGATGTTTTACAAAATTCCCTCGGAAGAATTTATTTTGGGTAAAAAAAAGGGAATGGATGCAAACATTGTATTTATTTCTATATAATTTGCATGTTGTCTCTTTGTCTGATTTTACAATGATTTCTCTTCCATTTTGTGAGCATTATGTAAACATGTTTTGTCCAGGATCTGAAAGTTATTTATATGTAGGTAATGAATGCTTATATTTAAGAAGGAAATATTTCTACATGTGCACATAGTTTTCCAGGTGTACCATTGAAATGGTTGTTGATGATAAAAAAAATAATAGTCCAAGTTGCTTTTGTCATGTTTTCTTTGGAAAATAAGGGACATTTTTAGTTACATTGCAGGTTTAGATACTCCTATCTAAAAGAAGATTCATATTTTTTTGAATAATAAATGCGAAGTGTTTCGGTCGTGGCCAAAGATTTCAGCACCACGGACAGCTCCGTACAGCGTCACTTCTGTATTCTTCAAGATTTATTTTGACTAAAAAAAGATGAAAATATTTACTTAAGGATGAAAATGATGTCGCGAAATGTCAATGCAATAATCCAGAGTGAAATGTGGGTCTTCTGAAATCCGACAGAATTTTAAAAACCTCTCCAGTGATGCAAAGACATGAAAATGAGAATTGGGGTAATGAGTTAGAAACACCAATATCAATATCCAGGTATTTTACAGTTATTTAAAAAGAAAATTATATTAAATCTCTCTGGTCAATTTTTGGTAGCAGCAATCAGGCCTACAATTTGTGACGCCATGAGAATATTAAGGAAGCAACAGCGCTGCCTAAACACACCAACCTAAAAATAATCTGACTTTAACTTAAATTTAACCCAAATCCCGAATCTATTATATCTGACATACAACACTGCATGTGAATAGGGCAAAAACATTTGATGATCAAGACAATTACTTGTTGGATTAGAAGCTTTTTTTTTTTTTTTTTTACTGTTTTTGCTCAAATATGCAAATCAGGTACTATCTAGTGCTAACTTTTGGTTTATGTCTGAAAGAAGACGTGTCATGGCAGCAAAATAGATTTAAAAAAAAAGTCTCTTTTCTCTGTTTTTACCACCTTAAGACATCATTTTTAATTGGTCTGTTTAAGACCTATTTCTGAATTACCATTCGTTTATAGTATTGTTCAGCAACTTTATATTCTGCCGTTTTTGCTAAATAATCAAATAAAAACAACAACCAGGGGAGCAGCGCCAGAGCGGATTTTAAAAAAATACGACTTATCCTCTTTTACTTGCTGAATGACGCTTTAATGTGTTTATTTACCCCGTTTCTTTAAATATTTTGTCTCTTGCATTATTTCATTTATTTATATTGTAAAAAAAAGAAAAAAGAAAAAAAGAGACAGAAGCACAGTTTTGATGTATAACATTTTATTTATAAACATACAGTATGCTATAAATGCCATTGCATTTAAACATCAAATTAATCTATATTTCGGATAGTGTTCAGGTGAATATTACAATAAATACAGAACAGACGTAAAGGTTTCATCCCCCAACTATCCTGTTAAGAAGACCGTCTGAATATAGAGCTCCGTCTCAAAGATCCCGCTATAAGAGACTCAGCCGAGATTTATTTATTCATTAACTAAATGAGGATAAAAAATAAAATACACAACCGGAACAGAAGCTTAAAAATACTGTAGATCAGAGAGATGAACCCGGAGGAGAAGCTTGGCTATAGGACACGGTTCAGGAGGAGGAGGAGGCTGCTAGTTTGCTTTCATACAGCAAATCATTTGGTTTTAGGCTTAAACGTGCATTTTTTTTACATCCACAATACATAACCGAGCTCTTCTCATACAAGTTCAAAAAAAGAAGAAGAAGCAAGTGACTTAAAATGTCCAGCTGGCGGCACAGATCTTTAGTTTTCATCCAACCAAATATTGCTGCTGCTGGTATGAGTGTTCATATTGCCTCTAGATGCAACATGGACTGGTGATTTTTGTGTTTTTGCAATTTTTATAAATGAATCCTACCACTGAGCAATTATCAAAATTACTTCAATTAATAGCATACAGAAGAAGTCTATCTCTCTCTAGAATAAAACAACATTCAAAATTAAATCAATGGTCTCCCCTGCAGTATATATTTCTCCAAATAGACAAAAAATGTATTCCTTTGCACTGGTTTTTTATCACTGCAAATCACAGGAGGGGGAAATTAAGGGTTTTGTTCATGTAAAATAAGCAGTACTTATCAACTGAACTAAAGCGAGATGTAAAGGAGGGCTGCAGAATGTCTGTCTGCAGTTTAAGGGTTCAAATTTGGCCAAATCCCTCCATACACCCATAAAAATAAAAAAGAAGGAAGAAATAAAACACCATACAGCTGGTGTGTTTTTTCCTGCATCACCTTGCTTTCCCTAAGGCACATTAAAGTCCTGACTTCTCTAGCGGACAGGCTGGCTGAGGAGCAACCTGCTGTGACCCAAAAAGCACAAAAACAGCTCAGGAGTCGTGTTATTGCCCTAAAGATGAAACTACATCCATAATATGTGTTTATATTAGAAGCTAATTTTAATCAGGCGCACAGAACAAGAGACATTAGGGGTCACTGTGAGGGCCAAAGGATACAAAAAATAGTAGCTTACTGTAGATATTCTGTCTGTGGATCTAAAAAGTATTTATGGTGACCTTTACTGCACTTTGCATATGACGTATATATATATATATATATATATATATATATATATATATATATATATATATATATATATATATATATATAGCTTTGATCTCAATTAAAGGGGCACAGAATTATTGATATTCTTCAGATCCAGTCTGTCTAGAGAAATAAAAAATTCCAATCTGAGCTGCCTGACCACATATTCTCTCCAGTTCTCGTATTTTTATCCACATTAAGAAAATTGTTCTTAAATGATAAAAAAAAAAAAAAAAAGATTCAATAACTGTGATATACTGCATTTCCATCATATGGAACTGAATGGTAAATATTCAAATTTCTTTTGCAACCAAGAAAATAGAATCTGATTTTACCTAACCAAGACTTGATCTTTTTTTCTGTGTTCACTCCGACAGTTTAGGACATAACATGAGCCTACCTGTGTTTGAAGCATCTGTGAATGTTATTGTGTTTTCTTTTCAACATGGCCGCCACCCCAGAACAGTCTCTTTCTCTCTCTCTCTCTTGCTTTCTTGCTGCATGATGAAACAGAGTCTGTGGTGGTACGTGGACCAATCAAATCCAGATTTCACTCACATATCAGATGACATAAACACGAAGAATAGGATTTTTTTTAAAAACTGTCCCCAGATCCCCTGTTTGGCCCCCATGATGAATCTTCATTGGTTACTGAGGATGCAAAGATCCCGACACGCTGTGAAGGACATGATTTGCAGATAATCGGGTTAAAAACAGGGATGGGATTTCTTCCGTGAACCTTGTGTGCTTTTCTGTTGAGCGTCACAACGTGGTTGGCTGTCCGGCCGCTTGAAAGGAAAAAAGAAAGAGAAGGAAACCCACAATTTTTATAAAGCACAGTCATTTGGGTGGAGGGTGCTTAAAGGTCAAGGACATGCAGCTCTAATGAAAGAAAAACCTCTTAATTCAGGATAATGACGTTCAAGTGTTTTGATTGAGGCTTTGATTTGATTTTGTGGTTTTTTTAAGATCCCCAAATGAGAACAGCTGCGTTGAGGTTATGGAAATGTGAGCTGTGTCTTTCAGAAAGCATGAACTTTTGCTCTGGTGCAGACAAGGGGAAAGGGATTGAAAGTTACTGTTACTTTCTCTCCTGGCTGCTACATCACTAGTTTCTCTTCATCCTGATGCAGCTTCAGATCCATCCCTCCATTCAGCCACGCTTCACTGTGTCTGACAGTTCTTTATTAAAGCTGCACTGGGTCGGATTTTTATATTAAAATACACTCGTCCTATCAGCCACACAGCGGGGCTGCAATAACGAACGAAACCTTTGAAATACACCTTACATTTTTTTTTTATCATAAAATAGCGTCAAGTTTACTTTGAAAACAATAAATCAAACAAAGCTTTGTCTGTTTTTCTACCTGGTTTATGAGCACCGTATTTACTGCTGGTGCTACGACACCCTCACCTTATTAAAAACTGCATTTATTCATCAGCAAAAATATGAAATATGGCGTACATTACCAAACAATAAGGAACAACAACACCTCATCCTTTTTATAATATCAGAGAATGATTAAACTCTCTTTTTATGAGCATTATGTAACAGTGGAGTTGTCTGTTGGTTGTGTTTTTGATATTCATGATGGTGGTTTGAACCAGCTGACAGAACCTGACATTCATAATTCATTTACGTTCTGGATGGATGGATGAAAACATTGTTATAGAGACAGCAGGCAGAGTGAACGAGAAAGGAGGGTGGAGGGACTTACAGCGGGAGCGGATGTAGCACTGGTGGCAGTTAAGGAGGCCGTTCCTGATCCGGACGTCCGTCCCTGTAGTTGTGTCCCCTAACTGTCCCTTACACACCCCACACTGAGGAGAGAGGCATTTTAATTAATATTATTATTCATTAATTTGTTTTTTCTTTATCAACAAAACCAACAATCTGGTTGTCACTTGATGCTTTTGAGTTAAAAGAAGATTTAAGCAAGTTTCCTTCAAACGGGAATCAATTGTATGTATTGCTTGGGACTATTTTCAGCTGTGGATTAATACTCATTTGGTGCTCTACAGATGCCAGGTTTCTACTGCATGATTCGGATCTGCTCAACTCACTTTTGGTAGCAGGTAATTTTCTCAATTTTGTTTTCCACTGCAGAAAGAACCCACTCATTGTAGGCCGGCATCTCAGCCATGTACATAACCTTCAGTGAGACAAGCATCGGATCTTTCATCAGCAACCAAACAGAGGACGTCTGCACTTCTGCACCAACTGAACTGTGTAGTTTCGCAGACTTCCATTCATTAAAATCTTGCTTGAGTAAATAAGAAAAATTGTGGTTGCTTCTGTCAGTGGCTTGGATATATAAAAATGGCAGGTGCAGGTTGTCGCTCTCGTGATGATTCTTAATGACAAATCAGTGGTCTGCAGTGATATAGCTTGCTTGGAACCTCATCTGAAGTGGTACCACAAAGTACCAGGTGCTCTCTGCAACCTTTGAGAGCAGAAAAACAAAGAGATGCAGGTCGAGTTGAGTAGAGCTGTGTCCTATTTCTGCAGTAGGGCGGTGTATGTGAGATTGACTCAAAATAGTGCCAATGCTCATTGTAATGAAGGAATATTTCACCCACTATAAAAGTGTGGGCTATTGTGTTGTATTATAGTTTTTGTGCAGTAACTGAGCTCTATGGCAGAGGGAAATATTATATACCATGCTCACACAAACACAAATGCATTATTTAACAAACAACATACAACAACACCAGTGTTAAGCTACAGTAGCACTCAAACTTTAAACAAATCATTAAAGGAGTAAAGATAGAACAAAAGCACCTTTGAGAAAACAGTTTGTTGTACTCTTTCTGCGACTGACCTTAAAGCAGTGAATGTGGAAGTAAAGACTGAGGGTCTCTATGATCATGGCCGCTCCCTTCCCCAGTGGCTGCCCACAGCTGGAGCACAACTTCTTCCCACTGACAGACCTGCAGCAGAGAGAAAGAGACAGTAAACCTGTGATACTACCAGGGACTGTAGATGATTCATTTACACCAGTTCAAAAATCTTTTGACAGTAAATATAAAAGACAAACACAGTTAATTGTTGACATTGTATTGTACTGTACTGGACAACTGATAATGAAAAACTATTTCACACGAAAAATCTCTTGTGTGCATGTGTGTGCACACACAAGTGCATAATGAGAGATCAATGATCGCAGGTTTGGTTTTGTTTCAGCTAGTGTTTTATTTTATCACATAAATCAAGTTCCTTGTGTTCAGCAATGTTCATTAGGATCCATATACAGGTCTTCTTTGGTCTTCTGTGTGGCATTTTAGAAACATTAGCTATTATACTTTGTTGACCTGGAACTACAGGTAGGTAGTTGAATTTCTATACAACACTGGCACATTTGCAATAATGTTTCAATATCACCATAAAACAAAGAACTAGATCAAACAGAATGAATTCAAAAGTCATCTGTTTGCATGTATTGTGTTGAAATTCCCAACGCATACAAGGGTCCTTGCTGCAGTGGTACATGTCATGAGACGAAATGTAGGCAACAAAGCAGAAAATGACAGTGCAAAAATGAAGCCCCCCCCCCTTCCTTCTCCCTCCATGTGGGCTGTTTGTGATGCAGTACCTGTTGGGTGCTGGAGGCAGTGTGTCTGGAGGTGGTGGACATGCTGTGGGGTTTTTTGATGAGCTGCGGCACATGTTATTATCAATGGGACCACTCCTGGAAATGGACAGTAACATGCAACATGATGATGACTCAAAGCTACAGCGACTCTATTGGCTGCAAGAGTCGGACATGATCCAATCCAAGCTGGAACAAGCAGAACAAACCAAATCTACACAATAACGCTTGGGAAAAACCAGGCTTACTTTATTCTTTTAAATGCAGTGTTATGTGTTACTGAGCTCAATTAATGTTTCAAACACTTTTCTTGTCACACACTATTGTTTCTTAATGTGGAGGACTGTTGGGAGGAAAAACAGGTAAAAGATGCCACCTGCTGGCCAAACATATTAACTGAAGGTGTAACTAATACAGCCACTCTAAAGGTCTTTAAAATATACATTTATGATCTGGATGAAATGTGAATGCAATTTATTTGTCTATTTTTCAAAAAAATAGCAGTGTTATGGTACCCGAGGGCCTCATGTAAACAATTAAAAAAACATCTCATGGCCAAGATATCAACAGTGAACTTTCTTTTTAAATCATATTACCAACTGAATGTGTTCTCTGTTGTGTTAATTAGTAGATGCTGGTACTGTATCCTGTGTTGGTTGTGTCTTATACTCTAAACTGTAATTTAAAGACATTGCAAGATTGCAACACTGTGCACCTAAGGGGTTCATTGGACGTAAAAGGAAAGGGACTTAACTTAAAAGAAAAAATAATAATGCAACATCCAGGCAGAACTTGGACAGGAGGCCTCTCACACACATTCACACACCTTCTGTCTCCTGCAGGCCGGATGGGCTTGTTGCTGTCTGCTGAAGGCTGTTCTTGTGTCTTTACTGGAGTCGAGACTTTGGTCGGCATCGTAGTAAGTTTTTGGCCGTTCTGCAGACTGTGACCATGTGTCTCTGCCTGACTGCTGCTCTGACTCACCAAGCTGAGGATCAGAGACAAACCATGTTGAGATTAATTCCTTTTCTGCCAACAAACTTACACTAAGGCCATATAATGACTCATTTTAAGCCCTTGTTTACATTTAGTCATTTAGCAGACGCTTTTATCCAAAGCGACTTACAGGAAAAAAAGTGGGAACAATCAAGTTATAGTGCAATAAGAGCCATTAGTGCAGTATAAGTGCTAGTGACAATTCTTTAAGGAGTAGAACTGTCGTGTGGCGCCAGGAGAGAAGGTCCTTTCTGAAGAGCTGGGTCTTCAGGAGTTTTCTTAAAGGTAGAGAGGGACGTTCCCACGTTCCACCAATGGGAACAAGAAATGCAAAGACTTTGGAATTGCCTTGGACGAACAGGTGGCAGATGTAGTGTATGCCTAAACCAGGGCTTGTTGCACAGAGTATCAGCTTAAATGTCTAAAATGCAACTTTAGTGTGCTAACCTTCTGCCTGTTTTCATGCTGTCGTCAGCGGTGCTGATGTCACTGGTTCTGTCATTTTCTCTCCGTTTCCATTCAACGCTCTCTGTGCTCCCTCTCTGTGTTGTCCAATCACAAACAGGGAACAGTTAGCTCAACAACCAATCAGATAAAAAGCACAGTGCCCACTCTAGTCATTCTACCCAATTGTAATCCCCTGAAAAGTAAAGCACGCTTCTAACAAACTATTTATCTATAATCAGCCATTCACCGACTGCCTCTCCAGCAGTTCCTGCTTCCGTTCCCAGTCGGCCAGCGAACGGACGATGGTGTCCTGGGGCTGCGAGGTGGAGGGGACATCCCCTCGGCTGGGGGAGGGCAGGGCTGAGGAGCGGGGAGTCAGAGGCGCCACAGTTTCTTCCAGTATCCTACGCTCCTGTTGTGATGGGAGAGCTGGGTAAGTCTTTACCAACACTAAGCTACCATCATGGGTTAAGATTGTCTGTCGGAAAATACACTTTTCTTTAAGATTTATAAATACACACATCTCTCATTCTGTAAAATTATCCTCATGTCAGATATTCTGAGTGTGAGTTATAATGAAAACATCAGTGGTGCAACATGTTCACTCAGACACACAGACAGACAGACACACACACCTCCTCGTGGTACTTCCTCTCCTCCTCCGCTACCTCCCTCTGTGCTTTCTCCCACTCCTCCTTCAGCTTCTCCTGCTCGCGCCGGTACTTCTCCTGTTACCATGGCAACAGACACATGACATACAGCACAGGGCCTCAACGAAGACGAAGATTAAACTGTCTGCAGGTGGATATTTTAGCAGGAAAACAGAGATGATGCACGGATATTTTCGGCATCAAAAAGGATTCAGTTTAAAAAAAAACCTTTCCTAGTGCTTCCTGCTTCATTTAATCCAAGAAGGAGATTTGTGCATCCTGCTGTATAGTTGGTAGACTCTACAAAATGTCCATGTGGGATTCACTTACTATGTACTTAAAATATAAGCTTTGGTGACACAAATGAAAGCAAAGGCAGCTTGCTTAAACACTTGCTCAGATGTGATATTTGCGTGTTAGATATTAAAAGCAAACAAAGAGACCAGAAGCAGACACTGCGGACAAAAGGCAAAAGTTGAGCATGCATAGGTTCTTACACAATTTTCAAATCAAAAGCCGTCTGAACTTTTCCGGAATTTAAGTTTTACCTTCACGTACGCCACTATAATAGCAACATCGGCGCATAAAATTATTTGGAGTACAAAGTACAAACCTCAAGAGAATAAGTTTTTCACTCTTTTTAGATTTGTGTAGGAACCCCAAAAAGAAGAAAGACAGCCACATTTAAGATTTAGAGAGAAAGCAAGACAGATGACAGATCAAGATCAAGGCACAGAGACAACACAGAATCAACCAGGGAGGTAACAAGCACATTGATGCACCAGACATTCATTCATTTCAGTGCATCTCATCTCAAACAGTCAACCAGAAAGAAGAGAAATCTGTACTCATCTCTGTTATTTATCAAGATTACACTGTATATAAGTACAGTATATCCTGGATACCAGTGAATCATTTACATGTTTAAGAATAGGTGGACCTGAGATGCACCTCTGAGTGGTTGAGGAGAGAGAGGGTGATTTGGGCAGCAGCAACAGCAGCAACCTTGGACAGAGTCCTTTTCTGTGTATGTGCATGAGATGGAGACAGTGAGCAGATAAAACCCAACTGGAGGTTCTTCCACTGCCCAAAAATGCCCTCTTGTGGTCAAACTGTGCATCAGCGTGTCTGGGGTGTGCCTTAGGGATAGGATATGCTCAATATAAAACAAACATGGAGGCAAGCTTTGCAAGTAGCAATGAAATGTGCTTAATCCATCTGATTCTGAGCGGAGCACACTGAGCCACTGCTCGGTACAGTATGGTAAACAGTAAAGTTTACCATACTGTACATAAAATTGACTATATGTCATAAATCTAGTTAGGACCCAGACTGAAATATAGCCACTTAAATGCAATGTAACCTAGATGTCTAAAAAACTTTCTCTTAAAACTGGAAAAGAAAAATTATCCCAGTTTTAAGCCTCAACATCTTTTTTATCCTAAGACCACCCAATCAATACTCACTGGGACATAATGCCTGGTTTATGCATTGACTCATACATAGCTTATTTGTTAAGTCATGGTTAGTACAGAATCTGCAATTTGCCAAAAGCAAATTCAATCATGTGGGCAGAGCAAATTTGAGGCATATTAAGATACCGGAGTTTTAATTATAGTCGATAACAAAAGGAGTCTCAGATAATATATAGAAAATTACATATTAGAACAAAGCTTTATGATTATCCAGTGCTAGAGCCCAACTAAACTGGATACTTAGGGCCTGTGTCGATACACTCCTATTTATGTTATAACATATAGGCAGAATAGTTGGGTTTGCTGTTTTATTCCAAAATGCAAATGTTACTTTTCTTGACACCAGCTGTACTGTGCTCCAGTTTCTTTTGGCTCTTGTCCATGGTGTTGACTGACATTATGGGGTTGACATCACTGAGAGCATCTTTTTGTCTCTCATTCTTGCTGCTTGCCACTGTAAGTCAGCATGTGCGCTGCTCAATTAACTATATGAGAACAATATTTCAAAGTACTCAAGCATCTACGTCTACATTACATCTGCTTAAGAAAATGTTTTTTATATTTGTGCATATTGGACAACATCTACACCGATACTGATATATCTGTGATTGGCTAATATTGGCCAAAAAATCAGCTGATCGATGTATCAGTTGGCTCTATGCACAACTGAGTTTGACACATAAACTGTATGTTATCAGAGACTCATGAAAGTGGAGCTGCTGACTGCTAAATAGCAAATTATCATTTTATACCTACATTTATTATGCAAATACGCTTGCCAAACTTCATGATTAACTTGTAGTTTGAAAATCTTCCAGTTTGAGGCTGTTTTTTCCCTACATGTTTAGGTGTCTTTCCCTCAGACTTGTCTGTACACTTGTTGCTAAAACCCAAATGGATATCTTAACTAAAATTGTACTCTGCATCTTATCTTCACAGTGCCAGTGCCTTCTCTACCCACTCAGCTCCACAAGGAGGTGAACCCCTAACCTTGCAGACTCATGCGCCATGCTTTCCCCCTTTGAGGTATTCTGTGTACCTGCAGCATGCGCTCCTGCTCTTGCTGCCACCTTTCCTGACGCTTTCGCTCCTCATCCGGGTCCCAAGACCAGCGGTCACCCCGTCTGGCCTGGGGCAACACCGGGACTGACACCTGATAGACCCCAACACACACGCACACACACCAACATGCACAAATACACACAGCACACAAATATTCATGCACACATTTACGCCCACCCAAAAACCGAACATCAGTCGCGCACACACAAACACGCGCTCTCACCCAACCATGACGCCAATAGGAGACCAATAGATTGATATGGCCCCGACCCACACACACATACACACACACACACACAGAGAGATCAACACCAGTGTGCACACACATCCACCACAGGAAAAGAAGAAGGGAAGGGAGGAGACAGAAATAGTTGGTCTACCACAACAGCACTACTCCAATGCTAGCCAAAGGATTCCTACTAAGGAGAGAGAAGACAGAGAAAGAGAGAGATGAGCTCAAATGAAAACGAAAGCAGTCCCGGCCTTTTTCTACAGCATCCTCATCTGGCATGCTACACGAAGAGCTGTGTGTGTCGTGTGATGTGTAGTGAAGCTTTGCAGAATGACAGTGGGTTCACAAATCTGCGCTAACAGCTAACGTCTGATGACAGAAAATGATAAAAAGTTCAGACACATGCAGTCTTTTTCATATTTTTCTGGGTTTATGTAAAGTTTCTATTTAGATAAGAAGTTTTTATAAAGGTGTCTGGTGATTTTTCCTTAATCTTACCTACAGACTACCTTCAGCTTTTGACTTGTGTTTTATCTCTGTATACATGCAGTATGTTAAAATAAACTACTGTAACCCAGGTGATGACAAGCCAGATGAGAAGCAGTAAAAGGGTTTTTCAGTGTCTGACTACAAAATATTATGAAGCCATATGATGCTTTTTTACTCACATTTCCACGCCGATCCTTCTCCGTCTCTTCTGTAGAGTGAATAAGACAGGAGACATTGGTTAAAACACAATCTAAACAAAAAAAGTTTGATAACAGATAAATGGGTGTAAAGATGCTGATGAAAGAAAATGTAGAGAGACGGTTGACAGACGACCAGTCCACCAAGAGCAACAAAGTAGATCTGTCTTTTCTAGGTTTTACTATGTCTTTTTTTGATTCATTTCACTATAAAGTGAAAGTTTTTCAAACCACTCTGGGTTGAGGTGATCCAGATGTCAAGGTAGACCTAATTTAGCTTTTGGTGGAACAGGTAGTAATGTAAAGCACAATGAGGCAAACATAAAACTGATCATTCATAAATTTAAGTAGGTCACCCATTTATAGGTCATCCATGATGCTATTAATAAATTGTCATAAGTGACCTACTTCACTGGATATTTTGGAAAGATTGTGCATCATTTTCAATGTGATGATACTTATAATGAACTAGATTTTTTAAATGTGAAATCAAACCGATGAGTTGGACCTGGAGCATTTATACAAAATGCTTCAAAGCACATTTACAACAGAGAGAGATCACTGATCATCTACAACACTCTGAAAATGAGTGAAAAACAAGAGATGGGACTGAAGGGCTGTTGTCCAGCCCTTGAAGAAACGTCAGGGAAACCCTGTGCATCGAGCGTCCGGGGACTGAAACATGAGCTCCACTGATGAATGAGGGGGGTTTACCTGGCGGAACGAAGAACTCCCAGCGTAACTTAGGGTTGCTGGTTGCCAGCGGAGACCTGACACTGTTTGCAAGCTCTATAGCGAAATAAAAAAATATGTGGGTGGAAGGAGAGGAGGGAAGGAAGGGAGGGAGGGGAGTGATAAGGGATAGAGAGATGTCAAAACCAGGAGTTGGTATGGATAATCAGAGAATTGGGGACGTCTTAAATGGTTCTGCTCATGTGATACTGTACATTATTGTAATTGGAAAAACAATCTTTAGTCATAAAGGTTGTAAATCAGATTTAATAAAAAGTCAAGGTGTTTTCTACCCCTCTAGAATTTCAAGAAAAACTTATCTTAGGGGCCCAAAAAGTCAGAACAAAAAGCATGAAACAACAAAGCAGCACATTAATTAAACTAAGACCCTTGTGCATCTGTTTTAAAAAAGCTGCTCTAATGCCTTAAAATGTCTGTGTCAAAAAACTGCCATAAAATTGTGTATTAAAGCTTTTAACCCCTTCAATGCCAGTTTGTACATAATGCACAATACAAAAATAGGCACATTTTATGTATTTTGTTATGCTTTTTTTTCTTTTACAGTCTGGGATATGTCAGTGAATAGCGACATATCCCAGACCAACATTGATTTTCATGTTTTTTTTTAAACAGCTATAAAAAAATACATATAATAATATAATTATTTAATTTTAATGGGTTTTGAAAAGGAACATTGGGGTATCTTTATTTTGACCCAATGTGGAACTTCCAACATTTGGAAAAAAAAATAAAAAAATCACACCCTGTATGCCATATACATTAACACAGTCAAACGTCCATAGTGATGCACAAGGGTTAACTTCTTTTATGCATGTTTTTATTGTATATCAGCTCTCATTAGCATGTGTACTTGTCTACATTGAGAAAACTTAATAATGGACTTTAGTGTGAGGTCCAATTAAAGATCTTCGTCTGTTGAGCAGAAAAAAAGTGAAGCAGGAGTTTATGCAGTCTGATAATCATTATTGAACACCCCTTCAACTCTGATTCAAACATCACTGGGTACAACAAAACAGTGTCGGGCTGTAAAGCAAAAGGGAAAAAAAGCCAGCAAGGAGGATATGCTAATTAAACTCAGAAACCAAGGAGATGTATGGAAAAGAAGCTGCTGGCTTGGTATTTGGATGTAAAGAGTTCACTAACCTGCTGTCGTTTCCCTTGGTGGGTGATATTCAAATGATCCTGGTGCAGCTAAGCTCGGCACATTCTCTCTTCTCTGTGACAACTCATGGGAACTAGAAGCACTTGTCTGCAGGAAAATACAAAGATTATCAGTTGGATGGTGGGATGAGAAAGTTTAAAGTTTATATTAGTTTGGTTAGTAAACTTACCTGTAAAGTTACTGGCTGACTTTGCTGTGTGCTGACCCCTGACTGGGCAAGGTTGGAGGTGTTTTGAGATGGTTCAGGAGATTTAGTTTTTTCTCGTTCTTGTTTGACTTCTGAAAACACACAAACAAGACATGTTTATTACTACTGTTAAAATCATAAAAAGTAAAGTAAAAACACATCCCTTCAAAGTTCTGATTCCTTTTCATTTTTTTCAGAAGTTCTAGGTCAAATGCTGGCAGTCTTGTACATGACATGTAATGGCACAAGTCCATGAGCAGCCACAAGAGGTCAGTATAGCAGCGTGTTGTTCAGACCTGCAGGAAGCTTTTGTTGAGTTGCAGCATTTGACTTCTCCTCCTCTGGAGCAGCGACTGTCTGGCTTTCTGTCTTCCTAAAGCTCTCTTCTGGTTTCTGCAGCTCCTATACAGGTCACAAATGGTTTCCATGTTGAATAATAAACATAACATGCCTGAGATAAAGAGGCCTCTGTAGTGCATGAGGTATATGCATAAAAAAAATATATTCTTCATTCATGCATGCAGGATGTTAAAATACAACAAAAAGACATGTTATTCAAATAATTTTGAGTGTTCACACAAATTTCTGTAAGACGATGAGGAAAGGGAATGTATAATAATGACTGGATTTAATATTCAGGTTTTACTATTATCTATAAAAGACAGTAATGCTGACCGATGGGAGCGAGGTGGGCCGGCTGGGTGATGACGAATGCTCAGTGACTTTTTCTTTTTGGACGTCTTTGGAAGCCGGTTCTGTGCCACCTTGTGCCTCTATTGCCTTTGTTGGCACGGGGCTTCCTCTTCCTCTGTTTGGGGTGGGTGGACTGTGCGTTCGTGAGGCTGTAGACGAGGGAGCGACTGCAGTGCTGTGGCTGGTTTTGGAAGGTGACGCCTCGAAATGAGGAGGAGATTCCCTTCCCAGGCTCTCAGGCGTGGTGGGAACGTTGTCACTTCCTACGTCGCCGTTGACTCGGAGTAAACCATCCGCCTAGATCATACAGAACAGGTTTAATATTGGCCAGATATATGCACTGCCGAGTTCAAGGAGATGTTTTAAAAGCATTAAAAGGTAACCTAAGAATACAGCAGCCATGTAAACAGTATTGTATTGGCGCATTCTCTAATATGGTCGTCCTGATTAATAACAATATGACCGGCTTGATTACTTATTTATTCAAATTTGAGTGTGTTATTTAAGCCTATTGTATTCAAATATTTCTGAGCACTGGGGTCCCTAAACAGTCATAAATTAGTCCATAGTCAACATAAATTGTTATGACTGGAAAGCTGAGACTCTTGTGGATTCAATGAGCCCAATCTTATTTATGTTTGATAATGTTAGTCCGCATAGTAGCATTTCATTGTAGTGAGACCAGTTTTTTTTTTTTTTAAACTTTAGAACCACAAACTAGAGACCTGAAGCATTCAGTACAGATGTATGACTTTCCTCTGAATTTTGATTATAGCCTAATCATAGAATGGATTTTTCTATGGTGTTCCTAGAGGTCCTGGTGTCTTGATGTAGTATTAAGTGATTTTTGACCATTCTGTCAATTTTACACTTTAAATTTTGATTAATAAATTAAGGGTCTTCACGGTCCCAGCTTTCAGATGATGGACACCACTTTGTCTCCCACCCCTACCACTCTGAACAAGGGGGCAGAATGTTAGGGATAATAGGTACGGGTATCAGCATTTTTTTAAACAATAACCAGCCCTATCTGTATGATTTTTATTGTCTATAATATGTTAAAACTTAACTTGAAGTGTGACTTTATAGATATGAAGCATCTTCAGGAAACATTGCCTGAATTTCTGCTACAATCAGGCTGTTCTAGCTCACAATATTTTATATAGTTTAACAAAAATGATGAAGTGATGACAAAAAAAAAAAAAAATAAACCCCATGCCTGAAAACCCAGTGCCCTCATCTGTGGTCATTACCAGCCTCTCATCTCTGTTCATTATTAGCTATTCATCTTGCTCACAACACCATGCTGGCCTCTATGACAAAGAGGCACTAATGTATGTGTGAGGAGCTCCTAGTGAGCGGTAACTTAAGACACAGTGGTGGAGTTGGGTGAATGCAGGCTCTTAGTCTGCTCCCCCTCTGCCTCCACCTTCTCATCCCTCTCCTAGCAGCCTGTGTGGGCCCTCTTTGTCTGCTGGGAGCCCACTTCACATTGAGAGGGCCCTACTTGTCAACTTCTTAAGTCAATAGGGAACAGAGGGCTCCATTCAAAGCCGGGCTCCGCTCAGACTCCGGACAAGACATTCCAGAAAAAGCACTGTGCTCCATTCGGTCTGGTAATAATCTGCCCCTCCTTCCCCGCCACGCCAAAACATAAGATCTCATGTTGAATATTCCCATTTGGAAAATTTTCCAGAAGAAAAGGAAATGGATCCTGTTGAGAGTACTTTGAGCTAAATTGAAACATTACATGCTTCTTCAGGGAGGGGAAGTCTTGTGTTTTCCTAGAAACCAGACGGCTCATCACCATGGCCGTTATGTGGCATTCTAATGTAGCTGCCAAGAGAGCTGGAGGGGAATTTACCCACCAGCCTCTGAGGGCAGCCAAAACTGGGAAGTAACCACATGTAAAGTGGTCAAGACCTCAGCCTTGCCCACTGCAGGGCTGTTGTGGTTGCACTAACCAAGTCTCAATCATTTTGTGCATGTACAAGATGGTTGTCATCACCAATGAGGAACCAAATTAGAGTTGACACTGTGGGGTGTAGTGGGCAGATTTTACTGTGACAACCAGACACTTTAAAAGCCAATAACACACATGATATTTGGAGGATTCTGTAAAGCTGTAAAGCATCTTATTGTTGGGAAGTGATCTGTTGAGCTAATGAAAAGTGCTGCTGAGTCAGTCTCACCTTGCTTGGCCAGGGTTCAGGTGCTGTGGATCTGGACTGGAAGTAAGGCTTGGGCATCAGCAAAGGCACTGGTTTAGGCGACAGGTTCCGGTTGGATGGCGGCTCAGACGAGCGCGAGCGAATCTGAGGCCGCTGGTGTGAGGAGTCTTTAGGAAACTCCTCGATTCGTGCCTCCAGTGTAGATGTGAACTTTGGAGCCGGGGCGGACTGCTGCCGCAGATACCTCATGGGCCCATTGGGGTCTATGTCGAAGGGGTCTGGGGTTGTTGGGGAGGAAGATAAGGAGAGGGAGAGAGGGAAGGCTGAGCACGGAAAGGACGGATCAGCAGATATGCTGCGGTCCAGGATCTTTGGCAACTGTAGGCGCTCCAGGACTGTTTCACTGATGGAGAAACGCTGGGCGTAACGTTGGAGGATGACCGATGCCTCTTCTGGGGATCTGGCTCTCCTGTACGCATCTCGCAGCTCCTCCTCACGACGTTCCCTGTTGGAAAGTTCACAATTTTTAAAATAATCTTTGAGCTATTTCACATTAATTCCTTCATTTTGCTCTGAGACAGACTGGATGTTTCAAATTGATGTGTCCTTTCATTTTCATTATCAATCGGACTGACATTCAAACTTGAAAACTGTAGTACTAGGACATTCATTTCCTCTCCTTCACTATCAATTAAGCTGACCTGCTCTGCCTCACTGTTTTTTTTATCTGTTGGAGACCTACTTAGAAGAACTCCAGGTGGAGTTGCTGTCACCTTTGCACCCACAAGCAGGAATCAGAGTAAAGATTAAAAGATCTTCTTCTAGAAAGGCCTAGTTTTCCTTAACACTAGTATTGTTTTGTACATAAAGCTTTGTTGTTTTAGCTGAATACAAAATAAACATTGTGTGAACACATCACTCTTGATCTACACTGACGACTATGACAAGTATCGCACTGACCGCTCTTGCGACCTATAAAGCACTTGTGTCCTAAAGGACTCGAACTGAACTCACGGCACTTACTCTTGCTATGTTTCTTGACTTCATCCTTGCTTGTGTTGTATTACTCTCATTTATACGTCGCTTTGGATAAAAGCGTCTGCTAAAAGACATTGTAGAATTGTGTTTGAGTGCATTTCACCTACTTGTCCTCCACTATCTCTCTGTAGGTCTTGATACTTCTCCTCCTATAGGACATACAGCTGCCTCCTGTCATCAACTGCTCCATCATCTTCCTCTCCTCCTCCTTCTTGATTAGGTCCTGGGAGATACTCCTCCTCCGATTTTTCCATCGGGCCAGGTCCTGACACACAAACAGATCGCAAGTGTTTCAGTTCCAAGTGAAACAAGACGAGAGGGCTTGGCTCGGTGGCGTTGTGAGAGCTGAAGCACTGCTGTGGTCCTAGAAAAACTGATTTAAGTTGCTTAACTGGGGCACAGCAAAAAGATACTGGAGTTTGTGCTTCGGCCTGCAGGCACCAAGCTCATTACATATAAATGATAAACTCCTGACACGATGGAGACAAGAAACACAAACTGTGATGATGAAATTCAGTAGCAAAGAAGTAATCTCAATCGTACATAAAATATAAGAAAATAATCTTAAACCAAAACGAATCAATGGATGCACTCAGATTAAGAGAAATAAGAATTGTAACACAAAGTCAGAAAACTCACATCCTGCCAGTGACCGTCCTCTTCCTTCATCCTGTTGTACTGGTTGTGCATCAGTTCATGACGCACCTGACTGTGAGGCTGCAAGATGGCTTCCTCCTCACCACGCATGTCGATCATACTCACACTCCTAAGGAGAGGGGGAGAGAGAGAGAGACAGAGACAGAGACAGAGAATATGGATCATGAAAACATGCACTGATGTGTCATCTGTTTTTTAGTTATTCTACTTGTGATTCCATACATTTCCCTCCATGCACTTTACTTTAAGTACAGTATGTTGCAATCTTTATCCATTTTATACACTCGTGGAACACATAAAAACATTAACCTTTAAACTTAACCTTTTCCAAGACTGAGTAATGGCTGAAAAGGCAACATTTCAACCATCTATGCATACAGTAGTATCAAAGAAAATACATCATCCACAAAAAAGATTTTGTACCAATACATTATTAGAAACAAAATATCATATAACTGATGGTTCAGTGCAGATAACAAAATAAGCTGCATCTTTAAAAGGAACACATGAATGAAAAACTGTTCATCTTCAAAGGTAAGCTCATGCTGATCCTACAGACATAAATAAGATTTTAGAACCAATACATTTGTAATTGTTGTTCTAAACGAGATATTGACTAATTTTCCTCATTTGTTCTTTTGAATAATCGTGTCCCTTTCCAACATCCGTTTCAACAGGAAATGAATCACATTAAGGATGTCAAGATGCAATTTAGTGAGACCTTTGAAGATATCAGCTTCAGGTGCAGATACCCATGTTTGTAAATAACATTCTGATGTGAGTGTATGAGATTCAACAACCAGTTTAGTCTTCATACAGTCAAAGATTTGTTACAGTGAGTTTATGCTACTTTACATTTGTTCAGTGAGTAATGTTAAAGCATCCATCTTTAGGTTACAGACAAGACAGTAAAGTGCAGCCTTTTTGTTAGGAGCATGCAGCTCATCACATAATTGGAACGAGTAAAATCATTGTATCATTGCTTAAATCCTTTTCTGCTCAATCATGTGTGATAACTGTTTTTGTCTTAAGCCTAATGCTTTGCCAAAAGGTTGTAGGTGGACCAAAAGAAACTTGTAGCAGAAGAGTGTTTTCAATTGAGAGATGACTGACACATTTTATTTTAAAAGTTTTCATCAGTTGGATGTGTGCAATGCTAAATAACTGCTCCTTTTTAATCAAAACTTTGAAACAAAGCATATGAGTCATCTCCTGGTGATGAATCATCTCTTCTGCTTCATTAAAAGCTGCACTTTTTACACTAGCAAAGGAAATTACAATGATGCTTGTTTTTGTGATGATTATGATGATGTGATGTGGAAGGGTGGATTAAATGGTTGCATTACATGACACATGCAGCTGGCAGAAGCACTAAGATGATGTCGAAGCAGCACAGTTTATTAAGTCCTCTCCACAGACACTACTGCAGGCACTCTGAATAAATCTGAGAGGAATGCATTATTGCCAGTAAAAAGGGCAAAAGCATGTCCTAATCATTTCAAATCAGGTGTAAGGGCAAGGGACATTGTTTGACACTGTTAAAGCAGACTGTCAAAAATGTCCACCTTGAAAAGCCATTTAACTTATTATTTATAATTTAAGTAATGCAAGTTGGGAAATCTGCTTAATTTAAGGGCATGTTTGTTTTCCATGCAAAGGAAACTTTGCATGTTAAGAGTTGCCCTGAATCAAAAACCATAATTTTGCAAGAAACGTAGTGATGCATCAGCCTGAACTGACCACACTCACTCCCATTTACAATTCCATGAAAACGTAAATCTGTATGAAACCATCTTTGCCCAGTTATTTCACTTTTCAGTGAGGTTTTATAAATAAATTGATTTAATTAAATTAAAAATGTAGATAAAAAATGATCTGTGCCAGAGCTGCTAATAAAAATTAAAGCACTAATTAATGTCATTCATTAGAGAATTAAAGTATCACGAGAGGTTTTGAAGATGTTGAACTTTTTTTTTATAAACAAAAGATATTAAAAACTGGCACATTTTTTTTCTCATGTGACATTCAATCAAACAAAAATGACATAACTTCTGTCAGAATGTGACATCATTGTCAATGGCTTTAACTGGTGGCAGATTTTCCCACTTGCACAAAGAAAAATCCAATTTGAACACTCACTACGCTCAGTGAATGATTGAATGAGTTATTGAGCGGGCTTTGTTTTGTAGTGCAGAGCAGTGCTGAGCCAGACAGCTGAGTGGTAAATGGACAACTTACTGTGGGTCATCTGACGCACTATGTGTGCGGCTGAATCTGCAGAAGGCAGAGAGCATGGAGAGAGAGCACAATCACAAATGAATACAAGAACACATTGTTGTGATCACGGCTGACAATGAGTTAATTATGACAGATTGAATACAGAATGGTTCAGTTATAATGTTTTAAACAAGTGTGCTGGTTTTGTATCTATACACAGATGTATCTGTCAGTTTCTGGGTTTAATGATGATCCTAAAACCAAGCACAAGGGGGCAGTCTTATCCATAACACAGCCAGAACAGAACAGAAGACAAGTTGACTGCATCCCTGCAAACCAAAACACTGCTAGCATACAACAAGATACATATGGCAATGATCTTAGAATGCAGCTGACACTTAACTATTAAAAAAAGCACATGCATGTTTTATTAGACAGCACAAGAGCGACATCAAGGATGTGGCTCTTTTTCTGTCTGTGACCACCACTTGTAGGTTTGGCCTCAACCACAAAGGTCTTCACAGTCTGCTTTTATGGAGCTTCCTCTGTGATGTTGAAGGGGTGTGAGAGAGTGTGGCCTGTGGTTTATCGCCACAAAAGAACAAGGAGACTAAATTAAGGGCTAAATCAAGACCAGATAGATTGTTGTCTGATGGCGATCTGCCATATGTTTTTTGAAGGGGGATGTCAGCCTGCGATACAGTGGGGCTTGTATTTAAGATTGTATTTAATCAAATACAATGCTGTTTCCATTGCTGTTATTCCCTAATTGGGTCTTCTAAAGAAATAAAAAGCTGCCAACTAAGGTCATGCTTAGTTAATCAAGGCCACATTCTAAACATTTCTTTTCCAAATTTCTTGACAGAAAAAAGGCAAGGAAATTAAAAAAACATAACATATTTTTCAGAGTTTCCATGCATTTTCTGTACAATAACAACAATATAAATTTGCATCCATGTAAAAAAGGCCATGCGATCTTTAGGTAATAAAGTCATCCAGATAGGAGCTTTGCGGTCTGAGGTTGAGGTCACATGCTGAGTTTGAGCATTAATGGAAAAGTAGATCCTTAGATTTTAAAGTTGAATTATGTAGTTTTAGTTCAATGCAGTAGATATTCTTAAAATGTAGTGTAGTTGCTGGATGGGGCTCACGTTGCTGGAAGACTGCTGTCCAACCAAGAGTTTCCTCCCTGTGGGTCGTCACTTTCACTCAGCGCTCTTCCCTTCCGTCGGCCTGTATCAGTTGTTGCTGCTGTTGTTGTTGTTGTTGTTGCCACAGCAGCGGGGGGCACAGGAAGGAAGTTGGGAGGACTCGGGCTGCTGACGTGTTTGGGAGAAGTCAGCGTTTGGCGAGCCCGCTTCTCATCCCGATCTGCATCTGCGACTACAGGGACACCTTCGGCTCTCTTCCTCACAGCTGCCTCCTCTTCCTCCGTCACAGGTGGATGTTTCCCGGAGGTCATGACGGGGCTTGTTGCATCCACGGGGCTTGCTGCAGCGTTTGCTGCAAGAGTCGTCGTATGGTGGAAGAATTCCTCTGAGCACGAGCGAGCTGGAGTACTGCAGAAAGCAAAGCAAACTAAAACCTACTGCTGCCTGGTTATCATCCTATATCATCAGACAGCATTCCTCTGGAGCCTAAATGGAAGTTTTAGGACACATAAATCTGAGAAAATAACATAGCAAGGTCACAAATCCCTTCCGAGCAGACTCAGTGTGAAAACAAATTGGAGTCACAAAGCCAAAGCAAAATTCACTGAAAAACTCTGTTGTGTGTCATCCTGTGATGAACAGCTACTTTCTGAGAGGCAATAAATTCCCAGGATACATAGCAGCAGGAGAAAGACTGTGAAAGGGCCCGGCTTCAGTTCCAGCCTGCTCGGGGTCAGGGAAGGAAGAAAGCCTCATTTCCCTACATCCTGAGGGTGGGTCGCACGCTCATGTTCCCTGCTGGTGTGTGAACACCACACACTCCATGTTTGTGTGTACCTGCTGGTGGTATGCATGGGTTTGTATTGGAAGGTGCGTGCAGTTTTGTTCCTAGATGTTGATGAGAAAGGTCGAGCAATTTTAATTTAGATGTGTCAACACATCTTTAAGAAGGGGCCAAGATCAAGGTTATGTTGATGGCATTAAACTCTTTTTAGAATAATTACCTCCTGGCAAAATCAAAATGCACAAAGTCAAGTTTCAGTTCTCTTCTTGAAAAATGCAAGCTGTTACCAACTAAAGAAGCTGAAACAAAAACATCTTAGAAATCCCCCTATTTCCTTGGAATGCAGCTTTACACAAGTCAGATTTCCTTTGAGAATTCTTTTCACTCCCTTGAAATGCTGACAATCAAATCAATGCCATAACATCTGTGCCAGAAAGAGCTGGAAAATGGGGGTGTGACTCTAATAACTCTCCAGCACGACTGTGAATGAATCGTCTGCTGGACCAGGAAATAACACCGGATAGGGCTGGATTGTGAAATAACAACAGAGACCTAAACTGACATTTTTCAAGAGAGAAACATTGTGATCACGTCTCATAGTGGACTTCTGCACTGTAAAATATACAACAGCATTGTGTACTGACGGCTCATAATCCTCACCTTGTTACTTGACACCCAGTACAAAATGTTTGACCTCTGGCTGGCCTGCTGGGTAAAGAACCTGTATTACAACAGTAGGTTCTCCATGTAACTTGGCATTATTGAACTCTGAACCTCTTGCTGACTCACTGTTATGTTGCTCTGAATAAGAAATTCACTGGAAACAATGATCTGGTAATAGTAGGGCCAAAAAAGAAGAGGGCTGGATGGAAACAACAGCTGTGAAAATTGAAAGTATTTTCTACCCAAGCAAAAGTCCACAGATGAAAGCCTCTCACAGTGAAGAATGTGGATTACCCTGAGTAACTGAGACATTGTTTTTGGACAGACGTGAAGCTGCTGAGATTTTTGTAAACTTTTCAGTGCTTTAGTGAAACCTTTGTTGTGTTGTGGTGCAGGCAGGAGTAAAAATGGAAGATATTTCCAGCCGATGCAACTGAAATCATCTGCATGGTTAACAAAACAGAAGTTCTGTTCAAATAAGAACTACTGCTGACTTAATTGATGTTCAGCATTAAAATAATTATCTGCAGATTTTTCATTGTATATATTTTTGTTCCAGAGAGTTCTGCAAAGTGAATTTTCATACTTCAAACTGAGTGACATCACTTGAGGCAGTTTATAAGACTTCACAAAGCTCCCTCTGGAGCCACAAAATTACTTTTTTCACATATACAGTAGTACTCCCAAAACCTGTAAACAGACTTTGATGTGTAAAAACGGTGGAGTTCCCTTTTAGTTCCCACAAGAACCATCTTGTAAAGTAAACCTGTATACAATTCCAGATATCTAGACCTAGTCTTATGGGAGCTTAGGTGCATTTCGTTTGCGTAGTGTCCCTGAACCTCTTCAACACTATAGAATATGTATAAAACAAATTAGGTATGGTAGGACGAGTAGGTAGGTATGGTACGTATATAAAGCTTAAGCTTGGTTTTAAGAGATTAAAGACATGTAAAAAATCATCAATATCAACAATCTATCATTAGAAAAATAAATCAAGGAATAATTCTTTAAATTCTATTAATCGTATCTTCTAGATTTTGTGGATAAGAAGGAGCTATTAATCAGAACCACAGTATGAATCAGAAACGTGCCGATAGAAAGGGGCTGCTGATTTTGGGTCATAAAGACAAAAATCATGATGAAGACCTTTGCTCTGAGGTGACCATCAGGTGAGTCATGGTCTCCATGGGGGGCTCTGCATTGGGCTGGGGGAGGCTACGGGGCAGAGGCTCACTGCTCCTCCTCGAGCCTGCTGCATCAATCACAATGTAAGGTGTGGAGGCAGTCTGCTCCCCTTCCTCCTCGTCCTTTTTAGTCTGGCTCTCCTTCTGAATCTGTATCTGGGGTTCGGGGAAAGGGATGGGGGACGGGCTGGGGGACTCTCCAGGTGGGTCGTCTAAGCTAAGGATCTCATTTGGACTGTTACATCACCCATTCACACATAACAAAACAGGAAAGGACAACGTAATTAAACAAAATCATCAACAATGACCACAACATGATGGACATGAGACACAGAGCCCATGAATGTGGGGAGGGAAAAGTAGGTTCACACACGAGAGGTAAAGGGAGGCAAAAGGGAAAACATATGACCAATGCAAAGGAAGGAGATGGAGAAAAAAAACAACAGTAATGCAAAATGAATGAATACATGCGTTTGATATAACATGATGCAAGAAGTTGACATGGGGATGACGGACAGATTAAGGCCACTGTCGACACCGATGTGGATATTTGTGGAAACAGATATTTTACCCCTCCATTTAACCCCTTAGTATACCAATGGCCTGCTAAGACTTTTCATTTTTAGAGGCTCTTGTGGGCTACAGTAAAGAATTTATACTTTACAAGATACAAGATGACCAGAGGAATCCATTAGTACCAAAGATGTCATGATATCCTTTTGGAAAGATATATCTGAATGAATATGGGTTCTGTGGGGACTAGAACAACTTGACACACAGTGCTTAGCTGCACCTGGCATAAATATTCGGGTTTCCAGCTTTCAGATGATATACACCACTTTGATATTTGATACCCATTGATTAAAAAAAAAAAAAAAAATCTCTTTTAACCAAAATGTGTTAAAAGGGATTTTTGAAAGCTGAAGATTATTTTGAAAACACTGGTCTACAGTTATGTGTGGGCCAATAATCAAAACATTAAAGAAAATATCTGTTTAAAAAAAACAACTGCATACATGTATATACAGGGCCTTACAGCATGCACTGAGTGATACACACAGGAACAACACACCCATACACACAGTACACACTACCCTATAATATATGCATCCAATCACAGCATTTGGGAAATATAACACACTAATTAGATTGAAGATATTTTGCTTATAAAAAAATAAAAATCTTCGATCTTGTGCTGCTGCTACAGCTAATTAATGCTACATACAAACCCCAACATTATATTTAAAAAATACTTCCTGTCAAATCCTGACACACTCTGACACTAGGCCTACACAAACTACACACCACTAACACTGCACATATTGATACTGAAACGGATCAAAGCACATTATTGAATCCACTAAAGCAGCAGAAATGTGAAACTTCTACAGTGAGAGCCACAGACAATGACATGCTTAAGAGAATAAAAATGTGATCCAAGCGCCCTCGACATGCCAAACCAATAAATGCCAATAAGACCATCAGACTTTAATCTGCCTGGTCTATGCATCAGATTTCACACTTTCACTTCAATCAGAGTCAGAACCAATGAAAACACACATCTGGCCTCCATCAGCCACTCCCATACGTACAGTACAGAACAGAGAAATATGCTCTCTAAGGCTAACTTATTAAAGACAGAATTAACCCAGAAAAGGTAACAATAATGATAAGATAATATTTGGTAGACATAATTATTATTTTTTGTGTCCAGAATTTCTCATGCTAAAGTAAACTCACAGAGCATGCAAGAAGAAGACAAGGACTAGAGGAGTCCTCTGCCGGAAAATTTAAGACAACCTTTAATTTTAAAGGATTTATCTACAGCAAATCCATAAGAAGCTAAAACAAGGTCATGGTTGTGCAACCTGTCCCCCAAATTACCAATTTAATATGCAATTACACTTCTCCTGACCGCATCCAGCAGCATTCACAACCTCGAATGGCTCAGCACTATATTGGTCCAGCCTTTTTTCAAATCAAACATCTCATACTTAAACTCAGCTGCACCACCAATCAAATATTAAATGTAACTAGGGCTGCAAGCAGCAGTGAACGGGCCCACGCATGTTGGGGAGCTGGCCGGCAGGCACTGCAGCGGTTTCAGATATTGAAAATGTCATGTAAATCGGATGAAGTTTGTAGTATGAGGCTGATTTCCTGTTGTCAGTAGGGGGCACTATGACTTTGGCTGCATGTTGAGATAGGGATGTATTCAGGCATGGACCCTTGTGAATCATAACTTACAACAACTTCCTGTTTCACGGCGTGGATGGTCACCACGGCAACAGCATGCAGTAAAAAGACAAAAGCTTCACGATCTAGCATCATGAAGGTGTTAAGTCTCTGCTGACCTGATTTGAGGTGGATCTGTTCAACCACTACGGAGCAGGACATCACAGTATAAAACATGTCACTTCCTGTTGCCAGCAGGAGGCGCTATGACTATTATTTAAAATGGTCCTGCAGATATCTTCAGGCCATGATTTGTATCAAACCTGAGAAGTTTGGAAAAGATCTGAACATGTGTAGTGGAGCAACAGCAGGTTCTTATGTCATGGCGTTACATTGGATTTCACTGGGCCGCCAAGTGAAGCACCATACACTCCTTAATCTTGGAGCTCAGGAAATAATGTAGGGGGCGCTACAGAGACAATTTGCCACACCCATTGCTGAAACCCATATCAGATCACAATTTTCGCCAAGCCTGACAACTTTGCCAAATTTCATTTGTTTTCAAGTAGCCCAAGCACCTCATTTTTTCCTCCAAAGTTATAAAATAATAAAAAGAAGACACAGATTTTTAGAGCCCAAGCACTGACTGAGTCAGTGCTTGGGCTCTAAAAATATTTAGTCCAGTCCACCATGGTTTATACCGAACTCAAGGAAAATGCTCTATTCTGTGAACACAAGGGTGGGCTTTTTAATGCATTATTCACCTTCAAACCTTGAATATTCTAAGCATGTATGTGAAAAGTTTTCTTATACCAGAAATACTTCAAATTCAATTAGTGGTCCTTTACACTGCTTAATAACAATACTGTGTATACTTTTGATTTGATTTAAACTTTAATTATCAGATTAAAACTCTGCTTGTTGTAGAAATACACTTATATTGCATTTAAATATCTAAACTACCTAAAATAAATGACATGCCAGCATTTCCTCTGTATTATGCAACAGTATTTTTTTCCCTTCTAATAACTACAACGGACTCACCTGAGTGGTCTGTCTCCCCCTACAGGAGACGTAGCAGTACTCCAACTCTTGCGTGACCCATCTTCTTTGTCATTCTTCTTCTTGCGAAGTGGCGTGGGCACATATCCACTCTGGTTGCTCTTGTTGGGCAGGTACTGGTTGAAGGGCATGGCGGTTCGTAGCTCGCTGACAGACGTCCGCCGCGCCGACATGTCATCTTTACGGATGTCTGGCATCTTCCTGTGGGGGGCACCGTCGGACTCTGAGTCACTGCCGCGGCCTGTTGAGAGGAGGAGACGGGAGGAATGAAGGAGTTATTAACGGTGTCATGAAGAGTTGATTCTGCAGCTAATTTGTTGGCAAGTTCAGGTTTGCAACAGGCCGAATTGCATAATTAACATTCAATATTCTCTATTTAGAAAAGAAAACCAGCCATTTCAGAAACAGTTATGACTATTATTATTCAGGAGATGGTGTCAAGGGGAGTACAGTTTCTTTTCATAATTTAGAGACATAATGAAGGTGAAAGATGAACTAATTTAAATTACAGGGGGATTTATTTTCTATGTGTTTTGCTATGATTACTGGAAAACTAAATAATGATTCATACGAGATTCAATTTGTACCAAACACAGAGATTTATTTAACGGCAAATGACTTACTAAATTTTCCCATTTAAATGTTATTAACCTTCACTGTGATTACACAGCCATCTAGTAGTATTGCTGCACTTCTGATGAAGCATATACTTAGAACAGTGTCTAGGATATGTACTATTAACTTTCTAAATGATATGTGTTAAAAAGAAAAGAAAAATAGTGAAATGGAAGAGAAGAGATTAAAAAATAAATTGGGCAGAAAAATGGTTGATTAAGGAGTCTGATTGGGAATTTTAAATTTCTGAATAAATATATCACTTGAATTTTCCCTGAAGCTGTTACATCATATAGACTCACAAAAAAAAAGTGCTGTTCCAGTGTTATTATATGCGCTGCATTCCAGCGGCTGAACATAAATCAACCCCAAGCTGGTTGATGGCCTGTTTTTATGAAACAAAGCAACTAACATAAATCATCACAAAATTTGTCTTGTGCATCTCCTGCTGACTAAATTCTAGCCTACAGTTCGGAAGAATTCACTTAGGATGCCACTGTGTCTGTCTGTATCACATTTGAAACACATTGTTATCTCTTTAATGTCAGTGGCAACACCTGGAGCTGCAGAAGTGCATCGCTCAAGGACTTTTCCCGCTTGCCATCTTACATTCCTCTGCAAAATCGTCCTGTGTGATCCCCAGAGAATATACAGAAAACACAAATGAGGATAAATCCCATAGATGTACCGTCAGCATACTAGTCAATCCATCTTCATTAAGCAGCTTTTTACTAATGTTTACCCTAATTTAACATTTGGAATCTGCAGGTAATGGATACCTGCAGCCTTGATTCACCCAAGGTCTCTAAAAATTCCTCTCCAAGATGTTCAGCACATGTGCTACTGGAATTCCCCTCCCTTTGGATGCATGCATACACAATCTATGACCTGAATTCATGACTCAATGTATATATTTTCCAACCAGATCTAAACTGTAAAGCCTTCCCTTAGTTCTGAAGAAATTCATGTGATTGCAGCTGCAGCTCTCAGTGGAAACAAACGTCACAGTTTGAACTTGTGAAAACCTCCCTTTCTATGAATAGACTTCTTCCATTTTTATGTGGTCTGAAAGACTGACAGATCAAGGTCCAAAAGAGGCCTTGAGGTATCTCCACTTCTAACAACGAGTGGTTCAATTATGACTCTTAGCCCATCAATTGGAAACATGAGTGACTCCACCATTCAAGTCTATCCATCTTTAAGGAACAACACATGTCTTTACAGGGTGATCTGCTCTTTCTGCACATATGGTAACACTGATGCTTGAGGGAACATTTATCAGGGGTCAGTGCCATACTGTACCAGAGCTTCACAGAAACTTATTTACATCAATAATCATCAACAGAAAATGTAGAAGCCATGGAGCCCAATTCAATATTGGTGTTACAGTTATTGAAAAGGCGGAACAGAATCACAAATGAAGAGTGAAAGTGATACCCTCAAATTTTCTAAAAGTATTAAAGTTAAATAAATGACGACACTTTCTGGGATAGTATTCATGATTTTTCTAATCTTTCCACCATATGATACCGAACTTTCTGGAAAGTAAAAGCAAAAGTCTGCACGTGAAAAAGTGTTTGGACGGAATCGACAGAACAAGTTATCAGAAAACCAAACCATACTATTTAGGATCTGGTTCCCACAAATCCAGATTTGTTTAGATCATTGAAACTTTTTTCTTTCCTTACTCTTATTATTAGTAAAGAACACTGTCAACAACATGTAGGTAGTACAATTCTCAGCCAGCGTTGATTCTCACTGTAGCCCGCAAAAATGACAAACATCACCAGTGCCAGATTAGAGCAGCTGTAGCTAATTAACGTTCATTTTCTCACATCTGAAATCAAGATTCTAGCAGTTTTGTGGATAATGTGCTCTCTGCAAGCGACTATCTGTAGTCAGCCAAAGATCACGTGTGAGGGTGAAGGAACATTATTGTGTAACAACATTATATGTCATGACTTTGACAAATCAAACAGGCTGCCAACTTAGAGAAATGTTTGAGCTGATCACATCACATCAATTTCAGCAGACTTTTTTAAAGTTACATTTTCATGAAAGCTTACCAACTTAGTCTTAACTTGGTCTATAAAATCTCAGAAAATATCATCTCTAAGTCAAAGGTGTTTTTCACCAGTACAGGGTCGAACCACATGGGTGGTCACAATCTGTGTTATGACGTTAATTAATGACCAGAATGTCTGATGATGTTTCAGTGAAGCTTGAGTTTTGTCATAAATAGCGTATTAATTCTTAAGTTATGACTAAAAGTGGGTTTTTGAGGTCATAGTGACCTTTATCTTTGGAGAAAAAAAATCTAGTGAATTCATTATTGAATCCAAGTTGACATTTGTGCCAAATTTGAAGAAAAATTCCTTCCAGGCGAAATATAATGCACACAAGAATGGGATTGAGAATGGGAATGGGACAACCTGAACACAGAGGCATAAAAAGGAGAAAGGAATCATGAAAATGATCTCAATGACAAAGTTTTCAATCAACAGCTCCTGACTAGCAATGGGTGTTGTCCTGCAAAAATAGAACAAAGGGAGGAGAAGCCAACTACAGGAGCACCAGAAGCACAAAGTGTCTCATTTATCATCACTGTATCCAAACTTGGCACAAACAAAAGAGCATCTGCAATATTGCATCTCGTTCAGAGATTGAATTAAACTCTTCTCCCTGCTCCCTAATTACTGTCAGGGTGAAGTCAGTTTACAGAGCTGAACAGTGAATGGGCTTTGTCTGAAAAGGTCAGGGCAGGAAAAACCTGGCTGAGTGGAGTTTGCGTGCATATTAATAAATGGGTGCCCTTGTTCTGGGTGTACTCAAAGCTCTGTGTGATTGGGTGATAACTGCAGTGTTATCTTGTTCTCACTTCTCTAGTTTACGCCTCCTGGGTCTGATCTGAATACTGATAGTATGATACCCTCAATAACAGCAAGGGCACAAATATGTAGATCTTTGTCTTTACTTATTACCCTTCCTCTCCCTGTATGCATGACTGAAGCATAATGTGGTTCTTACATCAATAGTTTAAAAAGCCTAAAAGGAAATTCCTACTTCAGATTATATTGTGATAAATCACCAATATGTGGGGTTCAAAGCATTCCAATAGTCACTTTTTGAAAATGTGAAGTGTTTTTTTTAGTAAGCCTATGTCTCCAGCATGCCTCCTCAGTTTTTTTCATCAGTCAAACATTTTTCAAAATGATAGATCATGTTACTTTGCAACAGAGGTGGGCGTTTGAGCATAGAAACAGCTTGACAATGTGACTAATCAGCAGTGGATTATGTGTGTTGGTGGACAGATTGTGGTAATGCTTGTATTTTAAAAGATTGTTGGGTGAGGTAATTTGCATTCTGGTCTATTAGAGGAAAACTTACTGCTGTGATTCCTCCTGATTGTTGAATGTCATTAATAAAGGGACATTTCTTGGATGATGTGACCATCACAATCTTCGGTTTACCACTGATGTAAAGCTAATATTTTTTCTAATTTAATTAAGTATTAAGCAGATCTTTAGGGTGGATTATGCCTCCTTATTTCTGAGAAGGAAACATCGACATCCAGCATAGTTTTTAGTCAGTTTGAGTGTTGGTGACAGCAGCTTAGGCTTTGGAGGCGGCAGTATCATATGCACTTCTCTCAAAAAGAAAACGCAGTCAGATGGGATGCTTGGCCTCACTCACTCACTCACTATGTTTTCCCACATGCTTTTCACAGATGAAACGTACATTAGGTTTTGTGACGAATGCTGTAACCTTTTATAGGCTGTCATTAAAATTTAAAAGGGTCAAATTCAAACAAAGCATAGCAATGAATAGCTTTCAATGACAGCATATGGTCTCCTTGGTATTTTTAAGCATTTAAATGCAGCCAAACTGTATTTTTTTTACCCCGTTTTTGACTTGAGCATGAATCATAAAACAAATTCACAGCTGCCTGTGCTTGTCTTGGAAAAACTAACATTGTGTAAAAGTGTTATGCTACTGTACTGAATGCATTGAATTCAGTATTTGTGATTTCTTATCGTATCATCCACCAGTGTAGCTTTATGTGCGTTATCACTAGTAGAAACAATTTATTAATAGAAACATTAAGGAGGAACTGCTACCTAAAAAAACCCTGAAAACTTGAAGGAAGTGAGAAAGATCGAACTGTACCTCATACAACTTTTATGGAAAGTAGCAGGCTGGTTGAATTAAGAGTACCTGTCAGTGGACTGTCAGTCAAAATAAACTAAAATAGTAAGTGGAAAAGAAAAGCAAAGTCAATCATACTTTAATTTCCTTGAAAAGTACTTGACATCTTAAAACATGTTTTAGGAAAACTAAACAGCTTCTCACTGCCAAGATATTTTAATGCAGGAATTCACATTTCACATTATTAGCCTTTAGCTTCTTTATTACAAAGATGAGGTTGTAACATTTTATGGAATTATGTCCTTTGTTCTCGAATTGAAAGCTGGAAGTTTTGTGGTTGCTGACTGACAGATCAAAAACCACTAAGAGCTATCATTCGTACAAACACACCTCTTTCTCTTTTCTGCCTCACTATAACTGATTCATCTCTGCTACTCTACTGCTGTCACTCATGTAATTCCACTCTTCAAGAGAGTAATCAAACGACTGTCAATGAAATCCTCATTGAAAGGTGTCACAACACTATGAGACTGCACGGTTAGATATGTACGATGGCCAAGTTCCCAGTCACATATATACAGTGCAGAAATAGATAAACCCACACAGATGCAGAAAAAAATATGGAAGAATAAAACAGAATTGCAACATGCATTTTTTAAAGGGAAAAGAAGGATTAGAGAAGGGAGTTGTGGAATACGAGTTGACAATTTTTAATGTGTTGAATTAAAGAAAGCAAAGAGGACATGCGGTAGAGAAGTAAGCTTCACAAAGTCAAGAAAAGAAAAAGCAGTATATTAAATCACAACTATGAACATTTATAGCTAAATTTGAAGCATTTCTCTGAACAGACCAAACACAGACAGGGGTTCAGTGTCAAGCAGTCTCCAGATTTATCAAAAGACGGGTAAACAGCAAATTACTAGACTAGGGAGATTTTTTTCTAGATGAAATCAGATCCGTATGCTTGTAGCCAGTTTTATTTTTATAAGAATCAGAATCTTTCAGTGGTTCCATGAAGACAAATAAATTGAATGTCTGCTGTTTTACGTCACCTGACACAACACTTGTAGGATGTCATGTAGAAGAAGCCCGAGTTAACATTACATAAGTCAGATGCTTTTCAAATAAAAACAGGTGTGATTGCACTATTTTAGCTAGACTTGTGCGACATTGCAGATTGACATCTGATATGGGTGATCAGAGAACTGATACACATTTGGAGGGTGTACATGAGAAGCTTTTCAGAAAAGAAAATCAGAGACTTTACTGGAGGAATAGCACGGTTAATTAATTAAAATTAGAGCAGAACAAAAACAGCAGCTCCTGTACTGACCGTGTTCCCCGTCACAAGATATATTGCTGCAACTAAAATTAAGCAATGGCCATAGCTTGGCTTCAAAACAGGCATCACACTGAGATCATTCACTTGTTTCAAAGAGCCTTTGACTAACATTGGGCGTTGTCCTGCAAAAACACAGGGAGGAGAACAACAGGCTTTATGACATTAGCACTAGAAGCACAATGCACCTCATTTATCTATAAACTATATCTGAACACCACAATTGACCAGAACAAAACTGCCAGTACTGAATTACTTCCCCTCCACAAGACATATGTGGAGTGGCTGAAATGACACAATGGCTACTGATTTAACCTGCAACCTTTAATATGAAGAGTGCTCATTCCAACCACAAGATGGCACTTTCATAACCAATTCAAACTAATGTTATATGTGAATATGAAAAAGTGTGTGAAGAGAAGACTATATCCTACCATCGCTGCTGCCGCGGGGGACCAGGACGTCCGGCGATGGGGTCTGTCGTGAGCGTGAGCCGAAGGAGTCCAGACTGTCGAACGAGTCCTCGCGGCCGTGCCGTGGCGGGGAGAGAGAGTCGCTGCGCTCAGAGTCCCAGCAGTCGATGTAGCCACTGTCCCGGATGCTGCGTTTAGGGCTCTCTGCCTCCTCCGCCTCCTGAACATTTAGGATCACAGGCCCAGGTTATTTCAAATGCACAGATCGCATACAATTTGTGGATACACAAGGAAGAGATACAGAACGTTTCATGCAAAGTACAGTTAAACTGTTGCTTTCTTTCACACAATATGTGAAGAAGTTGTTTCATTAAGTCCTTTTTTAATTAGATATTATTTACCAGTACAACTTGACACACAGTGCTGTAGCCTATCTCAAATTAATCTCCAGGTTCACAGTTTTCAGATTATGTTCATCATTTCTATGTGGCATTAATTGTTGACCTGCTATCCCCAATATCTCAAACACAGGCACAGAAATGGCGAAAAGTCATCATGCATTCAAATTAAGAGAGAAGTTAAAAGGGAAAACTTGTGTCTTGTTCTATAGAAACATCTTAGTGTAAGATTAACTTTGACTCAACTTCTTGCTCTCTATCACTCTCTCTTCACCTCAATCACCCCTCCCTACGCCTGTCTACAGTTGAAACATGTCTATGCAGCTAATGGAAGGTGGGGAAAGGCCTTTCCTGTCTACCAAAAGACTTCCTGTTCCTGACCCCTGAACCGGCCTGTTATGCAACTCCTAAACTTCTGATAACCTCTATTATTATGTTTTAAGCTGTACTGCCACAGAATTTCTTTGCTTTAACATGACATTGTACAGTAAAGGTGCATTTATCAAATAGCTGGGTTGGTCTAAAAATATTCCAGAAAATCAAATCACGGAGGTTCAACCTAAGGTAATTTTTTTTACCACAACAACCCACTTTTAATCAAATTGTTGCCTAAATTTAAAAGAAAAACGTGTTTTGGGAGGTTGGGAGACATATATCCCAAAACCTGAACAAAAAATAAATAAAAAATTGCTGGCTATTCCTGTGGTAAGGGAGGTGGTAAATTTTTTCCTGATTTGAGTGAACTGACCCTATAACTGATGCACTTACTCTGAGCTTTTCACAATAATAAAGCAGAGAAGTATGTACATGGGCCCAACATTCACCTGCTTCTTGAATTTCAACTATATATTTTAAAAAAGGTCCAGTTTCCATTTCATAAGCATTAAATGTGCCAGTTTAATCTTGAATGTGTCAGTCTGGTGTGTTTCCCAGTATTTATGATCTAATTTTATTATTAATGTCTGTTTTTGTTTCATAGAAACGTGGCTTTGTTTTGGTGAGCAGCAACATTTGAACATCTGGGAAAGTTATTCTGCTGAGTTGGCAGATATTTCTCAGTTTTATAGAACAGCAAAGGAACGTCACATAGTGAAATAAATTGCATGGGGGTGATATCATGGTTATGAGCTGTTGTCATTATGTGTCTGTATGTGTCTTGAGGGCTGCCTAAAGCTAACTTTTCTTTGTCCCTTTGGGTTAGTAAAGGGGTGGAACCAGTTTGACATGATTGACACAAGAGTCCAATTTACCAGAGGTCATATCTGGTCTTCGGGTGGGGGGTGTTACACACTGCCTGTGATCATTTCTGAGAAGTCTGTGTATTTAACAAACACACACTCATACAGTATATCCCAAAAGAAATGGTCCAGTATTTTGTCACGACAACTAGTTACTGCAGAGATCATATCTGTGACTTTCTGCACACAGGAAAAAAACCCTCACTCTTATCCTTATACCAGCTTTAGTTGCTAGGAGATGAGGAATACAGCGACAGAAACTACTGCCCAAATAGTGCCTGTACTTTAGATTTAGATTCTAATTATATTTGCAGGTCTAGACATTACTAAACATGACTTTGCAAACCTTTCGCATCTGTGACAGCAGGCCCTCGAACTCTTTCAGGTCCAGCGTGGGACCGTTGTAGGAGGTACAGCCGTTGGCAGCACGACCCAACCAGTAGATGGTGATTAGAACCTGAAAGGAAAGATGAAATACAGTCAGCCATTCAGATGACACTTTGTAAAGACAACAGTCCATCTCAGTGCGACATGAAAACAATGACAGATATGTACATAGTTACATTTTTTAACCAGACTAAGGGTTTGTTTGCTGTATTCACTCTTATTACCCATTTTGCCCAGATTCATTAAAAATAATAATTAATGAAAGATAACACATGTTATACTAAGTCATTCCCAACTTAAGGCTTCAGATGTCATATATGTCAGGAAACACTAACAGTGAGAGAACTCTTTAGGCTTGTTGCTAAAACAACAGCGACGCCGGTCATTCCAAGTCAATTCAAGTTCCCCACTGCAGTCAAAAAATGTCATATTGATACTCTGGGTCCAGACATAATGTCCATTACACTGTCAAGACAAAGCATGTCATTCAGGGTACATTGAGCCAATTTGTTTGAAGCCTGAGTTGGCTATTCCAAACCAATAATTGCCACAAAATTTGTAAAATTGGAAAACATTAGGGTAAGCTTTTCAGAAGACGATTGTGCAATTCAATCAAATGGATATGCAGTATTTTCATGTAGCAATGCAGGCCAACATATGAAACCTTTCCATTGTCTTCCTAATAGGTAAAATGGCTAAAAAAACTATATTTTGTCAGCTCATTGTTTTATTGAAGAAAGGTAAAATAGCATGAAGCACACACTTGAAAGTTCAAACTATTCACCACTCTGTTCCTTTCACTCGTGTCTCTACAAAATACAATACAATACAATACATCAATACAATCCAGCCTCTTTCCAAAGAAGTTGCATGTTAGCTAATGCGTCCTGCACAAACACGACAAGACTGAGCCATTGTTCTGATGCTGAAACCAGTCACAGGCACATCTCCTGCTGAAATACAGCATCCCTTCAGGGGTCACAGAGATTTATAGTTCCCTGTCAGCTATCTTAGCCCCGAGTGCATAAATTACCAGGTCGATCTCATTTTCTTTTCCGACACAATAAATCTGTAAAAATCAGTAGCTAAAGAAGGCCTCTGACTCTTGCTTGCAACCTGATGTCCCCAACTAATGCTGAATGTGGCTGGGGAAGTGAAGCTTGCTGCACTGGGTGTAAACTCCCTTTGGAGTCAGCTAAATGTCTAAAATGCAGAATATACAGATTGGCTGAAGCCACAGGGAGATCACACAGACCGGCACCTTTAGCACTGTTGGCCAAGTGTTCCCAGCTATATTTACTGTGTCCATGTCAACCAGCACTCCACAGGGATTGCTTTGATAAGAAAGCTCAGCGTGGCTTAATGTGTTTATTTCAGTCATACTGTCAGTGTAAACACCCTTTGCCGGCGTTCAAACACACTTGGAGGATGAGTAAAGGAACTGGCCTGCTGTTCAGGAGATGCACAAGTCTTTTCTGTGTGATGTGTGTGCTGATTCTGTACAGATTCCTGAGGGGAATTTCATCTATTTACCCTGAAGTAGAGAATCAGCCTCACTATGATTCAACTCTACAACAGAGGTGGGTTTCAAGGGGACCCTCCTTTTATGCACATTTCAGGTTCATACTTGTATTTTGGGCGTCTACTAGAACATGTTTACATGCTTTAATGTTCAAATAAACACCTTTTCTCAGACAACCCATTCCTGCTGCCTCTATTCACTCTTCTGTCAGAGATGCTCCATTCAAACATGTTCCAGCAGGAATGTAATCTGAAATTGGGGAAAAATTAACAACATCGCCAACCAAGATTACAGGTTTCCCAAATGTTAGCATGTAGCTACACGCAGCTGTGTATGTAATGTAATGGAACAAATGGCCATGTATAGAACCCCAGCACAAACTTAAGTTTTAGCAGAGAGTAGAAAAAAAAACTGTTGAGAAACAGAGTATTCAGAATGGTCTGGAACCGGAAGTTTTTGCTCATAGGGATAACTTTTAAATATGTTTTCTTCATTATTCTCAATTTTGGCCATGGTTAACATGAACATCCAACATTGTCATGTTACATATTTGACAGAAAATAAATTAAAGCATAACAGGTCCCATTTAATGCTTTGCTCAATGACACTCACCAGGGATCAAACCAGAACCCTTTTCAAATCTAGACAGTGAAAACTACTGTTGATAGATTTGCAGTTTTGTCATTTGTCATTATGTGAATTCAATGCACATGATATTTCACCTTGCTAACACAGAGAATGCCACTGATCTAGAGAGCTAAAGCTTCACTGCACCTGCTGTGGTGGTTTTCCAGTATCAGCACACTTTAGCACCCTGAGCAGCAGAGTTTATTGCTTCTGTGTCACCAGTATAATGATAATATCTGTGCCAGTCCCTATTGGAAGTGGGTCAGCACCAAATGTGTTTCAGTTGCTTACTAGTACGCTTTAAACAGATCCATATTGATCCTGTTTGCACAAACTGAATGGGAACACATCCCACAACTGTGCCATGCATGATTTAGACACGCAACACTAAACCAAAAACAAACAACTGTACAAAAACCGAAACTTGGACACGAGCACCAGACTATAGTACTTCAAAGAAAACAAGTCAGGGGAGTTCTGACTGACAGAAATATAAATGACAGGCCTGAAAGTGAAGTAATGCACAGCACCGCACTTGCTTTGGCTCTTCAGTTTCAGCAGCTGTCTGATCTGGCAGATGTGGAAAAACCTGTCAACGAGGTTCCATTGAAAAACAACAATCACCTCTTTGTTTCATGTGCACACACACTTGAGTGATGCATACACAAGGGTATGAATAAACCTCCAAAATGTCCCTACATTGTAAACAAACACAAGTGCATGCATGCACACATTTAAGCTCATGCCACTAAACCAGTCTGCAGACCTGTAGTGGTACATATAGATGCAGAGTCCCTAAACTAGCCATCATTACACACACATGCACTATCAGCCCTTCTCGTTCACACCTGCACTGCTAAACGATCATCTTGTGACTCCAGCAATATTTCAACCATGCCTGCAATACCCTCTGTTTACTTCAACATCCAATCTGCTAAACACCACATCAACTCAGCAAATTCTTCTCGGTGCAGTTCCGTCACCTCTCAATATGTGATGTGCTGCAGAGACAGCTGCTATGAAATCCTAGTCCTCAGTCTGCAGATCCATAGTGTTGTAGCATATCCTGGTAGCAGGTCCTGGCTAAAGCATCTAGCTGCTGGGAGTTTCTGGACCATTTGCTTTTGCTGCAAATGTTGGCTGAGAGTCCCTGTCAGCTAAATGAGCTAGCAGGCCAGCTCTGCAGCTCGACACATTAACTTGTATAGTGCACAGCAGCATCACAGAGAGAGAGGAAGAAAGGGAGAGAGAGAGAGAGAGAGAGAGAGAGAGAGAGAGAGAGAGAGAGAGAGAGAGAGAGAGAGAGAGAGAGAGAGAGAGAGAGAGAGAGAGAGAGAGAGAGAGAGAGAGAGAGAGAGAGAGAGAGAGAGAGAGAGAGAGAGAGAGAGAGAGAGAGAAGGCCTGCTCTGACTGCAGAGTGGGCAGGGCTTGTGCTCTACTTCTTAGCGTTTATAGAAAAAGACAAAGGGATTTTGAGGTATACTGAAACAGAAATAGACAACACTAGTACTGTAAAAATGGATAATTAAAAGGGAGACAGAACAAGAAATACACATAAAACAAAACAGGCAGAACAGGAAGAACGAAATCACATAAAAAATGTGGAAAAACAGAAAAAGGGGTTGAAAATACTAAATAGAGAAACTAGAGGGGCACTCTGAGAGTGCAGACCTCTGTCAAGGCCATGTCCTAGGGCTCTGTCTGGGACTTCTTTCTTAATACCACTCCAGCCTGCAGTGTGTGTGACTGCTACCGCATGCACCCACAACCATTTTGACCATGCATACATGCCTTATCCAACAGAGATCATTATTAATGACTTATTTTTTCTCTCTTGGTTTTAGTGATATTTGTGTTTTGGCAAGACAGCACCCCCATCAGCACACAAGTGGCAGTTCAGGCAGTGAGTGGTACTGCAGCGCAGGGGACAGCGAGAGGTTTTCCTAAATAAAAACCCACAAAATGATAATACATTCAGGCTAAGTTCTGTGAGAGGTTGATGAGGGAAAACCTGCTAAAATCAGGGAGACTTCTGTGAAGAGAATGTCACTCTTCAATGTCATACTTCAATGCATGCTCTTTGGTGGAATTTGTGTTTTCTGAATCTGTCCATGCATCCCCTATAATTTCAGGAAAGATTCAGAAAATATTACGAATTGGTTGGCTAAATGTGGTTGGTAATGAGAGCAGTGTTGTTATTTTCCTTCTTTTGTTGAACAGAGTGCTGCAGACACAGTCACCAGCTCAGATTGAGATCGTGTGGTTGGCGAGCAGTTTGTGACCTGCTTTATTTAATTACGTTTTTTCTTCTGACGCCATCCTTCTGGTTATAGCACTAGCTATATCCCTGGAACCACTGTTTTATTTATTCACTGCCTGCTCCCAGCGCTGTTCTCTATGTCCTATCTTGCAATCTTAACAAAAGTGAAGAATATTTTGTGCCTCTGCCTTGTGATTCTAATCTGCTCAATAATTTAATGGCTTCTATGCTACAACCGTCCACCAAGTTTCATGAAAATAAGGTCAGTATTTTTTCTGTAATCCTCTGTGACAAAAGGACAGACAATAGACAAACCCACTGGGGAAAAAAACCCTCCTTTGTTTGAGGTAATAAAGGGTAAAACTGACAATGTAAGTTGAAAGATAATGCACAAATAGAATAGGAAGATCAAATGCACAAACGTGAAATAATGAATTGAATGAGTAGAGCTAAAAGACAGAATAGACTATCTTTTGTGAGTGAACAGAAGTAGTAGAGCTGGAGTGTGTCAACCACAGCATAAACAGAAACACTGGACCATAATAACAGTTTACAACCAAACATACATTTAGCACACAAACAAATTATCCAGAAGTATCACTTACATTCTTGAGCTTTCGGCTGCAGTCACTTCCCCTGGGAGAACGAGAGAGAGAGGGACAGAGTGAGACGATGGTTTCTGGTGGTATTTAATGAAATTATGTCGCATAAAAATAACAGCAGACCAACCAAACTCCCACAGATCCATGCAAAACAGCAGCGAAAACAAAACTTATTGAATATACAGTACAGTATAGAGGAATCTGCAGAATGTCGCCCACGCAGGGAGAACTAACAGACTCTACTCTTGCATCTCTGGATCCAGTTTTTTGCTTTATTTATTTATTGTTTTTTGATTTATTTAATATATCCAGCAGTTATGTTCACTGGCTGCAGTTCGACTTCAGCTAACTTGAATAATGGAATATAAAGACCAAGGATGCCTCTAGATCTACCATTTTTCACCAGTAGTCTTTATTCAGACAGACAAATCCTTTTTTCACAGAAGTCAGAAGAGACAGATGTCACAGTAGTGGCCACATGGTTTGACTGCCAAGTGATCTCTGGGAGGTGCAGTGCAAAACTACCACAGCAGTGGCCACTTAGCACCACAGATGCTGCCAAAATGAAAAGATGTGGATCTTGCGGATGACCACTTGAAGCTATAAATGGGAAATGGAATGAAGCAGTTGTAAAACTGACCCCAATACACACTTGTGTTGTGGAAACCGATACTTCTAGAGGGAGACATGGCAGCACCAGAGAAATGGACTAAAACACACTAAAAGACAACATTCAAGAGTGGGATTTCGTCATCATCTCTCTTTTTGAAACTATGAGCATTAACCACTAAAGATATGGTCATAGGTGAAAAATCATTTTCAAAATGAAGGCACTGCTTAACTATGAAATATATCCCCAAAACAACTTATGAAATCAATTATAATACACACTGCTGTTTAAAAATGTTTAAAATCAAGCATCATTCCTGTAAACACAAGAAGTTGAAAGCCTTGAAAGAGACTCATCGGGTTATATGCTCTGCAACATGTGAAAGCCCAGCACCAGCCTTAGCAGACATCAATACATTCTCAAAATTGCCACTGGTTTGATAAGGAGCCAACGGAGAAAAGGTGGGAGTTGTGTGGCGATGGCTGCAGCGATTTTTTGGTAAGCAGGAAAATATGAGATTTTCAATATATTTCCCTCAATTAGCAAACCTTTTTTGGAAATATTAAGTTCACTTTACATGGACAGCAGACCACCTTATAAGGATATTGATTATCTATGGTTTATCAGAGGTCCTCTGCAAGCCTGTGTGACATAAGATTACCCATAACACCCTTCACTGTGTAGGTTCTTAGAGAGACACTTTAATGTTATTTTGGAAAAGCATATTTTCAGCTAAACAGGACTTACTTAATATATTGCACAACTGGGGATCCAAGTAAATTTATCTTGGAAAACATAATAATTTACAGATACAAAATAGCTTAGTATATTAAGTATTTCATCACATTGTATGGGGAATGTTTTGGCTAATACAGAAAACAGAACAGAGCTTTAAGAAGCTAGAAGAGGTCGATTTCGTTACATAATAGTATGATATTGTTATCAGATAAAAGCAACGACAACATCCGCAAAAAGTATAGAACGGAAAAATATAATGAGCATTTAGTTTTATTTCTAAACTGTAAGTCCTTAGTACATAATGTTTACAGCTAGTTTCCACTGCCTCAAAGCCCAGCTCACTCAACACATAAGTGACATCCAAATTACAGTTGCGTGTGTTTTCCAAGACAGCAGTGACCTGACAAAGAGAGGGGTGAAAAAGGAGGAGAAGAGCAAGGTGAAAGTAGCTGGAGGGAATTATCTGTTAACCCTTCCCCTCCTCCTTCCTCCTCCTCTTTTTCTGTCAGCTGACTAAATAAACAGAGACGTGTTTCTTTTCTCTGTTGTTATCATGGAGGACAGACCTGAAGGACAGATTCCAAAAGGTATTAGATCATATTTTGGAGCATATCCTTCCTTTTTTTTTTTACTGTCTCAATATCTTTGTCTCAGTCAGAGTATCTATTATTACTATTTTGGGGATATTACAGAACAGTTATACGTCAGCACATTTGCTACTTCTTAGATTTACTGAATTAATAAAGATTCAGGCACGGCACAACCAGTTTATTAGGGAAAACTTTAATGCTGCCTTGAAGGTGTTGAAAAAAAAAAAGAAACCTCCCAATTTTATTTAGTATTATTTAATATTTGAAATTATTTATTAGTCAGATTAAAGTATGAAATATTTCCCAGTAATTTTTGAAAATAAAGAGTAGTGGTAATTCAATGCTAAAAAGTATTAATGAATCCTTATGGGCTTGTGTTTTCTCTTTTAATTGTATATATTTTTTACCCAACTAAAGGACACGCACATTTAATTTGTAGTTTATTTTTTGCAGCATTTCAAAACTTTTGTGTAAAATTTACTAGACAGCTAAATGGAAACACAGCTTTTCTCTCCTCTCCTCTCCTCTGCCTGGCAAACTGTCACTTATCTTGGAAATCGATCTGTTTCACGCAGAGGAACAGGAGATATTTCAGGTCTGAGCTCATAGCGTATCAAAACCTGTCAGTCTGTACACCTTCATGTCCGATGCGGTTTCCTAGATGAGTAAACACCTGTCCAGAATCTCAGGGGAGAGAAGCACCGAAACTGCTTCCTGTCACGGGTACAAGCTAGAAGAAAATAGCATCCTGTACGACAGTATGTTACATAACAGATGGAAATACTGCAGGGCCTCTTAAACAATGACTCCAATGTTTCCTTTTCAGTTTGTGCTAACCGCCCTGATTGCCCATATATTCCTGATGATACCTCTAGAGTAGAGTGACTATTTTTTCAGTATGAAAATTATCTTTCACAGAAAAAGTCAATCCATTCCAGCTAATATGAAGCTTTAATAAGGGTCCTATTTTATTTTGACTTAATGGTGTACTTGATTTAATTTAATATTTTTTTTACAGTCTGTAGTCCTACAATTTGTTAAAAACATTAGTGTAGAAAATATAGAACACAACATATAGACACATTTCCGGGAGCTGCAGCATGTATTCATGTAAAAAACTACAGAGTCTACTGTACATTCACTTGCTATCTCAACCGCTAAACTCTCCTCTGCTCCACCTGCTCTCTCTCGTCCATTTACATAGCATTTCATTGCAGCTCATGCATTCATTACTTTCATGGATACAAATGAGCCATGACTCTTACATCACCGGCGATCACATTGGGTTTTAAATTTGTGATTATTGAATTTTCTGCATTGAGACATAATCTTAATTGGACACAGGAGAGCCTTGTGATTTTGCATGTAAATCTGATTGACATTGCCTTGTTCAGAGTACAGTTTGCAACCAGCAGTCAAAATGTTTTTCGTCCTGCCCCTTACAGGTAAGAACAGGGAATGACACCCTATGTGCCTGAATATCTCGAGCTACAAAAATATGTCCAAAGCAATAGTACAAAAAAAAGCAACATTTTATAATTACTGAAGAAATGTAAATTAAGTAAAATGAGCTATTACTTAAAAGAACACCTAGTGCACAGTTTGTTGCATGCATGCTGTGAAACAAAAGGCTCCATAAACAATAGTGTACACAAACACACATGCATACCCAACACACGATATCTCAGTGCTTTCAAAGAATTCCTTGTCCTTACAGAACCAGTCAAGCAACTCCTCCTGAGACCAGCTAAGATTAGCACGGTCCCCTCTCTCTCTCTCTCTCTCCTCATCTCCAGCAGCACCTTTTTAAGCCTTCTGTGAATGAAGCGTTGTTGATGCATGAGGACAGCACATGCCACACACACACCGACACACCCACACATTCACACAAACACAAACAGTATATACATAAGAAAAAAAAAACTCCATGCACTTGTCTTTGTTACCAAGCAACAATGTAGGAGTCATGGTTCAGTGAGAGAGTGTTGTGTTTGGACAGAGACCAGTTGTGTCAAACAGATATGGTATTGTTGCTTCACTGACACACACTCTACAAACTTCCACTGACTCTCAGTTAGTTATTTATGTTGGCAGTGAACGGGGTGATTGTTTGATGCACAGAATGGCAGGCAGGGGGACTGACGGAAAGTGACACACAGCCAGTGATACAGACAAACCATCTATTAACACACAGTTGTTTTCATCATCATTGTGTTCATCTTCGACGACACTCGGCCCATCCACTTAGCAAAATACAAGCCTTCATTTATTATCAAACATATGCACACAAAAGCACAAAACAGTAACCAAATGGACTGTAAGATGAGACTCTGGGACAGTTCTGGGACACGGGATATTTGATCATCCAACTGCATGAAAAATTTGAACACCATTTGCTGATGAAGATCATGTGACAAAAGTCAAATTTTGTCAACCACAACCTAGGCCTTCATTGCCGTCTGCTCATATATATTCTTGTAGAATAAACAGTGTTATCCACCACACTGCATCAAAATAGGGCTGCATTTTCCAAAAACTCTTGCTCCTCTGGCTCCTTGAACACATTGCTGCTATTAAAAAACAAACTGTAAATGCTTTACATGTTTTCGTTTTGAAAGCAACAGCAGCCTTTTTGTGCTTGTGCACTAAAGCGCTAAAACCTCAAACCTCTATTTCACCAGGCAAAAGTCCACTTTAGATCATCATCAGTCATAACACTGTTTTATGTTGCCTCCAGGTCTCTCTTCAAATACCAAACAAGAAAAAAACACTGAGACACAGAGCACAAAAGTCTTAAGATGGAATTTAGCCTTAAAATACACAAGGAAATTCCATTTATCAAGTAAACATCCAAATAAATAGGAAATAAAAATATGTGTTTAAGTGCCAAATGACCTTTACAATTGACTTGAATTAACCAACAGTAATCAATTCAGACAGACAGTGTAATGAAATCAAAATCTAATCCAAAATGATGCATATATGTATATACACTTGTTGACATGGTGTGTAACGTATGACGATGTTTAAAACATATTATTCCAACACATGGCTTAAATTATGAGACCTACCAAGGGACTGCTGAAGAATTATAGCACCGAGCTAACACTGGTGCAGTAAATCAAATAGTAATATTTATAATATCATACATGATCCCTTACAAATTAATAAACTACAATTATCACACAGTTGTATCCTCCGCCAACCAGTCAAGTTGCAATTAAATTCCATGTCTGTCCAGACTCATACGAAGCTATGACAGCAGACAATGCTTCAAATATGGATGTTGCTGCGAAGAAGCTACAAATTCTAAAATGTGGATGCTTCACACACATCTTCAACCTGGCAGTAAAGAAGATCTTTGAAAAAATTCTCTCCAGGCGATCTTGAGATTTTGGTCATGTTTATATGCTTGGGAACAGAATTGAAAGAAACACACACATACACCAACACACACACACACCTGTTGAGCAGTGAGGTAACACTGAAGCTTTGAGACTTACTTGGCAGTGGGGCGTGTCGATGTGTCCTGCAGGTCTCCAGGGTCAAACAGCTGGGAGCCTTTCAATCCCAACTCCTCACAGCCGCGCAGAAACACACTGAGGTTGTCCTGTACAGAACACACACAAATGCACACACACGGTTTCATCAGGATAAATACGCTGTTGGCAGAGACAGAAGGCAACATGAGGTCAGGTCCATTAACTGCACCTGATCTTAACTTAAACACACCCATGATACTCAGTCTCTCACTGATTCACTTAAAATCATACAGAAATACACTGCTGGCACTTCTGAACCGCAGCAAGGAAAAGTAAAATCTGGCTCATTAAGCATTGTACACATTGTTAATTTCAATACGGACACACACCTACACATTTCAATTTCAAACAAGTTGTGCATCTATTGTCACTGACATAATGTCTTACCCATATTAACCCTATCCTTAACAGAAACCCAACTTCAACCTTTACAGACGATTGACAAACTGTCCTAATAGTCCAAAAATGTCCTTATTCTTAATTAATTTGGGTCCTCACAAAGACATACAAGAACAAACACTCACAGATAATAAGCAGTAAGGTCAAGATGCTCTTCATTTACTGCCCATTAAGTCTCACTCTCTCTGACACACACATACACACACTTCTGAACAACTCAACGAGGTCTCTCCATCAGTTAAACACACACACACGTTGGCCAGAGATGTAGAAGTACTGTGTAAGTACAAGAGATGACAAGAGACCTATTTTACTGATTAGAAGATGATGGACTCTCTTGTCTTCCTTCAGACAGCCATGCAAAGACACACACCACATATACACACACACACATAACATGAAAATCAGGATACCTGCTAGACAGAAACATGACACCATCAGGGTTTGTGAACAGCTCCGTGCGTCTCCTCTCTCAAATTACTCCAACTTTCACTCTTCACCTTTTGCTTCGTTTAAGTGGCTTCCTTCTTTATCTTCCCTCTTCACCTGCTTTTCCTCAATCATTCCTTCTTTCTCTTCTTACCCACCTTTCACTCTCTCCCCATCTTCTCAGTCGTCCTCCCTCTCTCCTCTCTGCTCTCAGACAAACTCTTTGTTGGATGCAACCTGAGCCGAGGTCTCCTCTCCTGTTCCCAGGTTCTCCCTCTCTTTGTTTCTATGGTTCTCTCTCCGTCAGAGGGCCACAGCCAAAGCCCTTCCCTCTCTCTGTCTCTGCCCACTCTCTCGCTCTCTCCCTTTCTCTCTCTCTCTCTCAGGGTGTCACCATTTCCCCTCCACCCAGATTGTCCCAAGCACTCTCTCTCTCTCTATCTCACACAGCAAAACACAAATATAATATGCTACATTAACATACAAAATGCACACATTTAGACACTATTCTGTTTCAAATCTATATAATTTCAAGTGTTCAGACACACCAATAGACTTTTTTATATGTACACACTAGCTGGTGGAAGAATACATGCATGGCTACAAATACATAAACAAACTTGAAAACACTTATTCTCACGATCCTTTCCATTTGTAGCAAAACACCCCCTCCAAACCCACCCTGCAGCTTCCTGTGTTTTTGGGAGTCCGCCATCTCTGCTCTCGTGGTGAGGCAACTCCACCCACCCACATTCACACACACCCATACACACACACACACCCATACACTCACGGCCATCTCCATGAGAGGTCACAGCAATCTCTTCCACTGACAGTTTAACTCCAGGGAAGACAAACCTTCAGTGGGTCTCACAGACTGCTGAATGCCAATGCCATATTTGACTTCAAAATAAATAGCTCTAGTTCAGTTGCATCCAATTATTGATATATTAATAATACTTTTTTCAAAAATGAATTATCACTTGTGGAACAATACAGGACTCTCTCAGGGTGGGGACAGAGTTACAGAGTTTGTAACAGGGACTCACAAACTTTTTATGTCCAAGTAGACAGAGCCAAATATGACCCTAATATCCCCAAAGGATGACATTCTGTAGTAATTTTTAACAACTGTGAAGATGACTTGATATAAATGTATTTACAAATCACATTTATGAGGCTTTAAGCGACCTGTGCTGATACTAGAAGGTGAAGTTAAAAACACTGCAGAACACTGGATGGTAACACTTTCTATGAAGACTACATCTATAGTGCATTATGAGCGCATTCACAGTGAATTATAATGCTCATTATAATCAATCATAATGCATTATTACTGCATTCATAAACACATATAAAGCTCCATGATGCACTATATCAACAGTTATAAATATAGCTTATAATGAGCTAATCATGATGTTTCATTGTTGGCGTTAAGTAAAGTGTAACACATTTTCATTAGCTATACTGCATTATAGATGCGTCTATATGAACCTCACTTTACTTAAAGCATACATTGATCATTTATTTATACTTATGGCATCCTATGAGTCCTTATAACAATTGATTGTTGAGGTGTGTGTATAGAGGGGTATGAGTAGTTGTAATGTATTATAAGCCTCATCAGTCAGCCTGTAGTTTATAACCAGTCAAGAGCACTCATAAGACATTTGGATTTATAAGTCATTATAAGCTATATTTATAACTGTTGATATAGTGCATCATGAAGCTTTATATGTGTTTATGAGTGCAGTCATAATGCATTATGATTGATTATAATGAGCATTATAATTCACTATGAATGCGCTCATAATGCACTATAGATGTAGTCTTCATAGAAAGTGTTACCCAATTTTTTTTATTCACTCAACCCAGATTAAAAAAAAAAAAAACAACACTGTACACTACACCATACAATTAACACAGTGCAGATGTTCCTCTGTTTGATTACTGATGATAACTGAAAGTGTCGCGTTGAAGATAACCGTTTCCATGAGTAAGTGTACTTAATCTAAAATTGGAGTTGCTGGCTAACAGTGGAAGACAACAGAAACATTGGACAGCGGTCATCTTTTGACTTGTGTGCTCAGTTAACCTTGTCTGCAAACATGAATGTTCATGCTTTAGATTATAAATAGCAAAACAGAAAAGATATCACTGACTGAATAAGTAATAATCAAATTCTTAAATATTAAATCACTTTGAAACAAGAGCTGCAGTCAGAGCTGTACAGCAAGACACAGCCACAAATCGTGCATCTTTGATAACAGACAATGACTACAACAGACAGACGTTCTTCTATGAAATCAAGCCACATACATTATAAATAATCATGATAACATTTAGCCATAAACAAACAAAAGATGTTTTATCTCGTTTTCTATTACTATCTTGCACCCTTCAGACGTACCCTACAACATGTTGTGCAATCTTCAACTATAGGCACTCCAAAGAGTTATGTTCAGCCCTCAGGAGCTGTTTGATAAGGAACCACCAAGGAAACCATAATTCTAAGAGTATTCATCAAAAAGGGAGCACTTGAGAAGTTGTAGCCAGGGGCTAGATGGGAATCTGGTGGCGTTGACAACAACAGTCTCAGCTATCACGGAGTGACTTCTACTAACTTCAGCAGCTAAGCAATTTCAACCCAAAATTCTATTTTCCAGCTGGTATTTCACACGGTCTGGAATAGAAATAACAAACACTGAAATAAACAAGCCAGCAGATAATTAAACCGGCTCATTTAGTAGCAACTTGCAGGATAATTTAGTGGGTGTTTGGTATGTGCGCATGTATGTGTGTGTGTCTTAAGAAGTGAGCGTAACTTTGTGGTGATTTACAGGTCACTGCCACAGGAAACTGGGCGTCTACCGCAAAGACATGACTGACAGCTGAATGTGTTTGTAGAAGGATTGGGAGGTAGGAGCTTTACTCCGACACAAAGCCCTCGATACCCTGTTCCCACCTCTAAATGAAGTCACAATAAATTTGGGCAAAAGTTATCTCTGGTGTGGAAATACAAACATTGTGGTAAAACTGACATTGAGATAAGCAGTAAAAAAGGTGCACTGATGAAAAATCAAGGGCCATCAAAACAGCATTTACAAACAGCCTTAATACATTTTAATGTAAAGTGTTTTTTAAATCAGCAAAAAGTTTTGCCAAAAGTCGTCAGTATAACTGGCTGTGTAAATGATGCTGGTTACTTTTGTGTGTGTTTGTGTAGTGTACCTAAATCTGTATGAGTGTGTGTGTGTGAGAAAAATAAGAGCCTGGGATCAATATCTGACTGCCATGATCAGACCACCAGTTTCTCAGGGAAGAGGATCAGAACTAACGCCCTGATTTTAGACCTTGACAAAATCCAGGGAAAGCTGCCCAGGATGAGAAAACAACTTTGGTGTCAGTAAGATATGTACTTAATTATTTTTCTCTCTGCCAAGGATAACACCAAAAAGTAAGGTAAGCATGGTTAATGGGAGAGCCTCAATATGCTGCACTGTGCTGTGCACTGTGTTCTTAATGTTCTTCATTCAGAAGTCACCTGTTGCATAAGCTGTAGTGAAATTCAGTGTTTATAGATACCCTAAACATATTACAAACATGTATATATATGTTCATATGTATTACTAGGCATTCTCACTTAGTTAGACCAGTGTATCAGCTAATATTAGCTAACTGCAGTTATATTACTATCTGTAAGCATATTTTCCTCAATAGGTAACAATAACCAGGCACCCCTAGTCTTTACTTATTTAAAAGAAAAAATATATTAGTATCAGCCTAAAAAAATCCAGTATTGGGATAGGCTAAATAGTACATGCTTGTGTTGTTTCATTTATTCTCTTTTAACCCTTTATCAGGCAAAGAACCGTATTTGGTAACTTCAGCGGATATCCAAAATAAAAAATAAAAATATTTTGAGAAAAAAGTAGCAAATTTACTAGATTAAAGTGGCAGATCTACAAGAAAAAAAGTTGCGACTTCTTTCGCACAAATTTGCCACTTTAAATCTCTTAAATCTGCGACTTTTTTTCTTGTAGATTTGCCACTTTAATCTAGTAAATTTGCAACTTTTTTCGACCCCATTTTGATATCCACTGAAGTTACCAAATATAGTTATTCGCCTGATAAAGGGTTAAGTAAAAAGGCCTGATTATATCCAAGATATAAACTGAGAAAATGGTCTTCGGCATGACTGACAGGGCTCTGAAAAGCTCTCACTGTACCAAGGGTAGCTGAATTATCTCAAGATACTAATGATGCATACAATCCCTAAGATGGACATGAAAACTGAAAATCCCCAAAGCTGGAATTACAAGGGGTTTACATAACAGCCTGAAGTAGTTGTTTTTTTTCATGTGCGTCACTGTTGCCCTAAACTTTATGTCTGGAAAACAACACATTTTTAAACGTGAATTACTACCATTCAACTTGCAGGGCGATCTCCACTACGTGTCTGTTTACACACCGTAAAACATGAGCATACCAGTCGACCCAGAGACGGCTGGGAACAGAGCACGCAACAACCAACCTGTTCAGACGAACACTGAGCCATACAGGCCAAGCTGCCAAAGCACTGAGGTAGCTGCTCTAATTACAAAACAGCTAAACTCCTCAGAGACTCATTTTCCCATTAGCCCCCAAACAGGAAGAGGAAGGGGGAGTAGCCTGTGTTTTATTACGATGGTCCAGATAACAGCAGACCCCTTGTTTTATGCATTTCTCACCTCTTTAATCACAGCCAAGTGGAAGAAAAATCCCTGTAAAGCCACAGGAAGAGGCTAAGAGACAGCATTATGAAATCCCCAAAGTATAGAGGGTCAGATTGTTTAGACTGGAATAAAACCAGCAGGTGTGATTTTTTCACTTCTACTGTAAACATGTTTACGGTAGATGATTAGTTAGGGTCATGAAATGTTTTGCCCTGCAACTGCACTGCTTCTCATTCAGCCAATAAGAGCGGTTGTTTTTCACCAGTCACAAACTTGCGTCCCAAACTAGCAAACACTTTAACAATCACAAAATCTTGTAAATATCCTCTAATACAACACAAAATGAATCACCAACTCATTTAAACTCTAAATAAATATGAATACGTTTCACAAATGGTACCATTTGTTCCTGCATTTGTATAATATTGCTTTTTATTACATAGTGTTGGCGTTAATGTATCCACCTGCTTGATGTGGATTAAGAGTGAAATTTAGACACATAGCCTGCAAATGCAAATCAAATTCTCTCATTTAATTTCAGTTTGAGTTTGACACTAAACCCTCAATTAAACAACTTGTAAAAGTCAATAGCGGCTTTCAACCAGTGCAGGTGAACTGATTACAGTCAATTAGGACACAAATAAAGAGAATTACATGAAGGAAAACGTAGAACAGAGGATAGTACAACCAGATGAAGAAAATAAGCCAAAAAGCAAAAAAAACAAACAAGAAAATTACTAAGATGGAGTGAGCAGCACAGAAGCTCTTTGGTTTAAAAGCTCTAACAGGATAATCAATTGTTATTCTAACAGTGATTGCATGGCAGGGGAAAGGCCTGTAAAGAATGTGGCTGTGTAATTATCCGACACTTGTAAAAAGCCAGAGAAGGCTCATTGGCAGCCATTAGTGACGCTATGAGATAAGAAAAGCAATTCCAGCCCAACTCAGACTTCCTGGTCTGTTCTGTCATGCTGTGGTCCAGATAATACTCAATTCTGCTTACACTTGTATACCATCAACATGTTTAACCTCCTTTGTCTGTCATTACTGCGGCAATCCCTCTTCTGGGCCTTGCCGGTGAAACTTCTATTAAGATAAAACATGACAGGTATCTTTAGTCTTTGTTGTTATTTGATAACCTCTTAGAAATAAAACAATTTGTATGGAGTCAAGTCAAAAGAGCATAAATGTTAAAGCCTTAATGAGTGAAAGATAATGTCTTTAAAAACAACCTGAAAAGTGACCTATCAAACCACTGCTGATAGTGTTTCCAATTTTAAATACAAAATACTTTTTTGATTATTTGGTCCGCACCAGGCAGTACAATTGTTACATTGTAGCATACAGACTGCGTGTGGTCCGTGTTCACACATGCAAACGAACTACATTGGTCTGAATGACGTTTCTTCATCTTCCGGTGGAAATAAGCGCCAAAATATCCTCTATTTATCTTGTTATAACGAGATACTATTACGTTATAATATAGCCCTAATAACAAAACGAAACGACAAGCAAGAATTGGGCGTTCCCGGTGGCACACCTGGTAGAGCACGTACCATAGAGGCATTGTCCTCGTAAGCGGGCGGCCCGGGTTCGAATCCGACTCGGAGCCCTTTCCCGCATGTCTTCCCCTCTGTCTCCCCCTTCACTCTGTCCTATCAATAAAGCCCAAAAATGGCCCAAAAAATATCTTAAAAAAAAAAAAAAAAAAAAAAAAAAAAGAATAGGCTATGGCTCATTTGGAAGATTTAATTAAATTCTACTTTAACCTTGGTTTGAGACATGGTGAGATTCTACAGTGAGACCACCTCTTTTTGGAGGTCTCGGTCCACTTGATTTAGTGCGCACTGAGTGCGATTGATGCTTTCACACCGACGAAAACGAACTGAACTAAGAGCTTTTGGTTCGAATGGACTGTTTAGTGCGCACCAACTGCTGTTTGTGTGAAAGCACCCTTAAAGACAGTTAGGAATGCAACTGAGAGCTCAGTTAGGAAGGACAGAGAGATGCAAGTACATTTAGCGTGAGCTCCAACGTGATCAACTTTCAGTGTGCCTCTGTTGACGTGCCGGTCCTGTTCCTGAAAGGTCACTTCATCCAGATCAAGGTCTTAGGTTGTCATGAAAGGGCTCCACTGTATTGCACTGTACTCTACTCTGAAATGTATCAGTGTTCAGGTCTACTGAAACTCAGGGTCTCTTTCAAAGCCGACGGCAAACTTAAGGTTCTTAAATAAAACCACTGACAACAACGTACATTATTCAGTTCAGGTTGTGATCTTTGGAGAAAATTCCTTACTGCTCAGATGAAAAACTACTCATTGATTGCAAGTCAAACAAATTTAATTAAGTCAAAGAAATATGATGAGAAGGCAATAAACTATATTGGAATGTATGCCCCTACAAACATTTTATGTTGTGATCAAGAGTTTTTTAAACATAGGGAGTCTACAAATGATCTATGTCACTGGAAAACTGAACAATAAATGAGCCGTTTAGGCTCCTGATGGGCACCTTGGCTGTGAGGTCTGAAACTGATCTTTCAGCTGCAGGTATCTGTAATCAAACCCTGATAACACACCTGGCACTGTATAATGCATGTCACATGATTATTGAGTATTTATCACTCAGACTAAAAGAATCTGGCAAACTGACCAAATTTCATAAAAAAACATATATAATCTGAACAGGCAAATACCAGCAATTAAGTTATACTTCATATGTGGTAGTAAGTGGCATATGAAAGGGCTGGTAACCTTTAGGTCACCTTTCTGCTTTGGAAACCTGCACAGATATCAAAGCAATAATTGGAAGTTATAAGGCCACCATACAGTACAACCCCAAAGCAATGTCATGTATAAAGTTCTGCACTTTTGCACTGATTTCAGAAACTTTTCAAGATTAGACAGCACTGACTGTTTCTGGGCATAGGACTGTCTAAACTCCCTGGAAAGGGAGAGACACTGATAAAAAGAAAAAGACAGAAAGGAAAAAAGGGGAGGAGGAGACGCAGACACAGACAAGTGTGACAAGGAAGGAAAAGAGATAGCATCAGAAAAAAGATCCAGGAGGATCAAAAGACTGTCTTAAGTTTTGGTGAAAATGCTCTCAGTAAGGGTAGAGGACTTACCAGGCCAGCTATGGGTGTTGGAAGTCTGTTAATTTTCTTCACTAGTCCAGGTTTAATAGAGCTCAGCAACCTGACAAAAGACAAAGAGGAAAGAAGACATCACAAGCTGAATTTTATTGAAAAAAAACAAAAAAGCAGACTTATGCCTTTGAAGTTTGTCTTCATGACAACTTGTGGTGAATATTTCAGATGATGCACTGCAAAGTTAGTTTGTACCCAGCTCATGCAGAATACTAACTGCAGGCAAAAAAGATAAAGAGTGTGTGAAATTGTCTGTGTGTGTGTGTGTGTGTGTGTGTGTGTGTGTGTGTGTTTCTTCAGAGTAAAGAGGGGGAACAAAAAGGGAGAAAGAAACATTTTTGACGGTCCCACAGTGGCGTCTGGAAGGTTTATAATGACACAGATACTAAATCAGAGTGGAGAACCGGTGCTTCTCCTTCCTCCCGCTGGGAGCTGTTAAATACTTCCAGTACACTTCATATCACAATGAACTGCACATGTGAAGAGGTATGACCTTCTGTTTTTATCTGTCATTGCAAACACACAAAAGGTAACATTTTTTTAGATAGTTAGTTTGTATTCCTGCAGCTTGTCAGTCATGAACAAGCGACAGTGTAAGAGTTCCCTGTCTCCCTCTTCCTCTCTCTCTCGGTCTCCAGTTTCATCTTTTGTGTGTGTTTTCATCAGAGGAAGCACTGTAATGATTCTGCACTGTAAAGGAAAAACCCACCCTTGGATACTCTTACAGTATTAGATATCAGCTGTCCTGTGATGTTGATCGCATTCCAGCAGGTATTTTGCAATGAACTGCTGTAATTTGGCTTTTTAGTGAACTCTCATTCCCTCAGCCTGTCTCATCCACTGCAGCTTCAGTAGAGACTTCCTGCCGTACTGTATGTTTCCCAGAATAACTTTCAACAAACCCAGGAGAAGGGTGTTCTCAGTGCTACATACAATATGTGTAGGTGGGGAGAGTGGGCAATGGCAACAGTGAAGACAATATTTCCACTCTTGAAAAAGTGACTGGAATGTGAATAATGTTGAAGCTTTATTGCTTATTTCCCCACCAGAATAGCAAAGTCAGCCCAGTGGATTTCTCGCTTTCATCATCTCTTCTTGGCACAGATGGCTCTGTATATTTCTTTGCCCCAAACAATTTCTGTAAACAAAAAATCCCAGTGTACCCGTAATGAAAATAATCCAAATATAAAATCACATTTTTAGCCAGTTATCTGCAACAATCTGTGGCTCATTTGTGACCACTAAAGCCTGCTACGGTACAAACTTGTTACAGCATTAAGAGGAAATAGGAACGACTGCAAGAGTGAGAGTGCTATCCTGTATTTTAAAACACAGACACTATCAAAACAGACGAAGTACAATCGAAACACATACATCATCCTATTAGTATATACAGGGACAAACACACTTCCTGGTGCCTTGTGTTTAGGAAACAGAGGAAGAGGTTGCAGGGCATTTGGCTTGTAGAATTAGTGACATTCAAAACAAGCCTCACATAGGAAGTCAAATCTGGTTTCTCCACTGCTGTTTGGTCCAGTAATGCATGTAAACGCTTCTACTGTGTGATGACAAGGGTGATTATTAAATTGCATGGCCCAAAACCCAAAGATATTAAAAATGCAACATAGGATGAAGTAGTTACCAGTTTAATGATAAACCATGATAGAATTCCAGAGGGTTAGTATCACCACTTAAAATTTTAATCATCACTAGAACTCTGATTGATTACAGCACTTTAAAAGTACTGTGTAGCATCATTCTTACATGCACAATTGCATATTTCTTTGTCTATAATGGTTGTGTTGTTTTTATAGGGACAATTGATTGAGAAATACAGAATGTCAGGACATATTTTGTTTGCCGTTTTCTTATCTGCAATGTACACAGTCAGTGTAGTTACCTCTTATGGCCACAGGGTGACATCTTCAACATTAATGCAGACTTGATATGGTCATAGGCTGACTTAAGCAATGGCTATGTCATTATTTAGATGTTTAAGCAAAAACAAAAAGTAAAGTCCTGCAAATTCTATTAGTGGTTTTCAGAATAAAATTGTTCAGCACATTTTAACAATACCCCAATAACAAAATAAGCATAAGTTTTGGTCACTATAATTGCATTATGAAAGTTTCATACTGTAATAAAATATAAAACTAAAAGAGCACTACTTTTTGGGGGGGAACCTCGAAGCAAAACAACATCTAGCATTTTTGTTGAGTTTCCAAGTAAATTCACTCCCCTGAGATAAATATTGCAAGTCCTATCTCCTAATGGTGTGTTTAATATGATGGCCTGATTTTCAGGGGCTGGAACAACACCTCTAGACACTCCATAATATTCCAGAGATTCCAAAACCAGCGGGGACACTGTTAAATTAGATGTGATGTCTGTATTCACAATAAAGATGGTGTGGACACTGGGGTTGTGTAACTGAACTTGGCAGAAAGGAATGTGGAAGAAGTGTCTGTGTGTATTTTCGGTCTCATTTTAGCACCCTAACTCATTATGAGTGGGCAGACAAGAGTTCACAGTGTCGCACTGGAGGACAAAATACCAGGACGTCGGTCTCTCTGATCACAGGACCAAAGAGTTATAACACATCAGAGCACTGATGAGAGAAAAACCTGATGTTATTCTTATTAATTCCAAATAAGTATGGGTGATATAAGATGTGAGATCTGGCAATGCCGTTTCTACCGCAGTAGCTATCCTTGCATGTTAACGTGACACTTGTGCTTTCTCGTGATTTTGCAAATCCAGCTGCCTGCAAGTAACTCGATCTCACCCACTCCAGTGAAGTTGCAGGAGGAGGAGGCAAACAGAAATTAAATGATTGTTCTCAGGAACCGCAAATATATTTGTTTGTTTGCTACAGACAGGAAAATAATCAAATTTGAAGTACAGAGTGGTTATTTTAAACCATGTCTAAACTGAAATTGCAGATCAATTACTCCACCATGACATATATAGTTGCTGTGATATAAAAAATACGTACCATGATGGAAGATTTTGGCCAAGTGACCCACCCCTTTATTCTGAATTATATGTGTAAATACTTTTGGTGGACATAACGGTGTTTTTTTGTTTTTCTTTTTACTTCCTATTAACTGTCTGGGCATTATAATTGTAAAACAAACAGGCCTGGGAAGCCACACCACAAAACTATATCACTTAAAAAACTGTAAATTTAATAAGAGAAGAACGCAAGAGGAACATTTGTGATTGCTCACTTGAGTTATTTGTAAACATTATGATTCGGACTCTTGCACTCCCACTCTCAGAAGTGGAGCTTTGTAAACTGTTGCACCATTTTTAAGTCACCATGAAACACAACATTCTCTCAGAGCCTTAAAATGAAATAAAAACAGAGGCAAATTAAAATAACCTATATTTCACTGTCACTCAGACAACAGTAAGAAGGCCTAAAAAGATCGAAGCCTAAGAGACATCTAGTTGACAATTTAATTATTACAGTCAGACAGATAAAAATCTAAATGTAGTCAGAACTCACTCGCATAGCAGTATCCCATTCTCCAAACCTCCTCTGAAGTCCTTGTCACCAAAGCATCTTCCTGTCACAGCCTACAGAGAGATCAAAAGGAGTGAGTTAGCAAAAATATAACAATAACAAAAAAGCAAAACATCAAATATTCAAGCCAGCCACTGAATCTGAAGTCTAGACACACAAGCTCCACTTGGAAACTAATAAACAACCTTTATCAACACTCCTTTCACGTCTTTCTTTCACGATAAATCCTGGGAATGGTATGGAGAGGTGCACAAAGAGCTGCCGGTCGTATATCAAGTCCCTCTCTAGTTAACAGCGCTAAACACTAACAAGCTTGACATAAGCCGCAATCATCCCAACCAAATGGCTCTGGCAGGCTAATATGTTGTGACAGGGGATTTATTGGGTAATAGTTGCTCAGACCCTCTGAGGAGGAGAAGCTGCCTGTTTGCATGTATTTGCATGACTACAGCACATCTTTAGGCATGTGTGATTTTCTTGGACAGATCTTGCAACACATATGAATGCATTCTTATTTGTTGCAAGGCATTTAAATATGTAAGGTTCAGTTGTTGCAAACAAACATCTCAAGTGCAAACATCAACAGCAACAGTGAAATAATGTCTCCCACTCCAGATTATTGGCCAATTTAGGCCTTTTAGGAGCAGACCTACTTAAAATCCATTTATTCTCACAAACACTGGCAGGGGTTTGACCGTAAAAAAAGGGGGACCCCTTTGGTCTGCTGGTTTGGAAGCCAAAACAATTACAAGATTAAATTTCCTGAGAGTTTCTTTTACATTTATTTGCACAGCTGTGGAAAAAAGTGTGGAGATGTAGATTGTCTGAGCCGGCTGTGTGTTTCATTTATGTCAGCTTCTTGGCTCGTTGCGGAGCCCGGACCTGTTACAAAAGAAATGGACTGCTGTGTGTCAGCAAGTAGGCCAACAGTAGGCCTCATTTTTGCTGTTGGGGGCACAGTGAATTGTCGAGTTTAGAGCTCGGGACTTAGACAGAAAGAGATTCAGATAAAGATAGACAAACAGAGAAAAGACAGTAGCACAGAGTGTCCCTGTATACTGACATTTAGCCATTCACTGACACTATTCCCTACTGCGCCAGCACTTGTGAACAGGGCATTGTGTACCTGGTGTTGACAGCACAGAAGTGATGAGTGAGGCATGAGCGTAAGGCCTAAAAGTCTGCTGCAGTTCAAAAACATGGTCCACAAGACCCATATTCTATGATTACAGTTCATGGACCTGCTCTTGAGGAAGACATAATAGTATTTGTTGAATTAAACATCAATGGGAAGAACTGGCCGAGTATCAAACTTCAATGGCAAAGAGTAGACAGCTAAGGGTGAAACCAACCAGCACAGCACCTCTTAAGTTCACCAATTATCATGTTACATGCAGTTTGTTTAAACTAGGGCTCAACAGTAACACCTGATACAGGCAACCATTTTGAGAAATTGGAAACCATTTCTTAGCCTTTGGTTGCCATCAGTAGCAAACACTTTTTAACATAAAAAAAATAGGAACAATAAACAGCAAAACATGCACCACCTAAAATAAATATTTGGAACATGAGTGCTGTTACAGTCAGAACCGAAACCAGACAACACTGCACATGCATTGGTGCATTTTTACTCGTGAGCAAATGCATCTATTTTAGAGACAATGGGGAAGCAAATTAAGATGTTTGACTGTGGGGTGAAAAGTTTGACTAACCTGTCAACATCACATGTGAATGTGCAAACTGATTCAACTGAAAGAACCAGATTAACCTGAACAAATCAAATATCAAATATCATACTGCAAAGTCTGTTCAACTTACACCTCGATAAAGGGACACTTCAAGTCCACTGGCCCAAGGTAGCAGCCCTGGCAAACACTTTTGAAAGTTAGTGTAAAGCCCATACACAAAATGAATTGTAATGGTAGTTGGGGGTTCACAGGGTGCTTCAGATGGAGCCTAGGTAGCCGTTTCATCTGGTTTCCAGTCAGCATTCATGCCAAGTTAAGCTCCATACTACTGTACAAATATTAGATCTGTGTCTATCTTATCATTTTACTCTAGGCAAGAAAGCAAATTGGCGCAATTATCCAAAATCTCAAACTTTTCTTTAAAACATCTATAGGCTACTAGAGATGATGTAACATTTGGGAGATTGTCAGACTGCATTTTTCAGTTGACAGAACAGTAGGATCATGGTAATTATCTTCTTCTCTTCTCTTCCATCTTGCCTTTTCCACTGAGCTGCAGGATAAAGTTACTTGGCCACAAAAACTCTGGCCAGCTGAGGTTTAACTTAATCAATCAAATTAAATGATTCTTCAGATCTGCCATTAAGAAATGTTGGTGAAACAAAAAGTTAAATTTGGAGAGCTAGAGGGCAGCAGGCTGTAGATCCCATTACTAGTTATTTCTGTCCTTTCTATATGCAGGAATGATGTGAATTACACTCCCAGGTCTTCACTGTTGTCAATGTTTAGTAACCACAGATTCAGTACATTGCAGAATACCTTTCCCTGGTTTTGTTTGAGTGTAAGATTTCATGGTCTGATCATCATGGAAGATTCAGTGGCCTAGATACTTTTATATCTGCAGCTTAAAAAAAACTACAGCCAAGTAGCTGACCTTGATTTAGGAGCTCCTCCATAAATGTGTCGCATGAATTTTAGTACTCTGCTTGCTAAAGATGGCTTATCTATTACTGTTTTTACATGTCGCAGTTACAGTTTCTTGGCATACAGTAGATATGGTCAGGTTTTCAGTTTTTGGTTTCATGCTGGCTGCTGCAGGTGCTGAACTGGTGTGCTTTAAGTTACAGAACAGTCTTTCTAATAACTAGGTCAGCTCTTCACTAGCCTTGTCAATGAGTATGAGTGCACGGGGAGATTAAAGTGTCACAACAGGTTCACACGGAGAGATTACAGTGTTACCACCTTTAAAAAGATTCAACTAAAGTTTGAGCCAAGTGCATCAGGAAAAAGACAGACAGAAAATTACTTATTGTTACAGGTATTTAAGTGAAAAACCTCTGGAAAATGTTTCTATGAGGATAATTTAGGCTACAGGTGATATTGTACAATTTAGAAACACAGAAACTGCTCATACTCATAATCTCATAAGAAAAAGGAAAAGACGAGAAGCATAAAAATCCATATGTGTGTGAAACATTTTTTCCATATTTAATAAAGCCCAAAAATAATTTAATGGGCCTCCGGTGGGCCAAACCTCCGGGTGGGAAGTGGTATCTTAAAGGTTAGGTCAATTAATATTTTGTCCTTTGGGGTTCATGCACATTAACATAAATTACATATTGCTGTTCTTGCTTTGGCAAGAAAATGGCAGGTATTCGGTTTTTCTCATTATCTTGCTGCTAAGTTTGGCAGTGACTGCAGAGCTGCTGAGGACCTTGATTCATGTACATCTGTTGCTCCCGTAAGTGTCATCTTGAGCTGAAGTGCATATGAAACTCCTGAACGACCCGAGGGAACATTTAGTTTGAGACAACACACATTTGGGCAACATATAATATGCATTTTTCTTATAGCAAATGCTGTGTGGAAAGGTACCACATGTCCTGGCCATACTAGACGAAGTAAACAAATGTGTGCTGTAACCTACAGTCAATGTCATGATGTGTTGTAAGCAGTACTGAATACTTCAGATCACACCAGAATCTAGACTACGTTTGGATCAAGCTCTCCAGCCTGCAAAATTACGTTCGCAATGCACTTTTCCCCTGTGAATATTTGTCTGGTGGCTTGTTAAACAAGCTATAATGAAGAACAACAGGCATTTTCAGGTTTGTACGTGAGATAAAGAGCTGACTTCAGCAGGTGAGCTAATGTGGGTTGTTGTTCAAACTCTCTGGCTCTCGTGTTGTTTAACAGGCTGCTGTCTGGCTCTCTGTGTCTGTCTGCTGTGCCTATGATGAGTCTTTTTGCTTTATTACAGATTCGACTGGCTTTAGCTAAATAAGGTCTCCATCTTGGTAGACATACGTACATGCAAAACTAAGGGGATGCCATCATGAAATCAGAAATGCAAAACAAAAATTTCTTCCGATTGGTTTCTTGCTTGGTTTTATAAGCAAAAGAGAACACAGGTGATTGACAGGGAAGATATGCATGCTGTATTATAATGTATAGTTTCAAAGGCTGCATCCTAAAAATGCTGGAAACTTCTGGATCTGAATAGTGTTTTCAAACCACCGCAGGGTCATATGAGGGGACTCAATTAAAAAGAGGAATGTGTCGTCTTTGTTGTTTTCAGTGGAACGTCGCCCGCATTGTTTCACAAACAATCAAATGATGCCGGCTTGCTTTTTTTCCTCCTTTTCACTTCCTTCCCTTAGGAAACCCTTCATGTCCAGACCAAAGTCATTCTCATGGATACACGTCCAAAGCGGTCATCACTGTCACACACATGTTTTTCAGCACTGTCTCCAAAATTAAAGGATGTCTACATTATGATGGTTTAGAAAACCATGAATGAACTTTAAACTTTGCATTTGCCAAATCCTGTCTCACTGAAGGAGCATAAGAGTGTGAATCCATTTTTTTTTTTGCTTTGATGAATTATGAAATAAAAAACTCCAATGAATTTTTAGCATGAAAACTCCCAGGAGACATTGCTTTCATGTTTTGAGAGATAGAACTCCTCTACAGTCAAATCATGTCTGGCAGAGGACCTCAATTCAAATTTACTGAAAATTATATCGTCAGGAAAAATACAATTCTTGGAACAGAATATAGATGAAAAAAATAGAACTGCATTTTTACTCAACACAACAGCCAAATCAAGAGCTTTCCAATAAAGAGGAATCAAGTCCACAACTGTGTATCAGTTTTACATCTCCCTGTCTGAACTAGCTTATTGCAATCCCTCTGCCCTGGGGTCATCCACTGAAAACAGATCTGTTGCAGTGCAGCAGCAATCCCAGAGGCCCTGCATTGGACGGTTACCTGTCCCAAATTAACGACCAATAATTCAAGGTCTGAGACAGGGTGGTTTCCGTGACTTGGGGGAGTAAAACCCTACTTACCTCAAGGCCCTGAGGCAAAGTGCGATCAGCCTGTTAAAGAGATGACAGCTGCTAGCTCAAGGGCTGGTGAACATAAACAGAGACATGTGCTCCCAACCCACACGCCTGCTTTACGGTCACACGCCTGCTCTGTAGTCAAAAGCATTCTACTTTACTGGATGTTGTCTTAAGTGTGTTGCATAATCCTGACTGAATCCAACACTATGCGTCCAAGTTAAAGAACGCATGTAAACACGTCTTTTGGTCTATAGCCAATAATCTTGTTAATTCAATTTGGCAAGAGAGCTTAATCTTTAAATGCTTCTGGTTCACAGTACAAAAACAACCATGCGCAACCTGGCCATTCAGAAAGACAAACTTTATGACCCCAACTGGGGGAATAGAAACAATCCTAATGCATGATTTGTGTAGTCTGGTGTCGTCAGGCAAAAGACTAAACAATAAAACCACTCAATTTGTTCATTATTGCAGAACCTAAATCAACTGCTTCATGACAAGACAAAACACTGCTCTGCTCCAGAAATAATGAGTCAACTGCCAAGATTTTATCATCATAAAAAAGATTCAAATCTCGTCTTTGGCTTCAGGAGAAATAGGATTTGATGAAAAAAAAAATCTAAAACGGTAAACAACAGTATTGAAATTGGTAACATCTGACTTCATATGAGGAGGGGGGGCTCTGGTTAGGGGTCCCCTCAACTCACGGAGTTTCAACAAGTTCAGCCAAAGGTCAGGAGTGGTATCTGCCTACGGTCAATCATCCGGACCTTTTTATAAGCTGCCACCACTGCCTCCACCGCAGGGATCCCCTATTGTGACTATGGACTCTCTGCTCTGTGCTCACTGCGTTGGCATGTTGATGGATGGAATGAGGGGGGCGGTGAGGAATGAGGGGATTAACTGACATAGTACTTAAACTAGTCTGCTTTCTATGTTTTATAGTAGTATATCAATACAATAAAAGGATGAATACATTAAATGATTGAGCACAAATAAAATGCATTTTATAAAATAGGTTGGCATGAAGAGTAGGGATACCATGGACCTTTCAGTCACATCTATGGCCACATAAAATTAAAAAGTTGATTTATCTGTTCATCCTGGCAACTATTTGACTTATTAATTGCTTGAAATTGTTAAAGCAGAAATTCCAAACACTCTGGTTCCAGCTTTTCAAATACAAAGCAAATGCATTTTCACTTTTGCTTTTCTATAACTTGTAAAAAGTCTTTGGCATCATCTTGTTAATCATCGATGGAAATTATTATTAGTTGTAGCCCTACATATTTTTATCTTGCTAAAAACAATCCACAGGAGGGGCGCTTATCTCTTGAGAATCAAAAGAAAAATAAAGTAATCATAATTTGTGCTGTACAAAAGTGAGACAATCTTTCCATTCCAGAGAGTAGACATATAGGTGCTTAAGGCATCTGGGGCCAATGTGGATCTGGAAAACTGAATAGATTGTGTATTTGTCTCCTTGTTGCCAACTTTTAGCATGCATCATGAGGTTTCCCTGAGTTGGCAGAGGTTTTACAAGATTTAGGCTAATATTGGATCATGCTTTTAAAGCCTGCATGGCAGATCACCACTAAATCACCACAATCAGTTGCAGATCCAACCATTCACCATGTCAGACTGATCTGGAGACACTGACGCCAGCAGATACAGTCGAGTAAATACTGCAGTGAGAGCCCGACGGATGATCACACAAGCTCATTCACACAGTCTAGAGCCAAATTTAAGTGAACTCTGACTAGTGATATTTTATCAATGGACACAAACACAATTCATTGTCACTCATTTAGCCACACACACAAATCCACTCACCGACACGCCTACACATCAGCTTAGACATATGATGTCAGCATGTGTTTACAGGAGGCTGACTACAAACACCCCACTTTTTCTTTTTGGCGAGAGTTAAAAGAGACTGCTCTGAGGAAGCAGCCGAAATTTTAAATCAATTGAGTTGAGCTGGAGCCTCAGCGGAGTGACGGCCCAGACCAGAGACAATGAACAAGAGAGCATTATGAAAGAGGGATCATCACAGGTAATGACAGTTAATAGAGTATAATTGGCTTGGTTATACAGTGGAATCAGCACTGGACCGCAACAGTGCAATCCTAGAGTCGGACCACGTCTTCTGAGGGGAATATTTACAGACTGATTTGATGACAGCAGACTATTTAGACTCAGTCTGTTGTGATAGATGACTGTGTTTCATAAACTAAAACCTGTAATGGCAAACATCTTGAGGGACCACCACGAAGAACAAAAATAATGACCTCTGTCAGAATAAAGGACCGAACATTATTTTAAAAAGCATTCAGCTACGAAACTATCAAATAATTTTCTAACAGAAAGACAACACAAGAAAAATTATGCGTGGGACAGAATGTTATGCAAGATCTTTGTGCTGGATTACCACAAGTTTACCATTCACATGTGCCAACCACACGCTGCAGGCAACAGCAATGAATTATGTTGATTTGTAGTCATGGAGAGCACAATAAAAAGGGAAAGGAAGACATAAATAAGTATGCCGTTCAAGAGTGGAGAACAATCACTCTGAGCGAGATCAGTTAAACAGAAATTCATGTGACTATAAAATGTAACACTGTTTGAAACAAGTCAAGACTACCAGATAACCAGATTGTTTGGTTGAGTTTACACTGTAAAACAAGTTTTACAACAGATTACAGTAAACTGAAGTCTCTGTTATAACAGTTTGAAGAATGTTAGAAGGGATACAATTTGGCTTCCTATGAACCTCACATTCAGTAATTCTCATGTATCTGAAACACAAACAAACACACACTTTCTACTGTTGCTTTCAAATTTTAGCCAGAAAAGCACAAATGTTCCCAGTCACATGGAGGACCCCGTGAGAGTCATCTAGCGTGGGAAACCTTTCACAACCCCCGATTACTCATGTATTGCTCCTACTCAGCAAGACAAACTGGTTTTTATCTGATTAGAATTACATTATATTTACATGTTAAGACTATGGCTGTCAGATGGCACTCTGCCTCTACTGTATTTAGTCCTTCTTTTTTTTTTTTTTTTTTTTTTTTAAAGGGTACTTATATGACACCATGCACTGATGGGCAGGTATGGGGATAAAACCCATGACCCCTTGCGTTACAGGATAAATTCATTAATAACTAAATTATCCTACAGGCTCCATCAGAGATTAGAAAGTAAGACAAAAATCTAAATTCCATGTAAAAACAAATTGTTCCATTTATATTTCTATTATATATATTTCTGGTTTTCTATTAAGTTTGCTTGTAAGCTAACATAAAGGCTCCCCACTGTTTAAATTAATTTGAAGCAATAAGACAATTTACTTAACAGATGTTGTCCAAACAATTTAAATAACTCCAATGAGCAAATAACTCACCAGCAAAAAAACGTACTGTAATGACACAAACATTTTAGATTTAAAAAAAAATCATGGTTAGTTACATGCTAAATTAGAAACGGTTAAATAACAGCACACCAGGGACTACTGATCTGCCAGCTGCACCAGCCTGCAGCAGCACATTTCCCCCGAGCGGAACTGTTTTCAATGTCACACCTTCGTCTCTGGAGACGGCCCACTGTCTGTCAACTGATGAGCTCTGAATAAATGTCCGTCTGATGTTTGTGTTCACACTGTAAAGCTGAAGACCACCTGGAAGTTTGGTCCATATGTGGCTAAATTTGAACATGTCATCATAGACCTTTTTAATGGATGAAGAACGCATTAATATTTAAGCAAAAACAAAGTGCAAATATAAGAATAGACAGTTGATATACGCTCAAATTAAAAATGAAACTAAATGTAGGCAGAGGACAGGAAAAAATGACTGCAGATAAAATATTTTATAGAAAAACACAAACACTGTAAAGCGGTAGCATTAGCGTTGGCCTTCAATTCTTTAAAAATCCTACAATGTGATTTCCTGGATTTTTTTTTCTCATTCTGTCTCTCATAGTTGAAGTGTACCTATGATGAAAATTACAGACCTCTCTCATCTTTCTAAGTAGGAGAACTAGCACAATCAGTGACTGACTAAATACTTTTTTGCCCCACTGGTGCTGGCAAGCCTGTGTCTGTATGGCTTATAGTCCTTACTGTTGAAACAATCCATGATCTGTCCTTAAGAAATTGGTGCTGTCACAACAATGATCAAGATAACATTTAGTATGTACATGCAGTTTATTACCAACCACTTCTCCTTATCAACTCTGCAGACAAAGATGCCTGCAAGCAAAACAGTCACCTGCTCATGATTACAAGGGAATGTGCACACCATGCACATAGTTACACACACATAGAAACTGTCATATTCAACGAAATCCTGTGTGACAGTAATTCCAAAAGACAAGTAAGGAACTTGGAGTGCGAGTAAGTTTTCCACACTTGGCTCAGTTTTTGAAACTCACTTCAACAGAGCAATGAATCAAACACTCCTCAAGAGAGAAGAGACCAATGTGACACATCAATGTTAATGATGCTTCAGTTCAAGTTCATAGGTCAAATTACAACTCTGCTTCCTTTGATCCTTTGTCTCTTTTGTCAGTACCCTTACTGACAAGTGTATAACAAGCTACTGCTGATTTGCTGGTGACCCATGACATCCAAGTATGTTGTCAATCACCTTTAAAAAGGTCCTCATGAAGGTTCTAACTTTGTTAGAAACTTTTTGTCTGCTGTCACAGTCCACAGAAAGACAAGTTTCACATGCCTGCTATTTTACCAGCCAACTGCATGATGAAAAAGGTACAGAGAGAAGCACTTTAACAAATAACTATCACCTTAAAAGTAAAATTGAGATGGGCATTAAAAATATTGGCAGCCTCTGCAGACATCTCCATGACGTATATTTAAGGACCAGAGCCAAACAGGCATAATGCTGTTCTTCTGGTATAAAAGCAGTAAAAAGCTTTTAGTTAGCTTCTGCTGCACATGATGATAGGGTTGGGGAAATACATCTATAGACAACAGAGATTTGTCAAACAGTAAAAAAAATATCCAATTTTCCACCATGGTAGACATCCCATTATTATCTATGACTGTACAACCATAGTGAGAAATGTTGCTAATGAATGCCATGAACTGCGAAACACATGATTAAACATCTAAGGAGCTGCATGAGTGCATTCAAGCATACATATACACTAAATTCAACAGGGATAAATTATGTAATGAAATGCATTAAATATGTAATCAAAATGTTCAATATTTAGCATGAGAGTTCCTTTGGGACTCCAGCGAGATCAAAACTTTTGTTCTTTGTTATGTTTCAGTAGTTCTCAATGGATTTCAGATCAGCCTTTGACCTTTGTTAGATTTCTAGGTTTGGATCTTGTTCTCTGCTTCCTTTCACATGAAAGATGAAAAGTAGAATGGCCTCACGCCAACGTTCACATAAACTCATCGTTTGAGGAAGCTCGAAACTAAACAAGGAGGTTGCCTTTGAAATGTCTCAAGAATGAAGCATTGCCGTTTCATGTCAAGTTGTATATTTTATCTACACACTCTCGCACAGTATTCAACACTACAGCAAGAGTTAGGTTTTCAAGGACTCAAGTCTGCTGGTGAAAAAGTAACAGCTTCAAAGATGTATGTAAATGCATGGTGGAATACTGAGAACAGTGAAGTAAAGAAGCAGATACTGATCCCTCCTAGACAACAGGGAAGTAATCTCTACATGATGCTTACAAGGTACGGAGCATGTGTCGGTCTTCTAAGTTGTTTTTTTAAGAATGAGGATTGCCATATTTCACATGTGACTACAAATGGTTGAGAACTATCACACAGTTAACTTTGAAGAAACTTTTAATTTAGGATTTAGAGAGAAAATAAAATTTGACAAAGGGAAGTCGTACTCTCATAACATACCACAAATTCCATTGCTTGGTGGACTAAAACACTGCCACCTTTCTGCTGTGATTAACAGGAAAATAAACTAAAATAATTTAGATACATAAGACATTGCCACAGTCAAGTAAAACAAACTTAACCCACAGCATTAAAACTTTTCTTTACAACTGTGCCTGTCACATTGTAAAGTGATTATTCTTGAATGAGGCTAAAACAGCTTAGCAAGTGTGCCACCACACTCCCACACTGCAGCCATCACATGCCAGACAGAGCCATTTCTACTCAGGCTCGCACAGGGTTTTTGTATATTCAGCTGTGAATAAAAACAGGCTGGGCTGCCGGAAGCACCAAAGTAGTGCACAAAATCTCTCAAAGTTGGAAATAAAATGTAACGTCTAACTTTGCTAACAAATACCAGCCTTAGAATATCAACATGTAACACACAGTGCTCTTTGCATTCAAAGCATACACCTGGCATTCAGGCAGAGGCTTCCAAACTTGTTTTACTAAGAGCTTAAACAGTCTGAATTCCGACGCCCAGTTCCCTTCTTTGCCTCCCGTTTTCCTCGACTCTTGATAAGCCCCTCTGATTAAACAAGCCAAATTTCCTGCGACTAAAATGGCCTAGCCCTAAGCTAAATGTTAGTATTCCAGCCAGTCCGTCCCATTTCCACCCTGATTAGATGATGGAACAATGTTTGGGTTGTGGATTAACCCCACTCCTGGCCCCCATTGGCGCTACTCACTTCCACCCCCATTCCCTCCCACGTTTTTCTCCCCCCATTTTCTTCCAGGCTTGGCGGGGCCTTGAGCTCACATGAGGGGAAAGGAAGCAGAATTTGGCATGGGGATGGCTTGGCAGTTGTCAGGGATGAAGGAGAGTGAAGGGGACCTGTACTAAAAGGACGAAGGAAAGTCTGACTAGGGTCACGTGTGAAATAAGATGCGGGGTGAGAGGCGGGTTGAAGTTGATTACTTCATCCTGTTTTAGCTGCAAGGTGATGCTGACAGTTGTGACTTGCCTGCCAAGTGATTTATCATTTCATAAATCTGCATGTCAGTGTGTGTATGAGAATACAATACTAAATCCAAAGATCTGTGTTTATACAATATGCAATTAATTTACTAAAACCATGACAGTTAAGCTTTTGAAAATTAAATCTAGGGAATAAATCATATCATAACCGACACTGACACAACATAGTTATAACTTGAATATATATGTGATTCAACAGTTGCCTTCGGGTAAGCTTAGTGCTACATTGTGAACATTTTATTCTCATTATGCCTCCTATAATTCCAAGCGACAAAGTAAAGTCTTCCTGCTGCAGAGAATTTTATATGTCAAATTCTAACAGATACATAAAATATTACAGACTTACCATATTCACTCATTTCTGGCATGAGAAAAATCACTGGTGTAAATCTATGGGCTTAAATGTGTCTCATTAATACCTGTAAACACACAGAGGGTGAAGTTACAAATCCTAAATTCGTGTTTGTGGAAGGAATGTTTGTATGCAACAACACTGGTTGAGGAGGACGGGCCATTTGTGAATCACAAGCAATTTGTTTGTGGATGTGTGTGGATCTTGTCAAGAACGTCTCAAAAATGCATCTTTGAGGAAAGAGATGTGTGTTTGTGATTGATGATTCACAAAAGCAGAGTCACACTTCACAAACAGACTTCAGTTTTACAAATGGCTTTTTTGTTTTTACAAATGGACAATTGTGTATTGACAAATACACACTTATTTTTAAAAAACAAAATACAAGTTACAAATTAGAAAATTGTATTTGTGGATAGCAAAACACATGCAAATCAAGGACTTTTTGTAGATCACCCTCTGTGCGTTTACAGGTTATAATGAGAAAAATTTAACCCCATATAAATCCATTTGTGACTATAGATTTTAACAATGACCAAAATATTAAAAAGTTTTTTCCCTCAAAGCAGTACACAAAGCTCCATCTAGAAAAAGCTAAACTCAGCAATCTCAGATCTCATTGTAGTTTCCTTTAATGTAGAAAACACACTGGCAAAGTTAATACATGTAAACAATCTAGGGGATACACTGAATATTATATATTCCTATTCATGACATAAAGACTGAGTTATATATGTTAAATAAGTTGTTTTTTTAACAATGTGATAGATTTAGGTGGTTGTGCCACTACGGGCTGTGTATTATACATCTGCACCATGGTTTGGGCCTCTCAAGTTTTGATAACCCTCTGCTCTCTCTGCACTGCAGATCTGCCACCAGGCTTAAAACTGCTGAGGAAGGACTGGTGGAAGGAAAACTGTCCGATCTCAGCAACAATGTCCCTTTAGAGGACCAGGGAGACCAGTTGGGTGGGACAGGGACACACAGGGCTTTCATTGTGTCGCCCCACACTGGCTGTGTGTGTGTGTGTGTGTGTGAGGGGGAATGAACCTTCAAACCCTTCTTCTCAGTGCACACTCCAGGGTCTGCTGAACTTCCCTCAGTGGCACAGATGCCACCTCTTCAATTCTACCCCGGGTGTGTAATTACAGTCCCCACTCTACTAACCCAGCTCATCTCATACCAATTTGATTTTAGTGAAATTAGACACAGGAAGTAAAAGTGAGAATGAAGACACAAAAGAGTTCTGTGGAAAGTTTAAAAAGAAATTAAGTATAAATCAGGTATTTGATTGGCAAATGAAAACTCTGGGTTAACAGGTAAGGTGTCAGTTGATCAAACACACAAGGATAAGTAGCTCATGATGAACAACTGCTGTCATGCATGGATCATGTGAATTTGAGGTTACTAGATAGGCCCTCCATCAACTACAGCCCTTGGGTATGTCTGCAGATCAAACACATCCAAATCGTGGTGGTTTCCGATTTTGCACAATAACCAGCCCGTTTAGCCTGCAGAAATACCCTACTATACCATATATCCCATACATAACAGGATTTTAGTAACAACCCCCCACAGCCTGCAAGATCACAAACAAAGAGCCCCCGTGTTGACACCAGCCCTCTGAGCTAAGCTTGCTAAGCAGTTGGGCTTTTCCAGGGGCCTCCACTAGTCTCCAATATCCTGCCTGCTACAGTTTCCATGAGGCCGATGGCAGCATCCAGCCAGCAGCCACACTGGGAGCCACAGTTAGCCAGGCAGACAGGCAGGCGCCCCATCCTTGACCTGCTGGGATGGACATCTCGACGCCAGTGTGAGATCAGTCAGATTTTAAAAAGGGCTCATTTACAGTATACCTGATAAACATGTCTACAATATCAGAAAATATTTGAGCATATTTAAAGTATTCAATTTCTTTCTAAAACAACAGTGTATACTTATGGTCAATGCTGAACAATATGCAACTTTCTCAATTATAGGATCAAACCTTGGAGCTGAACTGAAATGCATACACCACCCACTCCGCTGACTCCTCTTTGCCTTCCTGCTATATTACAAAGTAAAAAAAAATCACCAAGGTCAAAGTACAACTTGTGTTACTGGGAGTTTGGTGGTACTAGTATCATCATGAGTATTATCACGAGACCTCTGTCACCCAATTACTGCAGGTACCGGATTAGCATCACTGATGGCGGCTGCAATTATTCTAAATCATTGAATGTCCCCAGCCAATATTAATCCCATGGAAACAAGGATTTAGCTTCAAGCTCATTGAAATAAGTGAAGTGTAACCCAAGTGTTATTTTCTCAGCGACTGAGCAATATGAGATTTGGCACAGTGTGCTTGTGAAGTGCACCATGCTCTGTGCAGTTTCCAAGCAACAGACCTTGAATTTTAGTAAATACAAGAAGGACGATAAGAAGTAGATTCATCTTCATGCTGTCACTGTAAGACGGGGAGGCCTGTATACCAGCCAAAACAAACAAAAAACCTTCTAAACTTTCAATGTGATAATTCTGTTCTCCAGTTGAATACTCGTTCAGACATGCCCTTCTCTTTTCTCATTACAAAGCTCTGTCCTCAGCAGGGCTGAGCTAATCAGGAGCTTCACCGACATACTGTGTCAACACCAGAGCACAGTGCGGGTTAATCAGGGTGTTTACAATGGCTTCTGCTCTCACAAGTGTTGGACAGTCTTTGGTGTAATCATGTTGAAACATCCACTTGAGACGCACCTCAAAACTGATTCCGTTACAGCTTGTTTTCCATTACACAATCAGAAAAACAGCCTACTGGTATTCCAAAAACTATAAACACTGTGGGTAGTTATTTATAGTTCAATGTCAATAAATATTTAAGATTAATTCAAAATAAAACAAGAAATATTCTTAACAATCCACAGACAAATTTAAAGGGTTTGAGAAACTTTAATTTAAATCAAAATGTGTAAACTGTATCCTTGCATGCATGTTCTGTATTTTGAATACTGAAGAAAAATACCATAAAGATAGATTTTAAAATTAAAGTTATGTAACTGCACGTGAGTTATCTTGTATTGGCGCTGTCACAAGAGGACACTTTAGGATAAGGGAGCAGGTCAGACAAAACTTTAATAACTTTGAAGATACCCTCTATCCCATAATATCGACTCAAATTCCTAAATATTTTAGTGGAAGGTAAAATAATCCTTGTTTCTTGACAGTTTCCCAAGGTTAAGCCCCTCTGTCACCCCTGGAAACATGGGCATCTGTCAGTCCAAGTTAGCACTGAGCTCCCATTAGGAAAAGGAAGCATGGAGCCAGGCTTTCCTTACCCCAAATGCACAGAAATCCTGCCATTGTGCCTCTCCCCAGGGGTTCAGGGATTTTAAGAAAGACTTCCAGGACCGATACAGTATCTTCCGAAGAGAACAAAATAACAGACTCTACTGCCGAAATTCTTTACAAGTTGCATAGTGGAATAGCAAAGATGCACTAAAGGTATGGGCAATTTGGTAAAATGTAGTTCCAATTTATCGATCGGCTGACTAACTTGTTCATTATGCTTTGGTATATGAAAATGTGTGAAAATACAGAAAAATGCCCCTAATGATTTCCCAGCCCAAAATTGTGTATTTTGTCCAAGTAGCAGCCAAAACCTAAATAATCATATTACTGTAAATAGAAGACTGAGAAAAACAATAAATGTTCACATTTAAGAATTTGGAACCAATTACGTTTTGTCATTTTGGCTTAAAAGCACAACTTGAACCACCGGTTTGTCCATCCTGTAAAATGAATGATTTTGGAAAATAACTGGTAAACACTAAATGTGCATCATCACTCTAAGAAATTTGAGTCATATATTTGACAAAGATATATGCATGTTGATTGTTTGTTTGTTTAGTAGCATGTGACAGATCATCCACTAACTGATTAAAAATCACACAGGGAAATATTTTCACTGAGATTAGGAGGTGAACTGCATGAAGACACATGCAAGTGACTGCCAGGTTACTGATTGATTGAATCCCTGGACCAGATGGAAAAAGTTAAAAACTAGTCTCTTCGGGTGACTGTTGATGTGCAGCGGAGCTACCAAACAGTAGAGAAAGGTAGATGAAAAGTTAGTGAATGCTCATGAATATCAAAAACTGACTGGATAAGGAAAGTCAGTAGAAGAAGTTGATAATAGAAGATGAAGATACAGTGGTGTGAGAAATTTGGACAACCCTAATCGTAATGCCCTTTATAATTAATACCTATGTGAACAGAAGCTAATTAATTCTTAATAACGGTAAGTTAAGTGTGAGACATTTTTTCACATTTCAAAGCAAGATTACATTTTATTTTAATTGCTTAAGATTTCAAAATCATAATGTTAACAAAAAAGATAGGAAAAAAAATCCAAAATAGTCTTTGAAAAGTTTGAAAGGATTCTGCTCACTTATATATTTGTAAGAGGCATTTAGATTTGGGCTGCCCACATTTTTTGCACACTTGTGTATATAGTACATGAATATAAATAACAATAAATATTGAGTTTGATTGCAATCACCATGAGGAGAAAACTTCAAGGGAGTTGACAGTATTGTACAGAGACTGAGGGTTGTAATGAACCATGTGCCTGATGTGAAAATATGTAGGACCAAAGAACATAGCACTGTGGGATTGAAAGCTAAACCTCCCAAAAATGCTCAAATGTGTTAAAAATAAATACTTCTTCTAAGCAGATTTCAAGAGGAATTTAGTTTTAAGATCAAGTTGTGATTACCATTGTAGGATCATGTGAGCCAATAGCCTACACTCTTTTACATAGTGGCACTAGTGGTCATATTACTCAAGCAAGACACACAGACACACAAACACACACACAGACACGCTGCAACAATCTGAGATGGAGTGATGACTGATCAGTTTGGGCAGTAAGGATTAAGTGCTGGAATTAAGCTTTGAAAAGAGAACTTCTTTGAGTTAGTTTTCAAATCTGAATTGTTTCACAACCCGCTTCATGCCTAAAATGTGAGAAGGTTCATTGACTAACGATTAGGCTTTTCTCTCATTGCATAAGTTGCTCAGTAGCTGTTTGAATAACTGATTATATCACTGAGAACATTACCAGGCTATGCCTAAGTGAGTGCACAATGCGAGAAAGAACATTAAGTACAAAGTTTCTCTAAATGTGTGGGTCTACAAACATAATTAAATAAAGAATTAGATCAGACAAAATAAGCTAGGGTGAAATTTAGATTTAATCACCTGTTAACCACTTTGATTGCATAGCTGATAAGCTTAATCATAGCAGCATACAATTTGTACAAGAGCTGATGAAGAAATAAATCCTACTTTGATCCTGACAGTTATCAATCTGTGATGTGTATTGAATTCTAGGTGTTGTCTTTGTGATCCCTCAACTTGTGAAGATGAGTGAATTCTTAGACCGCCTTTCAACAGCCCCCAAAGAGACGTCATTTTGCTTTCAGCATTGGGCTACATATAAAGTTGGGAAAAGTGATACCAAAGTAAATTCACAATTAATATCGCAACAATATCATTATCATGCATATTACTTTGGCCGTGATAATGGTTTAGTGAAAATCTGATACTGTGTCAGCCCTAGTTCCAACCAAGATGGTTTCACTACTTATTTTCACAGCTACTCAGCCCAATCATGGGGATTGTTGCAGAATGTTGGCACATTTAGTGGTGTTATGACACCTGAGGACCAAAGGTAAACCGGATCAGCACACGGACCAATTCTGGTGAATCATTCATTGCATTTAGAGTCTGGCACATAGGCAAGCTGGGTTTAAATTGGATTTACTCTGCTTTGCTAAATGTAAATGTAAAATTGAGTTTATAAATAAATACAATAGCAGACATGATGCTTAAATTCCCTGCTGAGACCTTGTTGGATCTCATATTTTAAATGACCCTAATAGATGCTAATATTGTACATCACCAAGAGCTGATTTGAAGTAGAAACAATTTCAAAATTAAACACTTTTATTTCTTGAAGGCTAAAATTATAGGCAAAGAAAAACAAAAGAATCAAAAGGTAAAGGTCACAGTGCCATGGTAAAAATGCAGATAAGCTTTCTGTTTCCTTTTACTAATAGTGTCAAAGTTGGACTGAGGCCACCGAGGGGAGCTGTCATGCTTGCCCCCAAAAGGAGGGAGGTGCAGCTGGCTAGATTAGTCAGGATTACAGTTTATCCCTGCTACCAGCAAGCTGATGGGGATAACAGCACTCAAGACCAGTGCAGTAAGATAAGCCATTCCATTGTAGGTATTTAGTTGACACTCTTAACTAGAGAGACTTGCGGTAAGTGAATAGCTCGTGTTTTGATCAAGGACAGTTTACCAGACATGCTACATAACAGCCACTGGATAAAAATAAGTAAATCTGTTTATTAGAAATGGTCTCGTGGGCTATGTTGCATTCCATGTACCCAAAGGAGGAAACAGCAACAAGAACAAAGGGACCCTTTTAAGTGACATATAAGGACTGAATTTGGCCAGTGGGATCCTTATCACTGATCTGCAATGTGTTATTGCAGAGACTGTGTATATTAGATTTGTACTTCAACGAGAATTTGTTAAATGCTCTGTCACAATTAAATAGTTGCCAACATTTAACAAATAGCCTGAATCCCTGAATTGCAGGGCTGACCTGGCGGTGATCCAGGCCTGATGGAGCACTCTGCCTGCTGCGGTCACTACACAGCGGAGAGAACAGGACTGCTCTGTACAAGTCAAACATACACCATTTAGCGGATGCTTTTATCCCCTCTACTACAGTGAGTGCTTTTGTTTTTTCAGCGTGGTTGGGCCCAGTGGATATCTGAACCCTTCACCCTGGCAGTGCCATTGCCAGACTTTAGTCACTGAGCAACAGACAACTGCCAGCTAAAAGTTGGTCTAAACTGATTGCCAAGTTGTATTCGGGCGTCAGCTTTTAGTTCCTCTTCAGTAAAAAAACAAAACATTTTTGAAGGCTGAGGTTTCGATCTGATTTTGGTACTTTCATTATCTAGTGCAAAGGGCTCTGTTTTATATTTGTCAATGGAACAGTACAGGCAATATAATGGTGTTCATTTTCTCAGATTTTCACAAGGTTTAAGTTTCCGGACAGTAGGTGGAGCTATTTATCAATTCAGTTAAGTGTTTTTTAGAAATTCTTCTTCTGTTCACTTGTTATAAACATTCTTCTTCTGTGCCTAAAGACTTACCTCACACCATGTATACAGCACTGCAAAGAAGCAGATGTAGTCATGTTCCAGCTATAAGTTGGATCACTATTGTGTTGCATTAGTCAAATTACAATAAACATTGTTTTATGGAAACATATTTCAGATCATTTTAATATTTTTGAATGCTAAAGCAAAACCGATTTCAGTTTGATGGTAATGTATAGCAGGTACAATAGTTTGTATAAACTTCAGTAATTTAATCTTTAGTTGTTCAAGAAAAAATAAAAAGGCAGAAAAGTTACTGCTCTCAATTGTTAACATGTTGCAAAGATGCTACATTGTGGCACTATGACTGTCAAATGAGAAGAGAAAGAATGAAAAAACGTGAGAAAAAGTAAGAAAGCAGACACTTATTCTCATGCAAATAACAGCTAATGGTTTTAGCTGAATACTAATAGCAGACCAGAATGCTGGTCAGGAATGGCAGGACGTGGGGCAGAAACATGGACGCTATCAATCCTAAATTAGATTCCTCCATTGGAAACATCCCCCACCAAACATAATTCAAAGCTTTCGGGGGTCAGCTGCTGACCAGAAAACCAAATACCCTTGAAAACTGTGTGTACCCATTTGCATTAGTTAATAATGAAAAGCCTTTTGTAATAAATTAGTAACATTTCTGAAAATGGATTGTGTACATGGACTTAGGAAAGCCAAATCTATTGCATAATGCAATTAGTCCTGTTGACTGCAGCTTTACAGAAAGTCCCCTCTGATATGAGAAAAATACACTGGCGACAGCAATGCTGCATCATGCAGCCCTGTCCAGACAAATGCCAGTCAGCTGAGGGCTGATTGTGTCACTTTCCAGAGTGTGGTGACAGTGTGCATTGTTGTTGGGGGGCGAGCAGCTGGGGAGCTGTGGGAGTATGTCTGTATGTGTGTGTGTGGATATGTGGGTATGTGTGTGTGCATTTGAATGGGATGGGGATTGAGAAGCTGAGGAATGCCGGGGTGAGTGTGTATAGAACCATGTGTATGAGACTGTGTGTGTGAGACAATGAAAGGCATCCCGCCTGGTTCTAAAAGCCTCCATTCATGGCAGACCTGAGTCATCTGGTTCTCTGCAGTGCAAAAAACTCTGATTCTTATCTAAAATTAGAAGGAATAATTTCCCTTCAGCTTGAAACAACAGAAAATACCTTTCTGTGAAACGAGGCAAGAGCGGAGGTCAACTTCCTAATTCAAGATACTATCCCTTTTCACCCTCTAAATTATAATGAAACCAACTGAATTTGACAGAGAATCCAAAGCCAATCTGAAAATTGATCAATAAACAAATATGTGGTTGACAAAAAAACAAGTAAGAAGTACTCACCTGTCTACTTTAAGTATTACTTTTGCTTTTTGTGATTGACATTGGACAGTGGTGTCATGTGACTATAGGTCGCTCATCACAATAGGGAATCACCCTGTTCCCCAACCAACATGCCTGGCACAATGTATTTTTAAATGTACAGATTAGTAAAAGTAAAATACCAAGAAAAAGGTGGAGAAGTTGCGCAACGCCTATGAGGACAACCATGTTATCTTGAGCATGTTAACGTTTACTAATTAGAAGTAAGCATGTACAGCTACGGCTAATGGGATGTCATTTATCTTGCATGTGTTTGGACATAAACCATAGTATTGGACAATTTGAAATTTAGACCTTATCATGGAGCTAGAGGAAATGTTAAAGAATAAAGTTATTACAGTTAAAGAGAACATGAATGGCTGTAATAAATTTCACAGAAATCCATCCAATAGTTGTCGAGACATTTCACCTAAAACTACAAATATTATCCTCATGGTTGTGCAAATAACAAGCAGGGTTTCTGCTTAATTCATTTAGTAGCGATGGCCCGCCGCTGCTATATTATGCCCGCTGGTACTTCAGAATAGGGAATTGTTTTATTTTTCAACTCCGTAGCAGTGACCACAGCGGGATGCTCCACTTCCGCTCTCTCACCGTAGGAACGAATGGAACACTGTCAGGACGTCAAACACTCAGGATATCTTAACAACCACAACAGCTCTGTTAGCATAACTCCAGTTTCTGAGTGAGGTTAGGCTTCTTTAGAGCAAATGGCAAGCTAACAACACTGGCAGCCTACACTTGTTTTCCTGGTGCATATATTTACTAAGCGTTATGGTAAGAACGTGTTAGTCCCGCCTTCAAATAAAAGCAAACACGTATAGCTTTCAAATAAGAGCTAAGCTTTGTCAAATATGATGCCTTCAATGAAAAAGAAGAACCCTTATTCTCCTTTATCAATCAAAATCAAAATCACTTTATTTATCCCCAAGGGGAAATTCAGTTAGTCTGGTAGAATCTCTGGAAGAATTAGACAGCCTGTACATAAAAATACATAAAAATTTTGCAAATTTGTGCAAAATCAGAGAGCTACCAAACAATGCTGCTCCTACATGAAGCGCATTCCATAAAATAATAATGAGTTGCTCATTAGATTGAAAACTGGCGTTAGAATTTGCAAGAGGCCACCAAATTTAGGTTGTTAGGGCAAAAAAATTATCTGGGGGAGCATGCCCCCAGACCCCCTGCTTTGTTTAGGTCCCCCATCATAGTCTCAGAAAATCCTGTGGGAAACACTGGTTCTAAAGCTTGTTTTGCAGTCAAGTATAATTTTTTTTATACTATTTATACTTCTAAATTGCTGATTGATATTTACACGTGCACACCATCCAGGGGACAAATAAACCTTTACCCCCGCTGCTAAAATTAATCCTAGAGGAAACACTGACAAGGTTGAAAGGAAACATCTGCACAAAATGTTGTGCCAATCCATCTGGTAGATGTTGAGATACATCACAGAGTGAAAACATTGTCCTGCTGATGGCGTTTCAGGAAAGGAATACCAAAATCATCCTTAATGGATTCCTTATCTTAACACCATTGTCATACCACATTATATTGTACAAAAGGGATTACACTGTGCTCGCAAAATAGCTAAAACATTGACTTGTGTCATGTACAATAGAAAAGAGCAAGCTAAGAGCTAGGAAGAAATAGGATATGGTGTCACATTATTTCTATAAGACTGTCAGTCAGCCTGCCATCCAGTGCAGGTTGCACTTGCTCCCTCGATAGTCAGAAAGAGTCCAGCTCCCCTGTGCCCCAACTCAGAAAAACTAGGAAATCAGCTCAGCCTGCATGACCCAATTAGAAACATCCCTTGGACGTTGGAGAAACATCAGTGTCTGTCCTATCCATCAAACAGTCCCACATGCCAACTAAGAACAGCGCCAAATGCTACAAGATACAGAAAGAAGTGTGACTAACACCTTATTGGATATGTTTTTAGACTGCTCATGCGCTTTCTCAACAGAATAAAGGGTCAAACCTACATGAGACATCTACAACTGTTGGGCACAAAATAAGCTCTAGCAGATGTGGGGTGAGGACAGCACACTGTTTACTGTGAGATATTTGCTGGAGGGAATGGAGAAGAATCTTGTATATTTGCAAATGTTTCCTCCAACCGGTCTAAGAACTTAAACCTGTAACCTTTCAGTCAAACGCCCACAAAACAAAAAATCAATAAATATGAGGCAAATGGGAGGCATGCAAAGTGACCCACATTGTCTGTGAATAAGGGCAATCAATAGAGTGATGGCAGATTACATGACTCGGAGGTACGGCCTGTAATTATGGGCAAAGATTAGAGAACAAGCTTGTGACTGAAAGGTTTGAATGGGTGAGATGAAAAAAGTCTGTTTGGAAGAAGTTTAGTATTTTGTGGACTTTAATGAACAGAGTGATGGCTACTGTACAGAGCAGATTTAGGGTGTCGTAGCCGTCTTCCTGTATCTGCTCAACAAATCCAGTGTTGAATATTTTAGATCAGCTTGATGAATTTAAAGAAGACAGGACACTTCTACAGAGTTTTGTGTGTCTGTATCAAGGTCATCTATGGTTTGTGGCTGCTTAATGAAAAGGAGAGCAGATCCTTCAAGTTAAACTTAAAAAGCTTTCATTTTATGGTTAGTTCAAATGAATATCACGAGCTGACAACAACTCTAGGGCTTTTTTGGACATGCTGTGGCTTTCATGATGAAGTAGCACAGCAAAATGCGAGAAGATTACATCATAAATTCTGTTTCAAGAATGCCCTGGAGTGACTTTGTATTTCTAAAGAAAATATTAGTGGCAATGTCTTAATTGAAGCAGCTGCGGTTAGTGCAGCGACCAACAGAAGGGAAGTTTCTTCGGGTCATTAACTTTCATTTTTCCCTTGAATGTCTCATAATTTTACAAGGACTAGATTTAAGTTTCATAGATTCAGGATGAAGAGAGTCTAACCTCAAGCTTGCCAGCACCCAATCAACTGTTGGACACACCCACAGTAAAACATGAGCTTTACCAAAAAAGGCACTTTCAGGCAAATAGCAGCTCTACAAACACACAGGGAAAATATCAGAAAGTTAATAATGCATAAAAAACATTTAAATTACGATCTTAAGCCTATTTACCGTTATAAGGCAAGTTGTTTTGTTGAAGCCATTCTCTAAATGCTTGAAATTGACTTTAAAACAGCCAACATTCCCATTCCTCACAGTACCACAGTGTCAACATCTGTCAGCTATGTTTCTCTTCAGAGTGAGCATTAGATGCACTGGCTCGTGTGGCAAGTCACAACAACTGCTAACAGCTTCCCTGCAATGTGTGGCTGTGCAGCCCTGGCACACAGCCGGCTGTACCTCCTTCACTCTGGTGCTCATTGTGTCCGTGTGTGTGTGTGTGTGTGTGTGTGTGTGTGTGTGTCGCACTGCAGTTGGAGTGCCAAGCTGTCTTGCTCTCTCCTCCTTGAAAGCTCTTTTTCTCTTTCAGTGCATGAACACACAGACGTGACAGCGGAACAAGATGAATATGTTCACCTTGTCACAGACAGACTTGCAACATCAGGCAATAACAGGCACGCACACAGAGCCTGAAAGTCAAAGGGACATGAAGACTGAGGAGATGATATTCTTAGTGCTCTGTTAGCAGTTTCATTATCCCATTCCTTTATTTATCCAACAGTTCTCTATACTGCTTATCCAGTTTAGGGTACATGTGGGCTGTAGCCTATCCCAGGGTGCTCTCAGTGAGGGTATGTCCTGGACAGGTCACTAGTGTATCACAGGCGTAAAATGAAATTATTTAATAATTGGGATGACACCGTTTCTACTATCCTTAAGCCTATAGTTCAGACTCATTTAAATAAAGGCCTGTCTTTGGTTTGTGATAACTTGACATCAACCTAACAACTTAATAAAGTTGCTTTAACCTGTGGCCTACTTTATTTGAATATATATTTGGTTGTGAAATGAAGTCTGCAGTTTTTTACGAGATAAGTTGAGCCATTTGGCCTTTCTTTTCCTCGCTTCTTTGGAAGAGCATATTACTCATGTGTGTCTACTTTGGCAGGTATAGCCATCACTTTGCAGATATTGGAAGTGAACAGCAGCCAACAAATCCACCGCTTTATTTAAAAAGCTCCTTGAGATGAAGGGCATTACACAAGTCGGCTACAGGCAGGACACACATGAGCACCAGAATGGCTAATTATTAGAGATGTTGCCTTCAAGATCAGCTCTGGGAAAAGGAAAACTGTGGTCATTAATTGTCAAAATGTCACTCCCTATATGACACTGGATTTCCAGAAAATGTGGAATACCCTTAAGTGAATTCATGTAGCCTCAGGGACTGAATGAACAGACATGCAAACATAGTGGGGAGGGAGGGGGGGGGGGGGTGGGGGGGGGCTAATCTCCCATCTACTTTGGTAATCCACCACATAATCACCTCTCACCCCAAACGTGCATGTGTTCATAAAGACCCATCTGGAGTCAGACTGGCATGAAAGCATCTAACCATGTCAAACACACTGCAATGCCTCCTGTAGCACTCAAATCATTTAAACGGTATAACTAAAACTTGAAGATATAGTTATAATTGATGGTTGAATAATAGACTCACGGAAACATCCAATCCCTTGTTCTTTCACTAATGCCAGTGTGTCAACACACCAGCTCTTTTCCCTGCATCACCAGGAGAGGACAGACGGCTTCTGCTGAGATTAAGAAGATCATAACCACAGGATTAGTCATTAGCATCTTACTTTCAGGGATTTCTCATTTGAGTAAGTGACTGAAGCGGTGTGGTGCTGATTTATGTACTGGCAAAGACAGAGCTTCAATCAAATTGTAAAAAATATCAAATTGTGTAATGCACTTATACCAGCTCCAGCTCAGCTGAGCAGAAAATAAAAGGTTTGTTTTGACTTGTTCAATGTGCTTTGGATGCTTTAATTTATATTTTTTTAATTTGCATGAATCAGCCTCGTCCATTTTGTCCAAATTGCTTAAATATGACATTTCTTAACTATGACCATAAACATGGCAGATGTCATAAATTGGGTCCAGAATGCAGAGAAACCAAGTGAAAGACTTGGGCAGCTGACATTAATCATGTCCATGTTTCAACTTAATTCTCATCCTGGTATAATACATTTAACTGTGTCCTCTAAGCTCATCATTCAGGCTGCACAGTGAGAAGAGGGGGGGTTGTGGTAGACCATGGATTTCCAGTTCATCAGAGCATTGAGATGAGTGATGAAGGGGACATCCTCAATCTAGTCTAAACCCTCCTCTGACAGACACTTCCTTCTAAAATTGCATTTTTCCGTGGCTTGTAGTCATGGCAGTGCATCTTCTGTACTTTGATAATAGCTGACAAGAAAGCTCAGCACTTAACACGTCAGTCTACTCTGTAGGAAATAACGACAATGCCTCCAAACTGGGAATTACATCATGGATGGATTCAGATGTGACTACAGATCTTTCTAAGCACATGGCAGCAGCTTTCCAAAACAGCCTGAGGCCAAGAACACAGAGGTGTGCTGCATTTCTCATGTTCTGTTGCTGTCATGGCATCCAAAAAGAAAAAGAGTCTTTCCTCGGGCAGATTTGAAACATTAAAATGTTATAGGGCTGGTATGAAGTTAATCCTCTTATTTTGAGTAATGTTCGGTCACTCAAAGACATTTTGACATACAAATGGCTGTTGCTGGTTGTGCTTTAGTTTCAGTAAGATTGACCTTTTGGTCAGGGACCTGTTTCACTAAACATCAGGCTATCATGACAATCAATGGTAAATGGTAAATGGTAAATGTACTTATATAGCGCTTTTCTAGTCGCTTTGCGACCACTCAAAGCGCTTTACAATACAGACTGCGCTCATTCACCCTTTCACACACACATTCATACTGGTGGCAGAGGCTGCCCTAAAAGGTGCCACCTGCCACCATTGGGAATTCATTCACACACCGATGAACACAGCACATCGGGAGCAATTTGGGGTTAAGTATCTTGCTCAAGGATACTTCGACATGTAGGCTGCGATGGTCAGGGATCGAACCACCAACCCTTCAGTTGGGGGCCAACCAAATCTACCAACTGAGCCACAGCCGCCTAATGACGAGACAATCACGGTGCATCTATGTGTATACATCAGCAGTGCCTGTGCAGAAAAAACAATAGTATCTAATCAGAAAAAAATACACCTCCACATTAATGTGGGAGTTCAAGCATCAAGATTCAACTCTCGCATAGATGGACCTCTCCACAGTGTTGCCTCCACACTGGAGAAAGGTCTGGCTGCCCCTTTATCATTCGGCTATATGGGAAAAAACATTCCAGTTGTTCCTTAAACCAATTACAACTGTCTTGGGTGGTTCCATGCGCAGGATGCAGCGATGATGCCCCTGAATAATTGATAGCGGATCTGTTTTGTTCGACACAGCACTCAAACGGAATTCCAATCTACCCAGTAACAAAACCTTGATCGAGTGCTATATTCAATGTACAACTATTACATCTTTTGCAAAGACACTTTAGATGCAACTATGCAAAACTAAGAATACGGAGGTGTGGAGAGATTGTTTTTCACAATGTGTGAGGATCATCATCCGTGTTCTTGGCAACTATTACTCTCTTTTCACCATTTGCTGGCTTGGTTCATCATTTCCTGGCTACTTAACTTGAACTTTTCATAGCAAACTGCAGGAGCTGTCATCTCGTCTTGTCCTGTCTGGCACTTTAACCTAATTAACTACATCTCGTTCTAGATTAGATTGATCCCAATTGTCAGTATTTCACTCATGGCAAGTAGTGATTGATTGAAACCTGCTTATTAGTGTAGTCTAGGATCTATGTCAATCCTTTTGCACAGGACTTACACAAGACAAGATAAAATACTGTGTATACTGAGAAAAGCAGAATGAGGAATACATCTCCAATCAAAGTGATATCTTTGCTGAGCTGACAATCTAATAACATGTCTGGTGATTTGGCTGTTGGGTAGAATGATATCATTGGAATGATATCAGCTATTGACATGTAGATGATATCCCTTTCAGGCATGTTACAATGGAACATTGTATTATAAACAGCCCCCTAAGCATGCCATGACTTGGATAGAAGGAGGTGGGGGTTCAGGGTTACAGAGAAAAAGAGAAACTCAGACAATACAGAGCTAATAGAGAAGATACACTGAACTCGTTGAGACAAGCTCTAGGAAAAAAAAACTTGGTGCCAGGAGAAATTAGTTACATTACAAATGTTTAAACCATAACACAGGTTTATCAAGCATTAACAGTATCAGTGAGAGAATGAGTGATGAATGAGCCATGTAAACCACCAATTCCAACATAATATTAAAGGAACATATTGCAAAAAGTATGCAAAGAGCACTGACCATACTTATTTCTGTAGCAATCAAATAGTGACCCCTTTTTGCAGGGACTAAGGTACAAAACTTAAACACTGGGAAAAAAGACCACGCATCACACATTTAATGGCTGTTTTAAAAGATCTGCAGGCACAGAAAGGATTGCATGACATATCATTAACCAGCTTAAATTAATATGCAGAGAAAGTCCAAGATGACTGGCCCTTTTTTGCAGACACCAGTGCCTACTCAGCTGTCATGGGAAAGCTTCACTTTTAAGCAGGTCTTAAATCATGTTGTGTGTTTTAAGCTGTATAAAACAGTCTCTCTGGCAACTGCTGGTCTATATAGACATAATTCATTAATTTCTGCTGAGTAGGATTTACACAGAACAGCAACCAGTTTGAAGTACTTCAGTGAGTTAATCTCTCACATTGTGTAAAACGCACAACATTTCTTTTTTAGTCCATGTTTCAAACCTTTTTTGCTTTTCTTTTAAGTTTTAGCTTACATAATCTAAGCTTTTTCCATTTTTTCCAATGCAAAATCTTGATGTTAATTTGTTACATTTGTTAAGTCTGACATTTTCTTTCCATGCCTTTAATCATAAACACAGCCAGTGATGGAATTACGCAACTCGAACAAAGTTATTTTCTCACAATTATGCTTTGTTAATTTCCCAACAGCAAAGTAGTTCTCAACCACAATTCAGAAGAAAGCCAATTCATCTAACCACTAAGAGGTATTCTGGTGAAAACAACCAGTGAGATAATTTCATTGGGTTTCCGTTCATGCAAACACCCGGTGGCTACATGACACAAATCAATCACCCCCATCAAAGGACTAGTCTGGCTCTTCAGAAGTTCAGAGCAGCTTAAACACCATCATTAATGACAGCGTTACTGACAAGACGGTGAGTGGAAGCGGCAGGCAAGGAAGTAATAAGTGCAGGTGTGAATGCTTTATCAAGGTGTGGGATTTTACAGACGGGGCCATTGGTTGCCATTTGTCTGAGCTCAACTCTCATGGTGATACATATGAAAGGGGTTATTTTGTAATTCAAAGAAGAGGATAAGTGTTACATGCTTTTTTAGTCAAAGACTATCTTTGGTCCAAATCTTCATGGGAAAATGTTCTTTGCACATTCTCAAAAATGTTTCAGGACTTTGACAAAACCACACCTGTGACTGATCAACTGTGGCTGCTCATGTTCACTGAATGCTGGTAGAGACAGTTAATAGTGAAGATATAAGACATGAAATATAGTAGAGATAGAGTGAAGACATGAAAAAAGTTGAAGATAGGTTATCTTCTTTCTTTCAGTAACACTAAATGAATTTATATTTTCTCATCCAGCAAAACTTTTTTCAGTGCAATCCATCTTGTGAATGAAAGAACATAAAACATGATTACGTCTTTGTGATTACATTAACATAGTCGGAGATTTTTAGAAAAAAAATTGTGATCTAGCTAGCAAAGTCATTTACAGTGCAAACGCTCACATGCTCTATGTCTACACGGGTTTTTTAGGTATATAATAAAAGTCTGACACAGCTCAGCAATTCAGGAGTTCATTTACTTTTACAGTGGTGCTACGGCAACCTACAGGGTAAAATCCAACGCTGAACTATAAATCAGTTCCTACTCCGGATGCAACTATGGTGGGACCACCAGAACAGGTTTACAGAGGAGCATAAATCTGGCATTCAACAGGAGTCTTAAGGGTTTCTGTGTGGTTAGCTCTGCACAGATTTCAAATTTTTCTCACCTGCCAAAACAAACCAAAATTAAAGAGTAACTGCTCCATGTTATTAAAAAAAGCATGGCAAACACGCTGTGTGAAACAGCACAAGGAAGTAATCAAACAAGCCTCTGCAAGACATGTCAATGTTATTTCATTGTTTTTTGCATAGGTGACATGGACAGTCAGCCATCGGTTAAAATGGCACAATTTTAAAAAGGTCTGAACACTGACATTTAGGTTCACTTAGCTTCAATTGCTGTCAACAGCTTCATGTACAACCCTATAATGATACAAAGGAGAGGACAAAGACAGTAAAAACTTTGCTTACACAAAACGATATATGACTGCAAATTTGAACAACAGAAAGCACACACGTTTCTTGGCTGGAGTCTGTTTTTGCACTTTTTGCCACTTACAATACACAACAAACAGAACACCCGTTGTTATAACCTCTAGCCTCAAGTCCTGACACCGTATATGACATAGCGGTTGAATATACGGCGTCAAACATTGGCTGTTGGGATACTGACTGACGCTTTGTGTTGTTCTTTTTATTCAGGATCCAGTGACATGTCTCTGGTCCCTGAGGTGACTGAAGGACTGTCACAAGGTGTGTATGGGTAATGAAATCAGTCCCCGCGGGGCAAGGGTGACAGCAGAACAACAGCACAGGAGTGGTATCAGTTCACTCCCACCTTTTCAGCTTTTAGCCCTGATCTGCCTCAGAGATTCTAGGTCAGTAGTGGCTTTTTAAAGACTTGATATGGGCCTCCAAGGAGTTTGGTGCTGCTAAATAGGTCTGTAATGGCGCCTGACACTCTTAAAGAGGATCTGTCATTTCCATTAGAACTTTGAGATGTAATACAATTGGATGACTTTTAACATAGCGTGGAAATAATTACACATCAGGTTGTTGGTAAGATATCCACAGTTGAAAACGTCAAAAAAATACTAGCCTCCAACTACTCTGTGTATAAAATTGTTAATTTCTTCTTGGTGATACAGAGGTAGTGTGCCGCAGCAGCAATGAGAAAATACATTAAATACAGCACTAAAATTGATAGGTGGAGCAGTCTAAATCAATACAAATGCAGTATGGCAGCTGGTGATTACAAAAACTGATTAGATATGCAGAGATATCAATATGGCTTAGCCAATACCACCATCTAATATTACCCTTTTTAATGCTGACCAATATTGACACTGGCATCATAAAGAGTCTCAGTAAAAGGTAATACACAGGGAATTTTTTTTTACATTTCTTGTTTCAGGTAGTTAATTAATTTTCTAATGATAATCTGATATTAAAATTTAGCTCCAGATGGGTACTATCAATCTGTCTACTAATGTTGTCATAGAATAAACCTGGATCAATACAATGCTGCTTTTTTTAAAGCTGATGTCAGATGTTAGTAAGATAATATGTCATGAACAGTCAATATTCGCTAAATACTAATCACAGGTAAACAGTGGAGAGGTAGCACAACTTCAATCTCAATCACACTGGAGGGACAGCAATTAAGGCAATGTTGGTACACTAAAGAATGCTGTACGTTTCTACTTCAGAGATCAAAAATGTGTTTTAAATTGGTTTTGGCAGAAAACAAAAAAAAAGGAAAAATACACAAGATATTTTTTCAACAAATCATGTGGTCTATCAAATGAAAATGCCCATCACATTTCCCCAAGGCCCAAAAGTTAAGCAGTTTAAAAAAATTATATCTACTTACAAACTTAAATGTGTAATCTTAGAAGACTAACAAAACCAGTAAATATCAACTTTAAAGACTTTTTTGTTGAAAAAAATTACTTAAATTATTAATAACTTTTTCTGTCAATTGACAAATGGACTAATCCTCTAAGCTCTACTATCAACTTCTTTTCACTTGTTAATGAGGGTTGACTGATAGATTTGCTGTTGTTACAGATAATAAAGGCTGTATGGCTCGCACTGAACGTGTCAATGCTAAGTTAAATGTAAATGAGGGACCCACTGCCCCAGAATCCTTACCAACACCCCTGCTCCACTGAATCACTCACTTCGTGCCACAGTGGGCTTCAGCTCAGATTTTGAAGGCTTTATGTAAACCTGCAAAGCTGTGACTGTATTCCACCAACATGCAACAGATAATCAACCAGTCATCAGTGTTTTGAAGGCTGACAAGAGAACAGCTCACTGCAGGATGACAAAGTCAAATGCAATGGGGGCAGGCAAGTGTCGTGATTGAAATTCTCCTAGAACAAAACCTTGTTTGTGTGATTATTGTTCACCAGGCTCGCAATGAGGCAAAAATCCATTCCACATGATGCATTCATTGTTTTCAGCCAAACACGCACCAGGCCCCACAGCAGCCACAGCTACTGTACAATGGCCCTCACCAAAAACAACTGAAAGCCTGCTGCAACATTTAGGAGGGTCTAGCACTACCATGTGCAGAATCCTATATAAGATATTATAGTGTAATTGTAGTTAGGTTACATCATTACAGATTAAGATAGCTTTAGCTTTTGAGTGTAATAAGGTACTTATTGACTTAACCAGGGGAAGTTATTAGAGGAATATAATATTGCAAACGACTAAAATACCAATAAATTCCATATTCGCAAAAAAAGAATAACTGAGCAACAGTCATACTGTAACCCACCACAGTAACTTCATAAGAATACATAATATGAGAAGATCACCTCAGAATCTGACTAAAATTATTGCAGTTTTAGTCATCTTTCAACAGGTGACGAAGCAATAAAATCAAACTGTCGTTTAAAGGAGAAGGCGCTGCAGATACACACCGCAAACCAGTAACTAAGGCCACACAATGACAACACAACACCTGCACGACACGGAAGCAAAGTGCTCAGGAGTTAAAACACTGTTTGGACTCTGTGTCGGATCTCCATGACTCACCTCTATCCATGTCTGCGCCTCCTGAAACGCGGAGTCTGCGGCCGACTCGGTCACAGGGTGATGCTGATGAGACTGTACTATGTCTGCAACCGGACTTGCCATTGGCGAAGAAGCTCTGCTTTCCAACTGTTATTAAAGCCTGGGAAAGGTGTATAAGAAGCTCTGTGCCGCGTTATTCCACCAAAAAATGGACGTGAATAGTTGCCTGTCAGCACGTTCTCCTCCGTTAGTTGTAGGTGTTGCAGCAGCAGCAGCACCGGCAAGGCGAACGAACCAGTTGCTGCTCTCCAGTATCGCTCCTGTTGGGAGTCTGTGGGAAGACAACCAGCGTTAAGTACGCCACAGTCCCTTACACGGCTTCCGGTGAGACCGCTCAAAATAAAAGCTTCAGTTGAACACTACAGAATCGGGGGCATTCAAATGAAACCCAAATAATATTCAAATGTTATAATACATGTGGCAACAGTCACCCATGATATCACACGCTTTAAACGTCCCATAATTTGGACCCTCAGCATTTTATAACGTAAACCATCTAACTTAAGTTTGCGTTGGCTATGTTATCGTAACATAATGATAACTGACAAAACTTATTGAGAAAATGACGTTAGCAATTCACCTGCAGGCCCAATGAAGTTACGTTAGCCTGAGCCAAACAGTTTGCCGACTCAAAGTTCAAAGTACAAACATTAACAGTCACAATTTGGGCTTTTTCTTTAGCTAATTTTCACACCTAAGAATTCGAATTTAACTTACATTAACTTGAGTTAGTGACTAATTAACGTACTATTATAGTCTCTTCAGAGCGTTAGTCTGTGCGTTAGTCTGTTTCTCAGAAATAAAAACCGGACACTATCTATACTATATTATCTTACCGCTCATTGAAGGGATTTCCAGATCCCTCAAAGACTCCCTTATCCAACTGAAATGAAACATATATTCCAATGTCTGCTCCATTTAAAATGTGTTTCAAGTTGCAAGAAAAACAACAAACTAAAACTTAACAGTAATTACAACCGGAAGTTAACGTGGGTCTTTTATTTTGCGCGGGACAAATCAACAACACAGGCAACCGGAAATTGCGCATTTAAAGAAATAATGAACTATTTATACTATTATTATTACTACCGGCATAATAATAATAATAATAATAATAATAATAATAATAATAATAATAATAATAATACCCACTAGAAAATAATAGTTTCGCAGGTGTATCGCACCGGAAAGAGATCAGTTTATTATACTAGGCTACTTCTGCTTCACCCTTGTTTAGCTGTATAATTAAGCGATACGTTTGCTTCAAACCAAGAGACTCGTTAATGTGGAAAACTAGATGGATTTGTATGGAAGCTGGAAATGTCTTTTAAAAGAGCGGTAAGTGTTTCTCAAAGTTCGGCTATGAAAAGGCTATCTGTACTAGCCGGGCTAACTAAATTTCATAAATGCGAGTTAAATTTGCCTTCAAAGTGGCCTACTATTCATTTTACACGCAGGATAACCTTTGTTATTATTTGCAATATGTGGTGTGTTATTGCGGCTCATTGGACTTCAACATTTGTTTAGGCTCTTATTTTGGTAGCCGAGCCGCTTTGCTTCCTGTAGTAATCTAGCTGTCGCTGGCTAACTTGACACCGCTGGACTGACAGGACTTGCACGCCGCAGTATGATCCGCTCCAATGGCCAAAAATACACAGAGCAGCGCCGCTCCACCACCAACCAATGAGGGCAGCAACACACTGGGGATCTCACACCCACTTTCACTATATGGGGCAACCGAGGGAGCAGAGAGTTCACTGATTGAGAGCAAAGGCGCCCAAAAAGAGAATAATTTAGTCATTGGTCATCATAAGGCTAAAAAATAATTATACTAGTATTAAATATATATATATATTTGTTTATTAATCTATGCTCATATCACTTCCACCAGTTTGATTTAGATACAAATGATGCTTTCTGTTATTTGTGGTCTAAAAAATATTAATATGGAATGGTTGCCATACAAATCTGTCAAGGTGAGAAAACAATTTCCTTCTAAGTCCTAAACCTCATGTTGAATAATTAAAATTAAAAAACCTCTATAGCTTAATGGTTAATTCATATTCACTTCCCCCCGTCAGTTAAATATCAATTCCTGTTGTCAACACAGTCGTTAAGGCAACTTAACGAGACATAGGGGATCCTCTAGATGGCAACAAAACAAAAGCAAAGTTGCACTTGCACAACAACAACTTGAACACAGGAAACATGGTTTTGACTGTAATCAATCTGCAATCGAAATGTGTTATCTCCCCTGCTGCCCACCTGTTAACACTGCCCTTTCTGTTCTCTGGATTGTCAACAACAAGCAAACAAGCCAGGTATACTGATTATAATCGAATGTTTTACATATTTGCTTCCTTTGGGTGTTTTTAAGATATTCTAACAGCATTTAAAGTGAAACACACAGCCATTCTGGTCAACAACTCAGCACAATCAGGGAGATTACTCAAAATAAATGGACAGAAACACACACAATTTCAACATTTTATGCATAATACAAAACAAACAAAAAAACAAAACATCAAAAGCTTTTTGTTTCTTAAACTGTATCCTAAATAAGATGACATCAATCCAGATTTTTCCATACACCCTGTGTTGTCCCCAGGCTTTGTGATATTCTAACATATTTGCTGACCTCTTGTGGAATAACGCAGCAGCACTGAAACGTGGGAGGAGGAGCTTCAGGCAGGCTTACTGTTTGTGTGTTCATTTGTACTCACTCGCCACTCAACTCTTCTCCTCCTCTGGCTTCGATTTCCTGGATACCAAAAACAGTTCAGTGGTTTTGTTTCATGTGATCTTTGTCCCATAGTATCTGTGTCTCAGAGAGAATCATGGTTTGTTTTTCAGTTGTCCGGCTGTTTCCAATAAGTTGCTCACCTTGTTGACTTCCAGGAGTGACAGTCCCATCTGTGTTTGACAGGACACACTCTTCACCTGGACGAGCTACAGGGCTGTTTGGCAAGTATTGCACCTCATTTTATCATTTTGTTTAGTCTCAAGAAATCTGTCAGTGTAATAGTTAGACAAATTTGCTTTGTTAAACATGTTTATATGCAGTAGCCTATAAATCAAGGAAGTGTCTCTAATAAAATGAATTGAATGAAACCCTGAAGGGCTTTTGCAAAAAGAAAAAAAAGGAGAAAAAATACGCCCACACATCACATGTGTCTCTAAATCTGTGCAGAAAGGCTCTATCTTTGTGCTATTTTTGACTTTCTGAACAAGCTTATTCCACAGTGTAATGTTTGGTTGTTCCTTTTTATGGGTCCTGTAAATTGAGGTATATTTATGAGCCAAAAAGAGTTACATCCAGCTTACAGAATAATGTTTGAACATGCAAACGGAAATGCAGTCTCTTGTTTATTCATTGATAAAACATTGGCAAATGGAGTATCTATACTCTGTAGGAGACCTATTAATTAGAAACCTGGGATGCAGTGAGGTGTATATTCACATATATGGCTGAGAGTCTGCAGATTTTTTCATTAAAAACACTTATTTGATTGGAAATAAAATACATATCCTGTCTGCCTCTCATGATAAAGTTTCATTAATTTAAAACGGTGTTGTGACTTTGGCCCATGACCCGAGCGGATAAGCGGTTAAGGATAATGAATGAATGAATGAATTACTTTGGAATGGAAACCTTTTTACAGGCTCATGCAAACAGAAATACTATATTGTGTCTGCAGGGGGAGCCAGAGGTCAGTGTTTTCCTATTTTTTACTGGTTGCAAGTTAAAAAGAATTATGAATGATTCAAATCATATAATAATGCTATTTGATTTTAAAGGATTTGATGACTGAGCAAACCAGAAATTTGACAATTTGACCTGTGTATCCTCACTAATGGTAATAATAACTAGAGAACACACAAAGAGATAATAAGAAAATACCACATCATTTATGTCAAAGACATGGTCATGGCTGCCTAAATAAGTTACTGAAAATAAAAATTTTTTTGCACAAATAATAAGCAGGGATTTATTAATAACTGGAACAGAGAAGCCACAATCAGTATTGGAAAAACTATAAGTAACT